>NC_089846.1:53729237-54329237 GCF_035609145.1 Eleutherodactylus coqui | reverse complement strand
GAACTGGACACCCAAATATAGACTCTGCTAGAAAAATGTCGCTGACAGAATGTTCTGTGCCACATGCATCCCCAAGCTGCCCTGCTATCTTGGTTTCCCACTGGCTGTAACAACCAGGCTGTGCCTACTTCCATACCCTTTGACAGTGATTACAAATCTTTTAATGGCCGAGTGCCCAAACTGCAACACAAAACCCACTTATTTATCGCAAAGTACCAACAGGTCAGGGGACGGGGCTCATCACAACGTATGATTTTTATTTCCATCATTATAAAAAGGACAGGCAACTTCAAAATAGACAACGTGTAGAGTTTGATAAATTTTTGGATGCGGAAATGCTGCAGAATTTGCCACGGTAATTTCCACCACATGTAAAAATACCCCAGCAGTAATAGTGACCCCCATGGTGGATCAGCGGTAATAGTGACCCCCCACAGCTGTCCCAGAGATAATAGTGCAACCCACAGTGGCCCCAGCGATAATAGTGACATCCCACAATGGCCCCAGTGGTAATAGTGACATTGCACAGTGGCCCCAGTGGTAATAATGACATCCCACAGATGCCCCAGCTGTAAAAGTGACATCTAGAGATGAGTGAACGCGTTCGTCCGAGCTTGATATTCGTGCGAATATTAGGGTGTTCGGGATGTTCGTTATTCGTAACGAACACCATGCGGTGTTCTGGTTACTTTCACTTCCTTCCCTGAGACGTTAGCGCGCTTTTCTGGCCAATTGAAAGACAGGGAAGGCATTACAACTTCCCCCTGCAACGTTTAAGCCCTATACCACCCCCCTGCTGTGAGTGGCTGGCGAGATCAGGTGTTCGCCTAATATAAAAGTCGGGCCCTCCCGCGGCTCGCCTCAGATGCGGTGTGAGTTAGATGAGGGACAGTGCTGTTTATACCGGAGCTGCTGTAGGGAAAGAATTGGTAGTTAGTGTAGGCTTCAAGACCCCCCAAAGGTCCTTATTAGGGCCACTGATAGCTGTGTGTTGGCTGCTGTTAGCAGTGGGATTTTTTTTTTCTCAAAATCGCCTCTGCAGACCGTTGCACCTGGCATTAGGGACAGAAGTGCTGCATAGGCAGGGAGAGTGTTAGGAGTGAGTGTAGCCTTCAAGAACCTCAACGGTCCTTTCTAGGGCCATATTTATCCGTGTGCAGTACTGTCCAGGCTGCTGTTAGCTGTGCTGCATTTTTTTTGGGCTTCTCAAAATCGCCTCTGCAGAGCATTCCACCCTCCATTGATACTGCAGGGAAAGAATTGTATAGGCAGGGCCACAACACAGTTATTATTCATAGAATATACGCAGTGCTGCCTTTTGGTGGGAAAAAACTGAAAACAAATCTATTTGTCCAGCCTCTGTCCGTCCTTACGGGCGGTGGAGACGTGTGAGCTGCGTGAAGAACAGTGCTAAATCATACGCACCCAGCTACGCTTTACTGCTGGCTTCGCCATTTGCTTTCCTTAATTGGGAAAAAAAATACCTGCTCTGCCAGAGTTATAATAACTCTGCTACCCTCACGTTCTGTGACACATAAGCAGGGACACAGCACAGTTATTAAACTTCTCATGTTCATAGAATATACGCAGTGCTGCCTTTTGGTGGGAAAAAACTGAAAACAAATCTATTTGTCCAGCCTCTGTCCGTCCTTACGGGCGGTGGAGACGTGTGAGCTGCGTGAAGAACAGTGCTAAATCATACGCACCCAGCTACGCTTTACTGCTGGCTTCGCCATTTGCTTTCCTTAATTGGGAAAAAAAATACCTGCTCTGCCAGAGTTATAATAACTCTGCTACCCTCACGTTCTGTGACACATAAGCAGGGACACAGCACAGTTATTAAACTTCTCATGTTCATAGAATATACGCAGTGCTGCCTTTTGGTGGGAAAAAACTGAAAACAAATCTATTTGTCCAGCCTCTGTCCGTCCTTACGGGCGGTGGAGACGTGTGAGCTGCGTGAAGAACAGTGCTAAATCATACGCACCCAGCTACGCTTTACTGCTGGCTTCGCCATTTGCTTTCCTTAATTGGGAAAAAAAATACCTGCTCTGCCAGAGTTATAATAACTCTGCTACCCTCACGTTCTGTGACACATAAGCAGGGACACAGCACAGTTATTAAACTTCTCATGTTCATAGAATATACGCAGTGCTGCCTTTTGGTGGGAAAAAACTGAAAACAAATCTATTTGTCCAGCCTCTGTCCGTCCTTACGGGCGGTGGAGACGTGTGAGCTGCGTGAAGAACAGTGCTAAATCATACGCACCCAGCTACGCTTTACTGCTGGCTTCGCCATTTGCTTTCCTTAATTGGGAAAAAAAATACCTGCTCTGCCAGAGTTATAATAACTCTGCTACCCTCACGTTCTGTGACACATAAGCAGGGACACAGCACAGTTATTAAACTTAGATAATTCATTCACTAGATGCAGTGGGGCCTTTCGTTTTCCAAAAAGGGCAAAAATTATATTTGGCCTGCAGTCTTGCGCCAATTTATTTCCTGCCTGTGAAATCAAATCACTGGTAATACAGCATGCTGAGGGGTAGGGGTAGGCCTACAGGACGTGGACGCGGCCGAGGACGCGGAGGGCCAAGTCAGGGTGTGGGCACAGGCCAAGCTCCTGATCCAGGTGTGTCGCAGCCGACTGCTGCGCGATTAGGAGAGAGGCACGTTTCTGGCGTCCCCACATTCATCGCCCAATTAATGGGTCCACGCGGGAGACGGTTATTAGAAAATGAGCAGTGTGAGCAGGTCCTGTCCTGGATGGCAGAAAGTGCTTCGAGCAACCTATCGTCTACCCGCAGTTCTGCGCCGTCCACTGCTGCCAATCCGAATCCTCTGTCTGCTGCTCCTCCTTCCTCCCAGCCTCCTCACTCCATTACAATAACACCTGCTCAGGAGCGGGAGCACTCCCAGGAACTGTTCTCGGGCCCCTGCTTAGATTGGGCAGCAGCGGTTCCTCTCCCACCAGAGGAGTTTATCGTCACTGATGCCCAACCATTCGAAAGTTCCCGGGGTCCGGGGGAAGAGGCTGGGGACTTCCGCCAACTGTCTCAACAACTTTCTGTGGGTGAGGAGGACGATGACGATCAGACACAGTTGTCTTGCAGTGAGGTAGTAGTAAGGGCAGTAAGTCCAAGGGAGCAGCGCACAGAGGATTCGGAGGAAGAGCAGCAGGACGATGAGGTGACTGACCCCACCTGGTGTGCAACGCTTACTCAGGAGGACAGGTCTTCAGAGGGGGAGTCAAGGGCATCAGCAGGGCAGGTTGCAAGAGGCAGTGCAGTGGCCAGGGGTAGAGGCAGGGCCAGACCGAATAATCCACCAAGTGTTTCCCAAAGCGCCCCCTCGCGCCATGCCACCCTGCGGAGGCCGAGGTGCTCTAAGGTCTGGCAGTTTTTCACAGAGACGCCTGACGACCGACGAACAGTGGTGTGCAACCTTTGTCGCGCAAAGCTCAGCCGGGGAGCCAACACCAACAGCCTCACCACCACCAGCATGCGCAGACATATGATGGCCAAGCACCCCGCAAGGTGGGACAAAGGCCGTTCACCGCCTCCGGTTTGCACCCCTGCCTCTCCCCCTGTGCCCCAACCTGCCACTGAGATGCAACCCCCCTCTCAGGACACAGGCACTACCGCCTCATGGCCTGCACCCACACCCTCATCTCCGCTGTCCTCGGCCCCATCCAGCAGTGTAGTTCAGCGCACCGTTCAGCCGTCGCTTGCGCAAGTGTTCGAGCGCAAGTACGCCGCCACGCACCCGCACGCTCAAACGTTAACCGTCCGCATAGCAAAATTCATCAGCCTTGAGATGCTGCCGTATAGGGTTGTGGAAACGGAGTCCTTCAAAAGTATCATGGAGGCGGCGGCCCCGCGCTACTCAGTTCCCAGTCGCCACTACTTTTCCCGATGTGCCGTCCCAGCCCTGCACGACCACGTCTCCCGCAACATTGTGCGCGCCCTCACCAACGCGGTTACTGCCACGGTCCACTTAACTACGGACACGTGGACAAGCACAGGCGGGCAGGGCCACTACATCTCCCTGACGGCACATTGGGTGAATTTAGTGGAGGCTGGGACAGAGTCAGAGCCTGGGACCGCTCACGTCCTACCCACCCCCAGAATTGCGGGCCCCAGCTCGGTGCTGGTATCTGCGGAGGTGTATGCTTCCTCCACTAAAGCACCCTCCTCCTCCTCCTCCTCCTCTGTCTCACAATCAAGATGTGTTAGCAGCAGCATGTCGCCAGCAGTCGGTGTCGCGCGGTGTGGCAGCACAGCGGTGGGCAAGCGTCAGCAGGCCGTGCTGAAACTACTCAGCTTAGGCGATAAGAGGCACACGGCCCACGAACTGCTGCAGGGTCTGACACAGCAGACCGACCGCTGGCTTGCGCCGCTGAGCCTCCAACCGGGCATGGTCGTGTGTGACAACGGCCGTAACCTGGTGGCGGCTCTGCAGCTCGGCAGCCTCACGCACGTGCCATGCCTGGCCCACGTCTTTAATTTGGTGGTTCAGCGCTTTCTGAAAAGCTACCCACGCTTGTCAGACCTGCTCGTAAAGGCGCGCCGGCTCTGCGCACATTTCCGCAAGTCCCACACGGACGCTGCCACCCTGCGCACCCTGCAACATCACTTTAAGCTGCCAGTGCACCGACTGCTGTGCGACGTGCCCACACGGTGGAACTCTACGCTCCACATGTTGGCCAGGCTCTATGAACAACGGAGAGCTATAGTCGAATACCAACTCCAACATGGGCGGTGCAGTGGGAGTCAGCCTCCTCAATTCCTTTCAGAAGAGTGGGCCTGGTTGGCAGACATCTGCCATGTCCTTGGTAATTTTGAGGAGTCTACCCAGGTGGTGAGCGGCGATGCTACAATCATTAGCGTCACCATTCCTCTGCTATGCATCTTGAGAAATTCCCTGCAAACCATAAAGGCAGCTGCTTTGCGCTCGGAAACGGGGGTGGGGGAAGACAGTATGCCGCTGGATAGTCAGGGCACCCTCCTGTCTATTTCTCAGCGCGTACAGGAGGAGGAGCATGAGGAGGATGAGGAGGAGGGGGAAGAGACAGCTTGGGCCGCTGCTGACGGTACACCGGCTGATTGCCTGTCATCCTTTCAGCGTGTATGGCCTGAGGAGGAGGAGGAGGAGGAGGAGGAGGATCCTGAAAGTGATCTTCCTAGTGAGGACAGCCATGTGTTGCGTACTGGTACCCTGGCACACATGGCTGACTTCATGTTAGGATGCCTTTCTCGTGACCCTCGCGTTGCACGCATTCTGGCCACGACGGATTACTGGGTGTACACACTGCTCGATCCACGGTATAAGGAGAACCTGCCCACTCTGATTCCCGAAGAGGAAAGGGGTTCGAGAGTGTTGCTATACCACAGGACCCTTGCGGACAAGCTGATGGTAAAATTCCCAGCCGACAGCGCTAGTGGCAGAAGGCGCAGTACCGAGGGCAAGGTAGCAGGGGATGTGCGTAGATCGAGCAGCATGTACATCCCAGGCAGTGCAACAGTCTTTAAGGGCCTGGCCAGCTTTATGGCTCCCCACCAAGACTGTGTCACCTCTCCCCAGTCACGGCTGAGTCGGCGGGAGCACTGTAAAAGGATGGTGAGGGAGTACGTAGCGGATCGCACGACCATCCTTGGTGACGCCTCTGCCCCCTACAACTACTGGGTGTCGAAGCTGGACACGTGGCCTGAACTCGCGCTGTATGCCCTGGAGGTGCTTGCTTGTCCTGCGGCTAGCGTCTTGTCGGAAAGGGTGTTTAGTGCGGCTGGGGGAATCATCACAGATAAGCGTAGCCGCTTGTCAACCGACAGTGCCGACAGGCTAACACTCATCAAGATGAACAAAGGCTGGATTTCCCCAGACTTCTGTTCTCCACCAGCGGACAGCAGCGATACGTAAGCAATACGTAGGCTGCACCCGCGGATGGAAGCTACGTTCTCTCTCACCATCCAAAACGGGGACATTTCTGCTTCATCAATCTGTGTCTAATATTCCTCCTCCTCCTCCTGCTCCTCCTCCTGAAACCTCACGTAATCACGCTGAACGGGCAATTTTTCTTAGGGCCACAAGGCTCACTCAAATAATTTTTCTTAACAATTTTTATAAGTTTCAATGCGCTTAAAAGCGTTGGAACTTTAACTTGAACCAATTTTTCGTTACACTGGGCTGCCTACAGGCCTAGTTACCACTTAAGCCACATTAACCATTGCTTACATGGAACGAAGACTGCGCTCCCGCTATACTGCTGCTTCAGAATTGTTACTGGGGCCTGTCTTGAGTGCTACTATTGCTTACATGGAACGAAGACTGCGCTCCCGCTATACTGCTGCTTCAGAATTGTTACTGGGGCCTGTCTTGAGTGCTACTATTGCTGACATGGAACGGACACGTGGAGAGGACACGTAGTGCCTCAAAAACATCCCCCTCCTCCTCCAACAGGGAAAACATTGTTGGCAAATGCCTTTGCATTGGTTCGTCTGGTGGCAGTCCAAGAATTTCACCTTTACCGACACTACAAGAGAGCCCCCCCACCATCCCCCCGCCACGGCCTACTTAATCCTGGCCACATTCCGAAAACCAACAAAATACAACCGTGCTACTAGGTCCGCAGTCACCACCACATTACCACCAACGCGGTTACTGTTAAGGTGCATATAACCACGGACACGTGGAGAGGACACGTAGTGCCTCAAAAACATCCCCCTCCTCCTCCAACAGGGAAAACATTGTTGGCAAATGCCTTTGCATTGGTTCGTCTGGTGGCAGTCCAAGAATTTCACCTTTACCGACACTACAAGAGAGCCCCCCCACCATCCCCCCGCCACGGCCTACTTAATCCTGGCCACATTCCGAAAACCAACAAAATACAACCGTGCTACTAGGTCCGCAGTCACCACCACATTACCACCAACGCGGTTACTGTTAAGGTGCATATAACCACGGACACGTGGAGAGGACACGTAGTGCCTCAAAAACATCCCCCTCCTCCTCCAACAGGGAAAACATTGTTGGCAAATGCCTTTGCATTGGTTCGTCTGGTGGCAGTCCAAGAATTTCACCTTTACCGACACTACAAGAGAGCCCCCCCACCATCCCCCCGCCACGGCCTACTTAATCCTGGCCACATTCCGAAAACCAACAAAATACAACCGTGCTACTAGGTCCGCAGTCACCACCACATTACCACCAACGCGGTTACTGTTAAGGTGCATATTACCAGTCTGACTGGGGCATGCAGACACCTTGACAGAATGAATAGTGTGTGGCACATAGGTTCCCCATTGCTATGCCCACGTGTGCAGCTCCTGATGGCGGTGGCACAGGATTCTATTTCTCATTGCTTCTGTACAGCATTGTGGGCTATCGCTCCGCCACTTTTAAAGAGGGTCGCTGCCTAGCCGTGCCAACCTCTGCAGTGTGTGCCTGCGGTCCCTCGTCATGGCAGACGCAATTCTAAATAGACATGAGCGTGGTGTGGCATGAGGGCAGCTGAAGGCTGCCCAGGGACACTTTGGTGTGCGCTGTGGGGGGGAGGGGGGGCGGTTGGTCAGCATGTAACCCAGGAGAAGTGTCAGTGGAGTGTCATGCAGGCAGTGATTGTGCTTTGTTGGAGGTAGTGTGGTGCTTAGCAAAGGTATGCCATGCTAATGAGCGCTTTTCAGAAGTAAAAGTTGTTGGGAGGGGGGGGGGGGCCACTCTTGCCGCTATTGTGGCTTAATAGTGGGACCTGTGAACTTAGGATGCAGCCCAACATGTAGCCCCTCGCCTGCCCTATCCGTCACTGTGTCATTCCCATCACTTTCCTGAATTGCCCAGATTTTCACACATGAAAACCTTAGCGAGCATCGGCGAAATACAAAAATGTTCTGGTCGCCCATTGACTTCAATGGGGTTCGTTGTTCGAAACGAACCCTCGAGCATCACGGGAAGTTCGTTACGAATAACGAACACCCGAACATTTTGGTGTTCGCTCATCTCTAGTGACATCCCATAGTGGCCCTAGTAGTAATAGTGACATCCCACAGTGGCCCCTAGTAGTAATAGTGACATCCCAAAGTGGCCTCAGCAGTGATAGTGACATCCTACAGTGGCCCCAGTAGTAGTAGTGACATCCCACAGTGGCCCCAGTAGTATTATTGACATCCCACAGCGGTTCCAGTGGTAATAGTGACATCCCACAGTGGCCCCAGTAGTAATAGGGACATCCCACAGCAGCCCGCAGTGGTAAGAGTGACATCCTACGTTGGCTCAAGTAGTAATAGTGACATCCCACAGCAATCCCAGCATTATTAGTGACATCCCGCAGTGGCCCTAGTAGTTAGAGAGACAGTCCACAGTGGCCCCAGTAGTATTAGTGACATCCTACAGTGGCCCCGGTTGTATTAGTGATATCCCACAGTGGTGCCAGTAGTAATAGTGTTACGGTATACTACCCGTGATACGCCAGCCTGGGTGCCCTACATTTCACCCACAAACACCCCCCCCCCCCCCTGCCTACTTCCCTCCACTCCTGGCTAACCCCTAGGCGGGCAACTGGGCGGCGGTCCCTACTCTAACAAGGGACCGAAAAAGGGACGCTGGTGTACCTGGATGCAAAGGGTAGAATACCGACAGTAAAGGCAGATGTAAATAACCAACACGAACAATACTAAGCAGAACTGAGGCAGATGGAAAAACCTGACTGATAATAACAAAGTATAGCAGCGAAGCTGACAGAAGCAGGAGACCAACAGAGGCAGTCTAGCTAGCATACTGAGGGAAACCAATAACTGGCAGTGATTGCAAGTTTAAACAAAAGCCTCCACCCAGGGGCGGAGGGAGGGGGACAGCCAACTCCCAACAGAACATAATAAAAGTGAGCTTATGCACAGCAGCTGCACTCACAGGTGCGTGCACGCCCGGCGCCGTGCACCGCCAGCACCACGCCGCCCATGCCGACCAGGCACCTGTGCCACCGGCAGCCAAACAACAAGCCAAGGGGGTTGCGCCCTGACCGTGGGACCCCACGCACCGCCGCCCTGGGATGACCAACAACCGCCGCATGGTGACAAGTAGTAGTGAAATCCTACAGCGATCACAGCGATAATAATGACATCCCACAGCGGTCCCAGTAGTAATAATGACATCCCACAGCGGTCCCAAATCAAAAAAATCAAATCATGGTATTTGTATAGCGCCAACTTATTCCGCAGCGCTTTCAGGTAATTATTACTTATTACCCCCCACCAAGCTGGGTTCTCATTTTACCGACCTCGGAAGGATGGAAGGCTGAGTCAACCTTGAGCCGGCTACCTGATTCATGCGGGGATCGAACTTGCAACCTTCAGGTCGTAGGCGAGAGCTTACACTCTGCACCACACGAGGTCCCAGCAGTAATGGTGACATCCCACAGTGGCCCCAGTAGTAATAGTGACATCCCACAGCAGTCCCAGCTGTAATATTGACATCCCATAGTGGCGCCAGTAGTAATAGTGACATCCCACAGTGGCTCCACTAGTATTAGTGACATGCCACAGTGGTCTCAGTGGTAATAGTGGCATCCCACCGTTGCCCCTAGTAGTAAAAGTGACATCCGACAGCAGCCCTAAGTGGTAAGTGACATCCCACAGTGGCCCCAGCAGTTATAGTGACATTCCACAACAGCCCCCAGTAGTGAAAGTGACATCTCACAGCAGCCCCCAGTAGTAAAAGTGACATCCCACAGCAGCCCCCATTAGTAAAAGTGTCATCCCACAGCAGCCCCCAGTGGAAATAGTGACATTCCACAGTGGTCCCAGCGGTAATAATGACATCCCACAGTGGCCCTAGTAGTAATAGTGACATCCCACAGCGGTCCCAGCGGTAATAATGACATCCCACAGTGGCCCCAGTAATAAAAGTGACATCCCACAGTGGCCAACAGGTTTTACATATCCAATTGATTCTGGCATTGTTTTTTTTTTGCCACATATTGTACTTCATTTAGGTGGTAAAAAAGTCAGAAAAAATTTATGTATATTTATTAAAAGCATAATTAAAAGCATATTAATATTATGTCTGTATGCACAAAAGGGCCCAAACCGAGAGGAGCAGCCGGTGGCTTTCAGAACAGAGATTTTGCTTGAAGGTGTTTCAGGCCCCATTGCACACTTATAGAGCTCTTGAGCGGCCACAACAATATAGAATCCCCACAAATGACCCCATTTTGAAAACTAAACCCCTTAACGAATTCATCTAGGGGTGTACTGCATATTTTGACCCCACAGGTTTTGAATGAATCTAGGCTAAGCAGAAGAAAGAAATTACGATTTTCATTTTTGGGCAATTGTGCCATTTTAAAAACATCTTTTTTAACAGTACACATATGAATGGAGATTTGCACTCCAAAATGAATCCCCCTGTTTGTTTTGTGTTCAGAGACATTCCCATTGTGGCCCTAATCTTCTTGTCTGTATGGACAACAGGGCCCAAAATGAAAGGAGCAGCCGTTGGCTTTCAGAACAGAAATTTTGCTTGAAGGTGATTTAGGCCCCATAGCACACTTGTGGAGGCCTTGAGCGCCCAAAACGATTGATTACCCTCACAAATGACCCAATTTTGAAAACTAGACCCCTTAACGACTTCATCAAGGGGTGTACTGCGTATTTTGACCACACAGTATTGGGGAAGGAAAGGAAGGAAAAAAATTACAATTTTCATTTTTTGGCAATTTAAAAAGAGTTTTTTTGTACAGCACACATATAAATGAAGACTTGTACCCCAAAATGGATACCCCTGTTTGTCATGTGTGCAGAAACATACCCATTGTGGCCCTAATCTACTTACAGGACACATGACTTGGCCTATAATAGAGGAAACACCCGTTAGATTTTAGGGTACAACCGAATAAATTCCAGGCCCCATTGCCCACTTGTAGAGTTCTTGAGCGGCCAAAACTATAAAGAAGCCCCACAAATGACCCCAATTTGTAAACAAGGCCCCTTAACGAATTCCTCTAGGGGTGTACTGCGTATTTTGACCTCACAGTTTTTGAATGAATTTAAGCAAAGCAGAAGGAAATAATTATGATTTTTTTTTGGCAATTGTGTTGTTTTAAAAACAGGGTTTTTTTGTACAGCACACATATGAATGGAGACCTGCATCCCAAAATAGATCCCCCTGCTTGTCCTGTGTTCAGAAACATACTGACTGTAGCCCCAATCTACTTATAGGACACATGGCTAGGCCTTTAATGGAGAGAACACCCGTTGGATTTCAGGGCACAACTGAATAAATTCTAGGCCCATTGCCCACTTGTGCAGAAAAAAAATTGACTCCCTAAAAATAATCCCCCCATCTCCATTTTTTGCCACTCCCTAAATCTTAGATAAAAGTAATAATGTAAACTGCGTGGTATGTCCGAAGACGGGTAATTACGGAGACTTGTTGGGATGGGAACATGGGGCAATAAAACCGGGTATCCCTCCTGCTCCCATGCTTTTTTGGGGTGTATTTCCTGACCCTAGCGGCAGGGATGGGGTGTAAAAAGTGGCGCTCTGGGGGGGGCGTGGCCAAGCAGCCGAGCTGACCGGCCGCATGTAGGAGAAGCTCCTGCCTAAGCCGACCGATACCAACATCCTGAACAAATCCTGAGGGCTCCCGGACCTGATAAACACCACCTGCAGTGGGGGGAGAGGAGACTGAGCTGCCCGCGGAACGTATACAGCACCCACGGCCAAGGTAATACCGGCGGCGGATCTGCGACGCCGAGACCGCCACCGCCATCTTTCAAGCAGTGCCGGCCGCGGGGTGAAAGGAGACACGGGGAGCGCATAGAAGAGGCTCCTGAAGCAGTAATAACAGCACGGGGACAGAACCGGCCGAACGGAGGGGCAGGAGGGAGAACGGCAGAGTCGGCACCTCAATATGGCCCTAAGAGCAGGAGCTGCACTTCTTCCCGCCACAGCCGCGGGGGGGCCGAGGGGGGTGCTGCAGAGAGTGAGAGAGGCTGAAAATACACACAAGGCAGCACACAGAGCCCAGCAAGGGAAACATTTATAGACACCAGCCATTCCCAGAAGTACATAATCACTGGCCCCTGATACAAAGAAGGCACAGCAAAGCCAATAATTACCCCCCAGAAAAGGGGAAGAACAGAGGAACGTGCACAATAAAGTGAGCACTGCACCCCTGACTAAAGGACAACTCCGGGGCCACAACAACACCAAAGTGCAGTCACAGCAACCCCTATACAGCAGAGTACCCATTGACCAGTGCATTAAAATACCACAATGGGTCCTACCAGACAGAACCATGCAGCCGACAAACTAAAAGCATTTGCCAGAGGAGAGCCCCATAAAGACCCCGGCCCTGAACCCACCACACCTGCCACAGCAGGAACCTCAGCGGCAAAAGACGCCAGCCCAAGACCACCAGAAGGCACAGTCCAAACTTTACAACAACTGTCTGAGCAACTTCTAACCGCAATACAGACGTCTACAGCCACTCTTACGGGCAAAATTGACGAAGTAAAAATGGACGTAAGCCTACTAAGGCAAGACCTTCAAAACTTGAGAGAACGCGTCACAAATGCAGAAGACAGAATCTCTACACTAGATGACACTGTCTCCCCAATGTCGGTCGCGATACGTGATCTTACACAAAAAGCTGAATACTGGAGACAAAAAGCGGATGATCTCGAAAACCGCTCAAGACGGAATAACTTACGCATAGTGGGTCTACCAGAGCGAGCTGAGGGGCAAAGACCAGAAGAATTTATGGGAAAATGGCTCCGTGAACTCTTCCCCAATGCAGGACTCTCGCAAGTCTTTGTAATTGAACGAGCCCACAGAGTGCCTATGAAACCACCCATACCCGGGGCACCACCTAGACCTTTGCTGGCAAAATTGCTCAATTCCCGTGACAGAGACATAGTCCTACAAGCTGCGAGAAAAGGAGGCCCCCTGCGCTATGACAACGCTGCAGTATCCATATTCCTGGACTTCTCAGCAGACCCTCAGAAACAGAGGGCGTCATTTTTTGGAATCAAACGGCGACTACGAGATCTGCAAATATCGTACTCCATGGCATACCCAGCACGACTACGAGTGGTGAACGCACCCGCTTCTTCACCTCACCATCTGAAGCAGAAGACTGGCTGGCTACCAGGCGTCCACCAGAAGGACTGTAACGTATATATAACCGCTTTCCTTCCCCCCTTTAGGTGACGGGACTCTTGTATAAGCATGCAAAGTATACTTAAAGTTCCTGTAGTATATGTCAGTAATAACGCCCTAGAAATAAAAGGTCATAGGGACCAAATCTGAGAAGCAGAACCGAAACCCCAAGCGCCTAAGATAAATACCCAACCCATACTCCGCAGAGGATGGCGATAAGAGGTCCCCCTCTCCCAAGCAATAACAGCCTGTACCTCCCCCTGACCCACTGCGTTCCCCCCCCTCTCCCCTCCCCCTCCTCGTTCTCTGTTTCCCATCCCTCCCCCCTTTCATACCCTCCTCCCCCCCCCCCCCCCATCAACACAACTCAGTACTCGAATAGAATAAACGTAAATGTGGAAAACCCAGAGAGGGGGAAACTCCCTTCCCCCCACCCCTCTTTTCTCACCCCCCCCCCCCCAAGGGGGCCCACCCAGATAAAGCTTACTAGGCTGAGGCCGGCTTTTACTATGGTTAAACTAATACAATAATACCTCAAGTATAGACATAGTTAATGCGATACTACGATACTATGCAGGTTCCCCCTAATGCTAGCTTGCCACGATTTCTATCTCAATAGAGACAAATTTAACTTTTGGTTTTAAAGAAAGTTGTTTAAGTTCTAAGTTGGTAAGATATTACCATAATGTTAAAAAAAAGGTATGCATCAAGTGCTTAATACGGTTTATAGAAATGTACTATACTACAGTTGCATGACGTATGATAAAAATGTAATCAGGTGTCATGGGGGAACTCCAGGCAAGCAGAAAATTGTAAAGAAATTTATCTGGATCCGATTAACCTGCCCCTGCCGATGGCGGAAGTAGTCTTCGTGTCGTGGAATGTCAGGGGCATGGGATCAGCCAGAAAGCGGTCAGCAATAAATTCCTTAATACGCTCCTGGCGACCACATGTACTATGCCTGCAGGAGACCCACCTTACACCCGAAACTACAAAAGTCCTGTTAAAGCCATGGGTACAGTGGTCGGCCCACTCGTGTCACACGACATACTCCAGAGGGGTGTCCATACTAATAGGAAGGTCACTAAGATGGGAGGTGGAATAGATTAAAAGAGATCCAGAGGGTAGATACATATTTGTAAGAGCTAAAATCAATAATGACCCATATGTACTTTTATGCTGTTACAACCCACCACCAGCAACAACAACCATCTTGGCGGACGGCATCCAATTCGCATCATTCTCACCAGACGCAACCATTATCTGCATGGGAGATATGAATATGGTGATGGATCCCTCTGCGGACAGACTCGGGGGTGGTGCTTGGGGGGGGGGGGGCATAGGAGGCATTCAAGGCCTATCTCAGAGGATGTTTCAGATCCTCAATCTCCTTTATAAAAAGGGCCACCTCACGAGAAGGAGAATTATTAGCAGAACAATGCCAGCAGCAAGAGAGAGAATACATCGCAGATCCAACAGACACCAAAAAAAGACAGATGGCTCCAGACGGGCAGGAATTACTTAATATTAGAGATGAGCGAACGTACTCGTCCGAGCTTGATGCTCGGGCGAATATTAGGGTGTTCGGGATGCTCGTTACTCTTAACGAGCACCACGCGGTGTTCGGGTTACTTTCACTTTCATCTCTGAGACGTTAGCGCGCTTTTCTGGCCAATTGAAAGACAGGGAAGGCATTACAACTTCCCCCTGTGACGTTCAAGCCCTATACCACCCCCCTGCGGTGAGTGGCTGGCGAGATCAGATGTCACCCGAGTATAAAAATCGGCCCCTCCCGCGGCTCGCCTCAGATGCGTTGTGAGTTAGCTGAGGGAAAGTGCTGTTGTGTTGGAGCTGCTGTAGGGAGAGTGTTAGGAGTGAGTGTAGGCTTCAAGAACCCCAATGGTCCTTCTTAGGGCCACATCTATCCGTGTGCAGTACTGTGGAGGCTGCTGTTAGCAGTGTTGCACAAATTTTTTTTTTCAAAATCGGCTGTGCAGAACATTGCGCCCTGCAGTAATACTACAGGGACAGAAGTGGTGGTTAGGCAGGGAGAGTGTTAGGAGTGAGTGTAGGCTTCAAGAACCCCAACGGTCCTTCTTAGGGCCACATTTAACCGTGTGCAGTACTGTGCAGGCTGCTGTTAGCAGTGTTGCATTTTTTTTTTTTTCTAAATCGGCTGTGCAGAGCATTGCGCCCTGCAGTAATACTACAGGGACAGAATTGTGTAGGCAGGGCCAGAAGACATATATTATTGATTGAATATAGTCAGTGGGCCTTTTCTTTAAAAAAAAAGGGAAAAATTCTATTTGGCCTGCCTCTGACAGTCCTCAGCGTTCTGGGTACGTGTGTGGTGGGTGGAGAACATAAAGAAATCATACGCAGCCAGCTACGTTTAACAGCAGGCTTGCGCCAATTTATTTCCTGCCTGGGAAAAATCACCGCTCTGCTGCACTTCATATAACACTGCAGTTCTGTGGAACACATTTCTTATCTGATTGAATATAGTCAGTGGGCCTTCCCTTTAAAAAAAAAAAAGGGAAACATTCTATTTGGCCTGCCTCTGACAGTCCTCAGCATTCTGGGTACGTGTGTGGTGGGTGGAGAACATAAAGAAATCATACGCAGCCAGCTACGTTTAACAGCAGGCTTGCGCCAATTTATTTCCTGCCTGGGAAAAATCACCGCTCTGCTGCACTTCATATAACACTGCAGTTCTGTGGAACACATTTCTTATCTGATTGAATATAGTCAGTGGGCCTTCCCTTTAAAAAAAAAAGGGAAACATTCTATTTGGCCTGCAGGCTTGCGCCAATTTATTTCCTGGCTGGGAAATCACTGGTAATACAGCATGCTGAGGGGTAGGGGTAGGCCTAGAGGATGTGGACGTGGCCGAGGACGCGTAGGCCCAAGTGAGGGTGTGGGCACAGGCCGAGCTCCTGATCAAGGTGTATCGCAGCCGACTGCTGCGCGATTAGGAGAGAGGCATGTTTCTGGCGTCCCCACATTCATCGCCCAATTAATGGGTCCACGCGGGAGACCTTTATTAGAAAATGAGCAGTGTGAGCAGGTCCTGTCGTGGATGGCAGAAAGTGCTTCGAGCAAGCTATCATCCACCCACAGTTCTGCGCCGTCCAGTGCTGCAAATCCGAATCCTCTGGCTGCTGCTCCTCCTTCCTCCCAGCCTCCTCACTCCACTACAATGACACATGCTCAGGAGCGGGAAGACTCCCAGCAACTGTTCTCGGGCCCCTGCTCAGATTGGGCAGCAGTGGTTCCTCTCCCACCAGAGGAGTTTATCGTCACTGATGCCCAACCATTGGAAAGTTCCCGGGGTCCGGGGGATGAGGCTGGGGACTTCCGGCAACTGCCTCAAGACCTTTCAGTGGGTGAGGAGGACGATGATGATGAGACACAGTTGTCTTGCAGTGAGGTAGTAGTAAGGGCAGTAAGTGCGAGGGAGGAGTGCACAGAGGATTCGGAGGAAGAGCAGCAGGATGATGAGGTGACTGACCCCACCTGGTGTGGAACGCCTACTCAGGACAGGTCTTCAGAGGGGGAGGCAAGGGCAGCAGCAGGGCAGGTTGCAAGAGGCAGTGCGGTGTCCAGGGGTAGAGGCAGGGCCAGACCGAATAATCCACCAACTGTTTCCAAAAGCATACCCTCGCGCCATGCCACCCTGCAGAGGCCGAGGTGCTCTAAGGTCTGGCAGTTTTTCACAGAGACGCCTAACGACCGACGAACAGTGGTGTGCAACCTTTGTCGCGCCAAGATCAGCCGGGGAGCCACCACCAACAGCCTCACCACCACCAGCATGCGCAGACATATGATGGCCAAGCACCCCACAAGGTGGGACGAAGGCCGTTCACCGCCTCCGGTTTGCACCGCTGCCTCTCCCCCTGTGCCCCAACCTGCCACTGAGATCCAACCCCCCTCTCAGGACACAGGCACTACCGTCTCCTGGCCTGCCCTCACCTCCGCTGTCCTCGGCCCCATCCACCAATGTCTCGCACCGCACCGTCCAGCCGTCGCTAGCGCAAGTGTTTGAGCGCAAGCGCAAGTACGCCGCCACGCACCCGCACGCTCAAGCGTTAACCATCCACATAGCCACATTTATCAGCCTGGAGATGCTGCCGTATAGGGTTGTGGAAACGGAGTCCTTCAAAAGTATGATGGCGGCGGCGGCCCCGCGCTACTCAGTTCCCAGTCGCCACTACTTTTCCCGATGTGCCATCCCAGCCCTGCACGACCACGTCTCCCGCAACATTGTACGCACCCTCACCAATGCGGTTAGTGCCAAGGTCCACTTAACAACGGACACGTGGACAAGCACAGGCGGGCAGGGCCACTACATCTCCCTGACGGCACATTGGGTGAATTTAGTGGAGGCTGGGACAGAGTCAGAGCCTGGGACCGCTCACGTCCTACCCACCCCCAGAATTGCGGGCCCCAGCTCGGTGGTGGTATGTTCGGCGGTGTATGCTTCCTCCACTAAAGCACCCCCCTCCTCCTCCTCCTCCTCCTCAACCTCTACCTCGCAATCTAGATGTGTCAGCAGCAGCAGGACGTCGCCAGCAGTCTGTGTCGCGCAGCGTGGCAGCACAGCGGTGGGCAAGCGTCAGCAGGCCGTGCTGAAACTACTCAGCTTAGGAGATAAGAGGCACATGGCCCACGAACTGCTGCAGGGTCTAACAGAGCAGACCGACCGTTGGCTTGCGCCGCTGAGCCTCCAACCGGGCATGGTCGTGTGTGACAACGGCCGTAACCTGGTGGCGGCTCTGCAGCTCGGCAGCCTCACGCACGTGCCATGCCTGGCCCACGTCTTTAATTTGGTGGTTCAGCGCTTTCTGAAAAGCTACCCACGCTTGTCAGACCTGCTCGTAAAGGTGCGCCGGCTCTGCGCACATTTCCGCAAGTCCCACACGGACGCTGCCACCCTGCGCACCCTGCAACATCGGTTTAATCTGCCAGTGCACCGACTGCTGTGCGACGTGCCCACACGGTGGAACTCTACGCTCCACATGTTGGCCAGGCTCTATGAGCAGCGTAGAGCTATAGTGGAATACCAACTCCAACATGGGCGACGCAGTGGGAGTCAGCCTCCTCAATTATTTTCAGAAGAGTGGGCCTGGTTGGCAGACATCTGCCAGGTCCTTGGAAAGTTTGAGGAGTCTACCCAGGTGGTGAGCGGCGATGCTGCAATCATTAGCGTCACCATTCCTCTGCTATGCCTCTTGAGAAGTTCCTTGCAAAGCATAAAGGCAAATGCTTTGCGCTCGGAAACGGAGGCGGGGGAAGACAGTATGTCGCTGGATAGTCAGAGCACCCTCCTGTCTATATCTCAGCGCGTTGAGGAGGAGGAGCATGAGGAGGATGAGGAGGAGGGGGAAGAGACAGCTTGGCCCACTGCTGACGGTACCCATGCTGCTTGCCTGTCATCCTTTCAGCGTGTATGGCCTGAGTAGGAGGAGGCGGAGGAGGAGGAGGAGGATCCTGAAAGTGATCTTCCTAGTGAAGACAGCCATGTGTTGCGTACAGGTACCCTGGCACACATGGCTGACTTCATGTTAGGATGCCTTTCTCGTGACCCTCGCGTTGCACGCATTCTGGCCACTACGGATTACTGGGTGTACACACTGCTTGACCCACGGTATAAGGAGAACCTTTCCACTCTCATACCCGAAGAGGAAAGGGGTTCGAGAGTGATGCTATACCACAGGACCCTGGCGGACAAACTGATGGTAAAATTCCCATCCGACAGCGCTAGTGGCCGAAGGCGCAGTTCCGAGGGCCAGGTAGCAGGGGAGGCGCGGAGATCAGGCAGCATGTACAGCACAGGCAGGGGAACACTCTCTAAGGCCCTGGACAGCTTTATGGCTCCCCAGCAAGACTGTGTCACTGCTCCCCAGTCAAGGCTGAGTCGGCGGGAGCACTGTAAAAGGATGGTGAGGGAGTACATAGCCGATCGCATGACCGTCCTCCGTGACGCCTCTGCCCCCTACAACTACTGGGTGTCGAAGCTGGACACGTGGCCTGAACTCGCGCTGTATGCCCTGGAGGTGCTTGCTTGTCCTGCGGCTAGCGTCTTGTCAGAGAGGGTGTTTAGTGCGGCTGGGGGAATCATCACGGATAAGCGTACCCGCCTGTCAACCGACAGTGCCGACAGGCTTACACTCCTCAAGATGAACAAAGCCTGGATTTCCCCAGACTTCTCTTCTCCACCAGCGGACAGCAGCGGTACCTAAACAATACGTAGGCTGCACCCGCGGATGGAAGCATCGTTCTCTATCACCATCAAAAACGGGGACCTTTTAGCTTCATCAATCTGTGTATTATATTCATCCTCCTCCTCCTGAAACCTCACGTGATCACGTCGAACGGGCAATTTTTCTTAGGCCCACAAGGCTCAGTCATATTACTTTTGTAAACAATTTTTATACGTTTCAATTCTCATTAAAACGTTGAAACTTGCACCTGAACCAATTTTTATTTTAACTGGGCTGCCTCCAGGCCTAGTTATAAATTAAGCCACAGTAACCAAAGCGATTAATGGGTTTCACCTGCCCTCTTGGTTGGGCATGGGCAATTTTTCTGAGGTACATTAGTACTGTTGGTACACCAATTTTTTGGGGCCCTCGCCTACAGGGTAATCCTAGTAATTGTTATGGGCTTCGCCTGCACTCATGGTACAGTAAGGTGTGTGGGGTTGGCCTACACTTTTGCTACATAAATGTAACTGGGGCCTTGTCTATACTGCAACTACTGAAATGTGAAAGAGACTGTTATCTCCCCAAACTGCTGCAACAGGAATGTTACTGTGGCCTGTCTTGACTGCTACTACTACTGAAATGGAACTAATACTGTGCTCCCCCTATACTGCTGCTAGTGATATGTTACTGGGGCCTGTCCAGACTCCTACTACTACTGAAATGGAACTAATACTGTGCTCCGACTATACTGCTGCTAGTGATATGTTACTGGGGCCTGTCTAGACTGCAACTACTACTGAAATGGAACTAATACTGTGCTCCCCCTATACTGCTGCTAGTGATATGTTACTGGGGCCTGTCTAGACTGCAACTACTACTGAAATGGAACTAATACTGTGCTCCCCCTATACTGCTGCTTTGGAATTGTTACTGGGGCCTGTCCAGACTGCTACTACTACTGAAATGGAACTAATACTGTGCTCCCCCTATACTGCTGCTAGTGATATGTTACTGGGGCCTGTCTAGACTGCAACTACTACTGAAATGGAACTAATACTGTGCTCCCCCTATACTGCTGCTAGTGATATGTTACTGGGGCCTGTCTAGACTGCAACTACTACTGAAATGGAACTAATACTGTGCTCCCCCTATACTGCTGCTTTGGAATTGTTACTGGGGCCTGTCTTGACTGCTACTATTACTGTAATGGGCGGTTGGGCAGCATGTTACCCAGGAGAAGTGGCAGCGGAGTGTCATGCAGGCAGTGATTGTGCTTTGTGGGAGGTAGTGTGGTGCTTAGCTAAGGTATGCCTTGCTAATGAGGGTTTTTCAGGAGTAAAAATTGTTTGGGGGGGGGCACTCTTGCCGCTATTGTGGCATAATAGTGGGACCTGGGAACTTGAGATGCAGCCCAACATGTAGCCCCTCACCTGCCCTATCCGTTTCTGTGTCGTTCCCATCACTTTCTTGAATTTCCCAGATTTTCACAAATGAAAACCTTAGCGAGCATCGGCGATATACAAAAATGCTCGAGTCGCCCATTGACTTCAATGGGGTTCGTTACTCGAAACGAACCCTCGAGCATCGCGGGAAGTTCGACTCGAGTAACGAGCACCTGAGCATTTTGGTGCTCGCTCATCTCTAGTAATGAACATAAGATCTGTCTTAGCCATGGCCAAAGGGAGAAACATTGAGTGTACAAGCTCAGGTAGCATAGCAAACACATTTAAGGCTATGCATATAGGCACATGGCATTAGAAAAAACAATATTTCCTGCCACCCTGAACGTGCAGAGGCATTTCACTCCAACTTAAAACCTGAAAAAGAATAGTGGTTAATCAACACAGGCATCTTGCAAACATTTTTACCACTAGCAAGTCCTCTTTGCTAAAAGGGAAGGAAGTTGAATTTATCAGTTCAATTGCTGCTTGTGGAAATCAGATGAAATGTGCAAAAAAACTTTAAGGGGACGCCTTTCCCTTATGAAAGCCCATAAATTGTAAAGGAGGCACAAGGCATGGCAAATAGAATATGATGACGGCAGTAAACATTTTTGTGTTGTAATAGCTGGTCATCAATGTCAGTTTTAATGCTTGGGAGGTGAGCAGGCCACTTGAGAGTCTAGACAAATGGAAACCTCTTCTGGGAAATCATAGAATCTGACTTGGCTGCCCTCTACCAGAAGTATTCTAGAAGGTTATAGGATTGTGTATTTTAGGTTTACTGTTAGCAGATGTGTCTTAACATCTCAAAATTGGGCTTTTCTGTGGAGATTTGCAGGGGTCCTTGTTCAAAGGCAACACGCAGAACCTTGTGATTTGAGAATTATGCTCTGAAAGTCCTGAGAGGAGCCTCTTCTAATGCAAGATTAGGTGAAATTCGGTGAGCTCTTTCAACCACAATAATGCCTGAAAATGGGTTGCAATGAAATGGTGTTATAAGGTCTTCCAGGAATGTAGAGAGGTTCTGCCCCTCTACTCTCGAGGGTCCCCACAAATCACAAGTTACATCTGAAGCCTGTTCTCTGGGTCTTCCAT
Source organism: Eleutherodactylus coqui (assembly GCF_035609145.1). NCBI lineage: Eukaryota > Metazoa > Chordata > Amphibia > Anura > Eleutherodactylidae > Eleutherodactylus > Eleutherodactylus coqui. The sequence continues at coordinate 54,307,341 of NC_089846.1, read as the reverse complement.
CTTTTGGTGGAGTCTGTAAAGACAGGAGGTCACTTCAGCGAGTGTAGCTTGCATGAGGTTTTGGCGATATTCCAGGTCACTCACACGTTGCACTACCTCGATGACCCTCCCTCTCGAGTAGGTTGGGCACTGGTTTGTAATTAGATAAATAAATTCTATAAAAATAAACAGCCACAGTAGTACTTAGGATCACTTCTGGAGGGCTGTTTCAATAGAATATTTTTTGCTGGTTTAACCCTTTGCAATCCAATTTTGGATTCAGGGTTTCCTAGGGGGCCTTCTCTTTCTGCCATTATACAATGGCGCCATCTACTGGCTAGAGCCAGTACTGCGGTATGTGACATACTGGAGAGGCCCCCAAAAACAGAGCGGCCAGTAGTATACAGTAAGAATACCCTGCTGGATGTCTTCCGACTTCAGAGCTGTACAGCCTGCAATCAGAATGTCTTTAGACATCAGACAGCTGATTGGAAAGGGTTAATAGGGCCTATGGACAATGGGTTGTCTTTGAGAGACATCTTTTAGTAGCACTGCATATCTTTGATGTAAACTTCTTTAAAACATTTCTATGCCTACAATAATCTCCCTGTATAATTCTCTCCAGATGATGTAGGCCGTGGAACTAGGGACGTCAGCTTACACTTGGAAGACATCATGGAAAAGTTAAGAAATGCTTTTCCAAGTACAAGAGATAAGGAATTATGTGGTATGTATACATTTGTATTAATGTTCATAAAATAAATACGTTTAAAGGGGGTTTCCTGGTTTTTGATATTGATGGGCTATCCTTATGATAAGTCATCAATATCAGATCGCTTTGAGTATGCCTCCTGCCACCATCACCAATAACCATGTCTCCATTGTTTCCGAGGCACAGCATCATACTGCAGCTCCATTACATTGAAGTGGAGTCTGTTGGCCATAGTGGTTCTCATTGTGGAGAGCACCATGACTGGGGATGCAAACCAATCCAGAATACTCATGTACAAACAGTTGTGGAGTTTTTAATCCCTCATCAGTGTACAGTAGAGTTTTCATTGGCTGGGTAAGAGGCCATTAATATTAGTGCAGGATAGTAATTTTTCTCCTTGTGGAGAACACCAGGGGGATGCAAGAAGGTCTATATAGGCCATGCAATGCTCTCTGGGAAAAAGCTATGCAAAATCAACATTGAAATAATTCCTCCACAGCACCTTCTATTGGATAGTAGCTACCCTATCTGAGCTTTTAAAAAGACCTTGGAACATGACCAGGACTGTAAGCCAAAGCAGAAGACTCATGTTCAAACAACTGTTTCAGGGTTTTTCAAGAATCTGTATAAAAAGATGATTAACTACCACCCAGTAGGTGGCGCTTTGCAGTTTATTCATTGATGGGATAATTCCTCCAACCAGCTGCAGTAGCAGTCTGCGGTACAGCAGAGCTGTGGTTGGTAAACAGCTAAGGAGATGTTAGTGCTCACCAAAGCACTGCAGTTCCCACAATACGCTGATTGGTAAGGGGCCAAAGAGTCAGACCCCCTACTAATCTGATATTAATGGATAGACTTGAACATCAAACTCCAGGAAAACCTCTTTATTTAAACCTTACATAATGACCTTGTACTTTTCTGCGTTAGGCTGCATTCACACAAGTATGGATGCGAAAATGCATCTGTAATACAAGTGCCCACTTTAGAAAATGGGGCTACTAACCCAAGTGCACAGCATTATACTATAATACTGTGATTACTGGGTCAGTAGACCCACGGTCAAGCTGGGACACTCGTTTGTAACACAGGCGGAAACATTTGAGCGTAGTACGCTTGTGTGAATACAGGGGTAAGCTCATTTGGGGAGTTAATTTTTTCAATTTGCATGTTTATGACATAAGTGTCTGATCAGTGGTGGTGCGACCTCTACAACTCCGACCAACACAGACGGTAGCAACAGTCACATGACTGGTTTGTACTTAATGGTGCAGATTTACTGATATTATTAGTGAGACACGGCAAAGTCTTAAAACAAGGCAAAAATGTATCACAGTTAATCATGCTGGATGAGAAATGTGACAATTCTAATTCTATACCAGCTTTGTTTACATCAGATTTTGAGTCAAAATTTTGGTGCAATTTTTGGCACAAAACGTTTCATTGGGCTACACCCCCTTTTTTAACATATGAAGAAAAATATGTGTAAAAGTGTTTGCACCCCATTTGTGTTATAAAATATAGAAAACTGTTTACTGGCACATTTTTAATATCTGACCGAGGGGCGTAACTATAGGGGATGCGGTTGCACCCAGGCCCAGAAGCCTTGGGGGGCCCATAAGGCTTCTCCATATAGGGAGCACAGTACTATGAATAAAGCAATGTAATTGGGAGCCCTGTTACAGATTTTGCACTGGGGCCTAGGGGCTTCAAGTTACACCTCTGATCTGACCCATTGTTTTTGATATGCCAACTGTGGAAGTCACATGAAAGTTGCATGATTATTGCTTGAATCAGTAGATTTCTACATGAAAAAATTAGCTCTCAGCTGGAGGTTTCCAAAGCCAGACCCACAGCGACCATTACTCTTATTAAAGTGCTTGTCCTGAGACACCTTTTAAAGGGCATCTGTCACCTACTTTTAGCCCTTAAGGTAAAGCTTATATGTTTACATTAGGTGAACACCTGAGCTCAGGCATGTAAATACTTACCTTCCCCATCATTCCCCCAATGTAAATGCTGAAAGCCTCTGCACAATGCATTGAGCGGTGCGCTAAGTAGTCCCCCCTATTCTAATTTTACAATGGGTGGACTACTTATCAACTCCGCTCAACGCACTGTAGCGGCGGCTTCCAGGGATCACACTGGGGGAACGATGGGGAGGTAGGTATAACACTTTTAGCCCTATAAGCTAAGCTTACAGGCTGAAAGTAGATGATCTACTTATGGGGCTACAAGTAGGTGACAGGGCCTCTTTAAGAATGTAAGATTTAGTTTGGGGTTCTTACTAATCTGTTTTTCATATTGCAGATGCTGACTCTGAAAATCCCGAATCTCCAACCCTGAATTCGTGACACTGGACCTCCTTTCTACACATCGGACAGAAGTATTGTTTGGCTTAAGAATAACTAACGTTTACACTTCCCGGTCGATGAAAAGGTGCATGAGAGATCAAAAACTGACAATTTTTACAATTTAAAACAATGATTTGTTATGTATATTTTTCAGAGATGTGGAGAAGAGAAACACTTAGTGCGGGCAACACATGGGCAATCTTCTTATTCAGCCTTTACAAGAAGTAGGAAGGCTTTCCTGTGTTACTGAATGCATTTAACAGTCTCAAACAGCTTAATAAAATGCTAGCAGTAGAAGCCTGGATTCACAAACGGCGTTTGCTGCATTTTTTGTGGCATTTGTTTTTTTTTTCTTTTAGCTTAAAGACCCTGCAGCCAGATGTTACATTTAAAGTCTACAATAAAATACTGAAAATCCTACATACACACAGCGTTTTGGGTGTTTTTGTTACATTTTTGAGGTCAGTGGGATTTTTTTTTCAAAAACGCTCTGAACTCTACATATGGCCCAGAAAAGCCCGTACAAAATGTTATTTAAAAAGTAAACAAAAAACACCATGAACATCTCAATTCATGGTGTTTTTTACACAGCCTGAAAAAGAGCTGTATGAAGTGGCTCTGTATACCAGCCATCATCCAGTACTAGGCGACCTATGGGGACTTCAATAAAATGTTTTATAACTACTATTCCATGCTTTTGTATAAAGGTAAATCTGTCTTTGGACATTGTACATCTGTTTACTCGAAGAAAGTCCTATTAATAAAGAGTCGGGTACAATCAGTCCACATGCCTAACAGTTTAACAACTATAACCCCTCTCCTCTTTACTGGTTTAAGTCATTACTGGCTAATTTTGCAAAAATTTAAATTGTTACACCCATTTTCTGAGTTTGTGTGTTATTTCTCAGAAACGAGAAGCGCTGAATGTCATTTCTGCTCATTACTGGCATAACTATAGGGGATGCGGTTGCACCCGGGCCCAGGAGCCCATAAGGCCTCTTCTCTCCATATAGGGAGCCCAGTACTATGAATAAAGCATTACAGTTAGGGGCCCTGTTACAGGTTTTGCATTGGGGCCCAGGAGCTTCAAGTTACACCCCTGCGTTAAGAGAAGTTGGGGGGCCTAACTTTTGCACCCGGGCGCTTGAGCCTTTAGTTACACCCCTGCTGCTCATAATATTTTTGTAAGAGGCCTGCCATATCCAGACCTGTAATAGCCAAATAGGCTAATCACATATAATACCACATAGCTGTGGTAGAAATATAGAAATACATAGCTGTGCAACAAATAGACATTTTACACTGACCATTGCTCATCTCCGCCACACCATATATACTCGCGTATAAGCAGAGTTTTCATTACATTTTGTTGTGCTGAAAAAGCCCCCTCGACTTATACTTGAGTCAGGGAAGGGTTAAAAAAAGAAAACCTCCATACTCACCTCCCAGCCGGCGTCTGTGTCCCCAGCAGCGGTGCGGAAAGCTGCTTCAATTTCTATGTTCCCGATGGCGGTGCAGCAAGCTGCTTGAATTCTCCCTGCTCGGCTTTCAAATCCCCCGCCGTCAGTGCTGTGTAAGTAAGCGCTGTGATTGGATCGAGCGCCAGCCAATCACAGCCAGCGCTCGATCCGATCACAGTGCTTACGGCAGGGGATGACAGGGCCAAGCAGAGAGGGGGGGGGGGGGGGGGAACTTGTGATGGTTTGATCGCTTCTGCAGTATGATGTAATTCCATAGTATTACATTATACTGCAATCTGAGAGGAAATCTATCAAGCCACGCCACAGGCAGGTAGAGAAAGAAGGTTCAGATGTCAGGGAGGATACACAGAATGAAACCAGTCCTATCTGTCAGGTACCACTCCTGGACTAGGAGCACTCTGGAGGAGAAAGGGGGTAGGGGTCACTCCACAGACAGGTTGGTAGTATTATTTACTTTTACAATTTGCACCCTGCACTTGGAGATGTGTGGGTGTGACTTAGGAGAGTACTTTTACACGGTGATCCTGATTTCGGACGGCCGCATAGGAAAACTTGCGAGTTTGAATTAGTATCTCTGCACTGTATCTTGTCAAAAAAAGTGATTACTTACAAAACTCTCTCTTAGGCTTGGGGCTCACTCCACTCACATTCAAAATGCAGTCACTATGGGATATCTCTCCTTCTCCTCCATCTTCACCATAAGGAAGCTGAAAGTGTTTTCATGTGGCTCTGTGTTGGCACTCTCTCTGGAGTTAACCTCTCAAGCCCTGCAGCTGTGCAACACACACACTGGAAATAACAAGACAGCTTTGCATAGTGCATCCACACGAGACAAACATGTATGACATTTATGGAGGGAACCAGGATAATGTTCTGAGACACTACAGATGGTGCGGGATCGCCCCCACCCCTGATCCTCTCCATAAAAACCCTAATTGGAGAGTCGAGGGGGGCACCACCTAATTACATAGCCCTTTCCCTGGGAGTAAGAAAGCGGGGGAGGGGTGACAGGGTGCCAGGGAGATAAAACAGAAAGTGACCTGTACTAAAATCTCCACTCCTTTTAGTCCGGAGACATACTGCTGCCCTACAAGACAATGATTATTACTACAGTCTCCAAAACTTGAAATTAGAGGGACACAGATTTAAAGGGATTGTACAGGATTAGGAAAACATGGCTGTTGTCTACCAAAAAACAGCACTACACCTGTCCACTGGTTGTTTGTGGCATTGCAGCTCCCTTCACATTCAGGCCTTAGTCAGACAGGCATTTTTAGCCGCGATTTGCACATGCGCATGCGTCCGGCGATTTTATAAAACCATTGCTTTGCAATGGTATCGGACACATGAGCGCTTTTTATGCGCTCGTCCGATAAATTATAGAACAAAAAAATCGCAGATCGCACCTATCTGCGATCTGCGATTCCTCTTCTCTTCTGTATATGCGCTCAATGGGGCCGGCGGCAGCAGCGCCGACCCCATTGAGAACATATAGAAGACAAATCATTCTTCTCTGCCACAGCTGTAACAGCTGTGGCAGAGAAGAACGATGTTTGCCCATTGAATTCAATGGGGCGGCAATACAGCCGCTCCATTGAAAGCAATGGGCTGCCGGCGTGCGCGGGGTGAATTGTCGGGAAGGGGTTAAATATATAAGCCCTTCCCTGCAATTCATCCTAAAATGTGTTAAAATAAAAAAAAAATTGTATACTCACCTTTCCGCTGCAGCCGGAGTCCAGCCGCGGCCGCTGTCAGTTCTCCTGAACTGCTTCTTGGCACTATTCAGCCGGCGGAGCTTTAAAATCCCCGCCTGCTGAATGATCTGCCTCTGATTGGTCACAGCCCTGACCAATCAGAGTCCGGTTTCACTCACACACCCATTCATGAATTCATGAATGGGTGAGTGACTGCTGCCTCTCAGCGCTGAGCCAATCAGGGGCAGGTCTGACTCACATCCATTCATGAATTCATGAATAGGTGTGAGTGAGGCATGCCTCTGATTGGCTCAGCGCTGAGCCAATCAGGGGGCAGGTCTGACTCACACCCCCTTCACACCCACTGCAGGATGGCCGCACGGAGCTCTGGCTGCCGGGAGAAGCTGAGTATACAATTTTTTTTTATTTTAACACATTTTAGAATGCATTGCAGGGAAGGGCTTATATATTTAAGCCCTTACCGACAATTCATCCCGGGCTCGCCCGCAGCGCATTGCTTTAAATGGAGGCGGCTCTATTGCCGTCTCCATTGAATGCAATGCGCTGGACAGCTCCGGCCCGTTTTTAATGAAACGCGGCTAGGAGCAGATTTTCGGGCGATTTGCGGGCGACTTGCGCGCACCGGTCACGCGATTTGCGGATGCGCATCCGTCATGCGATCCGCAAATCGCGCAATAAAACGCCCGTCTGACTAAGGCCTCATACTGCTGAACTGCAATACCACAAACAACCTGTGAGCAGCTGCGACTATTTCTTGGTAGAAAGCTGCCATGTTTTTCTAATAGCCTACAACCCCATTTAAGCAAACCGCTGGTTTGGGGGCAAAATTCAGTCCCAGGATCAGAATGTGGAGGGGCTATATTACTCGTAGATGATCTTCTCAACAGTCTCTCCATTCTGCCACTTCCGGCTGTCATTTTCCTGCAGTCATGATGGCGGCGGTAACCCCACACCTTCAAGTATTTCACTTACTCTCTAGCTCTGGTCCGGCTGCTGCTGACGTAATCAGAGACTCTGACTCCTGATATCCCCATCGAGTGTTTCTGCTGCATGCAAGACATACAGGCTAGCTTCGCCAGGAGGGAGGAAAGAGTCAGTGTCTCTGATTTATGTCAGCAGTGGCTGGACTGAAGCTACAGTAGAGGGTGAGGGAAATACTTGATTGTGTGGGTTGCTGCCTAGCTGGAGGTTAAGGGGTGGGGAGAGCACAAAGAGGGGGCACTATTATTATTATAGTGGGATACTATTAATACTGGGGCCACTAGCGGGATCATTATTGCTACGAAGAACACTAAGGTGGGGGTGGGTCACTATTAATATTGATGTCACTAAGGAGGACACTATTACTACAGGGGCCACTATTACTACTGGGACCACAAAGAGGACATTATTACTACTGGGACCACTAAGGGGGCACTATTACGATTGGGGCCACTATTACTAGTTGGAGCCCCTAGAATAACGAGGGGGGGGGGGGGGGCAAAAACGTATGTTGTGATAAGCCATGCTTCTAACCACATGCCCAAATCACCGACCCTTTGATCTTGGGCGGTATTTTTTTGTGACAAAGGTGGCAACACTACCTCCAACCTCCAGTCCAGGAACCTGGAGGGTCACTCTAAATACAGTTCTGTGTGGCCGAGGCGCACTCCACTCGCTGACTAGAGATGGGGAGGAGGGGGAACCCAGGCTGGTGGGTCAGGCACAGCAGTCAAGCTTTCCTGATTTTAATTTGAAGTGTGTTTAATTAAAAGAAAACTCAGTCCATACTCCTCTGTAGCTCCGTGTCAGCTGCAATGGCCGTTCTATTACTCGCCGTCTTCCACGTTGTGGGATCATGTGACAAATACATGATCACAGTAGTCAATTACTGGCCCCAGCATTGGTGAGGCTGGGAAATGTCAACACCAATCGTGTTCTTGTCACATGATCACACAACACAGAAGTCAATGTGGGACAGCGCGCTCATTACAGCTGCCGGAAAGCGACAGAGGAGGTGAATATGGACTGTTTTTTAATTTTATTATGCAGCAAGCCAAACCAGACCCAGGTGTGAGAGCAGTGGAAAAGCAGCTTTTTGTCACGGTGGCGTCGCTGCTCTCCTCCCTAGAAAATGTGTGTTTATGGTGCAGTTTCCGACAGGTGAAAAGGTGTACAGTCAAGTTCATGACGCTAGTCCGTATACAAAATAAATACCAAATAAAATAACAATGTGAAAAATGAAAACGTTTCTTTCCCCTGAAGTATAGTGCGGTACTTTAGTGCAGGTAGTGAGTGGTGGGAAGGGACTCCAGGAGAATCAAAGGTACAAAGATTGAACAGTTTATTGCTTCAAAATAACAAGAATCTTCAGCTTTCTTTAGTGTTCACTGGCCGAGGGCAGTGCTGGATTCCGTGCGAGATTCATGCCCCGCGCGTGCCGTGGACATGAGGCCTTAGGCGGACTGCACAAGGGCATATTTGCATTGCGGAATCCAGTGTGGGCGTCTGCCTCCTGATTCCACAGCAAATACCTCCCGTAGTATGCAATGAAAAACCGCTTTTTTCTGCACGCGGGCGGAAATGAATCGCAATTTTCTGCTTGTGGAGGAAAAAAATAAATAAAAATCGCAGCATGCTCTCTTTTTAAGCGGATTTCGCGCAGACGGATTGTATTGAACTCAATGGAAGTCGTCCGATGCGCGGCTTTTCCACAATGACACTGTTGAAAGGTCGCGGGTACCTGCGTCGTCACCTAGCGACAGCACGAGAAAAGCTTGGTTTTATGGCCTCTGCCACAATGCTGCTAGGGAGAGGGCGATCATTGGTCGTATGAATGACTTATACACCTAGAGCCAACCCTGTGGCCAGGTATTATATTAAACGGTCCAGAGGACTAAGTTGCCCCTGCCCCTCTGCAGTCAGGCATGATGAGCTAGTCACCACAAGACTTTGATTTAAGGAGAAATCATCTTTAAGGAAATGTAAGGCCGGCTGCACACGAGCATGACGGGCTCTGCCGCGGAATATTCCGCGGCGAAGCCCGTCACAGCGCCCCCCAGAGACCCCATACTTACCGGCGTATCTGGCCTCTGGCGCTTCCCCGCCCGCCGCCTCCCTCTGGCGCTTCCCCGCCCGCCGCCGCGTCATGTGACGCGGCAGCGGTAGGCGGGAAAGCGTTTTCACGCTATCTTCTGCTGTGTTACAGCGGGAGATAGCGTGAACGGACGGCTTCCATTCACTGCAATGGAAGCCGTCAGCGCGTACGCCCGCGGCAAATAGAGCATTTCCGCGGTGAAATTCCGCACCGTGTGCCCTGAGCTATTAGGTTCAATAGAACCTAATAGCTGCGGGCAACGCAGCGGATTTTCGCCGCGAATTACGCGGCGGAAATCCGTTCGTGGGAAGGAGGCCTTAGGGCAGGGGTGGGCAATTAATTTTCCCATGGGGCCACATGAGAAATTGGAATGGTTCTAGAGGGCCAGACCAACATACGAAGGCTCCATGCACATTGCCTTAATGGGGCCGTATTCCAGCCGCCCGATTTGCGGCCAGAATACGGCCGCCATTGAAAATGAATGGCGCTGTAATATCTAGCAAATCTTCAGATACCCGTGCCCGCTCTGTCTCCGTCAAGTTCTTGTATTTCTCTCCGTGTTTAGTCTCATAATGGCGATGCAAATTGTAATCTTTAAATACAGCTATCTGCTCTCCACAAACTAAACACACAGCTTTACCTTTGGTTTCAGTAAATAGATATTTAGAAGTCCATTCTTTGTTAAAAACTCGGCATTCTGCATCAATTTTTCTTTTTTTAATGTTAGCCGCCATATTTAAGGGTTAACAGCTAACCTCGGAAAATAGAATTTTTTAATACACAGTAGTATGCTCCTAGGAGAGGGCACAGAGAGCTGCCCCAAGAAGAGAGATTAAAAAGTGAATATTATTAGTATTATTATTCTAATTACAATGCAAAGGGAAAAGTCCTGACACTTACCAATGACGAGCGTGGAACGATTGTCCTGGCACTCCCCAAGGTCCGCAACGAGCATCCTGGCACTCAGAAGTTACAGTGGCATCACTTACTCAGCATCGGGAAGCAGTGAAACTACAAACCCGGAAGCCTTGTCCATTTTGTTAACTTATGTGCTGTTTAATAAAGTTATTCAAGCCTACGTCATTGGTAGAGGTGCTTGAATAAGTAAGGCCTGAATAACTATTAGCACAGCACAGAAGTGAACAAAATGGACAAGGCTTCGGAGTGCATAGTTTCGCTGCTTCCCGTTGCTGACACCGGACTCATTGGTGAGTCACCAGGACACTCTTTGCGGGCCGGTCCGAGCTATTCAGCGGGCCGGATGTGGCCCGCGGGCCGTGCTTTGCCCAGGTCTGCCTTAGGGCATGTACACATGGGAAGGGTCCGCTGCAGATTTTCCATGTGGAGCAGCACTTACAGGAACAGCAAAATGGATGAGATTTAAACCAATCATATCTGCATGGGATCAATGCCATAAATGACCTGCGTTGCAAATTTTAAATCCACAGTATTTCTAATTATGCCGTGGGCTTTCACCGCAGATCTTTGCAATGCATATGGTGAAATTTGCAAAACCCACAGCAATTACGCACTGCGAATTTTCAGCAGATAGGCTGTGAATTTTCCGCTAACCTGGACCCATCCCGTGTGAATGTACCCGAAAGAGGGATGGATCTGTTGCGCAGCCTTCCAGCAGATATGGTTGAGAAGCAGACAACTAAAGGGTTTTACTGGGAAAATTCATTGATGGTGGGGCAGGCACGGAGTTTCCATAGGGAGACCCCGGGCACCTGACATACGTGGGGAGCTGGGAGGGTAGAGTGCTGACTTGCCACGGTGGCACTTATCATGTTCCATCCCAGAGGGACACACGCAGCAAAGACAAGAGTAGCGCCATGGCCCACTCCTGGGATAGGGAATACACGACAAACTGGAGGCAGTGAGTAAATTGTCACACGTGACGCCACCGTTCCTGCATATGCCGGTATGACCCTTGCGAGTAATAAATGCAGCCACAGACAGTATTGAGTCTGTGGCTAGGAACGGTTAAAGCCCGGCAATAACTTTACTTGAATGGTAATCAATTATACAAGGCAATTCAGTGACAGTTTTCTCAGTGCAGGAAAATGAATACACTTCAGTAATTTCACTTGTGCAGGCTCTTATAGACTCCATGACCCACATGTGTAAACAGAGACTATAAACTTGCAGATGCGTGCGTGTGACAATTAAAGGATGTACCTCTACATGGTGATCCAAGCTTCAGACAGCCATGTAGGAAAATGACAGCTAAGATAGTACCTCTGCCCTGGCCTTGCACAAGAACAGTTTGACACTTAGGCCCCTTGTCTACGGGCATTGCGGTATCCCGCAGCGGATCTACACCACAGGAGCCGGATCTCCGCTGTCAGCCTATCTGATCGCAATGATTCTCTGCTCGTGGACAGGGGCCGGCATCTTCCATAGAATAGCTATGGAAAGCTTTAGATGGCGTGATTCGCCCGCGAATTACCACCGGCGGAATCACACCCGTGGACAGGGGGCCATACAGATCTCACTTTCCCGGGGCTCATTCTCCTTACAAGCAACACGGGAAATCTCTCCTTCTCTTCTATGCTTCAGTACATGAGGACTAAGGCCGGCTGCACACGGCCGTGACGGACTCCGCCGCGGAATTCCGCGGCAGAGCCCGTCACGGCGCCCCCCAAACTTACCTGCGGATGCGGCGTCCTTGCTCCCGCACGACGCTTCGGCATGACGCGCCGCAGCGTCATGTGACACGTCAGCCGCGTCATAGGACACAGCCGGCCGCGTCATGTGACGCGGCTGGCGGTGGGCGGGGAAGGGGTTTCACGCTATCTTCCGCTGTGCTACAGCGGAAGATAGCGTGAACGGACGGCTTCCATTGACTGCAATGGAAGCCATCCGCGCGTACACCCGCGGCAAATAGAGCATGCCGCGGGTGAGGTCGGGTGAATTCACGGTGCGGAATTCCACCGCGGAATTCCGCACCGTGAATTTACCCGACCTCACCCGCGGCATTTCAATAGAACCTAATAGCTGCGGGCAACGCATCGGATTTCCGACGCGAATTACGCAGCGGAAATCCGTCCGTGGGAAGGAGGCCTAAAGGTACCCCCCATGTACCTGGACCTCCTGAACAGCACACTCCTGAAGGCATGGACTCTCTTGCCCCTCTCAAACACTCATATTTATAAACTCTTTCATACCACATGACATGATAGACTTGATACATTTACATGCAGGCTTTGGATTTTATTAAAGTTAAAGGAGATGTCCCGCGCCGAAACGGGTTTTTTTTTTTTTAAACCCCCCCCCCCCGTTCGGCGCGAGACAACCCCGATGCAGGGGTTAAAAAAACCACCCGCACAGCACTTACCTGAATCCCGGCGGTCCGGCGTCTTCATACTCACCTGCTGAAGATGGCCGCCGGGATCCTCTGTCTTCGTGGACCGCAGCTCTTCTGTGCGGTCCATTGCCGATTCCAGCCTCCTGATTGGCTGGAATTGGCACGTGACGGGGCGGAGCTACACGGAGCTACACGGAGCCCCATAGAGAAGAGGAGAAGACCCGGACTGCGCAAGCGCGGCTAATTTGGCCATCGGAGGGCGAAAATTAGTCGGCACCATGGAGACGAGGACGCCAGCAACGGAGCAGGTAAGTATAAAACTTTTTATAACTTCTGTATGGCTCATAATTAATGCACAATGTACATTACAAAGTGCATTATTATGGCCATACAGAAGTGTATAGACCCACTTGCTGCCTCGGGACATCTCCTTTAACCCCTCAAGCGCTGCAGCTGTGCAACACACACACTGGATATGACAGGACAAGCTTTGCACAGTGCATCCACATAAGACAAACATGTATGACATTTATTGAGGGGACCAGGATGATATACTGGGTCACTGCAATGGCCATAAATATGTGATTAGTGAGGTCTTCTTTTCTCGTCTCCCCCACCAAATCGACGGAATAAAGGGGCTGTGACTGGTACCTGCATGGGGCTGTTCTGCAGTACAGGGCACAGCCACATGTAGGATACGACAATAGACCTTCAAGGGGTGATTTGGTTTATTGGTGGCCAGAACCAGTGATAGGGCTCCTTTACATGACTGTATGCGTACTTGCACGTGCCTCAGCGCTGTGTTTTTATGGAACGAATGATGCTTTTTTGTGCATGTATCAACGTATTTTACTGTACTTTTCCCGCCCCCAAAAGGCACGTTCATTTACAGGTGGCACAGGACGCACCGCTTGAAATGGCTTATTAGTTCCAGATGTGTTCTTCCAGTGGAATTACACGGCGTATCATGTATCTCCTTGCATATTGCGTGAGCATTTGCGCACCCCCCAATGACTCTGGGGACCTTTGGTGAGTAAATGCTCAGAAAAATAGAGCATGCTGCGTTTTTTGCGTGACCAAAATGTGCAGGAAAATCCATGCGTGTGAACAAACCCACTGAAATCAATTAGTTCTATTCTCTGCGTTTTGCACGTGTAAATTTTGTGTGTGCAGATATGCCCGTGCGAAGGAGCCTGTAGGATGATGCACTATGGACAAATCCAAATTAACACCAACATTGTGTGCCTGAATATTTCACCTGTGATTTTTACATGGGACTGCAGGTCAGCCTTTTTGAAACGTGTGAGTAGCCCGTAAGGAGTTAAATTACAGTTTGCTTCTGCTATATCTGCCTCTATTTGCTGGGGTGGAGATATAAATTACTTCTGGCCTTGGTACACACACTTGTCCCGCAGGGGGTTTCCAGAGAAGTTGCTTTCAGTTTGGAACTAGGAGGAAATGTGATCTGAAGTATAAAGTCTGCAAAGTGACTGTGTGTATAGAAAGGAGTAGATATAAATGATGTGTATGAGAGGGGTGCTGTACCCCACAACCGCCAGACTGTACATAGGGAAAGTGATACCTGTATGCAGGTGTCACAGGGCTGGATCAAGATCTGTGGAGATCCTTGAGAAAAACATTATGGAGGGACATCCTTCCTGAGATAAAGTATCCAAAAAATTTCTCCATGCATTAGGCCGGCTGCACACGGCCGTGACGGGCTCCGCCACCGCGCCCCCCAGAGACCCTAATACTTACCTGCGGATCCGGCGTCCTACGTCCCGCATGATGCTTCTGCGTGACACACCGGCCACGTCACATGACACGCCCACAGCGTCACATGACGCGGCCGGCCATGTCATATGACGCGGCGGCGGTAGGCGGGGAAGCGGTTTCATGCTATCTTCCGCTGTGCTAATACCGCCATACAGTGCACAAATGCAGAATGAATTTACGTGGGGTTTTATCACTACCACAAAATGATTTCTAGTGGCTGGGCCTGGCTTAAAATAAAGAAAAGCATATACTCACCTCTTGACAACCTGGGACGCAGCTGAGCTGTTCCTATGGCCCTGACATAGGCTTCTGGGTGTATGGCTCGATGGAATTCGGCTGACCACTGCGGCCAATCAGAGGCCACAGCGTCAATCTCAAATTCCTGACATCATGGCGCCCAAGATTTGAGCGCTGATGCCAAGATTGGCCATAGCAGTCAACTGACTTCCAAGGGGGCCATACTCCCGGAAGCCAAGAGAGCTGCTCAACGGCGCCCCGGGCCGCTGAGGAGAGGTGAGTATTTTTTTTTTTAATTTTACTTCGGGCCTGCCCACTAGAAAATATTTGGGGATATTAATAAAACCCCTTTAAAAGGTTTTTAACATATTTATGTAAATAAAGCTTAATCATCATATCAAGTTCTACAACTTTTTAGTTTGTTGTATGTCTCAGTTCCTCATGGTGAGCTCCCCCTGGTGTCCATCTGCTGGCGGCTCACCTCCTGTTCCCATATACCCATATAGCAAAAACTGAAATTTACACTTGCTGGCATAGATTTGCACTATAGTTTATGCTGATTTCTTGGTGAAGAATCACACTTAATATGTTGGGTTTTGCGAGTCCCGCCCCTCCGCTAAACCGCACCCACTTTCTTGAAAAGTAGTGATAACAGCCTTATTTGTACGCTGTAGGATTGAGCTTTGACAGATGACTTTTTTTAAGGTATGTAACTATGAATATTCCTCTATAGATGTAGCAGAGCTCAGTTCGTCCGTTTCTTTTGAGCACTGGGATAATTCGTGATTTCGCAATAAGTTCACTTTCAATTTTAAGGATGCATAGCACATCATGGTATCACGATGACTGTCGCACACTCAGCTCTGCTACACCTGTAGTTGTACAGCAGGAATACAGATATGGAGTAGAATGAAATCTTACTGATATGCCAAATGTCAGCTCTGCGATCACTTTACATGTGCGCAGGGAGAAGTCTTCTGCTACGTTGATTGGATCCCCATTTCTGTCCATAAAGTCCTGCAAAAGAGAAGAAGGGGCCTCAGTATCCCATATGGATTCCTCACTAGAGCTGCTGTGATTGGTGAGGACTCTGGAACCCAATTATCCTATAACCTTTGGTGCCAACTTCCTGGCTGATAAATGCAGTCAAGTCTGCCAACTTCTCTGCCAGGAACGGGGATTGTGCGCCCATTTCTAATTCTACCACCTATCATGGTCAATTATTATAGAACTGAGGGACATAGTGATAAGTGGTCCCCACCTGGCACATCTCCTTGGCCTCTGCCACCAAGGTCACCTCCAGCCTCCTTCTCACCCGCTTCTGTAGGGACATGTGAGTGAGACGTCTCTGCACCTTCCAGATAGGCGTGCAATCTCCAAGGGAAAGATCCTTCCCGCCCAGTGAGATCAGATCACCTGCAACGTAAGGTAGAGCGTAAGCCAACACCAACAATAGTCAACTTACGTATAACGACTAAATCGGAGAAGGAAAACTATCCAATACCCCAATACAACATGGACCTACCCACGTAGCTCAGTGGTCTGCCGGCAAAGTCAGCCCACTTCTTAATCAGAGCTTCACGGATCAAAGCTGCATTGTTCAATATAACAATGTCTGAAGTGGCGGAAACAGCAGGTCATTAGTATAGGTTGTATCTCTTTAAGCATCGTATGGTGCAGAATGAATGGTGAAAATAGGTTACTGTAACTTTAAAACGACATCTATAAAGAGTTTTAGCAATAATGCAAAGTTATAGTAAGAACTTTCCCAAAATCTCCCCGACCATCATATACTCACCGTGACCCCAGAAGCTGAGCCGATAGATGGGGCCATATTTCTGGGCCAGATGCATGAAGTGGAGAGGTAGATCGCTGTGCCCCAAATCCAGCAGATTGCCCAAACAAGGTAGAGGTGTGGGGCGAGGAGGGAACTGGTTCTGGCTGAATCCTGAGAGGCGACATTTGATGTGAGAACATCCTACATATAGAAGCAGCAGGATGAGGAGGGATGGGAGCAGCAGCAGAGGGACCATAATGAAGCTTCAGATGGAGGCGGCGGCGGGTGTATATGTATGATGGGGATAACCTTGGGACACACAGGGGGAGGCGAGTGAAGGAGAACAGGCTGCAGGTAGAAGCAGCTGCATCTCACATGAGAAGAATGGACTCTGCCCAAGACTAATAAGTCTAATTAAGGGTTTATTCAGACAGTGCAGCCAAGTCGCATTTTATTAACGTGATTATATCAAATTGCCACGTTTTAGTTTGTTTGTAAAACTGCAGAAATTTCATGGAAATAAAATACAACTTGTTCTCAAAGTCGGACTTCACACAGCGTGACTGTACAGGTTTTCCATCCCACACATGCTGGCAATCCACAGGGGCCAAATCTGCACCTAAATGGTGTGGGTTTGTCAAGAATTTTAACCCTTGCATTCCAAAGACTGAATTCGGCATCAGACAGCTACAGCATAAAAAGGCACGCTGCGAATTTGGAATCTGCAGTCTTTTTCAAAAACCATGAAAGATTACCGTATCTTTTGCTTCATAAGACGCCCCTAAGGTTTTAGAGGAGGAAAATAGGGAAAAAATATTTTGAACCCAGACCAGGACGTGTTGGAGGAATAAAGAGCAGTAGTACCGCCTCGGAATGAAGTATATACACCACTAGGTCAACCTGCCATTCAGGATCCAGGGACAGCTGCGTGTAAATGTAATGGTGATCTTATTGTCACTCAGCTTTCCCTGAATGCCATGTTTGACTAGTTATAGCAATGTAATGATTGCATAACTCTGCAGCTGGCATTCAGAATCCTTGAAGAGCTGAGCTACAATGAAAGGACGATTCCATTAGTAGTAACACAAATTTTCGGGAAACCCTGCATGGCACTTCTGATTACAGTGAGGAATACATTGGTGCCAAGTTGTGCTGAAATGAGCTGTACTTACAGCTCTCCTCCTCTGCTATGTAGCCAGCTGTGTGATAAGGAATGGAGGAGAGCAGTAAGCTGATTGATGGGGGACCAACAGTACCGGTATTAGTGTTTCTTGACGCCACCAGCAGCTAGGGTTTAGACAGGAGGACCGCCCGTCACACCCCCAGCTCCCGATAGGCCCAAGGCTGGAAGGTCCTTTATTTTCTGCACAGTGCTGGGAGGGTGATGGATAGTGGCTCTGGCGGCCCTGCACCGCTCCCTCAGTGACAGTCAGGGCCGCAACTCCCCCACTCCGTGTCTCGCGGTCCGCTGCAGAGTGAAGGGAGGCCGACGGGAAAGCGACTTCCTCTACGTCCGCCGCTGGCCTTCCCTCTCCCTCCGTTACTCAGTATAAGGGTGACTACCCACTAGCGTTTTTTTTCACTGCGAAATTCGCAGCGTTTTTTTTTTTCTGCAGGGGTCTATGGGACTTGTAATGTTAAAATCGCGATCACGCAAAATAGCGATTTACCGCGGTATCACGATTTTGCGCGATCACGATTTTAGCTTTACATGTCCCATAGCTCAAAGACCCCTGCAGGAAAAAAAAACATTGCGAATTTCGCAGTAAAAAAAACACTACTGGGTAGGCACATTAAGGCATCGCAGGACGGCGGCTGCTGCTGCTACTGCTGCCGATGGTGAGTGCAGGAAGGCCGACGTGGAAGCGGCTCTGCCGCTCACTCTGTGTTCCCCACCGCTGCAGAATGCTGACAGCCGCCCGGGAACTTCACTGTGCCGCTGCTCCCTCACTGTCCGGATACGCAGGGCACTCCAACGCCGCTAAGCCGCTGTTAGTGAGTGCCAGGACCTGACAGGGGAGAGTGGCCGGCGTGTCAAAAACACTGTATCTGGTCACCACCCACTCTTCCGGTGGCGTCAAGATACACTAATACCAGCAGTTCCTAGGGGTGGCTGCTATAGAGCTGAACTGCTATCCTAATCAGACAGCAGGGGAGAAAAGCCACCCTACGTACAGCTGATTACCTTGTGTCCGAGGCTGCTGCTGCTGCTGCTCGCTGCTCAGTAGGACTCCATTGCTATTTATGCGGTTCTGGCCGGCAGCTGTGTGAGAGGGACTTGCGATCTTTTTCACACGCCTGACGGGTCCGAATTTCAGCATTGTGCGCTTTACAGGACGCATTGGGAAGGGTGCGTCTTCTAAAGCAAAAAATAGGGTAGTTGTGAAAAATGTCTGTATCGTGTGAAGATTTATAAAATCTCAATATGGCTTGTACTGAAAATGCTGCAGAGCTTCATAGCATTCCTGGTGCGAGTGAAGCCAGCCTAAGGGCGCCTTGCCACAAAGCGAGAGGCTGCGAAATGCCGCAGCATTTACAATACAAGCCATGTTGAGATTTCTAAAATCTCCTTCACCTGCAGCGCAAAATAAAATTGAAATACAAGGGTTAAAATCCATAACAGATCCGCATGAAAAACTGCAGCCAAATCCACATCATTTAGGTTTCAAATTTTGCCATTGCAGATTCTTGGTGTATTTGCTTTGGGTAAGGCAGCCTTCGGGCTCCTTCACATTAGCATAGATCGCCCCGTTTTCACGGCCAGATGATATGCGCTGCCCATCTGATGCATTAGTTACCAATGCATCAGTTCAGATGGGCATATTCCTGATGTGTAAAAATGGTCAGCCGGCAAAGAAAGGGCATACGGTCCACATTCTGGACGGATGTTTTTATGCTGGCCAGAAAAGATAGTTCTGGAACTGTGTTCAGCTGCAATACGGTGGCCACTGCCATAGACTTCTATGGTTGCAGCTGCAGACGGTAGTTTAGCAGAGTCACTGCTAACCTCTCTCCCCCATGCTAGCTGTCTTCAATCGGCAGGGCGGAAGCTAGTATGCTAAAATCCCGCCACCTTGCCAGCAGCTCCCATAGGCTGGAGCAGAGAGGGGGAGGGACTGGGTCCGCTAAACCCTCCCCCCCTCGTCGTAATAAGCTGGCAAAAGGCGGAGAGGGGGCTGTATTTAGCAGAGCTAAAACTCCCACCCCCTGGCCGATGGTACCCCGGGGCTACAGCATATACGCGCCGCAGCCTTGGCTGTCTAAATGGGCGTTAAAACAGGAGTTTTAACCAAGTCACGTCTGCGTCTCATTCACTCGATTTTTGGTCGTGCTGTGGCCAGCCGAAAATCGTCACACCCGTGTGAATGAAGCCTTAGGGTGTCTTCACACAAAATTATATTGGCTGCTGACTTTCCACAGTAAAAAAATTGGCAGCCAATACGCTGCAAATCTGCAACAGCCAAATCTACAACTAAGGCCTCATGTCCACGGGCAAAAGAAGAACTAAAATCAGCAGCGGATTTTAACACTGCTCCTGCCCGCGGATCCGCATCCCATAGGGATGCATTGACCACCCACGGGTAGATAAATACCCGCGAATGGTCAATGAAAGTGATTTAAAAAAAAATGGAGCATGAAAAAATCTGGACCATGCTCCATTTTCGTGCGGGGCTCCCGCGGGCTTTTATTGAAGCCTATGGAAGCCATCCGGATCCGCTTGAGACCTAAAATAAGAATATACTCACCTGCTCCGGATCTTCCCTTCGCCGCGGCTTCATCTTCTCTCCGTCGCGGCCGGAACTTCTTTCTTCGGGCCGGCGCATCGCGAGGCACGCAACCGACGTGCCCTGCGCATCCGCCGAGCCAAAGAAAGAAGATCCGGCCGCGACGGAGAGAAGATGAAGCCTCGGCGAAGGGAAGATCCGGAGCGGGCGAGAGGTAAGTTAATTCTTATTTTAAGCGCTCATGCCCGCGGGGCAGGAGGGACCCGCTGCAGATTCTCCATGGAGAATCCGTAGCGGGCCTGATTTTCCCCGTAGACATGAGGCCTAAAGGATTCAAAGATTTTGGTGCCGATCTGCTGCAGGTTTGCATTTCAAAAGGTTGAAACTTGTCAAAATCCACATCATAAACTGGCATTCTGTGGATTTAGACCCTGCAGCGCGTTTCACATACACTGCAGATTCTGCGCCGAATTGTTCCGCTCCATGTGGAGATTGTTTTTTTGTCTAAATCTCGTCCATGTGGCTTGTACTGTAAAGGTTGCAGAATTTCTGCAGCATTTCCGTCCCGTCTGAAGGCACACGTCGGATAAAATAGGTTCACAAGTAACTAAACTGCTGGTGAAATTCTCCTACTGCAGACTTAAAAAAAATAAATAAATGTTATATATTCAGTACTGCGAGTCGATTGCTGCTACACGTGGGTCAGATTTCTTCCATGACCGATACTATAAGGATTGTGGATTTTCCCTTCCCAAATCCACATGGACCATCTGTAACATTTCCACCAGGTGTGCATTTAGTATAAACAGGAAAGATGTGCGGCTTGTCATCCAAAATGGAATACCTTGCCCACAACCGGGTCACCAGTGCAACAACGTCTTCCTGATTAGACTAAATTCACAGAGCTGAAACGCTGCAGTTTGTTTTTTATAGCTTCGTACTGATTTACGTTACCGATAATGCCGTGTGGTAAGAGGGCCCTTTAAATGGCAAGCTTTCTTCTCACAACCCACAATCGTGGGCCATGACCTTTGTCTGTGCTTTATCGCTTCATCTAATGAATAATGGGGGTTGACGTGACTGTCGACCTTGGACAGACCGAGAAGATGGATTCTGAGCCCAGAATGATAAGTCAAGGGGAGATGGAATGCGGGATAAGAGAAGACCGCACACAGGCAGTGTTGTATATTACACTAAACAAGACACTTTATTAGAGACGCTATCTAGAAGCTTGTTGGTCTTCAGAACCGCGCAGTTCTTTGTTGCGTAGATTCCACTAGGTGTTGAAGGCATTTTGCGGAAATATTGGCCCATGTGGACAGGAAGTTTATTTTAGGCGCCACAAGGTAGATGGAATTGACAGGTCCTGATCAGCTGACAGGAAGGGAGTCAAATTCATGCTGCTTGTGCCAAATTCTAACCTCCCAGCAGCACGGTACAACAGAAACCTTGATTCATCTCACCAGGCGATGTTTTTCCACTGCTTAGTGACCCAATTTATGCTCTTTTACCCACTGGACTCTTGCTTTTGTGCATTTCCTAGACCCAATGGCACTGGAACTGGCGAGCTGTGCATTCAGATAATAGTTGGAGCACCAGCATTGTATGAAGCTGCAGTTTGCTGACTGGGCAACACCTGTTAAAAGAATACCTCTGCAGCGCCACCTATTGGAAGGCAGCATCATGACAGATTCTTCTGCTGACACAAACTTCTGTGGTGCTTACAATGAGCAAGAAGTCGCCCAGTCATCCAGCTTTAGTGATTTGAAAAACGACTAGAGAATACACAATGACTCCTCCCTCACTCGGTGCCAGTCAAGGGCCAGCGTAGACCCCGACCGGTGCCAGTCAGGGGCCAGCGTAGACCCCGACCGGTGCCAGTCAGGGGCCAGCGTAGACCCCGACCGGTGCCAGTCAGGGGCCAGCGTAGACCCCGACCGGTGCCAGTCAGGGGCCAGCGTAGACCCCGACCGGTGCCGGTATAAGTCAGGGGCAGCATATACCCCGACCGATACCGGTATAAGTCAGGGGCAGCATATACACAGACAAACAGTCAGCTATAGTTGCTCATTTGAGTGATTTGGCCAACTAATTGGCCAGTATAAAAACAGCTTGCACTGTGTAATCATCCTGTCCTAACTGCAACAGAAATCTGTTCTCTATGTACCAACTTCCTACTGAGCTTCAGCCAATGTGAACAAGCAGAGCTGCAGTGTGAAGCATGAGGGATGGACATAGCACAAGCTGAAACACTCATAAGCTACTAGGTGGATCTCAGACCACCTTACAGCTAACTGTCCTAATTGAGTGGAGATAAAACTATAAGCAGGAGACAATCACCACATTAAATAAAGTTATAAAAACTTTTAGCTTTTATTAACAGAATAAAACATTTCTTTGAATAAAATGCAAATATAAAAACAAGACATTACCAAACAAAACGGCATGAAATCAATAGTCAGGAATTCCCCCTCAGCCAGTCAGAGGTGGCTCTAGTGGTTGAGCGCAGCAGCGCCACCATGTGGTTTTATTACAACCACTACCAATGATTATCTCAGTGAGGGACGTATATTTGGGATTTCACAAGAGCAACCTTCCTGCATCGTGAGATAAACACACAAAACAAACAAAAAAAGTGTGTGTGTGGGGGGAGGGTTGAAATATACAGCCATGCTCAAAAAAGCTGTTGTAAGCGCACAGATATGGAGCGCACAATTGTGCATGTGCTCACGTGAAGGAGCCATAAGGGTGCGTTAAGACGTAGCAGATGTGGTGTGGCTGCACCTAGGTGATCAGCTGTTTGTCTCAGACCCCGCAGGTCGGCACAATGTCAGGGCACTGAGATCTTTCACTTTCCAGACTAGAACTTGAACATAATAGAAGTTATAACATTCTTGTAACAATAAGAACAATCTATTGTGGAATTTAAAACTATTCCCATGTGGTCATTGATGGAGTCGGCCGAGGGTCTATCCCTCGCCATCAGTGATGCCACGGATTTTCTGTGCTAGTTGCATATCAACTGGGAAGAGCGTTGCTCTCTTAGCATGAATGCTGCAGAGGTTGGCATCTTGTAGAAGCATTACAAGATAGGCCTCAGAAGCCTGTGGATACAGAAAGACAGAAGAGCAATTAGTCCTTCCTACAGTGCCCGATTCCTCTCTAGATCCCTACACAGCTTAAATGAACTGGGCCTGCCTCTGGGACCTTAGGATGCATCCTGCCTATGTCCAGCTAAGCCATATGACTAGTAGACAGGATCCCCCACTGAGGCCCTTCCTTTTATGACCTAGCTTTGTTTTTTTTTTCTTCTTTAAATTCAATAATTTTTATTGAGTGTTTTGACACTTATTCTTAACATAAACTTACATTCCCCCCCCCCCCCTTCCCGCCTGCCCCCCCCCCCCCCCCCCATTCCCAACAGTTACATCGGCATGTAACACTATATCCATCAAACATATTAGAGGAGTTATTTCAGTCTATACATAATGTCCTTAGATGAAGAGTCTGGTATTCTGTGGTGTGATCCCTTCTTCCATAGAACAAGGGTAGCCGGCCTGTAGAGCTCCATCAAGTACAGAAGTATAGTAAGTGATCCATACAACATATTTACCTTGTTATTAACCCATTTAGGACCAGCCACTGTATATATACGGCAGCTGGTCCTGGGCTTAGAGGACCGCCGATAGTAAAAATACGGCGGTATACTGCAATCAGTCAGAGGCAGGAACGGGTTATCAGCTGTTAGTGACAGCTGATAACCCGGAGCAGAAGGCAGGAGGGGTTTTTAACCCTTCCTGCCTTCTGCTTCCCTGATATACAGTGCTCATTGAGCACTGTATGGGCAAAGTGAAAGTAAGAAGTACTTTCACTAGCCTCGGGGAAGGGGGGGGGGGGGAGGGTCATGTGACCTCCCGGGATTCCCTGCTATGCAGAGCTGGAGGGTCAGACTTAGACCCTGGCAGCTCTGCAGGTGACTAATGTCAACAGAGGGGTTGCTTTCCCCTATAATTAGGGCTCCTATGGACGCCCCTGTTATAGTGGGAAAGTGTCAAATAAAGTAAAAAAAAAAAAAAAGTGAATGTCCCCCAGAGGTCTTATATGAGGTCATGGGGGACATAGATAGAAAAAAACACAATTACATAAATAAGTAAAACAAAACAGAATAAAACAATACATACATAGGAAAGAGAATAACACAAAGCAGACGCCACCAAAAACATGCGCCGTATGCGCCCTGTAAACCAAAATTGTACATACTATATATCAAAACATCCGAAATAAATAGAAACCCATTTCCATACTTTATTTTAGTGTAAATATAAAAAGAATTAAAAAAACAAAACTATAAATGTTAAAAAAAATAATAATTTTTTTTTTTTTAGCATTTTACCCCCCAAATAAGACTAAAAAAACGGAAAAAAGAGTCAGTGAAAAAGATATTTAAAAAAGTCCTATATGTCACGGAAAAAAAAAAAAACGCAGCAAAAATAATTTTGGTAGCTAAAGGAAAAAAAAAAAAGGAGCAGTAAAACCGCCACATGGGTAAAATCCCTAAAAAGTGTCTGGTCCTTAAAGGGGTTGTCTCGTGAAATCAAGTGGGGTTCAGCACTTCTGTATGGCCATATTAATGCACTTTGTAATATACATCGTGCATTATGAGCCATACAGAAGTTATTCACTTACCTGCTCCGTTGCTAGCGTCCCCGTCGCCATGGATCCGTCTAAATTCGCTGTCGTCTGGTGTTTTTAGACGCGCTTGCGCAGTCCGGTCTTCTCCCTGGTGAATGGGGCCGCTCGTGCCGGAGAGCTGGTCCTCGTAGCTCCGCCCCGTCACGTGTGCCGATTCCAGACAATCAGGAGGCTGGAATCGGCAATGGACCGCACAGAGCCCACGGTGCACCATGGGAGAAGACCCGCGGTGCATCGTGGGTGAAGATCCCGGCGGCCATCTTGGTAAAGGAAGAAAGAAGTCGCCGCAGCGCGGGGATTCGGGTAAGTAAAAAATTTTTTTCTTTTTAACCCATCCCTTGGGTTTGTCTCGCGCCGAACGGGGGGCCTATCGAATAAAAAAAAAACCCGTTTCGGCGTGAGACAACCCCTTTAAGGTACAAAACAGCTTGGTCCTTAAGGGGTTAAGCTTGCACCTCCACAGCTCTCACTCCTAGGCTGGGACATTGCTATAGGCTAGGTGGTAACAGTTAGGCCTCATGTCCACTGGACAATTAGAATTACAAAATCCGTGCGGGTGTCCCGCACGCGTGATCTGTGCCCATAGGGATGCATTGGACACCCACAGGTAAGTAAATACCTGCGGATGTTGTTTTTCCCTGCCGCGCGGATCGCATGTGTGGAGAAGTCACCCGCAGCAGGTTCCATTTTCTGCGGGTCTCCTGCAGGCTTCCATTGAAGCCTATGGAAGCAGTCCGGATCTGTGGTACACCCGCACCTGAATTTCTGCTCTGCCGCGGAAGCGTGGGAGAACAGGAGTTCAAAAAAAAAAAAGTCCATGATGCACGGGCGCTGCTGGCGTGCCAAGCACATCCGCAGGGCAGAGAAAAAAACAAAAATCCATCTGCAACAGACAAGAAGCTGCAGGGTCCGGACAGGTAAGTAAAATCAATTTTCAGGCCTCATGTCCGCGGGAAAGGACGGACCGGCTGTGGGATTCTGCATGGAGAATCCACGCAGGCCCGAATTTCCTAGTGGACATGAGGCCCAAGTCTCCAGCTTGCTACTCCAGTTGTACTCAGCCATTTTCCCCCGTATCTTGTCATATTTGTGGCCAGCGTTTCTTTTGAGATATATCCCTTTTCCGCAGGGTAAAAGGCCATTCACTTTAGTTTTAAACTCTCCCACTGTGGGGGGCATTTCATCCAGCCAATGTTGGGCTATCAGTTTCTTTGCCACAGAGCAACCTGACCAGCACTACTTGCTCCGCTAATCGGCAGATCACTCATGTAACCGAGTATGCACCCTAGTGGGGAGAGATCCAGATTTACTTTGTATACGGTGTTGACTAATGAGTGCACATCTATCCAATATCTGCTTAGTTTGGGGCATCTCCACATCATGTGTATTAACCCCACTCTTTGGATCTATACATAGCGGGTTATCCCTTACTCCTAGGTCATGCGGGAACGTTGGAGTGCGATATACTCTGTAATAGATGTAGTTGTGACAGCCTATGCAACGATAGTTTAGAGGTCATAACTAGAATCCACAATGGGCTGGACAATCTGCTTCCCATTTCTTTTTGATGGTCAGTGGGTTTTGTAAATGTAGTTTTCTTTGTAGTTATTCATACATCGTAGATATTACCCCCACGGTGGTGGAAGATGTACTAATATTGTCAGCCACAACAAAAGTGGGACATTTTTATCTCTGGCCACAGACTATGATAAGCCTGCCTGAGCTGTAAGTATTGGTAAAGTTGTCAATGTCCGTCTCCATCAGTATCTGGGAGAGCCGCTCTCTGCCTTTCCTTTTTCACCCATCAAATCCTGTTAGTTTGCTAAGCTCTGGTAGCCATGCAGTATCCCATATTGGGGTATACTGTGTACATCCCAAGATCCCCTCCATGTCCCTAGTCACCATGTTTTATGCATGAGTGAGCGCAAGGAAGGTGCAGGCATTAAGTTTAAAATCATTTCTTTCCAGGGTTTCTAGTAAACGCATTCCGTCAAAATAGTTTAAGGATTTGAAAGCTAGCTTCTTGTTCTTCTGTCTCCCACCTCCTAAGATTTTGCATCTGTGCAGCTAGAAAGTATGCCATAGGATTAGGTCAAGCTAGGCCTTTCTCCTCCTTTGGGTTATGGAGCATCTCCAATTTTATTTGGGCACATTTTGACAAAAAAAAAAAAAAAAGGCGCACTTTTCAGATTTTTACAATAAAACGAAAGAAAGTTTTTATATTATTAGTCTCCATAGGGATCTTTAACTTGCGGTTATCTGATTGCTTCTAGAGTATAATGCAATACTATGGTATTGCATTGTACTATATTTTAAAAGCCTGCCTATTAAACAAGCACATACTTAAGAGGCAAATGATCATGGCAGACTGGGAACTTTCAGAAGTCCTCAATCAGCCACAATACCTGGACAGCACCCCGTAATCTTACCACGGCAGGGCCATTTGGGACAGAAGTGCTGCCGTCAAAACATTTAAGCTAGGAGGGTTGTAACGTGGAATTAAACTCGACACCGTTTGATGCGAGTGGCCTATAGTAGTGAATGAAATAAGGAGGTCTGGTGTCGGAAAGTCAGAACTAAAAATAATTTAAAGGCTAGGATTCTTGTGGGAATTGCACTAGAACGATAGGAAGGAATCTCTTTAGAGAAGCAATAGTACCCTGGAAGGTAAGGATTGTCAGAAGAACAAGGTTCAGGATACTACTAGTATAGGTACTACTGTGCCATCCAGCTGGCTGGAAGGACTCCCAGAAGAATGGGGTTGCCTCTAGGCTGAATGTCTGCAACTCAAACCACATATAATATTCAGTACCAGCGCTGAGCAGTATCAACATACTAAGAAGAACAGTTCAAAAAGGAAAGAGCAATATGCCATCCAGAAATGATCCTCCCAGGGAAAGCAAAAAGGCAGATACTTGAAGCATTGCCGAAAACGAGAACTACAGAAACCTAAATACTCCCCCTCCTGGAAGATCTAATGATGCTATGGGGGGCTTGACTTTGAGAAGCCAGAAGAGTGTAGTAGGTATATGGTAACCTGCTCTGTGCAAAGGGGAACAGTTGTCTGGGACCGGCCAGAACGGTGTGGTTATGAAGATATTCGGGGGCAGGACCATGTTAGATAAGGTCTTGCTATGAACCATGGTTTATGGAAGGTGATGAGACAACTTGAACCTCCTGGGACTGTAAAGGTATGTTATGTAGTCTGTAGAGGAGCAGCTATTCTGACCATGGATTCTGCTACTGAAATAGGTGGTAACAGATCAGCCTGAACGCTGACATTGCTTAATCGTATCAGAACAAGGACAAGAAAAGTTTGTTTTACTATCATCGCATTCAGAGACTCCTAGAATTTCCCCCTCCTCCTACCCCCCAAAAGGTGCTGCAAGGTGGGTTTTTTTGGCAGAGAAAGACGACCTTTTTAATGTTAGCATTTGGTGATTTACATGACTGATTGCTTTCTATCCTGAGGAATGCAAAATTAAAAGGGGTCTGTACAACCAACCAATGACCTATTCTCAGAGTAAGTCATCAATAGTTGATTGGCAAGGGTCTGCTGCCAATGATCCCACCGGTAAGCTAATCCTTTGGCCCACTGTCAGTGCGGTAGGGTCAGATGTGGTCATCGCTGGTTGTTATTGGTCCAGTTCTGACAATAATGAGGAGCAGGTAGTGCATTGATGTCAATAAGAGTGAAGCCAGTTGTTACATTTTCTCCCGTGACCACTGATGACGACATCTGGCCCTACTGCACTGATATTGGGCCAGACAATCAGCTAATTGGCAGGGATCCTAGGCAATGGATCCTTGTCTATCAACTACTGATGACCTATACAGATGCTAGTTCATCAGTTAGAAGAGCCCGGAATACAGCTTAACTACCCCAGTATCCTGAAAAATAAGACCTACTCCAAGCATAAGCCCTAGCATGATTTTTCAAGATGCAGAATGATTTTGCAAGATTTGAAGATGCTTGAAATATAAGCCCTACTCCAAAATTCAGCCCTGTTTACAGTTAATAAAAAAAGTCAATTTGAATAGTGACCAGGCAGCTATACATGTAAAAAAGTGAAATCTTTGGGAGCAAAAAAGTAACATAAGACCCAGTCTTATTTTCAAGAAAACAGGGTATATTGGCCAGGTCTCTTAGATATTTTTTCCACCGCATTCATTGTGTAGGTTACATTATGTGGATTTTTTTTTTAAACCACAAGAGTAATCACCAATGAAAATACTAAATTCTTGATTTTTTCTTACATACCAAGGCCGGAGTCACACAAGCGCATGCGCATTTGCACATCAGCCATTGCGTATTTGGGTGTGCAACAGCAGTTTACTGTAGTTTTGCACATGCAAGTTATGTGCAATTGTATACACAGGAAAAATGGGGGGCTGGGGGAAGGGGGGGGGGGGGGTCACATCCCGCTGTCAGAATCCAACCCAGCTGACTGCATTCGGCCTTTGGCTTCCATGGCCCCATCCCTGTCCTCTGGTGCCGAAATCAGACGATTTCTGTAGCCAATCAGAAGCCACAGTGACGACCTGGCATCATGATGGCTAGGCCTCATAGGCAATCTTCAAGTCTTTGGATGCCATAACAACCCAATGGCACGCTTCGGTCCTCTCCCTTTGTCAGCCTTTTATTTGCCATGGTTGCATGGACGATGGCATGCAAAGAGTTAAATGGCTGGGGTCAGAGGTTTCTCAACTCCCAGCCAATAGAGCTGGAACCTGGCTGTCAGACAGCTGGGCCCCCACTTATAATGGCACAGGCCTTATTACAATGCACTGCAAAAAAAGGCATAAGTATCAGAATAAGACCCAATAGGGAGCACAAAAAAAAAAAAAGAAACATATTGATGGTCTTCAGAGCAGCTCTTCCCACAGGCCCACACATTCAGTACATGCACAGCCAATCATATACTGACCTCTTGAAGAGCCATTATGGCCTGACTCTGCCATAGGTATGGCACGCCGCAGGTATGTTTCATACACACTTGTCTCACCTGCAGGAATTAAATGGTAAAAGATTTGTCTTACTGATCACTGAAAATAGAAGAGTGAAAGGAGCAGCCGCAGAGAGCAAGTCCACTCACCGCCCGGGCGAAAGGAGCTTTGGGCAGTAGCAATTTGGTAGATTTCTGATATTTCCTTATGTCAATTAAGGCCTTGTCTCCTGGGCGGTGGCGTTGTCGTCTAGGTGGTTCACCTTCACCTTCACCGTCCCTTGCTTCTTGTCTCCCTTAAAAAGAAATAAAGCGCAGCTGAACATGAAGCTTCCTGTAACTGCCACTAGGCGAAGATCACTGTATACATAATCACACTTTGAGGGGCATCATTACTTTAACCCCTTCATGACATGGCCTATTTTGGGCTTAAGGACAACAATTTTTGGCGGATTTTCTTCTCAGTTTATCCAAAGTCATAACTTTTTTATTTTTCCGTCAACGCGGCCGTATGAGGGCTTGTTTTTTGCGTGGCGAACTGTAGTTTTTAATCGGCGTCATTTTTGGGTACATAGACTATATTGTAAAACTTTTTTTTTATGATAGCAGGGAGAGAAAACGCATCAATTCTGCCATAGATTTTTTTTATTACAGCGTTAATCATGCAGCATAAATGAGACATTCCCATTTTTTCTGCGGACCGGTACGGTTACAACGATACCAAAATTCTTTCATTTTTTTTAGGTTTTCCCACTTGTCTGCAATAAAAACCCTTTTTTTTGGAAATCTTTTTTCTATTCTAAATTGCTGCATTCAAAGTCCTGTAACTTTTTTATTTTTTGATGTACGGAGCTCTATGAGGGCTTATTTTTTGTGAGACGAGCTGTAGTTTTTACTGGTACCATTTTGGGGTACATACGGCTTTTTTGATCACTTATTGCGTTTTTAGTGAGGCAAAATGCTAAAAATTAGCATTTTGCCTCAGTTTTTTAGTGTTTCTTTTCCGTGCACAGTCAAAAGCATGAGCAACTTATCGTAGGCGTCGTTACGGACGCGACAATACCAAATATGTGGGGTTTTATTTTTTTTTTACCTTTTTTAATGCTAATCTGAGAAAAAGCATAAAAAAGTTTTTTTTTACTCTTTTTAATCTTTGTTTTTTTTTTTTATACTGTTTGTGTCCCTCTGAGGGACTTTAACCACGGCCCTGATGATCGCTGTCATAAGGCATGGCAGAGCTACTGCTCTGCCATGCCTTATCGCTTATACAGCGATCATAGGCATAGGCAATACAGGACGCCAGTGTCTGGCGTCCTGTTACCATGGTGACAGGCCGGGCTCTCGCGATGTGTCTGGCGTCCTGTTACCATGGTGACAGGCCGGGCTCTCGCGATGTTATCGCGAGAGCCGGCCGGAGACACAGACGGAGTCTGTTCCCCCTGTGAACTCTTTCCCTGCCGCAATCTACTTAGATCGCAGCAGGGAAGGGGTTAACAGCAGGGGGCGCATCTCCGATGTCCCCCCCCCCCCTCGCTGTTGCAGTGGGATCACGGATAGCGCGGGACCACATATGATCCCGCGCTATCTCCAAGACGTAAGTTTACGTCCTGTTGCGGGAAGTACCAGGCTGCCAGGACGTAAACTTACGCCCTGCAGCGGGAACGGGTTAAGGGAGGCACAGAGGCGTGGCTGAAAAGATCGCCAATAGGAGAAATGCACGGATTGTCAGTCTTTTTATTCTTTAAAAGTTAGGAGGTCAGTGCAAAAAAAGGAGTAATAGTTGAATCACGGTGCTACTTACTCTGTGGGGATTGAGGAGGAGCCTGTGGAGCAGCTGCAGACCGCCTCTTCGGATTTTTCGATTTTCTTCTATGAGAGGCGCTGCTCGAGGGCCCCGTGCTGCTCGAAGGCCCCGCGCTGCTCGAAGGCCCCGCTCGGCTCGAAGGCCCCGCTCGGCTCGAAGGCCCCGCTCGGCTCGAAGGCCCCGCGCTGGTTGTCGGTCTCATGATGAAAGAATTGCTTCCAATAGACACAATCTGCATAGCAAATTAAAAGAATTAAAAGGAGTATTCCCATTTCAGGAATCCTATTTCAAATTGCAAAACATTGCACTCACCCATAAGAGGTTTATTTCCGAATTTCGTCATATCCAGACATTGCACCTATTGTTTTCTCTGCCCTCTGGTTGTTTACTGCTTGCTACCAGGGAAACCAACCACCTCTTCTAGAAGAAGCAGGTTTCATCATTAACACAGAAGGGGGTTCTTTTCTGTAAAAGCAGTGAGACTGTGGAACTCTCTGCCCGAGGACGTGGTGATGGCAAAATCCATAGAGACGTTTGAGAGGGGACTAGATGTCTTTTTAGAGCGCTATGATATTACAGGATGATATTACAGGATATAGACATTAGGTGACCAGCGGGTTGTTGATCTGGAGGGGGTCTGGGAGTCCGGTAGGAACTATCAAAGGTTGATCCTAGCGTCCTCTGCTATATCTTTCCATAGAAGAGGTGGTCCGTTTCCCTGGCTATGAGCTGTTAACCATCAGAAAGCAGAGGAATCAATATCTGCCTATGTCATGTGGCTAGTGCGAGATCAGAAAAGATCTCGCGCTATCCAGTAGCGGGAGCCGCCTGTCACTGATAGCCAGCCTCCAGACATAACAGCGGGGGTGGGGGTGTGGGGGGGGGGTGGCGTTTGTTATTTCCCGCTGTCTACGTAGATCGCAGCATGGGAAGGGTTCACAGAGGGAGCGCTCTCCCTTTGTGAGGTTATCAGGTTCTCGCTGGTTGCCATGGTAACAGGGCGCCACCTGCAGGCGTCCTTTATACCACTGCCCATGATCACTGTAAGAAGCGATAAGGCATTGCAGGAGAGAAGTCCTGCAATGCCTTATCATAGTGATCATCGGTGGTATGCTGCAAGTCCCTCATAGGGACAAAAAGAAAAAGTTGTAGAAAAACAAGAAAAAAAAAACAACAAACAACAACTTGTGCTTTTTTCATATTAGCATAAAAAATAAATTAAAAAAGAAAGAGAACTTAATCTCAAATATTTGGTATCGCTGTGTCCGTAAGGACACATACAATAAATGGACTCCTTATATAGTAAAGTTTCCGTTTTTTTGGATAGGGTGCTTAGGGAATTTTCGGTCAAGGCTAGATCTTATATAAAAGACACCACCGATTTTTTGACAAAATTGCGTGACGTAGATATTCTACCTAATTCCATCCTAGGATCCTTTGACGTTGTTGCGCTATATACCAACATTAGAGATGAGCGAACGTACTCGGATAAGCACTACTCGTCCGAGTAATGTGCTTTATCCGAGTACCTCCCCGCTCGTCCTGAAAGATTCGGGACGCGCTGCGGAGCGGGGAGCTGCAGGGGAGAGCGGGGAGGAACGGAGGGGAGATCTTTCTCTCCTCCTCTCCCGCCCGCTCTCCCCTGCGACTCACCTGTCAGCAGCGGAGCGCCCCGAATCTTTCAGGACGAGCGGCGAGATACTCGGATAAAGCAAATTACTCGGACGAGTAGTGCTTATCCGAGTACGTTCGCTCATCTCTAACCAACATCCAACACGAGGCAGGTCTTGAGGCGGTCCGCTCCTTTTTTAATGAGTCTGACTTTGACAATGCAAGGATGCAGTTTATACTGACATTGTTAGAGCTCATTTTGACCAACAATTGCTTCATGTACGGTGAGAGCTATTATAAACAGCGGCGGGGAACCGCAATGGGGACGAACGTAGCCCCGACATATGCTAACCTGTACATGACGCATTTTGAAGAAACGAGTGTATACACATCTACGCATTGGTCTAAAGTACGATTCTGGACAAGGTACATTGACGACATTTTTTTGATTTGGGACGGCACCGAGGCGGAATTGCAACTTTTCCATGACGAGTTGAATGATGTTCACTCTGACTTGAAATTCACGCTCACCCAATCAAATGAAAGGGTCCAATTCCTTGATGTTATGATATATAAGGAGGGAGGGACCCTTAAAACAGACCTGTATATAAAGGACACCGACAGAAATAGTCTGTTGTTATACAACAGTTGTCACCCACCTAAAATGCGTGACTCTTTACCCTGGAGCCAACTACTGCGGGTACGCAGGATAGTGGTGGACGAGCATGTAGACCACAGGCTTAATGAAATGCATCAGAAGTTTAGAGCCAGAGGATATCCGGAGCAGATTGTTAAGCCTCTGGTCACGAAAGCGCGTGACAAACGTGAAACTGTCCTCAGTGTTAGGCAAAGAGAAAAGACGATGACGCGTATTCCATACGTATCTACTTTCGGCCCCATGAGCGGACGTATAGCCAACATTTTGAGGAGACATTGGTCGATTTTGAACCAATGCCACCCCGAGGTGCTAGAATTTAAACATCCACCCCTCATGTCCTATCGACGTGGTCCTAATTTTAAAGATAAATTGGTGCACACGGTGAAAAGGACACAGATACAAACACAGAGGGTACTTGCGCCATCCAAATTGGGGAATTTTCCATGCCTTGGCTGCTCAAGCTGCAATAACATGACTAAAGGCAGCTCGTTTATACATCCTCGGACGGGAAAACGTTACCCGATTAGGTACAGATTTACGTGCAATGCTACTTACATCATTTACGTCATCACATGCCCGTGTGGCCTCATCTATGTAGGTGAGACTACAAAGGAATGTAAGACAAGAATATCGAAGCACAAGAGTACGATCCGCACAGAAAGAGCTGACGTACCAGTAGCCAAACACTTTGTAGATTTCCACCACGCCATAAGCCAACTTAAGTTCCAAATAATAGGTTGTGAGCCATTGAACAGCAGAGGCGGTGATAGGGAGAAATGTTTAAAGCATAGGGAAGCTAAGTGGATCTTTGAATTAAATGCACTACAACGAAATGGTTTGAACTTAGAATATGATCCTTTACCATTTCTTTGAATATTGATCCATCCTATCTGTATTGATTTTAATTTTTGGTTTTTTGTCCCCACAGATCATGCACCGCCACCGCTGCTGTGTCCACAACCTGGTTCATTCTTCATTAGTTTATTGCAACATTACTCTGTCTGACTCCCGCTGAATACAGTGAAATTTTGGGGGAACACACAGTCTGAATATATTAATATAAAGAATGTATCTGGTGCTAATAAAGCACGTTTGTAATAAAGTACTTATTTGTATTTAATGAAATTAGCAATGTAGGCTGGTTTCTGTGACACTATCCTATACGGAGATATGTTGTTTTGCTGCAGACACTTTCTGCAATGTCTATCAAACATAGATTATTACTATTATCATCCCGTTATGCTGTATTTATAACGTTGAGCTATATAGAATGAAGATTGCCGGTGATCACTATGGATACGGCCCGCTACGGCTACAGTTATGACTGCAGGCTAACGAATCCATATAGGAGGCATCGCGGGGTTTGTGTTCCGATGCTGCCATGGCAGCGTAGGACACTATCGGGAGACGCTCCGCTGTATAGGAAGGCTTGCGGGGTGTGTGCTGCCATGGCAACGCGGGACACTATCGGGAGACGCTCCGCTGTATAGGAGGTTTCGCGGGGTTTGTGTTCCGATGCTGCCATGGCAACGCAAGATACTATCGGGAGGCGCTCCGCTGTATGGGAAGTCTTGCGGGGTGTGTGCCGATGCTGCCATGGCAACGCAAGACACTATCGGGAGAAGCTCCGCTGTATAACTCCAAACGCATGCGCAGTCCCGAGCTAACGATGTCAGAGTGACTGATGATGCACTTGGATAGCGCGACGCCTGCTGATGACGTCGGACGCCTTTCTTCAACGAAGGAAGATGAGCTGGTTGTGGAACAGCGTGGAGGACGGCACCTGCATGATCTACAGGTGTAAGTGGGTGTTTTTTAATTATGTGTTGTCTGTGGATTGGTGGAGGTTTATATAAATTCCGTGTATGTGTTATATGGTTTTTATGCACTTGAAAAAGACCCTCTGTCGGGTCGAAACGTCGTGCGTTTTACTGGATGTGTTGAATACAATAAAGAGGCATCCACTGATGCGCTTTTAAAGAAAAATTATCCATCTCTGGCGCTGCTCACTACTTCTTTATGAATTGATGACCTTTGAGGAGCCAAGGGAGTCGGATCCTCCTGCATGAGCTTTTGCGCACTATTTCCTGTTCCCTCCCATTATTGTGGTTGAATCCAACAGAGTGCTGCCGCAACTTTGATTACATACAATAAAAGGAACACGCTTCTTGTCGTGCCTGGCAAAAAGTGTAAAAAAAAAAACTGATGCAAAAATGCTAATTTTTAGCATTTTACCTCCACCCCAAAAAAGCAGTAAGTGATCAAAAAAAGCTGTATGTACCCTAAAATGGTACCAATAAAAACTACAGCTTGTCTCGCAAAAAAATAAGCCCTCACAGAGCTCCATCCGTGGAAAAAACAAGACCTCATACGGCCGCGTCAACGGAAAAATATAAAACTTATGGCGTTTGAAAAATGGAGATGAAAATCCGCAAAAAATCGTTCCGTTCTTAAGCCCAAAATAGGCAATGTCCTTAAGGGGTTAAGAATGACTTACCGGGTAGCCTAAGCTCATACAAAACCATCTCCAAGTACCTTTAGGCTGGGTTCTCACAGGGCGTATTCCCGTTGGAAATCTCACGGGTAGGTCGCAGCGGAAAACCGCAAGATTTCCGCCGGGAAAGCGCTGCTTCAAAACCCACAGGTTTTGGAGCCGCAGCGCCGGCTTTGCCGCGACGGATTCGCTGTCCCATGTGGACAAGATTTCTGAGAAATCTGGTCCACATGGCTGGTTAATCCCACGATTAGCTGCCGCAGGTGGATTCTAGACGGAACTTCCGTGGGAAATCCGCCCTGTGTGAACCCAGCCTAACAAGACAATTCCAGTTCTGCTGTGCAGAAGTGAAAAACCTTTGACTTCTGGCCGTTGCTACACAGCAGGGGTAGAAACACAGGGAACCATCACACGGATTACTCCGCCATGACGTGGAATCAGCAAGTCAGTCTGCTTAAAGCGACCCTCCGGTGCTAGGACAAGGTTTTGTCCACAGTTGGAAGGAGGTGGGCAATATTACCTGCCATTCTTTTTTGCCAATGTCACCCCAAACCACTGGTTTTGGGTTAAAAAAAAAGCGATCCATCCATACAAGTTTGGCAGCACACAGATAGCAGTGATTTTGCGGTAGTTAAAGTAACAGTGGAGTCCAAGCCTTATAGGCTGACTGTCCCCATACTGACGGGTTATGATGACGAGACACATCAACAGCGACAATCGGAAGAACACGATGACATCAACAGCAAGAGTAAAGAAACTGCCGGATGTCAGCAAGTACCGGTATTGGTAAGTATACTGCAGTAACTCCTACAACAGACGCTTGGGGGGAGATCAATTATCAGAACCGCAAAAAAATCAATCATCTGTTAAATACCGCAGGAATAAAAGAACTTCCTGCAGGAGATCGGGCGGTGAATGTGGCATCATTAGCGGCTCTGCGGGGTCATGATAAAGAAAGGACACAAATCTGTGGGGACCACAGTGCTGACTTCATGGGCCTCAAGAACATCTCCTCCTGGATCCCCCTCACTGTAACTAGGGGGAGATATTGAATGGACTACTGCCAGGAGTTATAGTCCTGCAGTAACAGAAGTCCGCTAATATACAGCATCTTGATTGTTAATCTAGTGTGTGCAGAGCGACACCTGCTGGTCAGAGGGTACTCTTGGTCCAGAGAAAAATGTAATGTATAAAAATAAAAAAAAAATAAAAAAGATAAAAATTGATGCTAAGCAAAAATGGAGCAGATGCCCTGAGTAACCAAAATGCAGTTTTCATTAATAACCCCTTCCTGCTATAGGATATACAGTTATGTCCCACGGGGGTTGGGGTATGTATGAAGAGAGATAACGGGGCGACCTCTTCATACAGCACGGGCACTAGCCGTGCGGCTGATCTGCACCATTAACGCTTTAAATACTGCTGTTGCAGGGAGCTGTACAGGTGTCATGGCAGTCCCCTCGACTGAAATGCCCAAAGGCCATATTAGACTGCCCATCACGCCGTCCCCATGGGGTGGCTTGAAAGACTGCCTTTCAGATCACCGTATGATGCACTGCTGTGGCATTACATCATACTGTAGGAGCGATCAAAGCATCACTAGTTTTTATCCCAAAGCAATGTATTATTTACCCCGCACAGTGAACATCACCTGAGAAAAGACAGGAAAAAAAAAAAAAAAATTAATAATGAACGCCAGAAATGCATCGTTTTTGGTCACCCTGTCTTCTGTCTTCCGTGGAATTTCCACCGCTAGCAGCCTGCATAGGATTGCGTTAACAAAACGCAATCCTATGCAGAAGGCTGCGATTTGGCAGCGCGAAATCTCACACGGCAAACAAGTCGCGGCACGCTCCATTTCTGAAATGTCACTCACCCGCTGCCGGTCTGCGGCAAGCCGGCACATCAAACAGCCGGAGCCGCGGGCGAGTACGCGCTGGTCCCTGTATTCCAAAATGGTACTAACAAACTAAAGGACATCTCACAAAAAGAATATAAAAAGCAATAAAATTTTATTGTTAAAAAAAAAAAAGTTTAATCACCCCTTTTGCCATATCAATAATAATGGAAAAAAATTCTAAATCCTAAAAGGAAAAAAAAAAAAAAAAAAAAAAGAAGAAAGAAACACAACATTTGTAACGCCACGTATGTAAAAGTCCGATCTATCAAAGTAGTGCATTATTTACCGTACACGGTGAACGGCGTTTGAAAAAAAAACAAAACAATTAAATAAATAAAGAACGCCAAAAATGCACTAACTCACCCCGTCTCCCAGAAAAAAAGAAAAAAAAAACAACAAAACACTAAGGGCTTACAGATAGTCCCCGACTTGCGAACATTCCAGTTACGAATTTCGCTACATACGAACTATCTGTTCTGCTATGGCAGTACATCATACTGTGCAGGGAGCGGGCAGGCTTTTATCAAGCCTGTCCGGTCAGATCACAGGACACTGCGGTTGCTAAGCAGCCGGGGGCCTTCTGAAAGGCCCTAGGGCTGTCTATGCAGGGCGCTTGATGGGCACTCTGCATAGGCAGCCCTGGGGCCTTTCAGGAGGTCCCCGGCTGCCTAGCAACCGCACAGCGTCCCGCGATCTCATCATGGGACGCTGTACGGGCCTCCTGAACGTCGGGTGCCAGCTGTTTCTTACAGCGGGCACCCGGCGGCAGCAGTTCCGACGAGCTGCTCGTCAGAACTGTTAACACTCTAAATACCGCTGTCAGAGCGGTATTTAAAGTGTTAACAGTTCTGACAAGCGGCGCGGCTCCTCGGAACTGCTGCCGCCGGGTGCCCGCTGTAAGAACAGCTGGCACCCGACGTTGTATGGAGCGGGATCCACCCGCGATCCCGCTCCATACTACCATTTGTTCGGACATGCGAACAAAATGGACTTGCGAACAGGCTCCTGGAACGGAACCTGTTCCCAAGTCGGGGACTACCTGTATTTAGACCAGTGGTCCCCAACCTTTTTGGCACCAGCTTCAAGCAAGACCATTTTTCCCCCCCTCCCAGCACA
This sequence comes from Eleutherodactylus coqui, assembly GCF_035609145.1. Lineage (NCBI taxonomy): Eukaryota > Metazoa > Chordata > Amphibia > Anura > Eleutherodactylidae > Eleutherodactylus > Eleutherodactylus coqui. The sequence continues at coordinate 54,267,981 of NC_089846.1, read as the reverse complement.
CACATAGGGCAGCATATCTCCCCCCCAGTAAATAGACAGCCCCCACCCCTCAGTAATTAGCAGCCCCTCCCTCTGTAATAAGTAGCTCCCACCCCCAGAAATAGGCAGCCCCTTCCCCCCCCCCCCCCCCGGTAATAGGCAGCCCTCCCCCCCCCCCCCCCCCCGGTAATAGGCAGCCCTTCCCCCCCCCCCCGGTAATAGGCAGCCCTTCCCCCCCCCCCCCCCCGGTAATAGGCAGCCCTTCCCCCCCCCCCCCCCCCGGTAATAGGCAGCCCTTTCCCCCCCCCCCGGTAATAGGCAGCCCTTTCCCCCCCCCCGGTAATAGGCAGCCCCTCCCCCCCCCCCCCGGTAATAGGCAGCCCTTCCCCCCCCCCCCCCGGTAATAGGCAGCCCTTCCCCCCCCCCCCCCGGTAATAGGCAGCCCCCCCCCCCCCCCCCCCCGGTAATAGGCAGCCCCCCCCCCCCCCCGGTAATAGGCAGCCCCCCCCCCCCCCCCGGTAATAGGCAGCCCTTTCCCCCCCCCCCCCCCCCCCGGTAATAGGCAGCCCTTTCCCCCCCCCCCCCCCGGTAATAGGCAGCCCTTTCCCCCCCCCCCCCCCCGGTAATAGGCAGCCCTTTCCCCCCCCCCCCCCCCCCGGTAATAGGCAGCCCTTCCCCCCCCCCCCCGGTAATAGGCAGCCCTTTCCCCCCCCCCCCCGGTAATAGGCAGCCCTTTCCCCCCCCCCCCGGTAATAGGCAGCCCTTCCCCCCCCCCCCGGTAATAGGCAGCCCTTCCCCCCCCCCCCCCCCCCCGGTAATAGGCAGCCCTTCCCCCCCCCGGTAATAGGCAGCCCTTTCCCCCCCCCGGTAATAGGCAGCCCTTTCCCCCCCCCGGTAATAGGCAGCCCTTCCCCCCCCCCCGGTAATAGGCAGCCCTTCCCCCCCCCCCGGTAATAGGCAGCCCTTCCCCCCCCCCGGTAATAGGCAGCCCTTTCTCCCCCCCCCCCCCCCCGGTAATAGGCAGCCCTTTCTCCCCCCCCCCCCCCCCCCCCGGTAATAGGCAGCCCTTTCTCCCCCCCCCCCCCGGTAATAGGCAGCCCTTTCTCCCCCCCCCCCCCCCCCCCCCCGGTAATAGGCAGCCCTTTCTCCCCCCCCCCCCCGGTAATAGGCAGCCCTTTCTCCCCCCCCCCCCGGTAATAGGCAGCCCTTTCTCCCCCCCCCCCCCCCCCGGTAATAGGCAGCCCTTTCTCCCCCCCCCCCCCCCCCGGAAATAGGCAGCCCTTTCTCCCCCCCCCCCCCCCCCCGGTAATAGGCAGCCCTTTCTCCCCCCCCCCCCCCTGGTAATAGGCAGCCCTTTCTCCCCCCCCCCCCGGTAATAGGCAGCCCTTTCTCCCCCCCCCCCCCCCCCGGTAATAGGCAGCCCTTTCTCCCCCCCCCCCGGTAATAGGCAGCCCTTTCTCCCCCCCCCCCCGGTAATAGGCAGCCCTTTCCCCCCCCCCCCCCCCGGTAATAGGCAGCCCTTTCCCCCCCCCCCCCCGGTAATAGGCAGCCCTTTCTCCCCCCCCCCCGGTAATAGGCAGCCCTTTCTCCCCCCCCACCCCCCAATAGGCAGCCCTTTCTCCCCCCCCACCCCCCCCCCGGTAATAGGCAGCCCTTTCTCCCCCCCCCCCGGTAATAGGCAGCCCTTTCTCCCCCCCCCCCCCCCCCCGGTAATAGGCAGCCCTTTCTCCCCCCCCCCCCCCCCCCCGGTAATAGGCAGCCCTTTCCCCCCCCCCCCCCCCCCCCCGGTAATAGGCAGCCCTTTCCCCCCCCCCCCCCCGGTAATAGGCAGCCCTTTCCCCCCCCCCCCCCGGTAATAGGCAGCCCCTTCCCCCCCCCCCCCCGGTAATAGGCAGCCCTTTCCCCCCCCCCCGGTAATAGGCAGCCCTTTCCCCCCCCCCCCGGTAATAGGCAGCCCTTTCCCCCCCCCCCCCCGGTAATAGGCAGCCCTTTCCCCCCCCCCCCGGTAATAGGCAGCCCTTTCCCCCCCCCCCCCCCGGTAATAGGCAGCCCTTCCCCCCCCCCCCCCCCCCGGTAATAGGCAGCCCTTTCCCCCCCCCCCCCCCCCGGTAATAGGCAGCCCTTTCCCCCCCCCCCCCCCCCCGGTAATAGGCAGCCCTTTCCCCCCCCCCCCCCCGGTAATAGGCAGCCCTTTCCCCCCCCCCCCCCCCGGTAATAGGCAGCCCTTTCCCCCCCCCCCCCGGTAATAGGCAGCCCTTCCCCCCCCCCCCCCCGGTAATAGGCAGCCCTTTCCCCCCCCCCCCCCCGGTAATAGGCAGCCCCCCCCCCAATAGGTAGCCCCTCCCCCCCCCCAATAGGCAGCCCCTCCCCCCCCCAATAGGCAGCCCCTCCCCCCCCCAATAGGCAGCCCCTCCCCCCCCCCAATAGGCAGCCCCTCCCCCCCCCCAATAGGCAGCCCCTCCCCCCCCCAATAGGCAGCCCCTCCCCCCCCCAATAGGCAGCCCCTCCCCCCCCAATAGGCAGCCCCTCCCCCCCAATAGGCAGCCCCTCCCCCCCAATAGGCAGCCCCTCCCCCCCCAGTAATAGGCAGCCCCTCCCCCCCCCAGTAATAGGCAGCCCCCCCCCCCCAGTAATAGGCAGCCCCCACCCCCCAGTAATAGGCAGCCCCCACCCCCCCCCCAGTAATAGGCAGCCCCCACCCCCCCCCCCCAGTAATAGGCAGCCCCCACCCCCCCCCCCCAGTAATAGGCAGCCCCCACCCCCCCCCCCCAGTAATAGGCAGCCCCCACCCCCCCCCCCCAGTAATAGGCAGCCCTCCCCCCCAGTAATAGGCAGCCCCCACCCCCCCCAGTAATAGGCAGCCCCTTGCCCTGCAATAAGCTGCCCCCCCCCCCCAGTAATAGGCAGCCACCCCTCCCCCCCCCCCCCCCCCGTAATAGGCAGCCCCCAACCTGTAATAGGCAGCCCCCCAACCCATATACTTACCTCCTCCTTGCTGTCAGCATCGCTCTCTCTCTGCTTGCCCTGTCCTCAGTGTGCAGCCCGGAACGCTTCCTCCCGAAGTCTTCTCCTGTGGAACTAATGAGCAGGGGACTCGGTGAGGAAGCGTTTCGGGCTGCACACGTTAGTGTGCGCCGGGATCAGCACGATGACCAGCGGGGAGCTGCGGCGCCCCCGCTGCTAATCCCTTCAGCGGTGAGCGGCGTCGGCACGCTGCGAGCCTCTAACACAAGGCAGCGGGCCGGATTCGGCCCGAGAGCTTGTGTGTAGAGCAAAAGTTCCCGGCGGTGCCGCAGACCGGCGCTAGACACCTAACCGGCCCCGGTGGTTGGGGACCCCGATTTAGACGACTGTATATCGGCTCGGTTTTCAGGCCGAGCCGATATACGGAGTCCTTGTCTGCAGAAGGGGGGAGGATGGAAGAGCCGGGAGCGGAACTGAGCTCCCGCCCCCTCTCTGCCTCCCGCGGCGGGATTTCCCGCCACAAAATCTGCATAGGAGTGCATTACAATACGCACTCCTATGCAAACCGCGGCATGTCCTATTTCTGTGCGGGGCTCTGCGAGCCCCCACAGAAGCGCCACTCACCCGGCCGCCGGCTCCGGTCTGCGCATCCCGGCAGCCGGCACATGAAACAGCCGGGGCCGCCGGGCTCGGGTAAGTACGCGCTCCTCTCTGCAGGCGCTCGGGTCGGGTCCCGCGGCGAGAATTCTCACCACCGGATCCGACCCGCCCGTCTGCAGGCGGCCTAATTACCCGGAGAAAAAGTGCTGGTTGTTATGGTAAAAAAAAACATGAGACATTGATAATAACCCGGGAACGTAAACAAGAGTAGAGCATGTCCGCCAAGACGTAACCCCACCGCACCCACTAGGATCCCATGTAACCCACAGCCCACCCGCTCGGACCGCATGTAACCCCACAGCCCACCCGCTCAGACCCCATGTAACCCCACCGCACCCGCTCAGACCCCACAGAAGTCACTGTTTACTGCATGATGAACGCCGGGAAAACAAAACCTCCCCAAAGCTGCAAATTGCCTTTGCCCCCCATTTCACCTGGAGATTTGTAAACGTTCGCTACAACACAATAGCCGTCAGGCAGCCATGTCACCGGCGAGACAGAGCGACCAAGACAGGCTGGGAGCAGTAGTCCCACTAGGAAGCCCTCCGCCCCAGATTGTACCTTTCTGCTGCGCCACACTCCGTGTCTTCTCAGCTCAGTCTCGCTTTGAATTGAAGCATCCGGCCGCTTGCAGCCTGTGGTTACCTAGGTAACGGGGTGGCAATTCGGTCAGGCCAATAGCGGCGGGAAATTTTTTTTTTATTCAATATACTTTATTGTACAAAACAATAAGAAAAGCTCTAGCTGTTCCCGCTGCGTTGCCACGGTTACTGACTATGGGGTGCTTAGGAAAAGGGCGGCAGCAGTGAAAAATATTGTGGAGGATGACTTTTTAAAAAATTAAATGTAATGTATATGATTTTTCTGCTTAACCCCTTAGGGCTCCTTCACGTGAGCGCATGCGTTTGCACGCGCCTGCGCACAGCCTTTTTTGCGGAACACATTATGCTTTTTGTACACGGTTATCTGAGTATTTTATTGTACTTTTCCACCTGCATTCCGCTTCTATAGGGACCTTTAGTGCGCAGGAATAGGGCATGCTGCGTTTTTGCAAGACCGCAATACGTGCACCAAATACGGAAATGTGAACGAACCCTTTGAAATCAACGGGTTCTATCCTCTACATATTGCACACATACAAATACGCCCGTGTGAAGGAACCCTTGAGGGTGCAACAATTTTGGGGCATCGTACTCACTGCTTTTCAAAAGCCGTAAGTTTTTTTTTTCCAGTGAGCACAGCCGTATGAGGACTCGTTCGTTGCGTGGCGGGCTGTTCTTTTTATTGTAACCATTTTGGGGTACATAACTGTAGATCCTTTATTCATTTTGGGGGGAATACAATGAAAGGACACATAAACTCTTCCGTTTTTTTTAGTGTTCAGTATGCGGTATAAGGGCTCCTGTCCACGGACAGATTTGCATTGCGGAGTCCGGAGCAGGATTCCGCCTCTGGACTCCGCAGTAAATCCAGCCCCATAGCATGCAATGTAAAAACGCGAATTCCTGCCCACGAGCAGAAATTGATTGCGATTTTCCACTCATGGAGAAGACATCGCAGCATGCTGCGATTTTGTGCGGGCTATGCACTGACGATGTCCATTGGAAGCCGTCCGTCCCACAGCCATTCTGCAATCATCATTGAAGTCAATGGAAGTAGTCCAACCCGCGGTCCGTCCGCAATTGACAAGCCGCGGATTCTGCGGAAAAGGCAGGAGTTTAAAAACACTGTACTGTGCATGTCCGACGGCGGGCCATTGCGGACCATCCGCCGTACAGAAAAAGAAGACAGGTACGCAGGGTTGCTGGCCGCGGGCACGGGCGGATTCCATGCGGGATTCCCTATGCAGAATCCGTGTTTGTCTGTGTGCATTAGGCCAAAGACTGAGACCTTTCTTATTATCCCTGGATGGGGCCGTGCATAGGCTAGCTTTTTGCATGACAAGCTGTAGTTTTTTTGGTACCATTTTGGTACCATTACTCGCCAGCGTGCATTTTTACGCCGGTGCGAGGCGGTTTTTTCTCACAAAAATCACTTCAGTAAAGGAGCAATCCTCCGGCGCGGACGGCTACCGTTGAAGTCAATGGAAGCCACTGATCCGCGGGAACAGCAGGAGTTTAAAAAAAATCTGTACTGCCCATGTCCGTAGTCGAACCGTGCGAACCATCTGCAGTACAGTGAAACTGAAAGAAGACAGGTTCGCGCAGAAGCAGGCGAAGAAGGCCACCTGCACACAGGTATGCAGGGTGAACCGCCGCGATCAGGGCCGGATTGTGTGCGAGATTCCACAGGCGGAAATTCTGACCTGCTGTGTGCATGAGGCCGTAGTTCTCATGTCCACATGCGGGTCGGATTCCACATGCGGGAGCCCGCAGCGGAATCCGCCCCTGCCCGAGGACCCTGTGTACCTGTCCGGGTCTTCTTTTTTCTCTACTGCGGATGTGTGCATACGTGCCGGCCAGAGCACATGCGCAGTAGAGTTTTGTTTTTTTTCAAACTCCTGCTTTGCTGCGGAGTCCACGGTCCATCTGCCAATTTAATAGCGGATGGGCCGCGAATCGGACGGCTTCCATTGACTTCACTGTAAGCCGTCCGCATGGAATCCGCACTAAAATGGAGCGTGCTGAGATTTGTTTTCCACACCAAAAGATCTGCCAAACAAATCTGCATGCTTTAACTCAGCTGCGGACGCTCATGCTTCCCTATGAGCGGTTTGGATTGCGGATCTAATTGTATTACATGAATGAACATTCATCGGTCAGCTGATCATCACCATGGCGGTACTCTGACTGGGGTGGGGTTATGCATGGTTGGTACACTTAGAGGGTCTGTTATGGAGGAATGACAGCGCTCACTCAGAAAGGAGCATGGGGAAAACTTTTCGGGTGCCTTCACACTTGTGATCGCGATATCGCTGCATTTTATTAACGCAAATGTCAATAGGACTTTGTTAAAAAGGCATTGCACAAAAATCGCAAAGCACAAACTTGCGATTTTTGTGCAATGCGTTTTTAACAAAGTCCTATTGACATTTGCATTAACTGTCAATAAAAAGATTGCATCCTTGACAGGCGCTATCCTACGGATAACGGTGATCGCGAAAAAGTTAAATAAAGTTAAAGTTTCACCTCCCCTCATTGATCGGATCCATGAGTTGAGATGAAAATAGTCACCCCCATCCTCCGCGATGTCTCGCGGTGATCTGTTCCTTTCAGGACCTGACGTCGTTCTCTGTGCATACGCCCCTGATGTCATACATCGGCCGCGTGCTCAGAAGGGCTTGCGCCCCGGAAAATGTAAAATCCCTTTACTCCTGACTTGCATGTGTAGCCGGAGCAGAGAGATATCACCGATTACCGCTGTATGCGGTTCCTGGTCACATGATCGCTGTTACCCAATGGATAACAGTAATCATTTAAAGTTTAAAAAAAAGTTTTAAAAAAGTTTATGTTTCATCTCCCCTCATGGATCATATCCGTGAGGGGAGATGAAATTACGTACCAACGGCGCCCAGATTTACTCATGGACCTTACCCCGGCTTCTGCGCATGCGTCCTCGTCGCAAAGATGACAGAAGCATGCGCAAAAGCCGCAGCTTACCAGGGTAATTTAAAATCTCCCTGCTCCTGACTACCAGATGTAGCCGAGAGGAATTTCCCCGTACTTACATCATGAGCGCATGAACGGTCTGACTCCTCTATTTTTCCATACACAGTCTTCTCATGACTCCAGTTTTGAGATTTTTTATTAGAGAAAAATTGACACATACTATAAATCATCGCTGCGTTGATGATGAGAATCAGAGCATATGGCCGCCCCGCGGAGGAGCAGATAATGTACCGTACGGTTATGACAAGCGCAGTCCAGCAGGCATTGGTAGCATTGTCTTCTGTATGGCAAAGCGGTTCCATGTTTTATTTGGCGGCAGAAGCAGGTTTTGTAGCATTCGGTATGATTAGTAGGCATGAAGCTGATGGTTTGTGGATTGGTATGAGGTGACCCCCTTTTTTGGTTATTCCGTGTACATTAGTTGAACAGTCTCTTCCACCAGATCGAAACAAGTTATAGTCTCTTTCAGAACGGCATAGAACGGAGATAGTTCTGTAGCTTACATATATACACTTTCCCATCATTTTCAAGATTTCTGCTTACTGTCAGTGAATGGAACTTGCATTGCTTACATTCTTAATGTTCTACTGAAAGAGATGTGGGGCTTGTCATAGTGTATCAGAGCTCTCTCATTGCTAGATGGGTTTTCACACTTATGTGTAAACTGAATGCTTCCATTCACAGCAAGCAAGCAAGCAGAGATCACTAAATGGGTGAAGGTTTGAAATGCAAAAAATATAAGAGAGTGGTAAAACTTTTCACTATACATTTGAACCAAGACTACAAGTTATACCCTACTCACAGGATAGGGTAGAACTTGCTGATCTGTGGGGGTCTCACCTTTGGCAAGCATCTCAAGGGGGTGGGGGTCTAACTCTGCCTGTCACTGCGGGGGTCACTTCTCTCCCTTGCGGTGATGTCAAAATGAATAGAGCGCTGGGTGAGCATGCTTTCAAATAGCCAAGCAGCAAGTGAGTAGCTATCTCTGCAGTCCCATTGAAAGTCAATGCAGCTTCAGGGCGCTTGCACGACCAGCGCTTCATTAAGTCTTAACCCTGCAGTGAGGACAATGAGGGACACAGGACCCTCATTCTCAAAATTGGCAGGAATCTTGGGTGAGACCCCCACCAATCAACAAGTAGATGGGGGATAACTTGTAATCTTGGCATAACCCCTTTATACACTCGATAACTGATGACCTGGGAAGCCATTACACCCGATCTTTGGATCCACCTACAAATATGTATGGCCATGTTGCATTATCAATATATTATTATCTTACCTTGGTCCCTTGGTCTCGGTTTGTGTGTAACCCCTGAATACCTGGGCCCCTTCTCGCGTAATGACACATAGATCCACTCCACTGCCCGATCCGAGGTCGCACAGGATGCCCGCCGTTATGGAGTCTGTCACCAGCTGCTTTGCTTCCTCCAGCTGATAAAGTGGAAGGAGAGTAAATTAAATCTTACCGTCTGAATAGGAAAATCCCAGGAGCCCATACTGCCCCAGTATATGGCGGCTATGATCACACAGAGGGAAAATCTGATACGGATTTCAATGGAAATCGTGGCGATTCAAGTGCACATTTCCATTAGAGCTGCTGAGAATCCGTGTTTGCATTATCTCCATTCCATTATGCTAATATGTGTGCGGATAACCTGAAGCAGATACTACGCTCCTCAAGAAAAGTCATGTCACATCTTTTTTTTTCCCATGACGCACTTTTCAATTCTGCATATGGAAAAATCTGCGCCATATAGACTACTAGCTGATATAGCTGGCTTCGCCCGAGTTAATTTGGTACTGGTGTTTATCTGGTGTTCACACGGAAAATCTTATGAAGTCGTGGTTACTTTAGAGATACTGAGGAAAAACATATGTTCACCATTTTGCATAGTTCTCTGCGTTACCCAGGAAACACCACATGGAGGCAACCATGCGACGTTTCCTTTATATAAAATGACATCAGGAAGTGAGAGAATTAGATTACGTACATAGAATTTGGACACTAATTCTTTTGCGCTTAGAATTGAATAATCGAGTTGGGACCCATTAGCTTTTCCTATTTATGACATAATCAATGCTCGTGCCAAATTTCCCGTTTCTATGACACCGGAAAGTGAGAAAATTACATTCCGCACGTAAAATTTCGACGCCAATTGTTTTGCGCTAGAATTGAATAATCGAGTTGGGACCTATGAACTTTTTCTATTTATTTCGTGCCAAATTTCACGTTTCTATGACACCGGAAAGTCAGAAAATTACATTCCGTACGTAAAATTTGGACGCTAATTCTTCTGCGCATAGAATTGAATAATGGAGTTGGGACCCATTCGCTTTTCCTATTTATGACATAATCAATGCTTGTGCCAAATTTCCTGTTTCTATGACACCGGAAAGTGAAGAAATTACATTCCGCACGTAAAATTTGGATGCTAATTCTTTTGCGCATAGAATTGAATAATGGAGTTGGAACCCATTAGCTTTTCCTATTTATGACATCATCGATGCTCGTGCCAAATTTCCCGTTTCTATGACACCGGAAAGTGAGAAAATTACATTCCGTACGTAAAATTTGGACGCTAATTCTTTTGCGCATAGAATTGAATAATCGAGTTGGGACCCATTAACTTTTCCTATTTATGACATAATCAATGCTCGTGCCAAATTTCACGTTTCTATGACATTGAGAAGTGAGAGATTTAGATTATGTACGTTAAATTTCAACGCCAATTCTTTTGCGCTAGAATTGAATAATGGAGTTGGGACCCAATTACTTTTCCTATTTTTGAGATAATCTATGCTTGCGCCAAATTTCATGTTTCTACGACATCGGGAAGTTGGAGAACTTTTGGCGAGTCAGTCAGTCAGTCAGTGAGTCAGTGAGTCAGTGAGTGAGTGAGTCAGTGAGGGCTTTCGTCTTTATATATATAGATGATGTAAATTCCTATTCAAATGAAAATTCCGCCAGCAGTCACTAATGCAGCTTATGATATGTGCTGTATGTTATATAGAGTGTAGTGAAAAAGACAGATCCAGCGCTATATCTCAATACTGTTGTCCTACAATAGCATACTTAAATAGAAAGGCATGGTAGCGCTACACAATGGTATGGTGCACGGACCCCTGGGGGCCCTGGTACATGGAATTTAATTTTATGTTGTGGCCACTGTAAGGAATAGAGAGTAGAACCCAATTACAAAGTTGAAAAAGAGCATCTGAGAAGCAGAAATCCACTTTCTGCATCTTTCTAAGTTCCGTGTGCCCGCTATTGTCTGATGTAAGAAAATCGTACTTGAAGTGGCCTCCTTCTGCTATTACACATGCATGGAGCTGTTTGACAGTGCATTCCATGGCTGACGCTATCATTGTGGAACCGTGTTAGTGAACGGTGGAGTCCGATGCAGTGCAAATGAAATGCAGATTACCAATAAGAGGAAGAACCAATCAAAAGACATGCATGTGTGGGTTGGAAATTGGCACAATCATTTTGGGGTTCAGCATTCTACCTGCCACGGTCACACTGACCACAACATGTAAAGGGTTAAACAACGGGATTCGAAGGTTTCTCTGATCCCCGCTGTTTGAAAAGGTACCAGGCTGTTATCCAACAGCTGAGCACCCGCTATTGAGGCAGTTTTGGCATCCAGGAGTCTGAGAAAGCTGAGTGCCGGTCCCTGGTGACCATATTAGTTGCCACTGATGGAAAGGAATAATAATATCTTGACAGAAGGGGGCACTTTTTTATTTTAAGGGACTGCAAAAACAGCACATTGCACTTTGCTTCCTCTTGGTGACATGATCAGAATACAGGTGCTATTTATGACAGCCTGTATTCTATGAATGGACCGACCTCAGGAGCTGCTAGAAAGTGTGACGGACCATCACAGCAGTTTTCGCCCCTCTTAAGGCCTCCTTCACACAGGCGTTTTTGTACAGCGTTTAGCGATGCCTTTTTTCAGCGCTGCGCTCAACGCTGTACAGCGCTTCCGTTTATCTCAATGGGGGTTCTCACACAAGAGACAAAAAGAAACGTCTTCAACGCTGCACTTTGAGAGTGATTCATGTTCTATCTTTGGCCGTTTTCAGCCCTGCGTTGCTCATTGAAATGAATGGGCAGCGGTTTTAGTGCTGCTTAAAATGTGGCACAATTTGGTACCATGTTTTTAGATAGGTCTACATGCAAGTGCTAGCTGCAATACCTAAAAAACAAATCTTCACCTAGCAGGCGCCGTCCGGGTCCCAGCCGCTGCTCTCCGGAGCTCCGGGCAGGCTGCCGGGCACTTGTCATCGTCGACAGAGGAGCTTTTGCTAGTGCTGAAAATGCAGCCAAAATGTTGTCAAAAATGCATGACAACCCTGCTGAAACTGCGGTAAACGCAGCGTTGAAGAATGCTGCGTTTCTGCAAATGCCTGTGTGAGGGAGACCTAATTCTCTAACTAAAGGAACCTGAATTCGACTGACGATGCTATTGGTTATACGGGTAACAAATGTATACAGTTGCTAACAATGTAATTTCCAATATACAGTGTATCTAGATTGCGGAAGCTTTGTTGTAGGCTGTGTGCACACTAGCTGTGAGCGTGATTATCACCTAACAGGCTTGGGCGAAACTTGCATCGGACGGCACACAGAAAGCAGTCTGTGTGCTGCCCAATTTACACGGTGGCAGCCCAGTGACATACATTGATGAATCCTATTTCTCATCCGTGAAACAAACATTGTTAGGAAAGGCCATAACTTTTTTCGCGCAGACCATCGGTCCATGTGAAAAACCGTAAATGTGCATAGCCCCGTAGACCTATAATGGGGCCATGTGCTGTCTGTTGATTAACACGCACATCACACCGCCACAAATATGCTAATGTGAGGGAGGCCTTAGCCATAGCATAGCTCTTAGAGGTTTGCCTGTATAGGTGACACAGTACAACATACACACTTACCTATACTACACACATACCTGCATATTGGGTTTCGATCTTCTAAGATGGCGATGGCTGCGCTTGCACCGGATCCTGGAATCAGCAAGGGAGATGTATCAAAATTGGTGCACAATGAAAATGATGCATTTGCTCATAACAACCAATCAGGTTACAGGTTTCATTTTAAAAAAGGCAATTTTCAAAATAATTGCTTGCTGTCAGTAAATATAAACATCATTGTTTACATCCAGAGATTTAATACTCATCCTGATGGAGTCCAGCTAATATATGTGCATGACTCATTAAAAGAGACAGCCCTTGTATGAAGGCTTATTCACAGCGTGCGAATTCAGTCCCTCTTTTGTATCTGTTTTCTCTAGGAAGATCTCTGGAAGGTCCTGGGGATCTCTGCAGACGGATCCGATAAAAGACACATTTCTAGACTGGGCCTGCTGGTTTCATAGACAGAACAGATGAGGTGGACCACTACGTCCTGGCCGTCATCTGAATATTCACTTATGAACATTCTTCCACTAAAGGGAATGTATCACCTATATATTTTTTACTAATATATGATAGTGGCCGCTGCAGTAACTTCCGGGATCAGTCGAGCAGGGCAGAGAGCGGCGCCGCTAAACAGAGGACGCCATTGTAAAGGAGTGTATTGCTTTTTTCTTTATTTTACACTTTTATCGTCTCTGTCATCCTTTTAAATCTCCGAAAACCTTTTTAACAGCATTTAGGGAGATGTTTTACAGCAGCCACATGGACCACATACACAATAGACACGAGCTGACCCATTAACGTCCATGGGAGGGTGTTGTGGGTGTGCTTTGTGATCTATGTGCAGGAAGAGGGACGAGGTGAGCTGCACTGTGAATGGTGGATCTTGTGTTGGCGCCCCTGTTGGTGGCTCCTGTGTTAGTGCACAGGACAAATGTCAAGCAGTTATGTGCCCAACAGTCATTCCAATGATCATTGCTTACCATATATACCGGCGTATAAGGCGACGGGGCGTATAAGACGACCCCCCCAACTTTCACCTTATATGCCGGTAATACAGTGGAGAAAAAAAAAATCATTACTCACCTCCCCCAGCGTTCTGCGGCGCAGCTGCAGGCTGTCGCTCCCTCCTGGTCCCCGGCAGAGCATTGCTTTCTGAATGCGGGGCTTGAAATCCCCGCCTCCAGAAAGCTAATACACACGCCGTCAGCCAGTTACAGCCATTCAATGGCATCATTGAATGGCTGTGATTGGCTAAAACACACGTGGCTTCAGCCAATCACACTATTCAATGACATCATTGAATGGGTGTGATTGCTAACACACGTGCGCCTTCAGCCAACCACAGCCATTCAATGATGTCATTGAATAGTGTGATTGGCTGAAGCCACGTGTGTTTTAGCCAATCACAGTATTAGCTTTCTGGAGGCGGGGATTTCAAGCCCTGCGTCCAGAAAGCAATGCTCTGCCGGGGACCAGGAGGGAGCGACAGCATGCCGGAGCGCGACAGAACGCCAGGGGAGGTGAGTACTGATTTTTTTTTTTTGACACTTTTTTTTTTTGTATTACCGGCGTATAAGACGACCCCCGACTTCAGAGCAGATTTTTCGGGGTTCAAAAGTCGTCTTATACGCTGGTATATACGGTATGTGCTTTCACACAGGAGCAATAATCGCTCATTGAATGGAGACAGAGCGTGCTAGAGATCTCTTCGGCCTCCCGTCTCCATTCCGAGTAAATAGGCAGTTGTTCATAGATGAATGACTACCTGTTTACATAGGCCGATTATTTTTTTTGAAATGTAGATGGTGACATCGAAAAAAAAAAAATCACCCAAAATTCTAAAAAAAATATATATTTAACATACTATTGCAATGGCAAATATTCAGCCCCCATTGCAAATTAGATTTATTTGCTAAATCTACAAACTTTCAGCTGTTTGCAAAAAACAAACAAGAACAATTTAACCCCCAGCAGTTTAGGACGGGCTTGTTCTATTTACGTCTGTAGCTCCAGTTCTATCAGGGCTACCCACAAGCTTTTGGTGTCATTTTAAGACTAAGATTACTGGCTTTAAAATAACACCAACAGCATGTCGGTAGCTTCTAATCAAAGCTAGAGCTGTTTGAAGTGGGGTCGGATTGAGGTTGTTACAAAAAAGTAGTGAAATGATGAGGACTTGCTCATCTAATCACTCTATAATGTTTAACCCCACAGATGCTGCGATCGTTGCAAATGTAACGTTTGTGCGCCTGTTCAGACGCCCCAGGCCTAGCGCATATACGCTTAGGCCGCAATGCCTTACCTACCCCTCACCGTCTCTCTGCCACTCTCCTCCCCTCCGGCTGTTTGCAATGGTCTTGTCCGCATCTTAGCTCCATACCTGTCTCGCCCCCTCCCATTGCAAACAGAGAGGAGGAGAGAAGGGAAAGGAAGTTTGGCAGTCACGCGCTAAACTCCCTCCCACCTCCCTTCTCCGGCACTGTCATAGGCTCCCATAAGAATCTATGCGGCGGCCAACGTATTCCGGCTGGAAAGATAGTTCTAGGACTATCCTTCCTGCCCAGCGTAAAAGCACCCAACACTATATTTGCCAGCCGGGCACTTTTATGCCGCAGGAATACGCCTATGTGATCTGATGCATTGCAATCCAATGCATCAGATGGTAGCGTATATCGGCTGGTTGTGAAAACTGCGGCCAATATACGCTGGTGTGAATAAGCCCTGAATGCAATGTGCAATTGCTTTTTTACACTGCCCCAAAGCAATTGTGCGATCACATGTGACGTCTCGTAAACCGGGCGGGACTGCGCTTGTGAATATACAGAGCAGCAGAGGAGCGAGCACTGGCGTGGGACAGAGCGGGTGCACGCCGAGGTGAGTATCTGACTATTTATTAATTTTTCTGCATGGGGAACATACTTTTACTGAAAAAATATAACTTGGACCCCCCCGTTTACCTTCAGTTATTTAGTCCCACTAGGCAAGTTACTATGCTGTGAATCTAAAACTGCAAAGCAATGTAATAAGCTGTGCTGAAGACGTCGCCTAATGGGCATACAATAGTGATATGCCTGGAGGTCTTTCCTACGCCTCTGACTGTCATAGCTACCCATTAGCATCCTGTGATTGCATTTGCGGGAGGCCGATGGTTGCTACTGACAACAGCATCTAGAGAATTAAATGACCAGGATCGGAGTTGTCTCTGATCCTGGCCATTACAGCGAGAGCTCAGCTGACAGTCAACACAGAGCCCTTGCTGTGATTATGCATCTGCAAGACCCATGGCATAAATGTCCTTCATGGAGGCCGGTCTATGATGTTCATTTCCAATGTGTTTGGAAAGTCTTCAGACCCTTTCACTTTTTTCATATTTTGTTAAGTTGTGGCCTTGAGCAAATAAAAAAAAAGTCACATTTCCCCATCATTCTACACTCAGTACTCCATAACGACAAAGTGAGAATAACATGTTAGAAATCTTTGTGAATTTTTAAAAAATAATAAACTAACATTTTGCACTGACATAAGTATTCACACCCTGTACTCAGCACTCAGTTGCAACACCTTTGGTAGTGATTCCAGCCTCCGGTCTTCTTGGTATGATGCCACACAGTTTGCACCCCCCCAATTTGGGGATTTTCTGCCATTCTTCACTGCACATTCTTTCAAGCTCTGTCGGGTTAGATGGGGGCCGTCTGTGGACAGCCATTTTCAGGTCTCTGCAGAGTTTTTCAATTGGCTTCAAGTCCGGGTTCTGGATGAGCCACTCAAGAACATTCACAGAGTTGTCCCTAAGCCACCCCAGTGTTGTCCTGGCTGTGTACTTGGGGTCATTGTCTTGTTGGAAGGTGAACCTTCTGCCCAGTCTGAGGTTCCTTGCACTCCGGATCAGGTTTTCATTAAGAATATCTCTTAAACTTTGCTCCATTCAGCTTTCCATCAACCCTGACCGGTCTCCCTGTCGCAGTCGCTGAAAACACCCCCAGCATGAGGGTTGAATAAATGTGATTGCAATTGTAAAATCTTGATTCATACAATAGGTCATTATCCGATGACACCTTCCCTTTAAGATATGATATACAGATCATCATGAGTCTCACCTAAAGCCGTGTAGGGAATGACGTCCGTGGATCCATGAGGGTAGATGCTGGTAATATGGGGGCCACGCACATCAAACCCCCCTATGATGATCGATGCTCCAATGTGACCTTGATATCTGAGAGGGAACACACAACAGCAACCTTTATACACCAAGCATGATTTTTATATCATGGCAGATATATATTCTGGACAGATACAGGAGCACTAGCTCTCTCATAGTCTTGCACAGCACTTCACAGACAGCAGTTTGTGCTTCAGAGCTGTTTTTCCTTTTATAACTTGAAACAAGTTACAACCATTGTCAGACATTTTGAAGGTAATACAGCTGAGTTTTCTGGTCACCTGCCTACTCCCATCTATTATCTCCATTACTGACTATTCTTGCTACACCTCGTACTCACCTGAACAGCAGCTGCTTTAGCATTCGAGTTGCAGTGCACACACGAGGGGGTCTTCCTGTGGTCATAGCATGAACCGCTAGGTTGGAGGATAATAGTTGGGTCACATATTCAGCATTGGCGACTACTCCAGCTCCACAACAACTAAGGGCAAAGAGGAAATAGGGGGTCATGTATTTCATGTAAATGCTGGCATTACCATCGGGGCTGTAAAGGTAGCCCACCCAATACATATCCCCTAGTAGGTTAGATCCTTTGCCTCTGTCACCCAATGTGGGGGATTTGTCCAAATCTCAGACAGGCCCCTTTTAGGGCAGTGGGACCCTCAGAAGCAGACAATCTCAGATTCGGAGGGCCATGAATCCCGTCTTTCTGGGAGTTATTGGGGGTCTAAGCTCAGGGACTCTTACTGATATTTATGTGGCGTCCTACCATAGGCGGGATATCTGTGAACAATGGCCCACCCTCATGTCATACTTACTATATGTTGTCGGAGATGTAGTGGATCTTGGCACAGTTTTTATCTGCCACAACCATGTCATCGGTGGCTCTTCTGTCTGCTCCTAGGACAACGCCATCCTATAGAACCAACCACAGGTCAGTTAGACAACAGCCTCAGTCAATGGGCAACTCAACCCCTGCCGCTCCATCCTACCGCGTATACGATCCCGGCAATGGTGGTCCCCGTCTTACGAGCTTTCGGTGGTTTGAGACCAAGAGCTGACGCATTTGCCTCTATGGAGCTGTTTCTGAGGATGTACACAGGACACAAGGAAGTGATGCTCAGGTTTTATAACGTATATATTTTATAATCTCCATTCATGTCTGTAGGTTATTGCAAAGTTCTACTGGTTGCCCTTGGAAAGTGACAACAGTTTGGCTACATCCCATCATCAGACAATGACCAGTAAACTCCCACAAAGCACTGCTCTCTGATCACAGGAAATTGGCAGAATTCAATATTTAGCTTTATAGATGTGAATAGAGAAGAGAACATGATCAGTACAAGAGCATGAAAGGAAGGGATTTATAAAGTGACTGAACATCTTATGTATATTTATCGGAGTGATATTATGATTGCGGCTATAGCTTTCCTAGACTCCTGATTGGCTAATCTGCCTACCTAATCAACAATGCAGTAGTGGGATGAAGTTGGCAGATTTGCCACTTGGGAGTTTTGGAAAGCAGCACCCAGAAGATCTAATAGGAATATTGGTTGTCCACCAGTTTTTCTAGAAATAGTCAGAGAAGGACGACTCAAGGCACATTTAGGTCCGTGTGATGTCTGTGTTAATTCATGGATAGCACATGGGCCAATTTAGCCTCTGGCCCGCTTGAAAAACTTGCATTTCATATTCTTGTCTGCATCATGGACAAGTATTAGAACATGCAATGTGCGGGCAGTCAGTGTATGGGCCAGCACACATACAGGTGTCCATGTGGTGTCTGTTGCAAGTTGCACTTGAACCTTTTGTGAGCAACTCGTCCACACAGCAAGTGTGCGCCCAGCCCTAGGGTTCTTTCACACGGGCGTCATTTTGACGAGATGTAGGCAGTCCAAAGAATTGTGTCTATTAGAACCAATGATTTCCTATGGGTTCATTCAGGCAAAGGATTTTTTGACAAACCTAAAAAATTGCACGTCAAAAGATAGAACATAGGTACGTTATTTCAACGCCGAACATTCTTGGTGCACTAAATAATAGGACATGTGGCAGTCTATGGGGAGTCATCCAAAAAGGGAGGGGGAGCGCTGCTAAACAATGACAGGTACCTCTAGTGAGGCACTTAAAGTAATGAACTAGCAATTTCGGGGCAGCAGTGTTATTTCACCGCAACCAGCTGTCTGAATGGATGACAAAATCGCAAAGAAAAGCTACGACTTGGTCGTGGGTATTCTTGGTTCATCCGATTTGTGGCTGAGTTAGACATTTTTTTTAGCGCAGCTAACTCGGGGTCAAAATGACACCCATGTGAACTAGCCCTTACTGTGACTTTTCATCTATTTTTGGTAAAGTTGGGTGACAACCAATATAATCTATGTTACAGCCCCCATTGTGATTTAATACCAATTCTGCCTAGCTATGCAGCGCTATATGATACAGAGGGACTTTTGACAGTATAAGTCAGTTTTCCATTCAGGACAGCTGGGTATCAATGTTGCCTACAATTTCAGCTAAATTTATTTTAATCCAACCTTCCCAATAGCCTATAAACCAAAAATTCCCTGTCAATACAACTCCTTGAGCTGCATGTGACAATCATACGGTCTCTATTACAGATCTCACAAGGATCACACAACTTTCCTAGAGTCTTGAATGGCAATCTTGTCTATCACTACATGACTAGTCAGTGTCAATCCAACCATAGTTATAGCCAAACTTCATCATCCAGCTTTCCCAGAAACAGATATTACTAAAAAGGACCCAAAAATAAATTAAGATCTCAGTTTTGGGATATCAAATACTTCAGGGTCTGAGATTACCCCCATGATAACAATCGAAGCCCTGAAGGTCATTTGCCTACAACATTCCTATTTCTGAATCCCCACTATAAATCTCAAAAATACTAATGACCACATATTCGCCCGTGAGTAAATTACATGCTCCGCCCCTGATCACATAACAGTCACGTCATTACAGATCCTAAAACATGCGGAGTCTGACAGCAGCCATGTGCTTACAAGATCTGTGATGATGTAAACTTTATGTCATCAGTCACCTGTATGGGAGGAGTCCGGGATTACATGACCAGGAGGTGATCAGTGTGTGCAGGATTCTGCTGTGCTGATTGTGATCTCTGTTGTATGAGATGATTGTATGTAGCAGAGCTGTATGTCATGTACATGTAGCAGACCTGAGTGTGTGTGTGTGTGTGTGTGATGTGCATGCAGCAGACCTGTGTGTTTGACGTGCATGTAACAGAACTGTGTTTGTGTTTGACCTGCATGTAACAGAGCTGTGTGTATGACGTGCAGGTATCAGAGCTGTGTGTGTGAAATGCGTGTAGCAGAGCTGCATGTGTATGACGTGCGTGTAGCAGAGCTGCGTGTGTGTGTAACCTACATGTAGCAGAGCTATGTGTGTATGACGTGCATGTAGCAGAGATTTGTGTGTGTGTGACGTGCAAGTAGTAGAGCTGTGTGTGGTATGTGTGATGTGCATGTAGCAGAGCTGTGTTTGTGTGGGACGTGCATGTAGCAGAGCTGTGTATGTGTGTGACATGCATGTAGCAGAGCTATCTATTATCTATCAAACACCATAGAGGCGCAACGACAGTGATGTCATCACAGGTCCTAAAGCAGCAGCAGGGCACTTACAACTCCAATCCCTCTCACTATAGTATATCAGTAAGTGGCGCATTACACCACCAGAAACACTGGTATTATAATGTCCTAACAATTACTAGTGTATACACATATACATACATACATACATACACAGACACACGGGGGCTATGAGGGCCGTACTAAAAGTAATGCAAAAGTGGTCATAACTTCTTTATTAACTGCTGTAATGAAATCACACATGTAGTTGGAGTGACTCTTTCTCTATACAGGTGGTTTAGAATATTTTTCTTCCTTGCTGGTGAATAATGGATTCCAAGGATGGAAGTCTGCTCTGATCTCCTTGAAGCGTTCAAAGCCAATGAAGAGATGTTTTTTTCCGATCTGGTGACAGGGGATGAAACATGGGCGTATCTTTATGATCCGGAAACGAACAATCGCTCCATGTAATGGCGGCACACCTCTTCTCCAAGGCGTAAGAAATTCAAGAGTCAGTGATCAGCACAGAAAATCATGGTGACTGTTTTTTGGGATGACAAGGGCGTCATTCTCCTTGATTTTCTGGAACAAAGCCGTACCATCATCAGCGAGCGGTACATGGCGCAAATGCATCACTTTTAATGGAGACTATATTGAGTAGCAAATTTGTATAAAGGAAGAGTCACTCCAAGTACATGTGTAATTTGAATGATCTACAGCAGTTAATAGAGAAGTTATGACCACTTTTGCATTACTTTTAGCACAACCCTCATACTAATATATATATATAGTGAAATTCCTTTACCTAGTGATCCAGAAAAAATAAAAAACAGCAAATCTGGCATCAGCAAAAGTATTCCATGACAAGATTGATAGGAATGAACCCAATAGAGCTAGCCTGACATCAGTGTATTCGGATTGTCCATGGTCCATGTATAAAGGGTACGGCAGCAGCCGCCATTACCATACATCGGCCGGTGGACATTTTGTGTGTGCAGAGAAAGTGAAACCTTTGGTAAGTGTAAAGTTCCACGACAGTGGCAGCATTATCAGTCAAATGTGCCCTGGTTTGTCCTTATGGCGTCACTTTCTTGGTCAGCTCAGTAATGGAGGGTTTGTAGGCGAGACCCTGAATATAACCAGTATTACACACGCTTCCTCTGCCGAACACATATGTGATATGTAAGCATTATGAGTCTCTATTACAAGACGCTGCAACTGATTAGCTTTAAAAAGAAATTTAAAGGCAAATATAAACTACCGTATGTCCCTCCATCAGTGGCGCTCTAGACAGTCACCTACTTTGCCTACCCCTCATCCATGCCCTGTCTGTGCTCCCCCACTGGTGGTCAGTGACCGCTGTGAAGGTCCACATCACCCATAGTGGATGAAAAAAGTAACTTTTCAGGTCGAAGACTTTACCTGAGACAGTTCTCAAAGTTGAACCCTCCTTGTGGGGTGTCATATCTGGAGCTACTTGGCAGCATTTTGAGTGTTGGGTGTTCAGAGGTCTTCCGTTCGCCCCTCTTTCAGCTTTCCTGTCACTGACAGTCTTTGTTGTATGGGGTGTTAACCCTTTCTTCTACCTGAGATCCTTTCCGTGTCAGCTCTCTCTGCTCAGTCTGATTTCTCGTCTCTTCCCCCTCCGGTCTATTCTGCTTTCACTTTCATCTTCTTACCATTCACATGATAGAAGTTAAGAGTGTATGTATATTAGATGACACGCCGCGCTCCTGGACTAGGGCCCAAAGACTCTGGACTGATGTCAGAACCCAAAATACCCCCCAATTTAGCACAGTCACCTGGGCCTGAGGCCAGAATACACAACAACTATTATTCTTTTCCTGGATGGGAATTTATCACAGAATTTTTATAACTGTACATTAACATACTTAAATTGCATGAACTTCCATTTTACTCAGAAGCAAAATGCCAACTGGAGGCTACACCCCGGGCAAGTCCGCCATCGAGGCCTCCACTCCCCTTATACATATTTAACCTGTTTGGACGCAGTCCTTTTCTTTTTAATTTTTGTTTTTTCCTCCTCACTTTTAAGAAATCATAGCTCTTTTATTTATCCATTAACTTAGCTGTTGGAGGACTTGTTTTTGCGGGACACGTTGTATTCTTCACTGGTACTATGTAAGGTATCATATAATGTACTGCAAAATTGTAAAAACTTCAAGGTAGAGTGAAATAGAAACACAACGAAATTGCACCATCTGTGGGGGGGGGTTGTTTCTATGCTGTACACGCTTATGACATGATAAATTTATGACAAAATGACATGATTATGTTATGCTATGGATCAGTACAAATTCTACGCTACCAAATGTATATATTGTTGTTCTGGATCAAAATTTCTCCAGCAGGAGTTGGGGTATTTTGTAGCCTCCTGATTGCAAACTGTGATTTATGTGCCTTTATGTGCTCCTTTATAGTTCTTCCGATAGTGCAGTCAGCTTCCTAATGGCAACTGTGACTTTACCCGTGTGGTCCTGTATTGTCTGGGATGTAGGTACAAGTCTCCCCTATCATCTTACAGACACCCCCTTTTCTGCTAATATCATATCTAGGGTCATTCTATCTTGAAAAGTCATAGTCGAGGTGGGCCCTAATTGATTGCCTAGTCTCTGTAGGGAGTCTCTAGTATAATTTATAAACCGTGGCTGACTATAAGAGATATAGTTAATCTAGTCAACATTTTTATTTACCATAATGATTGGGAAAATGGACTCGAACCCAGCCTTAACCTGGTCTCTAGCTTTAAATTAGATACCCCCCGTCAGATACCCCCCTTGTCTGTCCTATGGCGTCAATATACACCTGCGGATCAAAACTACCACCTGGGGCCTCTCTTCTTACTCTATGGTAACTATTGGATGCAACCTCATTATCCCCAACATTGTCTGACAGGATGTGGAGGGGCATAAGGGCTTTGGCTAAGGCACACTCTCTTTTCCAATTACCTACCAGGCGGGTCCTCAACTTCATGTCCCCGCAAAGCCAATAAACATCTCCTAAGGACTCAACCTGGTTATGTGTCTATCCCTACCCCCCAATGTACTGTAGAAGGAGCAATATCCATTGGTGAAGTTCCCTAAAAATCTCCGTCCACCCTGTCTGTTTGCATAGCAAGTGTAATTCCCGATGTAGATGGAAATTCCCCTCCCTCATCCCCTCTAACCAGTCCCAACAGGAGCAACGCCCACAGCATGACTAGGCCTGCTCCTCTGGAGGTGAGGCTTTCTTACAATGTGAAGCGTGGATCCAAGTAGGTTTTCCGTCCAGCTTCACAGCTGTGGCAGTAGTCAGGAGCACCTGGTGGGGACCATTAAAACGAGGTTCAAGGAGTATTTTCTAACAAATTCTTCACATAGACCCAATCTCTGGGGAGCAGGTCATGGGTCCCCGTGTCAGTCTCTGGATCTAGAAGGGAAGTAAACACTCAAGAATATACATTAGTTAAGTGTTTTATGAGAGCAATAACACAGTTTGTCAAGCTACCAGGGTGCATCTGGAGATATCGTGGTAAATACAATCCTAACCTTGGGGCCGACCCAAAAAGTACCTTATATGGGCTGAAGCCTATTCTGTCAGGTGTGTACGTTATGGAGAAGAGTACCAGGGGTAGGCACTCGGTCCACGGTCTATTGAGCTCTGCCATGGCCTTCTGGATTGTGGTTTCTAAGGTACCATTTAAACTTTTTGCTCTACCACTGCTTTGTGGATGGTACGGAGCATTAAAGGCCAGTTGTACCCCCAACACTTACATTACTTTCTGCATCACTTCTCCCATTGAGGGAGTACCTCGGTCACTCTCAGTTGTCTCTAGTACTCTGCACCTGTATACCACCTCAGAGATCAGTTTTTGGTGGTGGAATTTGTAAGTGGGTATGCCAGACTGGCTACCCTGAAAACGGATCTACGCAGACCAGAACAAACGCGTACCTGCCCACCCTTGGCAGTTGGAAGTAGTCTACTTGAAGACGTTGGAACGGGCAGTCAGGACGAGGGGTGCACTGCATGGGAGCTTATACAGACCTAGCCACGTTGTTCTGTGCACAAATCAGACAGCCCTGTGTGCGTTTGGCTGCCGTGACGCTAAATCCTGTTGCAGACCAGTGACTAGCAACCACATCTGTCATAGCTGTTTTTGACAGGTGTGATTTTCCGTGGGGGCTGGAACCGTGACGGGATAGGGGCCTGTGGGAGACAAGGCTTGTTGGATACCATCCATTTATCTCTAGGTGTCTCTCTGCCCCTCTCGCTGGTTCCCATTGTTCCTTTTGCCCCCTTTGGTTGCCTGCCTTTGTAACTGAATCAACAGGTCATAATCCACTGGGGGTGACATCTGAGCGGGTAACTGTATCGTCCCAACTCCTGGAGAATCAAGTGTGGGCTTCTGTCTAGCTGTCTTCACAGCCTGATCAGCCGGGTGATTTACGGTTGCCTCTTTTGTGCCATCCTTGGAGTGGCCTTTTCTTGCATTTTCAGGCCACTTTCTCAGGCAGCAAGTGGGCTTCCATTAGGGCTGGTACACCTTTTCTGGTTTTGAATTGCTTTCCTTTTTTTTTTCATTTGCTTTCAAGAATGACCTCGCTCTCCAGATGGGTCCGTGGTTATGAGCCATGCCATAGGCATAGCGAGAGTCTGTGTAGACATTAGGCACGTTCTCATGAACATGATGTTCGGCTTTGACTACATCAAGCACTGACTGTAATTGGCTGAGCGCTTAGCCAATCAGCACAGCCCTCTTAGGAGGCGGGGATTTTTAAATCCCAGCCTGCTGAAAGTGCTGGACAGCAGTGTCGGGGAGCCAGCCGGAGGACGCGTTTGAGCGGCGGAGAGGTGAGTAATTTTTATTTTTTACTTTTTTTTAACCAGTTATAGATGATTTTCAGGGAAGGGCTTATATTTCAAGTCCTTCCCCAGAAATCATACTGCGGGGTTTGCCACAAATCACTGCTTTCAATGGGACTGGCAGCAGCGCCGATCCCATTGAAAGCAATGGGATAGTATGCTGCACTTCTGCCACAGCTGTCACAGAGGATTCCTTCATCCCCGCAGTACCCGCGGGGATGAAGGAAACTCCTGCCACAGCTGTCACAGCTGTTGCAGAAGCCCCGCGGTATTCTCCTTATCTTTACAATGGGACCAGCGCTGCTGCCGCTGGCCCCATTGAAAAGACTGGCTTTTTTATCACGCTGCGAGGCGAGTGTTTTCACTTACTCTCGCAGCGCAAGAGAGAAAAAAAATGCCAGTGGGTGTCAGCCCTAAGTCAAATAACTATAGTGAAATACATATAGCTGTGCAACAAACAGACATTTTACGTTGGCCATTGCTCACCTCTATCACACCATATATACTCGAGTATAAGCAGAGTTTTTCATCACATTTTGTTGTGCTGAAAAAGCCTCCTTGACGTATACTTGAGTCAGGAAAGGGTTAAAAAAAGAAAACCTCCATACTCACCTCCCAGCCAGCGTCTGTGTCCCCAGCAGCGGTGCGGAAAGCTGCTTCAATCTCTGTGTTCCCGGTGGCGATGCGGCAAGCTGCTTGAATTCTCCCCGCTATTATCTCCCTGTTCGGCTTTCAAATCCCCCGCTGTCAGGGCTGTGTAAGTAAGCGCTGTGATTGGATCGAGCACCAGCCAATCACAGAGCTTACGGCGGGAAATGACAGGGCCAAGCAGAGAGGGGGGGGGGGACTTGCGGTGGTTTGATCGCTCCTGCAGTATGATGTAATTCCATAGTATTAGATTTCATGTCAGATTGCAGTATAATGTATCAAGCCACGCCACAGGTATGGCTTGATAGGCAATCTGCATTTGCAGCCCTGAGGGATTTCAGAAGGCCCCCAGCTGCCATAGCAACCAAACGGCACCTTGCCATCTCATCATAAGGGGCTGGTCCGGACTCCTGAACATCTGTTGAGGCATTTATATGCCACTGCCAGAAATGACTGTGGCATTTAACCCCTTAACGACTGCCCCATCGGGAAACTACGTCCTCAGTAAGTGGGCTTTAATCCTAGAGGACGTAGTTTTATGCATCCTCTTTGGATTAATGCCCACTTGCCTGAGGACGTGACAGCTCCATACTGTCGGTGCCTGCAGGTAGCCGACAGCATGGAGCTGTCATCCCTGGATGCGGGCAGTCCCCCCTGGTATTGCGATCGGCACTATCCAATGAATAGCGCCGATCGCAAAAAAGTAAATAAAACAGTGAAAAAAGTTAGATATTCAGCTGCCCTGATGGATCGGATCCATCAGGGCAGCTGAAAATACTCACCCGCCTTCTCCCCGCTGCCCGCTGAAGATCTGGTCCTTTTGCACCCGCCGCCGGCCTTCTGCGCATGCGCGCCAGACGATGACATCACGCGCACGCGCAGAAGCCCGGGAGTCCCCGGCAAATTTAAAAACTCCTGGCTCCCGGCTCCTGAAAGTAGCCGGAAACCAGAAGGTGTTACCGGGGGCCGCTGTGAGCGGTCCCTGGGCACGCGATCGCCGCTATCCATTGGATAGCGGCGATCGCGAAAAGGTTACAAAAAGTTTTAAAAAAGGAAAGTTTCACCTCTCCTCATGGATTGGATCCATGAGGGGAGGTGAAAATACTCAACTCGGGTCCTCTGCGATGTCCCGATGTCCCAGAACCCGAAGTGCCCGTCTGTGCATGCGCGCCCGATGATTGACATCGGGCGCGTGCACAGAGGGGCTCAGGCCCCGGGAAATTTAAAATCCCTCTGCTCCAGGCTGCCATGTGTAGCCCGGAGCAGAGAGATGTCACCAGGGACATGATCACTGTCATCCAATGGATGACAGTGATCATGTAAAGTAAAAAAAAAAAGTGTAAAAAGTAAAAAAAAAAGTTTTAAAAAGTTTTAAAAAGTGAAAAAAGCTTGCATTTCATCTCCCCCCACAGATCATATCTGTGAGGGAGGATGAAATGATGTACCTAAGGCCCGTGGATTTATCCGTGGACCTTACCCCAACTTCTGCGCATGCCGCCGTCGCCACAATGGCAGACGCAGACGCAAAAGCTGTGATAATTTAAAATCTCTCCTGATCACGTGTTCGCCGTTATCCAATGGATAATGGCGATCACGTAAAAGTAAAAAAAGGTGAAGGTTCATCTCCCCTCACCGATGCGATCGGTGAGAGGAGATGAAACTTTTACCAGAGGCCTCCGTATTTCACTCCGACGCGATCTTCCTCCGTGAACTTTCCCGGATTCTGCACATGCGACCGCCGGCAAAACACCGAACACATGCGCAGGAGTCAGGGAGTGCAGGAAAATTAAAATCTCCTTGCTCCCAGGCGACCAATGGTCGCTGAGAGCCTGGAGCAGTGACGGGTGGCCTCGTTGAGTGGTCCCCGGTCACATGATAAAAAGGTAGCGATTAGAGATGAGCGAACGCGTTCGTCCGAGCTTGATATTCGTGCGAATATTAGGGTGTTCGGGATGTTCGTTATTCGTAACGAACACCATGCGGTGTTCTGGTTACTTTCACTTCCTTCCCTGAGACGTTAGCGCGCTTTTCTGGCCAATTGAAAGACAGGGAAGGCATTACAACTTCCCCCTGCAACGTTTAAGCCCTATACCACCCCCTGCTGTGAGTGGCTGGCGAGATCAGGTGTTCGCCTAATATAAAAGTCGGCCCCTCCCGCGGCTCGCCTCAGATGCGGTGTGAGTTAGATGAGGGACAGTGCTGTTTATACCGGAGCTGCTGTAGGGAAAGAATTGGTAGTTAGTGTAGGCTTCAAGACCCCCCAAAGGTCCTTATTAGGGCCACTGATAGCTGTGTGTTGGCTGCTGTTAGCAGTGGCATTTTTTTTTTTCTCAAAATCGGCTCTGCAGAGCGTTGCACCTGGCATTAGGGACAGAAGTGCTGCATAGGCAGGGAGAGTGTTAGGAGTGAGTGTAGCCTTCAAGAACCTCAACGGTCCTTTCTAGGGCCATATTTATCCGTGTGCAGTACTGTCCAGGCTGCTGTTAGCTGTGCTGCATTTTTTTTCGGCTTCTCAAAATCGCCTCTGCAGAGCATTCCACCCTCCATTGATACTGCAGGGAAAGAATTGTATAGGCAGGGCCACAACACAGTTATTATTCATAGAATATACGCAGTGCTGCCTTTTGGTGGGAAAAAACTGAAAACAAATCTATTTGTCCAGCCTCTGTCCGTCCTAACGCCTGTGGACACATGTGAGCTGCGTGAAAAACATTGCTAAATCATACGCACCCAGCTACGCTTTACTGCTGGCTTCGCCATTTGCTTTCCTTAATTGGGAAAAAAAATACCTGCTCTGCCAGAGTTATAATAACTCTGCTACCCTCACGTTCTGTGACACATAAGCAGGGACACAGCACAGTTATTAAACTTCTCATGTTCATTGAATATACGCAGTGCTGCCTTTTGGTGGGAAAAAACTGAAAACAAATCTATTTGTCCAGCCTCTGTCCGTCCTAACGCCTGTGGACACGTGTGAGCTGCGTGAAAAACATTGCTAAATCATACGCACCCAGCTACGCTTTACTGCTGGCTTCGCCATTTGCTTTCCTTAATTGGGAAAAAAAATACCTGCTCTGCCAGAGTTATAATAACTCTGCTACCCTCACGTTCTGTGACACATAAGCATGGACACAGCACAGTTATTAAACTTCTCATGTTCATTGAATATACGCAGTGCTGCCTTTTGGTGGGAAAAAACTGAAAACAAATCTATTTGTCCAGCCTCTGTCCGTCCTAACGCCTGTGGACACGTGTGAGCTGCGTGAAAAACATTGCTAAATCATACGCACCCAGCTACGCTTTACTGCTGGCTTCGCCATTTGCTTTCCTTAATTGGGGAAAAAAAATACCTGCTCTGCCAGAGTTATAATAACTCTGCTACCCTCACGTTCTGTGACACATAAGCAGGGACACAGCACAGTTATTAAACTTCTCATGTTCATTGAATATACGCAGTGCTGCCTTTTGGTGGGAAAAAACTGAAAACAAATCTATTTGTCCAGCCTCTGTCCGTCCTTACGCCTGTGGACACGTGTGAGCTGCGTGAAAAACATTGCTAAATCATACGCACCCAGCTACGCTTTACTGCTGGCTTCGCCATTTGCTTTCCTTAATTGGGAAAAAAAATACCTGCTCTGCCAGAGTTATAATAACTCTGCTACCCTCACGTTCTGTGACACATAAGCAGGGACACAGCACAGTTATTAAACTTCTCATGTTCATTGAATATACGCAGTGCTGCCTTTTGGTGGGAAAAAACTGAAAACAAATCTATTTGTCCAGCCTCTGTCCGTCCTAACGCCTGTGGACACGTGTGAGCTGCGTGAAAAACATTGCTAAATCATACGCACCCAGCTACGCTTTACTGCTGGCTTCGCCATTTGCTTTCCTTAATTGGGAAAAAAAATACCTGCTCTGCCAGAGTTATAATAACTCTGCTACCCTCACGTTCTGTGACACATAAGCAGGGACACAGCACAGTTATTAAACTTCTCATGTTCATTGAATATACGCAGTGCTGCCTTTTGGTGGGAAAAAACTGAAAACAAATCTATTTGTCCAGCCTCTGTCCGTCCTTACGCCTGTGGACACGTGTGAGCTGCGTGAAAAACATTGCTAAATCATACGCACCCAGCTACGCTTTACTGCTGGCTTCGCCATTTGCTTTCCTTAATTGGGAAAAAAAATACCTGCTCTGCCAGAGTTATAATAACTCTGCTACCCTCACGTTCTGTGACACATAAGCAGGGACACAGCACAGTTATTAAACTTCTCATGTTCATTGAATATACGCAGTGCTGCCTTTTGGTGGGAAAAAACTGAAAACAAATCTATTTGTCCAGCCTCTGTTCGTCCTAACGCCTGTGGACACGTGTGAGCTGCGTGAAAAACATTGCTAAATCATACGCACCCAGCTACGCTTTACTGCTGGCTTCGCCATTTGCTTTCCTTAATTGGGGAAAAAAAATACCTGCTCTGCCAGAGTTATAATAACTCTGCTACCCTCACGTTCTGTGACACATAAGCAGGGACACAGCACAGTTATTAAACTTCTCATGTTCATTGAATATACGCAGTGCTGCCTTTTGGTGGGAAAAAACTGAAAACAAATCTATTTGTCCAGCCTCTGTCCGTCCTAACGCCTGTGGACACGTGTGAGCTGCGTGAAAAACATTGCTAAATCATACGCACCCAGCTACGCTTTACTGCTGGCTTCGCCATTTGCTTTCCTTAATTGGGAAAAAAAATACCTGCTCTGCCAGAGTTATAATAACTCTGCTACCCTCACGTTCTGTGACACATAAGCAGGGACACAGCACAGTTATTAAACTTCTCATGTTCATTGAATATACGCAGTGCTGCCTTTTGGTGGGAAAAAACTGAAAACAAATCTATTTGTCCAGCCTCTGTTCGTCCTAACGCCTGTGGACACGTGTGAGCTGCGTGAAAAACATTGCTAAATCATACGCACCCAGCTACGCTTTACTGCTGGCTTCGCCATTTGCTTTCCTTAATTGGGGAAAAAAAATACCTGCTCTGCCAGAGTTATAATAACTCTGCTACCCTCACGTTCTGTGACACATAAGCAGGGACACAGCACAGTTATTAAACTTCTCATGTTCATTGAATATACGCAGTGCTGCCTTTTGGTGGGAAAAAACTGAAAACAAATCTATTTGTCCAGCCTCTGTCCGTCCTAACGCCTGTGGACACGTGTGAGCTGCGTGAAAAACATTGCTAAATCATACGCACCCAGCTACGCTTTACTGCTGGCTTCGCCATTTGCTTTCCTTAATTGGGAAAAAAAATACCTGCTCTGCCAGAGTTATAATAACTCTGCTACCCTCACGTTCTGTGACACATAAGCAGGGACACAGCACAGTTATTAAACTTAGATTATTCATTCACTAGAGGCAGTGGGGCCTTTCGTTTTCCCAAAAGGGCAAAAATTATATTTGGCCTGCAGTCTTGCGCCAATTTATTTCCTGCCTGTTAAATCAAATCACTGGTAATACAGCATGCTGAGGGGTAGGGGTAGGCCTAGAGGACGTGGACGCGGCCGAGGACGCGGAGGGCCAAGTCAGGGTGTGGGCACAGCCCGAGCTCCTGATCCCGGTGTGTCGCAGCCGACTGCTGCGCGATTAGGAGAGAGGCACGTTTCTGGCGTCCCCACATTCATCGCCCAATTAATGGGTCCACGCGGGAGACGGTTATTAGAAAATGAGCAGTGTGAGCAGGTCCTGTCCTGGATGGCAGAAAGTGCTTCGAGCAACCTATCGTCTACCCGCAGTTCTGCGCCGTCCACTGCTGCAAATCCGAATCCTCTGTCTGCTGCTCCTCCTTCCTCCCAGCCTCCTCACTCCACTACAATGACACCTGCTCAGGAGCGGGAACACTCCCAGGAACTGTTCTCGGGCCCCTGCTCAGATTAGGCAGCAGCGGTTCCTCTCCCACCAGAGGAGTTTATAGTCACTGATGCCCAACCATTCGAAAGTTCCCGGGGTCCGGGGGATGAGGCTGGGGACTTCCGCCAACTGTCTCAACAACTTTCTGTGGGTGAGGAGGACGATGACGATCATACACAGTTGTCTTGCAGTGAGGTAGTAGTAAGGGCAGTAAGTCCGAGGGAGCAGCGCACAGAGGATTCGGAGGAAGAGCAGCAGGACGATGAGGTGACTGACCGCACCTGGTGTGCAACGCTTACTCAGGAGGACAGGTCTTCAGAGGGGGAGTCAAGGGCATCAGCAGGGCAGGTTGCAAGAGGCAGTGCGGTGGCCAGGGCCAGGGGTAGAGGCAGGGCCAGACCGAATAATCCACCAAGTGTTTCCCAAAGCGCCCCCTCGCGCCATGCCACCCTGCAGAGGCCGAGGTGCTCTAAGGTCTGGCAGTTTTTCACAGAGACGCCTGACGACTGACGAACAGTGGTGTGCAACCTTTGTTGCGCAAAGCTCAGCCGGGGAGCCAACACCAACAGCCTCACCACCACCACCATGCGCAGGCATATGATGGCCAAGCACCCCACAAGGTGGGACGAAGGCCGTTCACCGCCTCCGGTTTGCACCCCTGCCTCTCCCCCTGTGCCCCAACCTGCCACTGAGATGCAACCCCCCTCTCAGGACACAGGCACGACCGTCTCATGGCCTGCACCCACACCCTCACCTCCGCTGTCCTCGGCCCCATCCACCAATGTCTCGCACCGCACAGTCCAGCCGTCGCTAGCGCAACTGTTGGAGCGCAAGCGCAAGTACGCCGCCACGCACCCGCACGCTCAAACGTTAACCGTCCGCATCGCAAAATTCATCAGCCTTGAGATGCTGCCGTATAGGGTTGTGGAAACGGAGTCCTTCAAAAGTATCATGGAGGCGGCGGCCCCGCGCTACTCAGTTCCCAGTCGCCACTACTTTTCCCGATGTGCTGTCCCAGCCCTGCACGACCACGTCTCCCGCAACATTGTACGCGCCCTCACCAACGCGGTTACTGCCACGGTCCACTTAACTACGGACACGTGGACAAGCACAGGCGGGCAGGGCCACTACATCTCCCTGACGGCACATTGGGTGAATTTAGTGGAGGCTGGGACAGAGTCAGAGCCTGGGACCGCTCACGTCCTACCCACCCCCAGAATTGCGGGCCCCAGCTCGGTGCTGGTATCTGCGGAGGTGTATGCTTCCTCCACTAAAGCACCCTCCTCCTCCTCTGTCTCGCAATCAAGATGTGTTAGCAGCAGCATGTCGCCAGCAGTCGGTGTCGCGCGGTGTGGCAGCACAGCGGTGGGCAAGCGTCAGCAGGCCGTGCTGAAACTACTCAGCTTAGGCGATAAGAGGCACACGGCCCACGAACTGCTGCAGGGTCTGACAGAGCAGACCGACCGCTGGCTTGCGCCGCTGAGCCTCCAACCGGGCATGGTCGTGTGTGACAACGGGTGTAACCTGGTGGCGGCTCTGCAGCTTGGCAGCCTCACGCACGTGCCATGCCTGGCCCACGTCTTTAATTTGGTGGTTCAGCGCTTTCTGAAAAGCTACCCACGCTTGTCAGACCTGCTCGTAAAGGCGCGCCGGCTCTGCGCACATTTCCGCAAGTCCCACACGGACGCTGCCACCCTGCGCACCCTGCAACATCACTTTAAGCTGCCAGTGCACCGACTGCTGTGCGACGTGCCCACACGGTGGAACTCTACGCTCCACATGTTGGCCAGGCTCTATGAACAACGTAGAGCTATAGTCGAATACCAACTCCAACATGGGCGGCGCAGTGGGAGTCAGCCTCCTCAATTCCTTTCAGAAGAGTGGGCCTGGTTGGCAGACATCTGCCATGTCCTTGGTAATTTTGAGGAGTCTACCCAGGTGGTGAGCGGCGATGCTACAATCATTAGCGTCACCATTCCTCTGCTATGCATCTTGAGAAATTCCCTGCAAACCATAAAGGCAGCTGCTTTGCGCTCGGAAACGGGGGCGGGGGAAGACAGTATGCCGCTGGATAGTCAGGGCACCCTCCTGTCTATTTCTCAGCGCGTACAGGAGGAGGAGGAGGAGCATGAGGAGGATGAGGGGGAAGAGACAGCTTGGGCCGCTGCTGACGGTACACCGGCTGATTGCCTGTCATCCTTTCAGCGTGTATGGCCTGAGGAGGAGGAGGAGGAGGAGGAGGATCCTGAAAGTGATCTTCCTAGTGAGGACAGCCATGTGTTGCGTACTGGTACCCTGGCACACATGGCTGACTTCATGTTAGGATGCCTTTCTCGTGACCCTCGCGTTGCACGCATTCTGGCCACGACGGATTACTGGGTGTACACACTGCTCGATCCACGGTATAAGGAGAACCTGCCCACTCTGATTCCCGAAGAGGAAAGGGGTTCGAGAGTGTTGCTATACCACAGGACCCTTGCGGACAAGCTGATGGTAAAATTCCCAGCCGACAGCGCTAGTGGCAGAAGGCGCAGTTCCGAGGGCCATGTTGCAGGGGATGTGCGTAGATCGAGCAGCATGTACATCCCAGGCAGTGCAACAGTCTTTAAGGGCCTGGCCAGCTTTATGGCTCCCCACCAAGACTGTGTCACCGCTCCCCAGTCACGGCTGAGTCGGCGGGAGCACTGTAAAAGGATGGTGAGGGAGTACGTAGCGGATCGCACGACCATCCTTGGTGACGCCTCTGCCCCCTACAACTACTGGGTGTCGAAGCTGGACACGTGGCCTGAACTAGCCCTGTATGCCCTTGAGGTGCTTGCTTGTCCTGCGGCTAGCGTCTTGTCGGAAAGGGTGTTTAGTGCGGCTGGGGGAATCATCACAGATAAGCGTAGTCGCTTGTCAACCGACAGTGCCGACAGGCTAACACTCATCAAGATGAACAAAGGCTGGATTTCCCCAGACTTCTGTTCTCCACCAGCGGACAGCAGCGATACCTAAGCAATACGTAGGCTGCACCCGCGGATGGAAGCTACGTTCTCTCTCACCATCCAAAACGGGGACATTTCTGCTTCATCAATCTGTGTCTAATATTCCTCCTCCTCCTCCTCCTGCTCCTCCTCCTGAAACCTCACGTAATCACGCTGAACGGGCAATTTTTCTTAGGGCCACAAGGCTCACTCAAATAATTTTTCAGAACAATTTTTATAAGTTTCAATTAGCTTAAAAGCGTTGGAACTTTAACTTGAACCAATTTTTCGTTACACTGGGCTGCCTCCAGGCCTAGTTACCACTTAAGCCACATTAACCAAAGCGATTCACCTGCCATCTTGGTTGGGCATGGCCAATTTTTACTGAGGTACATTAGTACTGTTGGTACACCAATTTTTTGGGGCCCTCACCTACAGTGTAATCATAGTAATTTCTATGTTCTTCGCCTGCACTCATGGTACAGAAAGGTGTGTGGGGTTGGCCTACACTTTAGCTACATAAATGTCACTTGTGCCTTGGCTATACTAAGGCTACTGAAATGGAACTAAGACTGCGCTCCCGCTATACTGCTGCTTCAGAATTGTTACTGGGGCCTGTCTTGAGTGCTACTATTGCTTACATGGAACGAAGACTGCGCTCCCGCTATACTGCTGCTTCAGAATTGTTACTGGGGCCTGTCTTGAGTGCTACTATTGCTTACATGGAACGAAGACTGCGCTCCCGCTATACTGCTGCTTCAGAATTGTTACTGGGGCCTGTCTTGAGTGCTACTATTGCTTACATGGAACGAAGACTGCGCTCCCGCTATACTGCTGCTTCAGAATTGTTACTGGGGCCTGTCTTGAGTGCTACTATTGCTTACATGGAACGAAGACTGCGCTCCCGCTATACTGCTGCTTCAGAATTGTTACTGGGGCCTGTCTTGAGTGCTACTATTGCTTACATGGAACGGACACGTGGAGAGGACACGTAGTGCCTCAAAAACATCCCCCTCCTCCTCCAACAGGGAAAACATTGTTGGCAAATGCCTTTGCATTGGTTCGTCTGGTGGCAGTCCAAGAATTTCACCTTTACCGACACTACAAGAGAGCCTCCCCACCATCCCCCCGCCACGGCCCACTTAATCCTGGCCACATTCCGAAAACCAACAAAATACAACCGTGGTACTAGGTCCGCAGTCACCACCACATTACCACCAACGCGGTTACTGTTAAGGTGCATATAACCACGGACACGTGGAGAGGACACGTAGTGCCTCAAAAACATCCCCCTCCTCCTCCAACAGGGAAAACATTGTTGGCAAATGCCTTTGCATTGGTTCGTCTGGTGGCAGTCCAAGAATTTCACCTTTACCGACACTACAAGAGAGCCCCCCCACCATCCCCCCGCCACGGCCCACTTAATCCTGGCCACATTCCGAAAACCAACAAAATACAACCGTGGTACTAGGTCCGCAGTCACCACCACATTACCACCAACGCGGTTACTGTTAAGGTGCATATAACCAGTCTGACTGGGGCATGCAGACACCTTGACAGAATGAATAGTGTGTGGCACATAGGTTCCCCATTGCTATGCCCACGTGTGCAGCTCCTGATGGCGGTGGCACAGGATTATATTTCTCATTGCTTCTGTACAGCATTGTGGGCTATCGCCCCGCCCCTATTAAAGAGGGTCGCTACCTAGCCGTGCCAACCCTGTGCAGTGTGTGCCTGCGGTCCCTCGTCGTGGCAGACGCACTTCTAAATAGACATGAGGGTGGTGTGGCATGAGGGCAGCTGAAGGCTGCGCAGGGACAGTTTGGTGTGCGCTGTGGGGGGGAGGGGGTGCGGTTGGGCAGCATGTAACACAGGAGAAGTGGCAGTGGAGTGTCATGTAGGCGGTGATTGTGCTTTGTTGGAGGTAGTGTGGTGCTTAGCAAAGGTATGCCATGCTAATGAGGGCTTTTCAGAAGTAAAAGTTGTTGGGGGGGGGGGGCCCACTCTTGCCGCTATTGTGGCTTAATAGTGGGACCTGTGAACTTGAGATGCAGCCCAACATGTAGCCCCTCGCCTGCCCTATCCGTCACTGTGTCATTCCCATCACTTTCCTGAATTGCCCAGATTTTCACACATGAAAACCTTAGCGAGCATCGGCGAAATACAAAAATGTTTTGGTCGCCCATTGACTTCAATGGGGTTCGTTGTTCGAAACGAACCCTCGAGCATCACGGGAAGTTCGTTCCGAATAACGAACACCCGAACATTTTGGTGTTCGCTCATCTCTAGTAGCGATCTACCTTAGGCCGGTCTCACATGACCGGATAGGAATTACGGATTCCGCCTGCGTCTGATCCGCGGTATTACGCAGATTAATCGCATTGGATTACACAATTCCGCTCACATTAGCGGGTCGGAATTGTGTAATCCACTCGCAGAAAAGAGAACGCAGCATGTTCTATTTTACCGCGGATATCCGCAACATAGAGCCCATTGTGCTCCATGGTCGCGAATATACCCGCTGCCCATA
Source organism: Eleutherodactylus coqui (assembly GCF_035609145.1). NCBI lineage: Eukaryota > Metazoa > Chordata > Amphibia > Anura > Eleutherodactylidae > Eleutherodactylus > Eleutherodactylus coqui. The sequence goes on along the minus strand of NC_089846.1, from coordinate 54,231,167 downwards.
CGCAACTACGTTGTATACGGGCTGCGGGTACCCGCGTCATCGCTAAGCGACGGTGCGGGAAATGCAAACAACAAAAAAGGTGTACTGCGCATGACCGCCTGTGTGAGTAGGCAGTTATGCGCAGTACATTACGCGGCCGTACGCAGGGTCACAGCTGGGCTCACAGATGGGATCCGCTTCATGCCTCCGCAAGCGGATTCCGCCTACGGCTGCGTGAGCCCGGCGTTATTCAGACCGCTACCTGTAATCCGTAATTTACAAGAAGCCCCGTGAACGCTCGCCTTCATGCAGTTCCAGGAGCAGCTTGTTGAGCGCCTTTTGTGTGAGACCGCTGCACCTCGGCAAGCTTACGGAGACTCACGGAACACCACTTTTTACACCCCATACCCGCCACTGAGGTCAAGAAATACCCCCAAAAAGCATGAGAGGAGGGGGGATACCCGGTTTTATTGCCCCATGTACCCATCCCAACCAGCCTCCGTAATTACCCCTATCTTTGGAAATAGTACACAGTTCACATTATTATTTTATCTAAGATTTAGGGAACGCCGAAAAGGGTGCGGAGTGTGTGGGGGAGGGGATGTTTTTTTAAGGTGTCAATTTTTATTCCGTACAAGTGGGCAATGGGGCCTGTAATTTATTCAGTTGTGCCCTGAAATCCAACGGATGTTCCCTCCATTATGGGCCTAGCCATGTGTCCTGTAAGTAGATTAGGGCCACAATGGGTATGTTTTTGAACACGGGAGAAACAGGGGTATCCATTTTGGGGTGAATGTCTTCATTCCTATGTACAGCTCAAGGGCTCTACAAGTGTGCTATAGGGCCTAAATCACCTTCATGCTAAATTTCTGTTCTGAAAGCCACCGACTACTCCTTTCGTTTTGGGCCCCGTTGTGCATCTAGACATAAGATTAGGGCCACAATGGGTATGTCTCTGAACACGGGACAAACAGGGGTATCCATTTTGGGGTGCAAGGCTTCATTCACGTGTGTGCTGTACAAAAAAAGCTGTTTTTAAAATGACAGAATTGACAAAAAAATTGACATTTTTCTTTTGCTTTGCTTGAATTCATTCAAAAACTGTGGGGTCAAAATGGGCAGTACACCCATAGATAAATTCGTTATGGGGTCTACGTTTCAAAATGGGGTCATTTGTGGGGGTTCTCTTTGGTTTTGGCCGCTTAAGAGCTCTACAAAGGTGCTATGGGGCCTAAAACGCCTTCAAGCAAAATTTATGTTCTGAAAGACACGGACTACTCCTTTCATTTTGGGTCCCGTTGTGCATCCAGACATAAGATTAGGGCCACAATGAGTATATTTCTGAACACAGGAGAAACGGGGGTATCCATTTTGGGGTGTAAATCCTCATTTTCATGGGCAATATAGGAAAAAAATATATGTCTTTAAAATGACATATTTGCAAAAATATGAAATTTTTTTTTTCTCCTCTAAATTTAATTAATTCCTGAAAAAAAACTGTGGGGTCAAAATACTTATGACACCCCTCAGTGGATACATTAAGGGGTGTAGTTTTAAAATGGGGTCATTGGGGGGGGGGGTATCTATTATTCTGACACTAATGAGCCTTTGCAAACTTGGCTTGGTGCAGGAAAACAAAGTGTTCCTCAAAATGCTGAAAAGTAATGTTAAATTTGTAGGTCATCTAAATGGTTAAAAAAAAAAAACACAAAAGTTTTTCAAATGTGCATTCAGAATAAAGTAAACAGATGGAAATATATATCTTATAAAAAATTTGTACAGTATGTTTGGACATATTTGAGGTATTACAGTTGAAAATGTGAAAAAAATGACCATTTTTTCAAAATTTTCCCAATTTGGGCGCTTTTAATAAATATACACAAATTATATCGGTCTCTTTTTACAACCAAAATGAAGTACAACATGTGGCGAAAAAATGTCAGAATCACTTGGATATGTAAAGCCTTTACGGAGTTAAGCTACGTTGAACGACGCATGTCAGATTTCCAAAATTTGGCTCCGTCACTAAGACGCAAACAGGCTTTGTCACTAAGGGGTTAAAGGTTTAATATCTGCGTTTAGTGGGAGCAATGATCAGAGCTATTGCGGATGGGTCAGAAACAGCCGAAAACCTGCTATGTATGTGCAACACCCCTGAGGGGTACCCCGGACACTTGACAAATGTGGGGAGCTGGGAAGGTTAAGTGTTGGCTTGTCATGGTGGCACTTACCAGGCTCCTTTCCCAGAGGGATGACATGCAGCCAAGGCCAGAGCAGGATTGCAGGCCACTGTTGACACCCCTATGATAGAGAATACCAATAAACAGAATGATGGGGGTAGTAGTTGTCACAGGTGACGCCACCGTGCCTACAGACCGATATATCACATGGCGGAGAATAAACATAAACACTGATTTCTAGTACCTCAGGTCCCCAGGAACGGTTAGGGCCCGGTATAAACTTAACTTGGAATAACTTCGGCAAAATGATTATTTACAGCAATTCAGGTACAATTCTTCACAGTGCAGGTAGAGAAAGAAGGTTCAGATGTCAGGGAGGATACACAGAATGAAACCAGTCCTACAGTCCACGTTATCTGTCAGGTACCGCTCCTGGACTGGGAGCACTCAGGAGGAGGAAGGGGGTAGGGGTCACTCCACAGACACATTGGTAGTATTATTTACTTTTAGGATTTGCACCCTGCACTTGGAGATGTGTGGGTGTGACTTAGGAGAGTACTTCTACACGGTGATCCTGAATTCGGACGGCCGCATAGGAAAACTTGTGAGTTTGAATTAGTACCTCTGAACTGTGTCTTGTCAGAAAAAGTGATTACTTACAAAGCTCTCTCTTAGGCTTGGGGCTCACTCCACTCACATTCAAAGTGCAGTCACTATGGGATATCTCTCCTTCTCCTCCATCTTCACCACAAGGAAGCTGAAAGTGTTTTCATGTGGCTCAAGGTTTTGGCACTCTCTCCGATTGAAGACCAGATGAAAGCGCCAACTGAACACAGATTGAAGACCCCTTTCCCACTCTCAAGCACTCCTATTCATACCCTTACTCATACCACTTGACGTGACAGACTGATACATATACAGGCAGGCAATGATTTTACAGGAGTTAACCTCTCAAGCCCTGCAGCTGTGCAACACACACACACTGGAAATAACAAGACAGCTTTGCACAGTGCATCCACACGAGACAAACATGTATGACATTTATGGAGGGGACCAGGATAATGTTCTGAGACACTACAGATGGTGCGGGATCGCCCCCACCCCTGATCCTCTCCATACAAACCCTAATTGGAGAGGCGAGGTGGGGGCACCACCTAATTACATAGCCCTTTCCCTGGGAGAAATAAACCGGGGGAGGGGTGACAGGGTGCCAGGGAGATAAAACAGAAAGGGACCTGTACTAAAATCTCCACTCCCTTTAGTCCGGAGCCATACTCCTGCCCTTCAAGACAATGATTATTACTACAGTCTCCAAAACTTGAAATTAGAGGGACACAGATTTAAAGGGATTGTACAGGATTAGGAAAACATGGCTACTGTCTGCAAAAGACAGCACTACACCTGTCCACTGGTTGTTTGTCGTATTGCAGCTCCCTTCACATTCATACTGCTGAGCTGCAATACCACAAACAACCTGTGAGCAGCTGCGATTATTTCTTGGTAGAAAGCTGCCATGTTTTTCTAATAGCCTACAACCCCATTTAAGCAAACCGCTGGTTTGGGGGCAAAATTCAGTCCCAGGATCAGAATGTGGAGGGGTATATTACTCGTAGATGATCTTCTCAACAGTCTCTCCATTCTGCCACTTCCGGCTGTCATTTTCCTGCAGTCATGATGGCGGTGGTAACCCCACACCTCTCTAGCTCTGGTCCAGCTGCTGCTGATGTAATCAGAGACTCTGACTCCTGATATCCCCATCGAGTGTCTCTGCTGCATGCAAGACATACAGGCTAGCTTCGCCAGGAGGGAGGAAAGAGTCAGTGTCTCTGATTATGTCAGCAGTGGCTGGACTGAAGCTACAGTAGAGGATGAGTGAAATACTTGATTGTGTGGGTTGCTGCCTAGCTGGAGGTTAAGGGGTGGGGAGAGCACAAAGAGGGGGCACTATTATTATTATAGTGGGATACTATTAATACTGGGGCCACTAGCGGGATCATTATTGCTACGAAGAACACTAAGGTGGGGGTGGGTCACTAATAATATTGATGCCACTAAGGAGGACACTATTAGGGCAGTATTTTTTTGTGACAAAGGTGGCAACACTACCTCCAACCTCCAGTCCAGGAACCTGGAGGGTCACTCTAAATACAGTTCTGTGTGGCCGAGGCGCACTCCACTCGCTGACTAGAGATGGGGCGGAGGGGGAACCCAGGCTGGTGGGTAGGCACAGCAGTGAAGCTTTCCTGATTTTAATTTGAAGTGTGTTTAATTAAAAGAAAACTCAGTCCATACTCCTCTGTAGCTCCGTGTCAGCTGCAATGGCCGTTCTATTACTCGCCGTCTTCCACGTTGTGGGATCATGTGACAAATACGTGATCACAGTAGTCAATTACTGGCCTCAGCATTGGTGAGGCTGGGAAATGTCAACACTAGGGATGAGCGAACACCAAAATGCTCGGGTGCTCGTTACTCGGGACGAAATTATCGCGATGCTCGAAGGTTCGTTTCTAGTAACGAACCCCATTGAAGTCAATGGGCGACTCGAGCATTTTTGTATATCGCCAATGCTCGCTAAGGTTTCCATTTGTGAAAATCGGGGCAATTCAAGAAAGTGATGGGAACGACACAGCAACGGATAGGCAGGCGAGGGGCTACATGTTGGGCTGCATCTCAAGTTCCCAGGTCCCACTATTAAGCCACAATAGCGGCAAGAGTGCCCCCCCTCCCAACAATTTTTACTTCTGAAAAGCCCTCATTAGCAATGCATACCTTAGCTAAGCACCACACTACCTCCAACAAAGCACAATCACTGCCTGCATGACACTCCGCTGCCACTTCTCCTGGGTTACATGCTGCCCAACCCACCCCCCCCCCCCCCGCACGACCCAGTGTCCACAGCGCACACCAAACTGTCCCTGCGCAGCCTTCAGCTGCCCTCATGCCACACCACACTCATGCCTATTTATAAGTGCGTCTGCCATGAGGAGGAACCGCAGGCACACACTGCAGAGGGTTGGCACGGCCAGGCAGCGACGCTCTTTAAAAGGGGCGGCGCGATAGCCCACAATGCTGTACAAAAGCAATGAGAAATCCAATCCTGTGCCACCTCCATCTGGAGCTGCACACGTGGGCATAGCAATGGGGAACCTATGTGCCACACATTATTCATTCTGTCAAGGTGTCTGCATGCCCCAGTCAGACCGCGGTTTTTTATAAAAAGTCACAGGCAGGTACAACTCCGCAATGGGAATTCCGTGTGCACCCACAGCATGGGTGGCTCCCTGGAACCCACCGGCTGTACATAAATGTATCCCATTGCAGTGCCCATCACAGCTGAGGTAACGTCCGATTAAATGCAGGTGGGCTTCGGCCCACACTGCATGCCCCAGTCAGACTGGGGTTCTTTAGAAGTGGACATATGCACTTACAACTCCGTGTGGACCCACGGCATGGGTGCCTCCCTGGAACCCACCGGCGGTACATAAATATATCCCATTGCAGTGCCCAACACAGCTGATGTAACGTCAGCTGTAATGCAGGTGGGCTAAAAATTAATTGGATTACACTCTAGGCGAGGGCCCCCAAAAATTGGTGTACCAACAGTACTAATGTACCTCAGAAAAATTTCCCCTGCCCAACCAAGAGGGCAGGTGAAACCCATTAATCGCTTTGGTTAATGTGGCTTAATTGGTAACTAGGCCTGGAGGCAGCCCAGTTAAAATAAAAATTGGTTCAGGTGAAAGTTTCAACACTTTAATGAGCATTGAAACGTATAAAAATTGTTTACAAAAATTATATGACTGAGCCTTGTGGGCCTAAGAAAAATTGCCCATTCGGCATGATTATGTGAAGTTTCAGGAGGAGGAGCAGGAGGAGGAATATTATACACAGATTGATGAAGCAAAAAGGTCCCCGTTTTTGATGGTGATAGAGAACGATGCTTCCATCCGCGGGTGCAGCCTACGTATTGCTTAGGTATCGCTGCTGTCCGCTGGTGAAGAAGAGAAGTCTGGGGAAATCCAGGCTTTGTTCATCTTGATGAGTGTAAGCCTGTCGGCACTGTCGGTTGACAGGTGGGTACGCTTATCCGTGATGATTCCCCCAGCCACACTAAACACACTCTCTGACAAGACGCTAGCTGCAGGACAAGCAAGCACCTCCAGGGCATACAGCGCGAGTTCAGGCCACGTGTCCAGCTTCGACACCCAGTAGTTGTAGGGGGCAGAGGCGTCACGGAGGACGGTCGTGCGATCGGCTACGTACTCCCTCACCATCCTTTTACAGTGCTCCCGCCAACTCAGCCTTGACTAGGGAGCGGTGACACAGTCTTGCTGGGGAGCTATAAAGCTGGCAAAGGCCTTGGAGAATGTTCCCCTGCCTACGCTGTACATGCTGCCTGATCTCTGCGCCTCCCCTGCTACCTGGCCCTCGGAACTGAGCCTTCGGCCACTAGCGCTGTCGGATGGGAATTTTACCATCAGTTTGTCCACCAGCGTCCTGTGGTATAGCATCATTCTGGAACCCCTTTCCTCTTCGGGAATGAGAGTGGAGAGGTTCTCCTTATACCGTGGGTCGAGCAGTGTGTACACCCAGTAATCCGTAGTGGCCAGAATGCGTGTAACGCGAGGGTCACGAGAAAGGCATCCTAACATGAAGTCAGCCATGTGTGCCAGGGTACCTGTACGCAACACATGGCTGTCCTCACTAGGAAGATCACTGAAAGGATGACAGGCAAGCAGCATGTGTACCCTCAGCAGTGGGCTAAGCTGTCTCTCCCCCCTCCTCCTCATGCTCCTCCCCCTCCTCCTCCTCCTCCTCCTCTGGCCATACACGCTGAAAGGATGACAGGCAAGCAGCATGTGTACCCTCAGCAGTGGGCCAAGCTGTCTCTTCCCCCTCCTCCTCATGCTCCTCCCCCTCCTCCTCAACGCGCTGAGATATAGACATGAGGGTGCTCTGACTATCCAGCGACATACTGTCTTCCCCCGCCTTCGTTTCCGAGTGCAAAGCGTCTGCCTTTATGCTTTGCAGGGAACTTCTCAAGAGGCATAGCAGAGGAATAGTGACGCTAATGATTGCAGCATCCCCACTCAGCATCTGGGTAGACTCCTCAAAGTTTCCAAGGACCTGGCAGATGGCTGCCAACCAGGCCCACTCTTCTGTAAATAATTGAGGAGGCTGACTCCCACTACGCCGCCCATGTTGGAGTTGGTATTCCGCAATAGCTCTATGCTGCTCATAGAGTCTGGCCAACATGTGGAGCATAGAGTTCCACTGTGTGGGCACGTCGCACAGCAATCGGTGCACTGGCAGATGAAACCGATGTTGCAGGGTCTGCAGGGTGGCAGCGTCCGTCTTGGAGTTGCGGAAACGTGCGCTGACCCGGCGCACCTTTCCGAGCAGGTATGACAAGTGTGGGTAGCTTTTCAGAAAGCGCTGAACCACCAAATTAAAGACATGGGCCAGGCATGGCACGTGCGTGAGGCTGCCGAGCTGCAGAGCCGCCACCAGGTTACGGCCGTTGTCACACACGACCATGCGCTCGGTAACAGAGCTGGGGGAAGACAGTATGTCGCTGGATAGTCAGAGCACCCTCCTGTCTATATCTCAGCGCGGTGAGGAGGAGGAGGAGCATGAGAAGGATGAGGAGGAGGGGGAAGAGACAGCTTGGCCCACTGCTGAGGGTACACATGCTGCTTGCCTGTCATCCTTTCAGCGTGTATGGCCTGAGGAGGAGGAGGAGGATCCTGAAAGTGATCTTCCTAGTGAGGACAGCCAAGTGTTGCGTACAGGTACCCTCGCACACATGGCTGACTTCATGTTAGGATGCCTTTCTCATGACCCTCGCATTACACGCATTCTGGCCACTACGGATTACTGGGTGTACACACTGGTTGACCCATGGTATAAGGAGAACCTTTCCACTCTCATACCCGAAGAGGAAAGGGGTTCGAGAGTGATGCTATACCACAGGACCCTGGCGGACAAACTGATGGTAAAATTCCCATCCGACAGCGCTAGTGACCGAAGGCGCAGTTCCGAGGGCCAGGTAGCAGGGGAGGCGCGGAGATCAGGCAGCATGTACATTACAGGCAGGGGAACACTCTCTAAGGCCCTGGACAACTTTATGGCTCCCCAGCAAGACTGTGTCACCACTCCCCAGTCAAGGCTGAGTCGGTGGGAGCACTGTAAAAGGATGGTGAGGGAGTACGTAGCCGATCGCACGACCGTCCTCCATGACGCCTCTGCCCCCTACAACTACTGGGTGTCGAAGCTGGACACGTGGCCTGAACTCGCGCTGTATGCCCTGGAGGTGCTTGCTTGTCCTGCGGCTAGCGTTTTGTCAGAGAGGGTGTTTAGTGTGGCTGGGGGAATCATCACAGATAAGCGTACCCGCCTGTCAACCGACAGTGCCGACAGGCTTACACTCATCAAGATGAACAAAGCCTGGATTTCCCCTGACTTCTCTTCTCCACCAGCGGACAGCAGCGATACCTAAGCAATACGTAGGCTGCACCCGCGGATGGAAGCATCGTTCTCTATCCCCATCAAAAACGGGGACCTTTGTGCTTCATCAATCTGTGTATAATATTCCTCCTCCTCCTCCTCCTCCTGCTCCTCCTCCTGAAACCTCACATAATCACGCTGAACGGGCAATTTTTCTTAGGCCCACAACGCTCAGTCATATAATTTTTGTAGACAATTTTTATACGTTTCAATGCTCTTTAAAGCGTTGAAACTTTCACCTCAACCAATTTTTATTTTAACTGGGCTGCCTCCAGGCCTAGTTACCAATTAAGCCACATTAACCAAAGCGATTAATGTGTTTCACCTGCCCTCTTGGTTGGGCATGGGCAATTTTTCTGAGGTACATTAGTACTGTTGGTACACCAATTTTTGGGGGCCCTCGCCTACAGTGTAATCAAATTAATTTTTAGCCCACCTGCATTACTGCAGACGTTACATCAGCTGTGTTGGGCACTGCAATGGGATATATTTATGTACCGCCGGTGGGTTCCAGGGAGCTACCCATGCCGTGGGTCCACAGGGAGTTGTAACTGCATATGTCCACTTGTAAAGAACCCCAGTCTGACTGGGGCATGCAGTGTGGGCCAAAGCTCACCTGCATTAAGCACGACATTACATCAGCTGTGTTGGGCACTGCAGTGGGATATATTTAGGTAGCGCCAGTGGGTTCCAGGGAGCCACCCATGCCGTGGGTCCACAGGGAGTTGTAACTGCATGTGTCCACTTCTAAAGAACCCCAGTCTGACTGGGGCATGCAGTGTGGGCCGAAGCCCACCTGCATTAAGCACGACATTACCTCAGCTGTGATGGGCAATGCAATGGGATATATTTATGTACCGCCGGTGGCTTCCTGGCACCCACCTATGCCGTGGGTCCACAGGGAGTTGTAACTGCATGTGTCCACTTCTAAAGAACCCCAGTCTGACTGGGGCATGCAGTGTGGGCCGAAGCCCACCTGCATTAAGCACAACATTACCTCAGCTGTGATGGGCACTGCAATGGGATATATTTAGGTAGCGCCGGTGGGTTCCAGGGAGCCACCCATGCCGTGGGTCCACACGGAATTCCCATTGCGGAGTTGTACCTGCCTGTGACTATTTATAAAAAAACGCGGTCTGACTGGGGCATGCAGACACCTTGACAGAATGAATAATGTGTGGCACATAGGTTCCCCATTGCTATGCCCACGTGTGCAGCTCCAGATGGAGGTGGCACAGGATTGGATTTCTCATTGCTTCTGTACAGCATTGTGGGCTATCGCCCCACCCCTTTTAAAGAGGGTCACTGCCTAGCCGTGCCAACCCTTTGCAGTGTGTGCCTGCGGTTCCTCCTCATGGCAGACGCACTTATAAATAGACATGAGTGTGGCGTGGCATGAGGGCAGCTGAAGGCTGCGCAGGGACAATTTGGTGTGCGCTGTGGACACTGGGTCGTTCCGCCGGGGGGGGGGGGGGTTGGGCAGCATGTAACCCAGGAGAAGTGGCAGCGGAGTGTCATGCAGGCAGTGATTGTGCTTTGTTGGAGGTAGTGTGGTGCTTAACTAAGGTATGCATTGCTAATGAGGGCTTTTCAGTAGTAAAAATTGTTGGGAGGGGGGGCCCACTCTTGCCGCTATTGTGGCTTAATAGTGGGACCTGGGAACTTGAGATGCAGCCCAACATGTAGCCCCTCACCTGCCCTATCTGTTGCTGTGTCGTTCCCATCACTTTCTTGAATTGCCCCGATTTTCACAAATGGAAACCTTAGCGAGCATCGGCGATATACAAAAATGCTCGGGTCGCCCATTGACTTCAATGGGGTTCGTTACTTGAAACGAACCCTCGAGCATCGCGAAAAGTTCGTCTCCAGTAACTGATCTGGATTACGATTTTCTCCAGCAGGTTTCGGGGTATTTTGTAGCTTCCGAATTGTATCATGTGCACACATCGTGGAGCAAATTAGACACAAGCTATCAGCCTCATATCCAAAATGGCTCTCTGCCCAGAAACAGCCAGACAGGGCCTTTTATTGTAAAGCATAACATGGGCGGGCAACAGGTTACATCAGTAACATATAGGATTCTCATTTGTCGGATCATATAGAATCCCCCCCTCCTTCCTGCCCACCTTCTCTCAAGTCCAATGTATAAGCAAGTCTTTGTCTCACAAACATGTGCTCGAATCTGAAACTGAAAGTACATATCTCTTTGTTCAAGAAGATTCTGTGTGGGGGATGGGGAGGACTGGGAAAACACTCAAGCAATAACATATGACACTGTGATTTAACTCTTTCCTTATGCAGCAGAGTTTCACATTAGGCTGAAGTCACAAAACACACATAATACGTCTAGTGCAAATCGATAGACATTTTATACTAATTAATTATCATGTCTATCACATAACGAGTACCCGAGCATTTTGGTGCTCGCTCATGTCTAGTTATTAGTAAACAAGACGAGGGCAAAGCAGAGGTCCCGTGTGATGCCTAATGGAGATATCCAAATGTGACCTCTCCGGGCAGCGGATACCCTGGATATGACGGATATCTGGCTGCAGCATCTGTCACCCCATGGATCGCTAGGGATAATAGACATGATCTGGCTGGCTGCGCAGTTATGGCTGATCGGGCTGGCTAGGTAAATATGGCTGATCTGGCTGGCTAGGCAGGCGTCCCCTCCTCCCTCACAGATGGTGAAGCTCCAGGTCTCCAGACACACCAAGCACCACGCTGCATCTGGCCGTGTCCCCTGCCGGCATGGAGTTTTCTTGTGTAGGCTCTTTATGACGTAGGCCTAGCTGTGGATGACATCAGCACAGTTGCCATGGTGACTGCAGGTGTTTATCACCAAGGCCTCATGCACTTGAAGTCACCCATAATTAACTGTTTAATGACTGGCACTGTGCTTTTCTACAGAAGCCTATTAAAAAATAAATTTAAATGATTGCAATGTAAAGTAGGTGTGGTAACTGTTAACCCCTTAGTGACAAAGCTTTTTAGTTTTTTATCTATTTTTGTTTTTTCCTTCCCCACTTTTAATATCTCCTTTATTTATCCCTCGCCGTCACTGTCTAAGGGCTTGTTTTTTGTGGGCTGAGTTGTATTTTTCAGTGGTGTTATTTAATGTACCATATAATGTACTGAAAAACTTTAAAAAAAATTCTAATTGGAGAGAAATGAAAAAAAAATAAGTTCTGCCATCTTTCGGTACGTCCTATTTCTATGGCGCACAAACTGCAACAATAATGACATGATAACTTTATTCTATGGGTTAGTACGATTACTACGATACCAAACTTGAATAGTTCTTGTTTTTGCTGTACTACTTGTATTATTTTTTCAAGGATATTTAATTTTTTAAAAATATTCTCTGCTGCCATCTTCTGCGCCCAATAGCTTTTTTATTTTTTTGCTGACATAGTTGTGTGATGGCTCATTTTTTGCAGGATGTCCTGTAGTTTGCGTTGGCACTTTTTGATCGCTTTTTATTGCATTTTTTCTTGGGGATGGGGTAAACAAAAAAGCGCATTTCTGGCGTTCTTTATTTTTTTTTCTGACGACTAGAGATGAGCGAGCACGCTCGTGTAAGGCTGATGCAGTCTTTTCGAGTAAGCAGGGATCTCTCTCTCCCTGTCGCTCCCCACTGCTAACCCCCGCCCCCCCTGCATGGTGCTCAGTCGAGTAAGCAGTTACTCGAAAAGATCGATGCTCCCTTGAGCATCAGCCTTAAACGAGCGTGCTCACTCATCTCTACTGACAACGTTCATCGTGCAGGGTAAATAATGCGTTACTTTGATAGATCTGAGGTTTATGGATCATACCAAATCACACAATGATACCAAATATGTATTTTTGTTTTATTGCTTAGATTCCTTTATTATTAATACAGTCATACCTCTACTTTTGTCATCTTCGTCTTTCACCGATTTCGAGTTTCGACGATTCTTCATTGCAGAATCTTGCCTCTTCTTCCATCGCTTGCTTCTAGATTCGCTGCCAGCCCACGTGACCTCGGTGCTAATTTCACAGCCATTCATGGATTGCTCCAATCACAGCCACTGATGGATGTATGGCTATGATTGATGCATCCAGCTCTGTCTGTGATTGACTGAGTTAGCTGTCACTCAGCTGACTCAGCCAATCAGAGTAATCTCTTGCTGGAGGCAGGGAATTTCTATCCCCCGTCACTAGCAAGATGTTCTGATTGCTTGACAAGTGCCCGCCAGCGTGCATGGAGCTCTGCAGAGTGGCCCCTGAGACACCGATGGCACCCGCTAGGTGAGTATATTGATTTTTTTCTTTTCTCTCAGGCAGTGTATCTAGGGCGTTTAGCGCTACCAAAAACGTGGTATCAAGTTGCGCCGTGTTTTTAGCAGCACTGAAACCACTGCCCATTCATTTCAATTGGTGACGCAGGGCCGAAAATGCTTGTGTGAACAGCCCCATTGAAATGAATGGGAGCGTTGTACAGTGTTTAGTGCTGAAAAAGCAGCGCTAAATGCTTTAGAAAAATGTGGTTTGGTGTGTTTTTTGGAATGTCTTGAACAAATTAATTGGATTTACATTGATAGGCACTCTGCCATGACAGCTATGGGGCCTTTCAGAAGGCCCGAGGCTTCCATGATACCCGCACGACTCCCTGCGATTTCATCGTGGGGGCCGTACGGGACGATGTGTGGGGGATTTAAATGCTGCTGTCAGAATTGATTAACTGCTCCGATGAGCCGTGCAGTTTATCACACCTGTTGCCGCTACGTTCGGCTGTAAGAAACAGCCCGTGCCCACGATGTATGGAGGGAGATCGCCGCGCGATCATTCTTCATACATAGACCGCCGATACAGGCCATAGGATTGCAGGTGACATCATTATCTGCCCTCAGTGTTATCACTCTGTTCTCTGTGGCGTTACATAGGACTGCTGGTGACATCATTTTCTGTCATCAACGTTATCACTGCGTGTTCTCTGTCGTGTTACATAGGACTGCAAGTGACATTATTATCTGTCCTCAGCGTTATCACTGTGTTCTCTGTGCTGTTACATTGGAGTGCAATTGTACAGTATGGTACTGTACCAGTGTATTACCCATCGTCGATGATGGAGAAGGGTGGGTTGCACTAGCAGTAGCAGGAGGAGGAGATGCCGAGCAGGAGATCACATGGGTTCAGCAGCAAGGTCACCTGGGCCGGCACATGCCGGTGTTATCAGAGGCAACCAATGTTAGTAGATACAAAAGTTTGGCTAAAAAAAAAGGCCTTACTCCAAATGAAAACGGCGGCCGATATATATACCCTCGTGTGCACAAGCCCTGAGGCTGCATTTACATGGCACATTTCAGTTGCAATAAAAGCCGCACCAAAAAGTGCATTGGCAAAACCATGTGTGTTTTTACTGTGTTTGTAGTAAACTGTGGCAAAAAACGCACTCAGTTTTGCAAATGCACTTTTTGGTGCATTTTTTGTTGCAGCCGAACTGCCCCGTGTGAATGGAGCCTAAGGGTGCATTTACACAGGTGATTTTCCCGCACAATTTCTGTGTCTTGCGAGATGCACAGAAATCCCAGGGGAAAAGAACCCATTGTTTTTCGTTGCAATAATTGTTATTAATTGCGAAGTCAGGTGTATTACATTATAACAGTCTTTCATCATGCATGTTATTCGTACAGAGTTACATCACATTACATCTTAACTTTAATTACCAGACTATTTCACAATTGCTTTTATATAACAAGAGGGTGGGAAAGGGGTGGGGTGAACTTGGAACAACAGGGAGAGAGAGAGAGATAGGAGGAGTTTGGGTGTATTCCACTTCTGACCATTATATACTCTTAATCCTTGGAGGGCCCTTGTGAGGGGGGGGGGGGGGGGAAGGGGGGCTTCTCTGTTTCCTTTACCTTTTTTGTTATTAGTGCGGCTCCCAGGGGATTGTGTTTTTTTTATTGCTTCTGTCCAGGGTTGCCATATTTCTTTGAATTTGGCCATTCTGTTTTGTTTTATTGCAAAGATTTTTTCAAGTGTGCTATGTTCTGATAGCATTTTCGTGAGGTTGTTTGGGGTAGGGGGTTCGGTAGATTTCCAGTTTCTAACTATCAGTAGCTTAACACATAGTAACATGTGTGTTATGAATTTTCTGCAGTGGCGTGGGTATTTCTCTATTTCCAATAGCAGGATTTCTGTTTGGGGTTTTACTGTGATTTTGATTCCCCAGAGTTTTTGGGCGATCGTGGGTATCGCGTACCATGAGGGGCGTAGGGCAGGGCATTCCCAGAATATGTGCGTGAGAGATCCTTTTTCTTCACATCCCCTCCAGCATTTTCCTGGGTTCCCTGGAAACATCTGGGCCAGTCTTAAGGGAGAGTAGTACCACCTTGTTAATGTTTTCTGGTGAACTTCTAATAATTTGGCGCTTAAGGTGCATTTAAATGCCCAGTTGCACATTTTTGTCCAGTAGTCTAGATCGTATGATATTTTTAGTTCTTTTTCCCAGTTTAGTATGTGCATTTTTTTTTTGTTTGTTCGGATCCTCTCTTGCTTCTCCATTGTATACTTCGTACCATTGTTTTAGCTTATTTTTTGGGAGATTCTGTGCGAATAATAAGTTATACAGATATGTCGGTAATGAGAGTGTGAGGTTTTTGTTGTTTATCAGGTAGCTTTTTATTTGCATATATTGGAATAGGTCTGAGTTGGTGAGTTTTGTATTTTCGCAGAGTTCATTGAACGGTGTAAAGTTAGCATTAGAGATGAGCGAGCACCAAAATGTTCGGGTGCTCGTTACTCGAGACGAACTTTTCGCGATGCTCGAGGGTTCGTTTCGAATAACGAACCCCATTGAAGTCAATGGGCGACCCAAGCATTTTTGTATTTCACCGATGCTCGCTAAGGTTTTCATGTGTGAAAATCTGGGCAATTCAAGAAAGTGATGGGAACGACACAGCAACGGATAGGGCAGGCGAGGGGCTACATGTTGGGCTGCATCTCAAGTTCACAGGTCCCACTCTTAAGCCACAATACCGGCAAGAGTGGCCCCCCCCCTCCCAACAACTTTTACTTCTGAAAAGCCCTCATTAGCATGGCATACCTTAGCTAAGCACCACACTACCTCCAACAAAGCACAATCACTGCCTGCATGACACTCCGCTGCCACTTCTCCTGTGTTACATGCTGCCCAAACCCCCCCCCCCACGACCCAGTGTCCACAGCGCACACCAAACTGTCCCTGCCCAGCCTTCAGCTGCCCTCATGCCACGCCACCCTCATGTCTATTTATAAGTGCGTCTGCCACAGGAAAAGCAGGCACACACTGCAGAGGGTTGGCATGGCTAGGCAGCGACCCCCCCATAAAAGGGGCGGGCCGATAGTCCACAATGCTGTACAGAAGCAATGAGAAATCCAATCCTGTGCCACCTCCATCTGGAGCTGCACACGTGGGCATAGCAATGGGGAACCTATGTGCCACACACTATTCATTCTGTCAAGGTGTCTGCACGCCCCAGTCAGACCGCGGTTTTTTATAAATAGTCACAGGCAGGTACAACTCCGCAATAGGAATTCCGTGTGCACACACAGCATGGGTGGCTCCCTGGAACCCACCGGCGGTACATAAAAATATCCCATTGCATTGCCGAACACAGCTGAGATAGTAATGTCGTGCTTAATGCAGGTGGGCTTCGGCCCACACTGCATGCCCCAGTCAGACTGGGGTTCTTTAGAAGTGGACACAGATGCATTTACAACTCCCTGTGGACCCACAGCATGGGTGGGTGCCAGGAAGCCACCGGCGGTACATAAATATATCCCATTGCATTGCCCAACACAGCTGAGGTAGTAATGTCGTGCTTAATGCAGGTGGGCTTCAGCCCACACTGCATGCCCCAGTCAGACTGGGGTTCTTTAGAAGTGGACAGATGTAGGTTAAACTCCGTGTGCACCTACAGCATGGGTGGCTCCCTGGAACCCACCGGCAGTACATAAAAATATCCCATTGCATTGCCCAACACAGCTGAGGTAGTAATGTCGTGCTTAATGCAGGTGGGCTTCGGCCCACACTGCATGCCCCAGTCAGACTGGGGTTCTTTAGAAGTGGACAGATGTAGGTTAAACTCCGTGTGCACCTACAGCATGGGTGGCTCCCTGGAACCCACCGGTGGTACATAAATATATCCCATTGCAGTGCCCTACTCAGCAGAGCTAACGTCAGATACAATACAGGTGGGCTTTGGCCCACACTGCATGCCCCAGTCAGACTGGTAATATGTACCTTAACAGTAACCTCGTTGGTGGTAATGTGGTGGTGACTGCGGACCTAGTAGCGCGGTTTTATGTAGTTGGTTTTCGGAATGTGGCCATGATTAAGTGGGCCGTGGCGGGGGGATGGTGGTGGTGCTCTCTTGTAGTGTCGTTAAAGGTGAAATTCTTGGACTGCCACCAGACGGACCAATGCAAAGGTATTTGCCAAGAATGTTTTCATTGTTGGAGGAGGAGGGGGATGTTTTGGAGGCACTATGTGTCCTCTCCACGTGTCCGTGGTTATATGCACCTTAACAGTAACAGCGTTGGTGGGAAATGGCCTCGCCGCCATCATGTCTTTGTGAAGCCTCTGTTTCCACACCCCAGTGACATACCATTAGCTGTGGTATAGGCAGAGCCCAGAATTATTAACATTTCAGGGGTAGTATTAGGGACAGGCCCCACTAACATATCACTAGCAGCAGTATAGGGGGAGCGCAGTCTTAGTTCCATTTCAGTAATAGTAGCACTCAAGACAGGCCCTAGTAACAATTCCGAAGCAGCAGTATAGGAGGAGCGCAGTCTTAGTTCCATTTCAGTAATAGTAGCACTCAAGACAAGCCCCAGTAACAATTCCGAAGCAGCAGTATAGGAGGAGCGCAGTCTTAGTTCCATTTCAGTAATAGTAGCACTCAAGACAAGCCCCAGTTACAATTCCGAAGCAGCAGTATAGGAGGAGCGCAGTCTTAGTTCCATTTCAGTAATAGTAGCACTCAAGACAAGCCCCAGTAACAATTCCCATTGCAGTTTAGGGAGATAACAGTCTCTTTCACATTTCAGTAGCTGCAGTATAGACAAGGCCCCAGTTACATTTATGTAGCAAAAGTGTAGGCCAACCCCACACACCTTTCTGTACCATAAGTGCAGGCGAAGAACATAGAAATTACAATGATTACACTGTAGGTGAGGGCCCAAAAAAATTGGTGTAGCAACAGTACTAATGTACCTCAGAAAAAATTGGCCATGCCCAACCAAGATGGCAGGTGAAACCCATTAATCGCTTTGGTTAATGTGGCTTAAGTGGTAACTAGGCCTGGAGGCAGCCCAGTTTAACGAAAAATTGGTTCAAGTTAAAGTTTCATCGCTTGTAAGAGCATTGAAACGTATAAAAATTGTTTGGAAAAATTATATGAGTGAGCCTTGTGGCCCAAAGAAAAATTGCCCGTTCGGCGTGATTACGTGAGGTTTCAGGAGGAGGAGCAGGAGGAGGAGGAGGAATATTAGACACAGATTGATGAAGCAGAAATGTCACCGTTTTGGATGGTGATACAGAACGATGCTTCCATCCGCGGGTGCAGCCTACGTATTACGTAAGTATCGCTGCTGTCCGCTGGTGGAGAAGAGAAGTCTGGGGAAATCCAGGCTTTGTTCATCTTGATGAGTGTAAGCCTGTCGGTACTGTCGGTTGACAGGCGTGTACGCTTATCTGTGATGATTCCCCCAGCCGCACTAAACACCCTCTCCGACAAGACGCTAGCCGCAGGACAAGCAAGCACCTCCAGGGCATACAGCGCGAGTTCAGGCCACGTGTCCAGCTTCGACACCCAGTAGTTGTAGGGGGCAGAGGCGTCACGGAGGACGATCGTGCGATCGGCTATGTACTCCCTCACCATCCTTTTACAGTGCTCCCGCCAACTCAGCCTTGACTGGGGAGCGGTGACACAGTCTTGGTGGGTAGCCATAAAGCTGTCCAGGGCCTTAAAGAGTGTTGCACTGCCTGTGCTGAACATGCTGCTCGATCTCCGCACCTCCCCTGCTACCTGGCCCTCGGAACTGCGCCTTCTGCCACTAGCGCTGTCGGAGGGGAATTTTACCATCAGCTTGTCCGCCAGGGTCCTGTGGTATAGCAACACTCTCGAACCCCTTTCCTCTTCGGGAATGAGAGTGGAAAGGTTCTCCTTATACCATGGGTCGAGCAGTGTGTACACCCAGTAATCCGTAGTGGCCAGAATGCGTGCAACACGAGGGTCACGAGAAAGGCATCCTAACATGAAGTCAGCCATGTGTGCCAGGGTACCTGTACGCAACACATGGCTGTCTTCACTAGGAAGATCACTTTCAGGATCCTCCTCCTCCTCCGCCACCTCCTCCTCCTCAGGCCATACACGCTGAAAGGATGACAGGCAAGCAGCATGGGTACCGTCAGCAGTGGGCCAAGCTGTCTCTTCCCCCTCCTCCTCATCCTCCTCATGCTCCTCCTCCTCCTCCTCAACGCGCTGAGATATAGACAGGAGGGTGCTCTGACTATCCAGCGACATACTGTCTTCCCCCGGCTCTGTTTCCGAGCGCAAAGCGTCTGCCTTTATGCTTTGCAGGGAACTTCTCAAGAGGCATAGCAGAGGAATGGTGACGCTAATGATTGAAACATCGCCGCTCACCACCTGGGTAGACTCCTCAAACTTTCCAAGGACCTGGCAGATGTCTGCCAACCAGGCCCACTCTTCTGAAAATAATTGAGGAGGCTGACTCCCACTGCGCCGCCCATGTTGGAGTTGGTATTCCACTATAGCTCTACGCTGCTCATAGAGCCTGGCCAACATGTGGAGCGTAGAGTTCCACCGTGTGGGCACGTCGCACAGCAGTCGGTGCACTGGCAGATTAAACCGATGTTGCAGTGTCCGCAGGGTGGCAGCGTCCGTGTGGGACTTGCGGAAATGTGCGCAGAGCCGGCGCACCTTTACGAGCAGGTCTGACAAGCGTGGGTAGCTTTTCAGAAAGCGCTGAACCACCAAATTAAAGACGTGGGCCAGGCATGGCACGTGCGTGAGGCTGCAGAGCTGCAGAGCCACCACCAGGTTACGGCCGTTGTCACACACGACCATGCCCGGTTGGAGGCTCAGCGGCGCAAGCCAACAGTCGGTCTGCTGTGTTAGACCCCGCAGCAGTTCGTGGGCCGTGTGCCTCTTCTCTCCTAAGCTGAGTAGTTTCAGCACGGCCTGCTGACGCTTGCCCACCGCTGTGCTACCACGCCGCGCGACACCGACTTCTGGCGACGTCCTGCTGCTGCTGACACATCTAGATTGCGAGACAGAGGTTGAGGAGGAGGAGGGTGCTTTAGTGGAGGAAGCATACACTGGGGGTGGGTAGGACGTGAGCGGTCCCAGGCTCTGACTCTGTCCCAGCCTCCACTAAATTCACCCAATGTGCCGTCAGGGAGATGTAGTGGCCCTGCCCGCCTGTGCTTGTCCACGTGTCCGTTGTTAAGTGGACCTTGCCACTAACCGCATTGGTGAGGGCGCGTACAATGTTGCGGGAGACGTGGTCGTGCAGGGCTGGGATGGCACATCGGGAAAAGTAGTGGCGACTGGGAACTGAGTAGCGCGGGGCCGCCGCCGCCGCCATCATACTTTTGAAGGACTCAGTTTCCACAACCCTATACGGCAGCATCTCAAAGCTGATAAATTTCGCTATGTGGACGGTTAACTTGAGCGTGCGGGTGCGTGGCGGCGTACTTGCGCTTCCGCTCAAAGACTTGCGCTAGCGACGGCTGGACGCTACGCTGAGAGACATTGCTGGATGGGGCCGAGGACACCGGAGGTGAGGGTGTGGGTGCAGGCCAGGAGACGGTAGTGCCTGTGTCCTCAGAGGGGGGTTGGATCTCAGTGGCAGGTTGGGGCACAGGGGGAGAGGCAGCGGTGCAAACCGGAGGCGGCGAACGGCCTTCGTCCCACCTTGTGGGGTGCTTGGCCATCATATGTCTGCGCATGCTGGTGGTGGTGAGGCTGTTGGTGGTGGCTCCCCGGCTGATCTTGGCGCGACAAAGGTTGCACACCACTGTTCGTCGGTTGTTAGGCGTCTCTGTGAAAAACCGCCAGACCTTAGAGCACCTCGGCCTCTGCAGGGTGGCATGGCGCGAGGGTGCGCTTTGGGAAACAGTTGGTGGATTATTCGGTCTGGCCCTGCCTCTACCCCTGGACACCGCACTGCCTCTTGCAACCTGCCCTGCTGCTGCCCTTGCCTCCCCCTCTGAAGACCTGTCCTGAGTAGGCGTTGCACACCAGGTGGGGTCAGTCACCTCATCGTCCTGCTGCTCTTCCTCCGAATCCTCTGTGCGCTCCTCCCTCGCACTTACTGCCCTTACTACTACCTCACTGCAAGACAACTGTGTCTCATCGTCATCGTCCTCCTCACCCACTGAAAGGTCTTGAGACAGTTGCTGGAAGTCCCCAGCCTCATCCCCCGGACCCCGGGAACTTTCCAATGGTTGGGCATCAGTAACGATAAACTCCTCTGGTGGGAGAGGAACCACTGCTGCCCAATCTGAGCAGGGGCCCGAGAACAGTTCCTGGGAGTCTTCCCGCTCCTGAGCATGTGTCACTGTAGTGGAGTGAGGAGGCTGGGAGGAAGGAGGAGCAGCAGCCAGAGGATTCGGATTTGCAGCACTGGACGGCGCAGAACTGTGGGTGGATGATAGCTTGCTCGAAGCACTTTCTGCCATCCACGACAGGACCTGCTCACACTGCTCATTTTCTAATAAAGGTCTCCCGCGTGGACCCATTAATTGGGCGATGAATGTGGGGACGCCAGAAACGTGCCTCTCTCCTAATCGCGCAGCAGTCGGCTGCGATACACCCAGAACGCTGAGGACTGTCAGAGGCAGGCCAAATAGAATGTTTCCCTTTTTTTTTAAAGGGAAGGCCCACTGACTATATTCAATCAGATAAGATTAGATGTGTTCCACAGAACTGCAGTGTTATATGAAGTGCAGCAGAGCGGTGATTTTTCCCAGGCAGGAAATAAATTGGCGCAAGCCTGCTGTTAAACGTAGCTGGCTGCGTATGATTTCCTTACGTTCTCCACCCACCACACACGTACCCAGAACGCTGAGGACTGTCAGAGGCAGGCCAAATAGAATGTTTCCCTTTTTTTTAAAGAAAAGGCCCACTGACTATATTCAATCAATAATATATGTCTTCTGGCCCTGCCTACACAATTCTGTCCCTGTAGTATTACTGCAGGGCGCAATGCTCTGCACAGCCGATTTTGAAAAAAAAAAAATGCAACACTGCTAACAGCAGCCTGCACAGTACTGCACACGGTTAAATGTGGCCCTAAGAAGGACCGTTGGGGTTCTTGAAGCCTACACTCACTCGTAACACTCTCCCTGCCTAACCACCACTTCTGTCCCTGTAGTTTTACTGCAGGGCGCAATGCTCTGCACAGGCAATTTTGAAAAAAAAATAATTGTGCAACACTGCTAACAGCAGCCTCCACAGTACTGCACACGGATAGATGTGGCCCTAAGAAGGACCGTTGGGGTTCTTGAAGCCTACACTCACTCCTAACACTCTCCCTACAGCAGCTCCAACACAACAGCACTTTCCCTCAGCTAACTCACAAGGCATCTGAGGCGAGCCGCGGGAGGGGCCGACTTTTATACTCGGGTGACATCTGATCTCCCCAGCCACTCACAGCAGGGGGGTGGTATAGGGCTTGAACGTCACAGGGGGAAGTTGTAATGCCTTCCCTGTCTTTCAATTGGCCAGAAAAGCGCGCTAACATCTCAGAGAGGAAAGTGAAAGTAACCCGAACACGGCGTGGTGCTCGTTAAGAGTAACGAGCATCCCGAACACCCTAATATTCGCCCGAGCATCAAGCTCGGACGAGTACGTTCGCTCATCTCTAGTTAGCATCTTTTAGAATGTCTGATAGAGATTTGATTCCCTTTTGTTTCCAGGCACTTAATGATGTGTTGGGGATGAGTATTTCCAGAGCTACAATCGATATTGGTATATGTTTCCTAGGGGTATGCGATTTAGTGATTTCTAGACCGGTCAGCCATGCTTCTATTGAGGTTTTAATAGATGGGTAGTTTGGAGTCTTTATATTTGGGTCGATTGCTACTGCCAGCAGCATTGTGCGGAGGTTTTTCCCCCTTCCCAAGTGTTTTTCTATAGTTGGCCAGCTAGAGTCTTGGGGGGTGCACCAGGCTCTCAATTGTTGCGTAATTGTCGCTCTGTAATACGCTTCTATATTGGGAACCCCCATTCCACCTCTTCCTCTAGAGGAATAGAGTATGGAGGCCGCCATTCTCGGTCTCTTTTTTTTCCAGATGAATGATAACATTTGGTTTTGTAGTGCTTTTAGGAGGCTCTGGGGGATGGGTACAATCATTGTTCTGAATATATATAAAATTTTTGGCAGGGCCATCATTTTATATAGCACTATCCTCCCCAGCCACGTGGGTTCTGTTTTGTCGTATTTGTCTAATTCTTTTTGGAGGGAGTTAATTAGAGGGGTAAGGTTTGTTAGTGGCATCTTGTTTAGAGGGGTTGTGAGTTTAAGGCCTAGGTACGGTACCTCCTCTGACTCCCACGAGAATGGGAATTCTGTTTGTATTAATTCCTTCGTGCTTTTTTTTATGTTTATTCCCAATATTTGGGATTTGTGGGCGTTGATTTTGTAATACGATACCTGGCCAAACTCGTTAATATTTTTTGTAATTGCTCTCAAAGATGTGATTGGTTGGGTCATTATCAGCGCCACATCGTCGGCAAATAGTCCGATTTTATGTTGGCGGAGAGACACTGGAATTCCTTTAATCTCTGGATCCATTCAGATTTTTTCAGCGAAGGGTTCGATTGTTAGCACAAATAGTAGAGGGGATAGGGGACACCTCTGTCCGGTCCCATTGGGGATGTGAAAGCTATTGGACAAAACTCCGTTGGCCAGTACTCTTGCCGTTGGGGAGGAATATAGGGCCTGTTTAGCTCCAAGTATCTCTCCTTTGAATCCAAATTTGTCCAATACCGCGAATGCGTAGCCCCAATGTATTCTGTCGAACGCTTTCTCCGCATCCAAAGTGAGGAGCAGAGAAGGTGTTCGCATTTCTGTCACCGCTGCCAGAAGGTCCATAATCCTTCTTGTGCCGTCTGAGGCCTGGCAGCCCAGGGTGAAACCAACCTGATCGCTATGGATCAGGTTCGGTATGATTGCCATGAGTCTTTGGGCTAAAATCTTTGCATAGATCTTTGTGTCGCTGTTGGGCAAGGAAATTGGCCTATAATTGGCCGGGGATGAGTGATCTTTATCTGGTTTTGGAATCGTGACAATTGTAGCTTGGAGCATTTCTGTTGGTAGTTGGCCCACTTTCATGGCTGTATTGTATATTTTGGCAAGATGTATTGATAGGTCTTTTCCGAATATTTGGTAATACTCATTAGGGTACCCGTCTGGGCCCGGGGCTTTCTCTTTTTTAAGATTTTTAATTGTTTTAAGGATTTCTTGGGTGGAGATTGGGGTGTTGAGTTCCTCCAGCTGTTCCTCATTTAGTTTCGGGAGTTTGATATCTCTTAGGAAGTTTTTTATGCTTTCTGCGTCTAGTTGTTTTGTTGATTTATCGTTTTTCAGGGTATAGAGTTTTGCATAAAATTTAGAGAATGCCTCCGCTATGCCTTTAGGGCTGCTAGTTTTCTGAACCGTGTCTGATTCTATTATATGTGATATCCTGGACTTGATGCGTTTTTGTTTGATTTTTCTGGCCATGTAGCTGCTAAATTTGTTGTTGTCTGTATAATAAGTGGTGTTGTATGCTTTGATGTGTCTTTCGTGGTCCAGCATTAGGTGGTCTTTTATGTTTTGTCTGGCTTTCAGTTGGTTTCTGTGTCTCTCTTCTGATGGGTTTTGTTGTACGGCTAGTTTTATGTCTCTTGCTGTTGTAAGAGGATCCGATAGTTTTTTGTTTTTTTCTTTTTTGTATCTAGATCCCTGCTGGATCATCAGTCCCCTAATTACTGTTTTGTGTGCGGACCATAGTGTGAATGGGCTGATGTCGGGTGTATCATTTGTTGCGAAATATTCTTTTATAGCGGAACATATTTGGTTCTTGTAGGGGTCAGCTCTCATCAGGTAGCTATTATTTCTCCATACTTTAGGGAGAAACTCAGATTTTGAGAGTCCCAGAGACAAAAACACAGGGGCGTGATCCGACCAGGACGTAGTTCCCATCGTTACTGACTTTGCCCTTGGTAGTAGAAAAAAATCAGTCAGGAACATATCTATTCTCATGAAGATCTTATGTCTCCGGGAATAGAAGGTATACTCCCTCGAGTTCCCATTTGTACATCTAAATATGTCATAAAGTTCTTCTATTATGGTCCATGGGGTTAGGGTGGGCGATTTTGATTTTCCCTTACTGTTAGTATCCAATTCCCTAACAGAGATTATATTAAAGTCGCCACACAATAAGAGCTGGCCCCTTTGACATTTCTTGACTATACACATTACTTTGTTAAGGAAGCTTAACTGAGAAGAGTTTGGTGCGTAAATATTGACCAAAGTTATCAAATATCCATTAACATCACATATCAAGATTATATATCTGCCTTTTTCATCTATTACAGATTTACAGATTTGTGCATTTTAAGTTGGATGGAGTCCTTGAACGCCATGAGGACTCCTGCTTTTTTTTTGTCTGTGTTAGACATGAATATTTCTGGGAACTTAGGGTGGGAAATTTTATGGTGTTTTCCTTTTATAAAATGAGTCTCTTGTAGACACAGGATGTCTGTATGTGTGGCTAAAGCGTCTTTCCAGAGGGCGGCCCTTTTGTAAGGGGAGTTAAGCCCCTTTCGATTAAGGGACATCAGCTTTGTGTCCATTGTGGGGTGTTGTTACCTTGCTTTGTAGGTTCAAATATATTTACCATCTTCTCATTCCTGCTGTCGGGTTGGTAAAGGGGTTTCCTCTCAGTTGCGTCTTCTTTGTTCTGTCGTGGCGCTGCTTGTGTTGAGATGGTTTCTGATTTGCTCCTCCATGTTAGGGGGTGGTGGGGTAGGGGTTGGGAAAAACCTAAATAAATGGGAAAAAACAAACTTGTAACAGTTAGTATTTCGGCTACCCTCTTTGGACGTGTCAGCACCCGCATGAGGGAACCGTTCCTTCTTGGGGGGAAAACTGTCCAGCCGTTGTAAGACCCGCTAAATTGGTGAAATTTTTGAAGAAGAGTGTAACTTATAGAAAAAGGTGAATAGTGATCTTTAGTTTCAACTCTTTAGAGAAGAGAGAATATCAGCTGTTAGGTTCAGCGATTGGGTGCTTTGCTCCACTTGGTGTTGAGGTGCGTAGGTTGACCCTGGTTTTCTGTTGTAAACCCCCACTTATTTAGGAGTTGCTGGCCTTCTTCTGGCTTTTGGATGACGAAGGTCCTCTCATTTCTTGTTATGATTAATTTAGGCAGAAAGCCCCATTTATATGGCATGTTGTTCTCTCGTAGTATTTGTGTGATATTTCGGAATTTTCTCCTCATTTGTAGTGTAGCTTGAGAGAGATCTGTGAATAACTTTATTTGTTCGTATGGCGCTGGAAGGTGTAGATTCTTTCTTGCTGCGTTTGACAGGCTTCTTTCACATGGAAGAAGTGGATTCTTATTATCACATCCCTAGGTAGGTGGTCTGGGACAGATTTCGGGCGAGGGAGTCTATGCGCCCTGTTGATGATTCTCTCTTCATCTGTAGTGTTTGGCAGCGTGTTTTTTATTAGTTTTTGGATGTATTCTTTGAGTTCGTGCTGCGTCACTGTTTCAGCTATTCCCCGGAGTTTTAAGTTATTTCGCCGGTTCCTATCCTCCATATCCGCTACTTTGCTTTTGAGTGCTTCTAATTCTTCCTTGACGCTGTAGTGTGCGTTGATAAGGTCGTTGTGGGAGGATGTAAACTCGGCAAACTTATTCTCTATATGGTCCACTCTTGTGCCTTACTCTGTCAGAGAGGAGCTAAGAGCGGCTGAGACAGATTGTAAATCCTTTTGTAGGGACTCTCTCAGTGCCATCACCATTTGCTTTATGAAGATCTCTGATGCTGCTTGCTCTGTGCAGCTCATGCTTTGGACAGGCTCCTCAGTGTCATCTATGGTTTGCACTGGGTTAGGGGAGTTTGTGATTTGCTGCCCAGAGTCATTAAGTTGTGGGGTGCTGTGAGCGTTCAGCTCTGCTATGCCATGTTGTTGCTGCTTCTGCAGCACGGGAAGCTTGCTCAGGGCAGGTGTGTCAGGCGCCATCTTGTTTACCCCTGTCTGCGTTCCTGAAGCTTTTTGGGGGGATTCCTGGGGTAGGGGAGCGTTGGGAGATCCCCTACCTTTGCCACTCTGAAGGGTACTTCCCCTGGCTATCGCTCCTACTGGGGTCCGCTGCTCCCGCTTGCCGGCATCTCTCTCCTCTCCTCCTCCTTCATGCGAGTGTGCCGAGAGGATCGAGGTGAGCTGCTGCGGTCCCGTTCTCGCTCTTCTTCTGGCTGCCATATCTGCTTTGTTGTCCGGTAAGCTTGTCTGCAGAAACTTACTCTCCTTAGCGCTTTGTGTAGCTTATTATCGGCCGGGTCTCACGGAGCTCAGAGAGATGCGGCCGCTCCGGTCTCCATCCAGGCCACGCCCCCCAGAACCCATTGTTTTTAATGGGTGCATATACACGTGTGATTTTGCTTTCGCAGTGCTGCAAGAAGCATTGCAAGTGAAGAATTGGAGAATGTCTTATTTTTCGGCAATTCTGTTGAAGAATTATCCATTATCCACAATATGAAAAAAAAAAAAATACATGTGGCTTTCATGCAAGTGTGATGCTCAAAAATTGCATCACACTTGCATAATAATTGCGGATTTGCAAGTGCAATATTGTTCCAGGTTTTTCGGACTGATGTTGTACTCGCCCATGTAAACGTACCCTAATGAATTTTCCCTCTATTCCTGCATGGCTTTGGATCATCCCAGGGAGAGAGGTGACATGGACCTTTGTTCAAGGCCCTTTATCAATCACAAAGCGCACTTGGGTTGTGATTGGCATGTATGGGGTGAGCACTTGCTCATCTAAACATTTCTCTGTGTTTAATTACTGTATTTACTCAACCTAGCTGTTTAACCCTTCAGATGTCATTCAATGCTGAGTGCAGCATCTAAGTGGTTTCACAGAAAAGTTAAAAAACTTTCCCTTCTTAAAAAAAAATGACCAGTACTGTAAAGAGAATATGTTTTTTATCCCTCACAGAAAACGCCATAACAAACAATGCTAGAAGAGCTGTTCTCTGCAGATCCCAAAAAGAATTTAAAAATCCGTAAATACCCCAAACAGTACTAATGCAAAATACTGTAAAAGTCCTAATACAAACAGCAAACCTTCATTTACTTTAGTCGGTGGAAGCATATAAATATTATGGGTCTTGGAAAGCTGTGGCACAAAAACTAAACTTTTTTTTTTATATAAAAGTATTTTATTTATCAAAAAGTAGTAAATATAAAAAAACAAAAACTATAAAAATGTCTAAATAATTGTAACAAGCTATAGGAACCTTCACAGAGGATGTCTGAGCTGCAGACATTCTTTAGCTTTTCTGCCGATTCTATATGCAATAGCGTTTTCTTTACATGCCGATTTTCTGCAGCGGAATGTGTTGCCTTTTTGCAATATGGCAGTAGTGGTTCACACTGGCAGACGTTATTGTCAAACATCAACAAGCGCAGATTTCCAAGCAGATTCTCTGCATTTCCGGGGCAGAAACACTTCAAAGTCCACAGCAAAAGTGTATTTGCGGATCTTGGTGTTGGGTATGTATGTTCTTCATTGATCTCTATGGCAAAAATTCTCTGCACATCTGCAACATAAACAGACATGCTGCCGATTCTTAATCTGCAATATATATATATATATATATATATATATATACACTACCGTTCAAAAGTTTGGGGTCACCCAAACAATTTTGTGCTTTCCATGAAAAGTCACACTTATTCACCACCATGCGTTGTGAAATGAATAGAAAATAGAGTCAAGACATTGACAAGGTTAGAAATAATGATTTGTATTTGAAATAACATTGTTTTTACATCAAACTTTGCTTTCGTCAAAGAATCCTCCTTTTGCAGCAATTACAGCATTGCACACCTTTGACATTCTAGCTGTTAATTTGTTGAGGTAAGCTTGTGAAATTGCACCCCATGCTTCTAGAAGCATCTCCCACAAGTTGGATTGGTTGGATGGGCACTTCTGGCGTACCATACGGTCAAGCTGCTCCCACAACAGCTCAATGGGGTTCAGATCTGGTGACTGCGCTGGCCACTCCATTACCAATAGAATACCAGCTGCCTGCTTCTGCTGTAAATCGTTCTTGCACAATTTGGAGGTGTGTTTAGGGTCATTGTCCTGTTGTAGGATGAAATTGGTTCCAATCAAGCGCTGTCCACTGGGTATGGCATGGCGTTGCAAAATGGAGTGATAGCCTTCCTTATTCAGAATCCCTTTTACCCTGTACAAATCTCCCACCTTACCAGCACCAAAGCAACCCCAGACCATCACATTACCTCCACCATGCTTAACAGATGGCGTCAGACATTCTTTCAGCATCTTTTCATTTGTTCTGCGTCTCACAAACGTTCTTCTTTGTGATCCAAACACCTCAAACTTGGATTCATCCGTCCACAACACTTTTTTCCAGTCTTCCTCTGTCCAATGTCTGTGTTCTTTTGCCCATCTTAATCTTTTTCTTTTATTGGCCAGTCTCAGATATGGCTTTTTCTTTGCCACTCTGCCCTGAAGCCCAAAATCCCGCAGCCGCCTCTTCACTGTAGATGTTGACACTGGTGTTTTGCGGGTACTATTTAATGAAGATGCCAGTTGGGTACCTGTGAGGCGTCTGTTTCTCAAACTAGAGACTCTAATGTGCTTATCTTCTTGCTTAGTTGTGCAACGCGGCCTCCCACTTCTTTTTGTACTCTGGTTAGAGCCTGTTTGTGCTGTCCTCTGAAGGGAGTAGTACACACCGTTGTAGGAAATCTTCAATTTCTTAGCAATTTCTCGCATGGAATAGCCTTCATTTCTAAGTACAAGAATAGACTGTCGAGTTTCAGATGAAAGTTCTCTTTTTCTGGCCATTTTGAGCGTTTAATTGACCCCACAAATGTGATACTCCAGAAACTCAATCTGCTCACAGGAAGGTCAGTTTTGTAGCTTCTGTAACGAGCTAGACTGTTTTCAGATGTGTGAACATGATTGCACAAGGGTTTTCTAATCATCAATTAGCCTTCTGAGCCAATGAGCAAACACATTGTACCATTAGAACACTGGAGTGATAGTTGCTGGAAATGGGCCTCTATTCACCTTTGTAGATATTGCACAAAAAACCAGGCATTTGCAGCTAGAATAGTCATTTACCACATTAGCAATGTATAGAGTGCATTTGTTTAAAGTTAGGACTAGTTTAAAGTTATCTTCATTGAAAAGTACAGTGCTTTTCCTTAAAAAATAAGGACATTTCAATGTGACCCCAAACTTTTGAACGGTAGTGTATATATATATTTTAGAGGAAGCCAAACATGGTTCCTATATAGATAACAACTTGCTCCATAAAATACAATGGGGTCTGGTGCAAAAAAGTCACAATTTTGACACGTGTCAAAACTATGACTTTTTGGCATATAGACTGCGCCTCCCCCCCCCCCCCCCCTGCTTTAGGGGGCAAAGGCATGCTGTCCATCACATTTACTATAATCTATGCCAGAAACTGGTAAAGATGATGGCAAAAAGGTACTCCAGCTCAGAGTTGACATAGATTTCCATCTGCCGCACAGGGGTGCCTGCAGATTTGACAAATGAATTGCACCTCCTAATACCTTTGTCATTCACGGAAGGTGCAGTGCTTACTTGGACAAGTATGAGAAACACCTGTGTAGGTAAGTAAAACCCAATGTCTCATATAGCTAGATTAGATAAAAAATAACCAGATTATGACCGCTTAAATATAGAGGGAAAAAAAGACTAGTCCTTAAAACTAAATTAATGTGATGTCACTCGTTAAGGGCTTGTTCAGATGAGCGTGTGTTTTGCACACGCATAATGCACGCTTGTAAAAGAACCAATAGGTTCCTATAGAAGCGTTCATATGCGCGGAATTTGAAGCTCAAAACAGCTCCCACCTAAAAAAGATAGGACATAGCTGCGTGTTTTGCAGGAGTTTCCATTGACTCATATAGGAGCAGAAGTTATTGGAAACTCCTGCGCATGGGACAGATTCCCCGCTGCTTACAACAGGGCATTTAAAAGGCGCTTCTGGCCAGAACCACCTTTTAAATGTCCCGCAGTTAACTCCTTTGTCCCGGCAGGGATGAGGGGACTCCTGGAGGGTTCAGTTAATCACAGTCACAGTGTTCAGTGATAATGGGACTGCAGCGGGGATGAAAGCATCCCCTGACACAGCTGTTACAGCTGTGGCAGAAGAGCACAATGCCATCACATTGCTTTCAATGGGGCCGCCGCTACTGCCGCTCCGTTGAAAGTAATGTGAGCGGATCGCTATCCCGTGCTGCGGCTGTGACAGCTGCAGCAGGGGATTCCTTGGATGTGAAACCCCTGAATGCTCTCACATCCAGGGGCTTCACCATGTTGTCAGTGAGGCCAGTGACAGCAGTGCCGACCCCATTGAAAACATATGGAGAAGATGCGCTCCTCTGCCACAGCTGTGACAGCTGTGACACCTATTGCAGGGGATTTCTTCATCCCTGCGGAGATGAAGGAATACCCTGTCACAGCCTAAAGATTCAGATTTTCCAGCAGCACTCATCATCACCAAAGTTGGGAGGATCCTGGAGATGCAGCAGCCACACCAGAACTTGAACTTGTTCCCACAATAGATCCAGAATAAAAGCTAAGTGGCAGCCAATCAGAAGCAGTGCTTTCTGATGGCGAGGATTTTTCAATCCACGGCCATCAGAATACAGAAGAAGACTGCCGAGGACGGGGAGGAGAGCAGGACAGCGCTTCTAGGTGAGTTCATGTTTTGTTTTTTTCTACAGCCAGGAATGATTTTCAGGGAAGGGCTTATATTTCACATCCTTAGGTAATTTCAGCCCATGCAGCACTTTTCTTACCTCCCAAATACTGCCGGTAGCGGCACGGGGAACTGCAACTGAGCGCCACCACCGCTCATGGAAGTGGCATGACTTGACCGGTACATGACATGAACACCTGGCAGTGGTGCTTAGTTGCAGTTCCCGGGGTGTGCTGCTCTGCCGATACCAGTGAGAGAAGTGCTGCAAGGGCTGAAATCAGCTGCAGATCAGTAACTGATTTCAAGTCACAATCCAGAGCAATAGAGCGGAAATTGACTGTTTTTTATACAAAAATGTTGAGGGTTTATTGGAGAATTTTGTGCTGTGGGAAGTCCGCAGTATTTCTTCTACAAGGGAACGCCCCCTAATAGTGAGATAATACATTAGTGAAGTGTAAAATACGTTGTGTGTCACTGTGCTCTGTGTGTATGTAGCAGTGTGTTTAGTAGGGCTATGTGTGTCGCTGTGCTCTGTGTGTATGTAGCAGTGCTGTGTTACATGTTACTGTGCTGTTCATGTAGCAGTGTGTTTAGTAGGGCTATGTGTGTCGCTGTGCTCTGTGTGTATGTAGCAGTGCTGTGTTACATGTTACTGTGCTGTTCATGTAGCAGTGTGTTTAGTAGGGCTATGTGTGTCGCTGTGCTCTGTGTGTATGTAGCAGTGCTGTGCTGCATGTTACTGTGCTGTTCATGTAGCAGTGTGTTTAGTAGGGCTATGTGTGTCGCTGTGCTCTGTGTGTATGTAGCAGTGCTGTGTTACATGTTACTGTGCTGTTCATGTAGCAGTGTGTTTAGTAGGGCTATGTGTGTCGCTGTGCTCTGTGTGTATGTAGCAGTGCTGTGTTACATGTTACTGTGCTGTTCAAGTAGCAGTGTGTTTAGTAGGGCTATGTGTGTGACTGTGCTCTGTGTGTATGTAGCAGTGCTGTGTTGCATGTTACTGTGCTGCTCATGTAGCAGTGTGTTTAGTAGGGCTATGTGTGTCGCTGTGCAAAAAAATACTTACAGGGATGTTCCGAGTAAAATTTTGTCTTGTATTTTCTTAAAACTGTGCTGGTCATGCACAAAAAATTATAAGGAGGCGTACTCACCCCTCATGGGTCCCCACAGCTCCAGCGCTGCATCTCTGTTCTTCCCACTATTTACAGAAGGTTGGAGGCTGCTGTAGCCAATCACAGGTCTACAGCAGCCTCTAACTGGGATCTGGTCCTCTTCTGAGATCTGTGATTGGCAGCAGAAGTCTGTGATGTTCCGTTGATGGACTGCCTTAAAAACAGATCCAACAGGGTGCAACATTGGAGTTGTGGGGTCCTTGGATGGGTGAGCATAGACTGTTTTTAATGTTTTTGTGCATGGACAGCACCATTTAAAAATAGTCAGAAAATCACTTTAAAATAATAAAAATCACATACCATAAAGCAAAAAGGATAAAGCACAACAAGCAGAAACGTTGCACAGACATTTAAATAGTAAAATGTAATGGGGTGTCCACATGGGCCATTGCAATTTGTCTTCAATGGTCAAAAGACGAGGACACCCTAAATTTAACAAGAGCAGACTTTACGCTATTAACGCCCTCACCTGCACTAGAATACCAGTATAGGAGGCATTACCCTAGACCAGTGATGGCAAACCTTTTGGAGACCAAGTGCCCAAACTGCAACCTAAAACCCACTTGTTTATCGCAAAGTGCCAACAGGCCAGGGGGCGGGGCTTATCACGACGTATGATTTTTACCTCCGTCATTATAAGGGCTGCTTCAAAATAGACAGCATGCAGATTTTGACATCTTTTTAGATGTGGAAATGCTGCAGAATTTGCCACAGTAATTACCGCCACATGTAAACATACCCCAGCAGTAATAGTGACCCCTGCACAGCGGCCCCAGCGATAATAGTGACATCCCACAGTGGCCCCAGCGGTAAAAGTGACTTTCCACAGTGGCTCTAGTAGTATTAGTAACATCCTACAGCGGTCCCAGTAGTATTAGTGACATCCCACAGCAGTCCCAGCGGTAATAGTGACTTCCCACAGTGGCCCCAGTAGTAATAGTGACATCCCACAGTGGCTCTAGTAGTATTAGTAACATCCCACAGTGGCCCCAGTAGTATTAGTGACATCCCACAGCAGTCCCAGCGGTAATAGTAACATCCCACAGTGGCCCCAGTAGTATTAGTGACATTCCACAGTGGTCCCAGCGGTAATCGTGACATCACACAGTGGCCACAGTAGTAATAATGACATCCCACAGCAGCCCCCAGTAGTAATAGTGACATCCCACAGTGGCTCCAGTAGTATTAGTGACATCCCACAGTGGCTCCAGTAGTATTAGTGACATCCCACAGCGGTCCCAGTGGTTTTAGAGATATCGCACAGCAGTCCCAGCGGTAATAGAGACATCCCACATTGGCCCCAGTAGTATTAGTGACATCCCACAGCGGTCCCAGTAGTAATAGTAAAATTCTACACCGGTCCCAGAAGTATTAGTGACATCCCACAGCAGTCCCCGTAGTAATAGTGACATCGCACAGCGGTCCCAGCGGTAATAGAGACATCCCACAGTACCCCAGTAGTATTAATGACATCCCACACATAACAGCACACATATGAATGGAGATTTGCACCCCAAAATGGATACCCCTGTTTGTCCTGTGTTCAGAAACATACCCATTGTGGCCCTAATCTTCTGTCTGTATGGACAACAGGGCCCAAAATGAAAGGAGCAGCCGTTGGCTTTCAGAACAGAAATTTTGCTTGAAGGTGATTTAGGCCCCATAGCCCACTTGTGGAGGCCTTGAGCGGCCAAAACGATTGATAACCCCCACAAATAACCCAATTTTGAAAACTAGACCCTTAACGACTTCATCAAGGGGTGTACTGCGTATTTTGACCCCACAGTATGGGGGGGGGGGGAGGAAGGAAAAAATTACAATTTTCATTTTTTTGGCAATTGTGTCAATTTAAAAACAGCTTTTTTTGTACAGCACTCATATAAACGAAGACTTGTACCCCAAAATGGATACCCCTGTTTGTCCTGAGTGGAGAAACATACCCATTGTGGCCCTAATCTACTTACAGGACACATGACTTGGCCTATAATGGAGGAAACACCCCTTAGATTTTAGGGTACAACCGAATAAATTCCAGGCCCCATTGCCCACTTGTAGAGTTCTTGGGCGGCCAAAACGATAAAGTAGCCCCACAAATGACCCCAATTTGAAAACAAGTCCCCTTAACGAATTCCTCTAGGGGTGTACTGCGTATTTTGACCTCACAGTTTTTGAATGAATTTAAGCAAAGCAGAAGGAAATAATTACGTTTTTTTTGGCAATTGTGTCGTTTTAAAAACAGGGTTTTTTGTACAGCACACATGAATGGAGACCTGCATCCGAAAATAGATACCCCTGCTTGTCCTGTGTTCAGAAACATACTGACTGTAGCCCCAATCTACATCTAGGACACATGGCTAGGCCTTTAATGGAGAGAACACCCGTTGGATTTCAGGGCACAACTGAATAAATTCTAGGCCCATTGCCCACTTGTGCAGAAAAAAAAAATGACTCCCTAAAAATAATCCCCCCCATCTCCATTTTTTGCCACTCCCTAAATCTTAGATAAAAGTAATAATGTAAACTGCGTGGTATGTCCGAAGACAGGGGTAATTACGGAGACTGGTTGGGATGGGAACATGGGGCAATAAAACCGGGTATCCCTCCTGCTCCCATGCTTTTTTGGGGTGTATTTCCTGACCCCAGCGGCAGGGATCGGGTGTAAAAAGTGGCGCTCTGTGAGACTTCGTAAGCTTGCTGAGGTGCGGTGGTCTCACACAGAAGGCACTCAACTAGCTGCTCCTGGAACTGCAGGAAGGCGAGCGTTCCTGGATTTTCTTGTAAATTACGTATTACAGGTAGCGGTCCGAATAATGCCGGACTAACACGGTCGTATGTGGAATCCACTTGTGGAGGCCCGCAGTGGACCCCAGCTGTGAGCCCGTCCGTGGCGCTGCGTACGGCCATATACTGCGCATAACTGCATACTCACTAGCTTGAGGGGAATTGTAAAATTCAATGCATTTGATTGATCTGCGTATTACCACTGATCAAATGCATGTGGAATCTGCAATTTTTATCTAGTAGTGTGAGTCAGTCCTAATAGTAGACCGCTACTTTTTTTATCAAGTGACCAGGGTCTGCTGAATGAGGCCACCAGTCACTGCTCCAGGCACTCGGCGATTGTTGGTTGCCAAGTGCAAGGAGATTTGAAATTTCCTGGGTTCCCCGACTCCTGCGAATGTGTCTGCATTTTGCCGGTGGTTGCATGCACAGAAGCCAGAAGGGTCCATGGAGGATCAATCTTGAAGGATTATCTTTTTAAACTTTTTTTTTTACAATTTTTACCTTTCCGTGGTGACCGTTATCCCATGGATAATGGTGATCATGTGACCAGGAACTGCATACAGCAGTCCTCAGTGACATCTCCCTGCACACGGCTATCTTTGAATTTGACGGGCTCTGCAGCCTTCTGCGCATGCACGACACATTGGCACATGTGCAGAAGCCCACGGCAGGCCCCGATCGCCGGAGGACATTATGGAAGAGGGGGGTGAGTATTTTCACTTCCCCTCATGGATCGGATCCATGAGGGGAGGAGGTGCAACTTTAACTTTTTTAAAAAAAATTTTTCACTTTTCCGTGAGCACAGTGGTCCCCGGTGACCTCTGCTGCCTTCAGGAGCCCAGAACCAAAAGATTTTAAATTTGATGGGGTTCCCGGCCTTCTGCACATGCGGTTGATGTAAAGACGCCTGGCGCGCATATGCAGAAGGCCAGTGTCAGGTCCTGGAGGACCAGGTCAGCGGGGCACAGTACGGAGGACGTGGGTGAGTAATCTCAACTGCCCTCATGGATCTGATCCATGAGGGCAATTGAATCTTTAACTTTTTTAAAACTTTTTTTTAATTTATTGTGATCGGTACTATCTATCAGATAGCACCAATCGCATTGCTGGGGGGGTCCTGGCAGCCCGGGATGACAGCTTTGTGTGGTCCGGCTTCATGAGTGTCGGGAAGGGACCCCATAGGAGAAGACATTTTATATTGAGTTGTGGTTCGTTGGAGGGTAGGTGGGAAGTGCATGCAGCATGAAAAACACCAGAGCCGTGTTCTACAATGGTGTTAACGGTATTGTCCCTGTTCATGATCTCACAAACCAGTAGACATCTCAGAACCTGTACCGCTGGTCCTTAGAAGCTTTGAATCGAGATCTACAGCCAGTGGGGGTGCTGGTGACCAGGAGATAAATCTGGATTAAAAATGCCCCCACCGATGTCTGGCTTCATCATTGTGTCATATGTGATGGATCTTGAGTCCCAAACAGCCTCACCCGAACCAAAGATTGTGAAACAAATACACAAGACACTTTCATTTGATGTTAAATTGACAACTTTTTATTTGAAATAACATTATATTTTTATTCAGTATCTCAAATATAAATTTAGACCAATTGCTATAAGTAGACGAAAATGGCGCACCTCCGACTCACGAAGAGTCATCGTCCAGCACTCAGGAGAGGAAAAACCCCCTGTGGAGGAAACCTCTGGGGAGCCATGGCTGGAGGACGGCCCTCCCTCCGGGCTTAGGGGGTTAATGCCAATATGTAACGGCATCTTTTATCAGAATTGATACACTTTATCATACTTACAGTCATACATCCTATAACAGAACATTACATATGATGGTTATTAGTAAACAAGGCGAGGGCAAAGCAGAGGCCCCGTGTGATGCCTAATGGAGATATCCAAATGTGACCTCTCCGGGCAGCGGATACTGGATATGATGGAGATCTGGCTGCAGCATCTGTCACCCCATGGATCGCTAGGGATAATAGACATGATCTGGCTGGCTGCGCAGTTATGGCTGATCGGGCTGGCTAGGTAAATATGGCTGATATGGCTGGCTAGGCGGGCGTCCCCTCCTCCCTCACAGATGGTGAAGCTCCAGGTCTCCAGACACACCAAGCACCACGCTGCATCTGGCCGTGTCCCCTGCCGGCAGGAGTTTTCTTGTGTAGGCTCTTTATGACGTAGGCCTAGCTGTGGATGACATCAGCACAGTTGCCATGGTGACTGCAGGTGTTTATCACCAAGGCCTCATCCACTTGAAGTCACCCATAATTAACTGTTTAATGACTGGCACTGTGCTTTTCTACAGAAGCCTATTAAAAAATAAATTTAAATGATTACA
This sequence comes from Eleutherodactylus coqui, assembly GCF_035609145.1. NCBI lineage: Eukaryota > Metazoa > Chordata > Amphibia > Anura > Eleutherodactylidae > Eleutherodactylus > Eleutherodactylus coqui. The sequence goes on along the minus strand of NC_089846.1, from coordinate 54,193,171 downwards.
ATGTAAAGTAGGTGTGGTAACTGTTAACCCCTTAGTGACAAAGCTTTTTAGTTTTTTTCTATTTCTGTTCTTTCCTTCCCCCCTTTTAATAACTCCTTTATTTATCCATCGATGTTGCTGTATGAGGGCTTGTTTTTTGCAGGCTGAGCTGTATTTTTCAATGGTGTTATTTAATCTACCATATAATGTACTGAAAAACTTTTAAAAAATTCTAATTGGAGAGAAATGAAAAAAAAATTCAATTCTGCCAATTTTTTTTTTCAAAGATATTTAATTTTTTAAAAATATCCTCTGCCGCCATCTTCTGTGCCCAATAGCTTTTTTATTTTTTTGTTGACATAGTTGTGTGATGGCTCATTTTTTGCAGGATGTCCTGTAGTTTGCGTTGGCACTTTTTAATCGCTTTTTATTGCATTTTTTTTTGGAGACGGGGTAAACAAAAAAAGCGCATTTCTTGCGTTCTTTATTTTTTTTCTGACAACTAGAGATGAGCGAGCACGCTCGTGTAAGGCTGATGCAGTCTTTTCGAGTAAGCAGGGGTCTCTCTCTCCCTGTCGCTCCCCACTGCTAACCCCCGCCGCCCCCCCCCCCCCCCCGCATGGTGCTCAGTTGAGTAAGCAGTTACTTGAGCATCAGCCTTAAACGAGCGTGCTCACTCATCTCTACTGACAACGTTCATCGTGCGGGGTAAATAATGCGTTACTTTGATAGATCTGAGGTTTATGGATCATACCAAATCACACAATGATACCAAATATGTATTTTTGTTTTATTGCTTAGATTTCTTTATTATTAATACAGTCATACCTCTACTTTTGTCGTCTTCGTCTTTCACTGATTTCCAGTTTCGACGATTCTTCATTGCAGCCGAAGAAAGAAGATCCAGCCGTGAAGAGGAGAAGACCTGCCCAGTCCGCTGCGGGTGAGTTAATTCTTATTTTAAGCGCTCATGTCCGCGGGGCATGGAGAATCCGTAGCGGGCCTGATTTTCCCCGTGGACATGAGGCCTAAGGGTGCATTTACACAGGTGATTTTCCCGCACAAGTTCTGTGTCTTGCGAGATGCACAGAAATCCCAGGGGAAAAGAACCCATTGTTTTTAATGGGTGCATATACACGTGGGATTTTGCTTTCGCAGCGCTGCGAGAAGCATTGCAAGTGAAGAATCGGAGCATGTCTTATTTTTGGGCAATTCTGTTGAAGAATTATCCATTCTCCACAGTATGACAAAAAAAAAATACATGTGGCTTTCATGCAAGTGTGATGCGCAAAAATTGCATCACACTTGCATTATAATTGCGGATTTGCAAGTGCAATATTGTTCCAGGTTTTTCGGACTGATGTTGCCCTCGCCCATGTAAACGTACCCTAATAGATTCTCCCTCTGTTCCAGCATGGCTTTGGATCGTCCCACGGAGAGAGGTGACATGGACCTTTGTTCAGGGCCCTTTATCAATCACAAAGCGCACTTGGGCTGTGATTGGCACATATGGGGTGAGCACTTGCTCATCTAAACATTTCTCTGTGTTTAATTACTGTATTTACTCAACCAAGCTGTTTAACCCTTCAGATGCCATTCAATGCTGAGTGCAGCATCTAAGTGGTTTCACAGTAAAATTAAAAAACTTTCCCTTCCTAAAAAAAAAGACCAGTACTGTAAAAAGAATGTTTTTTTTATCCCTCACAGAAAACGCCATAAAAAACAATGCTAGAAGAGCTGTTCTCTGCAGATCCCAAAAAGAATTTAAAAATCCGTAAATACCCCAAACAGTACTAATGCAAAATACTGTAAAAGTCCTAATACAAACAGCAAACCTTCATTTAGTTTAGTTTGTGGAAGCATATAAATATTATGGGTCTTGGAAAGCTGTGGCACAAAAAAACAAAACTTTTTTGTATATAAAAGTATTTTCTTTATCGAAAAGTAGTAAATATAAAAAAACAAAAACTATAAAAATGTCTAAATAATTGTAACAAGCTATAGGAACCTTCACATAGGATGTCTGAGCTGCTGACATTCTTTAGCTTTTCTGCCGATTTGTATAAGCAATTGCGTTTTCTGTAGCGGAATGTGTTGCTTTTTTGCAATATGGCAGTAGTGGTTCACACTGGCAGACGTTATTGTCAAACATCAACAAACGCAGATTTCCAAGCAGATTCTCTGCATTTCTGGGGCAGAAACACTTCTGCAACATAAACAGACATGCTGCCGATTCTTAATCTGCCGTGTGTGTGTATATATATATATATATATATTATTATTATTATTTTTTTAGAGGAAGCCAAACATGGTTCCTATATAGATAACAACTTGCTCCACAAAATACAATGGGGTCTGGTGCAAAAAAGTCACAATTTTGACACGTGTCAAAACTATGACTTTTTGGCATATAGACTGCGCCCCTTCCCACCTGCTTTAGGGGGCAAAGGCGCATGCTGTCCATCACATTTACTATAATCTATGCCAGAAACTGGTAAAGATGATGGCAAAAAGGTACTCCAGCTCAGAGCTGACATAGATTTCCATCTGCCGCACAGGGGTGTCTGCAGATTTGACAAATGAATTGCACCTCTTACTACCTTTGTCATTCACGTAAGGTGCAGTGCTTACTTAGACAAGTATGAGAAACACCTGTGTAGGTAAGTAAAACCCAATGTCTCATATAGCTAGATTAGATAAAAAATAACCAGATTATGACCGCTTAAATATAGAAGAAAAAAAATGACTAGTCCTTAAAACTAAATTAAAGTGATGTCACTCATTAAGGGCTTGTTCAGATGAGCGTGTGTTTTGCACGCGCATAATGCACACTTGTAAAAGATCCAATGGGTTCCTATAGAAGCGTTCATATGCGCGGAATTTGAAGCGCAAAACAGCGCGCACCTAAAAAAGTCACTCCCGCGCTCGCCGGCAGACCATTGCTTTCAATGGAGCCGGCTGTATTGCCGGCTCCATTGAATTCAATGGTCCGTGCTCGTTTAATCGAGACGAGTACCGCGTGGTGCTCATCTCGAGTAACGAGCATCTCGAGAACCCTAATACTCGAACGAGCATCAAGCTCGGACGAGTATGCTCGCTCATCTCTATTTATAACACATCCACAATATGGATCTGTGTTACAGATGGCATTACAACCCTCCATCAGCAGGAGTAGGTCAGCAGTATTTATGGTCATTGGCTTCATTTTTTACTGGACAAATACTGATCTGTATTTGCCCAAAATAAAAAAAAATACTAACACAAAGGAGAGAATACAAGTCATTCTGCGTTAAAAAACAAAAAGGCCATGTGGATACATAGATTTACATTAGCTTTGCATTCATCCCCATTAAGACAGAATGGCTGTTGGGCAAACGATGCCTGACACTCGTCCCCGCATGTACTAGCTCCCGTCCTTTTGCACAGCAGCGAGTATTGTTGCTTCACAGCGGGGCAGCTGGAGATTTCACTCCTTGCTCTTCCCCACCACTCTCCATTCACTTAACACAGCAGTGGTTCAGTACTGAACGGCTGCTATTTACACTGAGCAATCAGCGTTCAGGATTTTATGCAGCTGTGAAGCAACGATACTCGCTCCGGGTTCAGACTGTTTTATTTTACGCTCTGTTTTACAGTCCCAGGGTTCCATTTGATTAGTCAAATACGACATTCAGAGGGAATCCAAAATGGAACTATTTACTTTGGAGAATCAGGCTAAAAGACGCAAACTTTGGTCTACGTTTGACTGGCTTTAATTTAGTCTTTTTGGAGGACAATAACATGATGAAATAACCCCTTTAACAAGCAGTTAACCAAGATCCAATGTTCCCCAGGTAAAACCGTATGACCAAAAAAAAATTAAAAAAGGGAAAACTAGTATTACATGTAGGCCATTAAACTGAACGGACGTCCATATGACCTAATAAGGAGCTGCTCTTATCACCTTCCCAACGTGTACATCATATCGAAGGGAAGTATGTGGAGTGAGCTCAGGAGTGGAGCATGCTCCATAGGTAACTGCATATTACAGTCAGCACCAGCTAACCCCTGCTTGATCCTGACCATTTAACCCACAGATACTAAGATCAAGAGCGACTGCAATATCTAAGCAGAGACAGAGGGAGGTGGCTCCCTTTGTTACCCAATCACCCGCCAGCTGACAGGCATAATATATTGCAATACGAAAGTATTGCAGTGTATTATACAACAGATTGCATGTTCCACTTCTCTGGGGTTAAGAGATATATATGTAATATTTACAAAATAATGCTAAAAAAACAAACAAAATAGTTCAACACCCCGCCCCTTTTCACATTTGTTATGCAGAGAATATAAATAAACGTAATTGCTATCGCTGTGCCCATAAAGTCTGAACAATTGGAATAGCACACTATATATCCCCATATGGTGAATGCCAATAAGTAAAGCACACAGTGCCAGAATTGCTGTTTGTTTGGACACCTTACCACCCCAAAAGAGCAGAATAAAAAGTCATCAAAAAGTTGTACGTACCAATAAAAACTACAGCTTGCTTCACAAAAAACAAGCCCTCACACGGCTCAATTGAGGAAAAATAAAAAGTTATGGATCTGAGATTATAAAAGGTGGAAAGCCCAATTTTATTTTGTAAAAACAAAACAAAAAAGAAAAAGTCAAAGCCGTCAAGCAGAATTAGGTTAACATGACAATTTTATTGTACAAGGACCCAAACAACGATGGCACGATTGTATTTTTTCCCCATTCACCTCCCAAACGTTTTTTTAAAAACATTTTTAATACATTAACCCCTTAAGGACATGGCCTATTTTGGGCTTAAGGACGCAATGATATTTGGTGGATTTTCATCTCCATTTTTCAAAAGCCATAACTTTTTTATTTTTCAGTCAACGCGGCCGTATAAGGGCTTGTTTTTTGCGTCGCGAACTGTAGTTTTTGATGGTGCCATTTTTGGGTACATAGACTATATTGTAAAACCTTTATTTTTTTTTATGATAACAGGGAGAGAAAATGCATCAATTCTGCCATAGATTTTTTTAATGTGATAATCATGCAGCATAAATGACAATACATTTTTTCTGCGGGTCGGTACGGTTACAATGATACCAAAATTCTTATATTTTTTTTAGGTTCTTCTACTTTTTTGCAATAAAAACCCTTTTTTTGGAAAAAAAATTTCCATATCTCTGCATTCAAAGTCCTGTAACTTTTTTATTTTTCTATGTAAGGAGTTCCATGAGGGCTTATTTTTTGTGAGACGAGCTATAGTTTTTCTTGGTACCATTTTGGGGAATATACGGCTTTTTTGATTACTTTTATTGCATTTTTTGGGAGGCAAAATGCTAAAAATTGGCATTTGCCTGTTTTTTAGTGGTTTTTTTACGCTTTTTTCCGTACAAAATAAAAAGTGTGTTGAACTTTTTGTACACGTCGTTACGGACGCGTCAATACCAAATATGTGCCATTTTAATTTTTTAAACTTTTTTTTATGCTGCAGCGGGAGGCTGGCTATCACTGACGCCAGTGTCTGGCATCCTGCTGCCATGGCGACTGGCCGGGCTCTCTGCGATTATATCGCGAGAGCCTGGCAACTTCACAGAGGGAGCGCGCTCCCTCTGTGAACCCTTCCCATGCCGCAATCCACTTATCGCAGCAGGGAAGGGGTTAACAGCGGGAGGCCGGCTATCACTGACAGCCGGCTCCCGCTGCGGGATAGCGCGAGATCTGCTATGATCTCGTGCTATCCCTATGACGTAAGGGTACATCATTTTGCAGGAAGTACCCCGCTCCCATGACGTACCCTTACGTTATGGGGAGGGAAGGGGTTAAATGGCATTATTTTGGCCTTCCTCTGGATCAACATCTTTTTTTGGCCTTACATTCTATATATTTATCTTATAAGATATAGGAATTGTATTCTGGTTGTATTTACAGCTTTTGGATAAGTTTAACTAGTAACCAATGCCTACTTTGTATTCATTAGTGGAACAGGCAAGACTACAAAAAGGTCTTGCTCACAGTGTGCAATAGTATGGCAGTTGGTTACTATCCAATCAAAGGAAAAGTACTGGCAAAACATTTCTATTAAAAGGTTTCTAGACTGGCCGCACATCCCAACACTGCCCGTTACGGCACCCAAAGCCACCTGGCAGGAGGCCAGACCAAGACGCCAGAGGAGCAGGAACCACCCCACCCACATGCCCCCGGGACCCACACGCTGAAGATACTACCTGCGAGACCCGATACCACCCGGACTATACGTGAACTAACTATCAGCGGACGGGTCCGGCTAATCCGACCCTGCACTACTCACCTCTGCATCTATCCGCATTTACCCACAGTTAACACGCTGGGCCCCGGGTCACCAGTGAGCCCAACCCTCCGCCCCCACCAAACTTACTAAGTTTCAACTTGCACTTATCAACCCCCCTGTTTAGCTACACCTCCCCAAATGGTCGTTTAACCATATTTTCTAATCCCCCTTGGATGCAGGTTTTCCACATATGTTTCTCTTCGTCTGAAAAATTACAGTCATAGACGAGGGAGACCGGGAGCGACTGCGACTCCCGTGTTTCCGGCTCTCGCCCCCCCCCCCAACAGGTAGACGCCACCATGGTGCCGTCTGATACGGACCCCTGGTCCGAAACCCACCTCAGGAGATTGGGACTTGGCTCCCCAATCGACGGAACACACGTTTTCCGTCCCCCATCCCTCTTAACCCAACCTAACCCTCTCTCTCCTTTCACCTATCCACCCCCACTTTCCAGTGTCTCGGAAGCCCTGATGGACCCATCACCCACCATTACACAACTACCATGACTGGCATCTCATTCTGCACATATAATACTAGAGGCCTCAATAACCCCACCAAAAGAGGCCAAATTTTGGCTCACTTACATTAAAAACGGGCCCTAGTTGCCTTCCTACAGGAAACGCACTTTATGGAAAATAAGTGTTTATTTGGACGGACAAGCATGTTACAATAATCAAGCCATAGTAGCATCGCATACAATGGTACAGTCGATACGCATACATACTTATTGATGCGCCCATTCTCCCACTCCACCACCTCTCCTCCGTGGAGTTTGTTGCTGGCTTGCCTCCGCCCAGTCTTTTTCTTTTAATTAACAGAAGTCGGTCCCACCTCGGGGTAGGGGACCGCGAGGTGGAACAGAAAAAAAAACAAAGAGACATACAATGAAAGCAAAAAGTTAAACAAGGGTAAGGCTCCTAGAAGCCCATAGGGGGATTAGGGGGGGGGGGGGGGAGATGGGGTGTGGGTGGTCCGGGTAGTGGATTATGCTCGCCTGTTGGGTACCTATTTGCGCAAGCCTTATAGTCTGGTTAGGCAACTCCCTTAGTGGGTGGGCTGCGGTATCATCATATCTGAGGCCCCCTGCGCCAGAGGAAGGGCTGCATGGCCCGTTCAGCTCGCGGGGGGGGGGGGGGCTGTCAGGGCACTGGGTGTTTACGACGCATTTGTTGTCCTGGAGATCCAGTCCCCCAGGCCAGGTGACAACCTAAAGTCCAACCATGGCCTCCATGTTGCATAAATCTTCTCCGCCGTAGCATCCTCCTCAGCCCTCATCTCCTGGAAACGCACTTTAAAACAGGCCACACACCCAGATGCATCAACAAATACTACACCAAGTGGTATCATAGCACCCACCCCGAAAAAAAGGCTTGTGGAGTCTCAATAGCGATACACAAGAACCTCCCCCACAAAGTACTGGCAACAAAAGAGGACCCAGAGGGTCGGTACATATTCCTCAAACTTGACCTTGGACACCGTATCCTGACGTTAGCTAACTTATACTTTCCTAACACAGGACAAATCGGCTTCGGGATTATCGCCCTGAGAGAACTAGAGCAATTCGCAGCGGGAACCGGCATCATCCTCGGTGGGGATTTCAACCTGACGATGGACCCTGATCTGGACTCGTCTTCGGGTAAGTCCGGGGTTTCCCTGGTCGCCATACGTAGACTAAGGAGATGTTTGCAAGGACTGAGACTCGTTGACCTCTGGAGGACTCTTCATCCAGGGGTCAAGGACTACAGCCACCACTCCACAGCACATAACAGCTACGGGAGACTGGACTACCTATTCATTATACACGGTCTTTTAGACCTGGCCCCAAGAAGCTCAATAGGCAACATCATCTGGTCGGACCATGCACCCGTCTTCGGGGCCCTGCTGAAACACGACCATAGGGTCGGAGCCAACACCTGGCGCCTAAACGACAACCTCCTGACGGACGCGCTCTGTCGTGATGAGATCAATAGAACCATCAAGACATTTATAGAAACCCACAGTAGAGACACGACATCCCCACCAACACAATGGGAAGCACTTAAGTGTGTGTTAAGAGGGGTCTTCATCTCCCACGGGGCGAGACTTAAAAAAGATAGAATAGGCAAACTGACAGACCTCAACACCCGTTTGGGGATAGCCAAACAGGCTAATAAAACTAAGGCCACCGCCCACTTGAACGCGGAGATAACCTCCCTCCGCCAGCAGATACTAGCGGTACTGGACCAGGCCCACCTGTGCATTAGAGACAGGATTAGAGGAGGCTACTACGAATATGGTAACAAATGCAGTAGCTGGCTGGCAAAGGCCTTAAACCCACGGGAAAGCCAGTCCTACGTATTTGCGCTGAATTCACCAAAGGAAGGGAAGGTACACGCCACGGAAGACATACGAGAATGCTTCAGAATATATTATGAAGAACTATACAACATCCCGGCCCCCTCAGAGGCGAACCCAAACGATAACCATGACACCATAGAGGCTTATTTACACAACTTTGCCCCCCAAAAGATCTCCTCGCTGGAGGCTGAGACGCTCGAAAATGATCTTATGGAACAGGAAATCCTGGAGGAGATCCGGAACCTAAAAGTGGGCAAAAGCCCCAGGGCCTGACGGCTTTACCCCTCGCTTTTACAAAGCCCTTGGGACCCAGTTAACGCTAATATTATGCAAAACTTTCAATGCGATCTCGGTAAACTGCCCCTTCCCTCGACAGGCATTACAAGCCACAATCACGGTTATCCCAAAACCCGGAAGGGACCCCCTTTTTTGTGGGAACTATAGGCCCATTTCCTTAATAAACGTGGACACAAAAATCTTCGCCAGAACACTAGCTACACGCCTTGGGTCATTGATCCCTAGAATTATTCACAGAGACCAGGTGGGCTTCGTCCGTGGTCGAGAGGCAAGAGATAACACCATAAGAACTCTCTCCTTGATACATAGGGTACGAGACTCCAACAGCCCCCTTTGCCTTCTATCAGTAGATGCCGAGAAGGCATTCGATCGCGTTAACTGGAGATTCCTTGAAGCCACCTTACAAAAAATTGGCCTAGGAAACAGATTGAGCAATTGGATAATGGCCCTTTACAAAAACACCACGGCTCAAATACGAGTGAACGGGAAACTCTCACATCCAATCAATATCAAAAACGGGACGCGCCAGGGATGCCCACTTTCCCCAACCTTATATATCTTAGTTATGGAGTCACTCGCTAATGCAATCAGAGCAAATCCAGAAATCCAGGGATACAGCACGGCACAAACAGAACACAAGGTGGCGATATTTGCTGATGATCTCCTAGTCTATATCACAAACCCCAGACGGGCCTTACCAGCCATATTACGAGAATTTGACAATTAGAGCAAGGTTATCAACTTTAAAATTAATCTGCGTAAGTCAGAAATCCTAAACATAACACTACAGCACGCAGAACTGGCCCAACTTAAACCCCTATTCCCACTCTCGTGGCGCGAAGACCACATCAAATATCTAGGAGTAAAAATATCGCCCAACCCAGCCCAACTGTTTAACCTAAATTATGAACCCATCTACTCCTCCTTGATAAAAGATCTCGAAAGATGGAGGCCATTAACATTATCATGGTTCGGCAGAATAAACGCCATCAAAATGAATTCCCTCCCAAAATTCCTGTATCTTTTCCAGGCGGTGCCTATCCAACTCCCACACAATTATTTCATTAAGCTACGAAGAGCCTTGATGAGATTCGTATGGGGGGGGGGGGCAAGGCCCGACTGAGCTACAAACTCCTCACCCAAAAGAAAGAGAAGGGTGAAGTGGGCTTACCTGACATGCTCCTCTACTATAGATCCGCAATATGCAGAATGGTCCTGGACCTCATGCACAGGGGACATTCCAAATTATGGGTGGAACTGGAACAGAACTCCGCCCCGCACCGGGCGCAAGGCCTATTCTGGCTTAAAGGAGGACTGGGCAGACGGGGCATAAAGGTGTCGCCATTTTTGAACACTATATTAAGGATCTGGGACAGCTTCGCACACAGATGTGGCCTGATATCCGTGCCGGGACCCTGGACCCCCCTGGTCGGCAAACCGGACTTCCCTGCAGGAGACTGGGGAATGACGTTCCTAGCCAACCTTGGGGCTCCCATCCCAAGGCTACACGACTGTCTTCAAGAAAATGGAATTAAGACCCTACATGCGCTCACAGGAGAGGGAGGCCAGGAGACGGGTGCATGGTTCCAATACCTACAATTATGCCACTACATAAAAACACAAGGCTCAATTGCAGAGCTGTCCGTCCCAGCTACTCCCTTCGAGGAGCTATGTGCTAATCCCCGAGAATCAAGGGGAGAGATCACCAAGGTCTACAACATACAGGTGACCAGGGGGGCTCCGGACCCTGAACGAGGAGCCCGCGGAGCCTGGGAGGGTGAGCTAGGTCAGCCCCTGTCAGAGGAAGACTGGGCCAAAGGGGTTGTTTTGACTCACAAGATGTCGGTTTGCGGGCAGACACCACGAGATAAATTATAAACTCATCATGAGATGGTACCGTACCCCGGCACTACTGGCCAAAATATACCCTGGTACCTCCTCAGCATGCAGGAGATGTCTGAATGGGGTGGGTACGTTTGTACACATCTGGTGGTCCTGCCCGGGTATTTCTAGACTATGGTTAGAAATAGAAGACATATACAATGCCTTGAAAAGAAAATGCTTAACCTTTACAGCGGAGATGGTCCTCCTGTCAATCCTGCCAGGAACCATTTCCGCTAACAAAAAGGATGTCCTTAGGTTTTTCCTTCTAGCCATGCGGACCATGATCCCCAGACTATGGAAAACCAGGACGACACCGACACGCCTGAACTGGGCAATGGCCTTAGACGAAATTAGGCACATGGAGGAATTGAGAGCCAAAGCTAATGACAAATGGACAGCATACTACGCCATGTGGGAGGTATGGATCTCCTTCCGTAGCGCCAACGGATTCGACCTGTGGACCGAAAATGGAGTAGTACCAGCTTGACTGAAGAATGGGACTCCTTTAGAGGCTTCCATGAAACGAGACACTTTCTTTTTCTTCTCCTTCTTTCTCTTCCTCCCCCCCCCCCCCATCTGGACGCCCTAACCTACCCGACCCCCCACCCCACCCCGCCAACCCCTCTATACCCACCCCAATTAATGAATCGGTTTGGAACGATCCTATGTTTTTGAAATATAGTTGAGTTATAAATATTCACTTTGATTCCTCAGAAAAAAGAAGCAATCTAACCACTTCCGAGCCGACCAAGGAGCACAGCACAGATAAGTCAGCTCAGTAGTAATAGTTGCTCAGGGTGACATGCCTGTACTGACTCAAACATAGGCAAACTAGTTAACCCTACCTCTGTTAAGACCATCTTTGTCTGAGGACCTTTTCATTGAGCTGTGACTAGTAGTTGTAGTTATAGTTATATTATATTATGTTAACTATATGGTCTGCTATTGGAACGAACCACAACGTATGTAACAAGTATTGCTTTGAATAAAAACATTTTGACCATAAAAGGTTTCTAAAATGGTCTCTATGGAAATGCATTTATTGCAGTTTTCCAAGTGAAGCAGTGTAGTTAGTTTAAAACAGAAACTTTATTAAAAGTAATACTAAAAATGTATTAGCAAGGAGAAAAAAGGTTCCTTATTTTGTGTTACTATTGCACCAACAAGTCTTTAAGATGAGTGAGGCTGCTTTCACATGTGTATTATGGATCCCTATGAGTCCGTGGACCAACGATCGGGCTAGGACACTTGTCGAGACTGCATATATCTCTAGGACTCCCCAAATCCACACCATTCGCAACCTGATTGGTTGTTTGGATTTATTCACTCAGTGATTGGTTGTATGGGTTGGCTGATTCACGGTGATTGGTTGTTCTGGTTGGCTGATTCACGGCGATTGGCTGTTTGGGTTGGCTGATTCACGGCGATTGGCTGTTTGGGTTGGCTGATTCACGGCGATTGGTTGTTTGGGTTGGCTGATTCACGGCGATTGGTTGTTTGGGTTGGCTGATTCACGGCGATTGGTTGTTTGGGTTGGCTGATTCACGGCGATTGGTTGTTTGGGTTGGCTGATTCACGGCGATTGGTTGTTTGGGTTGGCTGATTCACGGCGATTGGTTGTTTGGGTTGGCTGATTCACGGCGATTGGTTGTTTGGGTTGGCTGATTCACGGCGATTGGTTGTTTAGGTTGGCTCGTATAGAAGTGGGGAGTAAAAGGCTAATATGCGTCCAGACTAGGACTGCAAAAACACACTCATGTGAAAGCAGCTTAATCAAAAGGGTTGTTTTTGCTGCAGCTTTTGCAATTTTTAAGTGTCCTATTAGTTTTAATGGGAATTCAAGGCCATGTCTCTTAAAGGGGTTGTCCCGCGGCAGCAAGTGGGTCTATACACTTCTGTATGGCCATATTAATGCACTTTGTAATGTACATTGTGCATTAATTATGAGCCATACAGAAGTTATCAAAAGTTTTATACTTACCTGCTCCGTTGCTGGTGTCCTCGTTCCCATGGTGCCGACTAATTTTCGGCCTCTAATGGCCAAATTAGCCGCGCTTGCGCAGTCCGGGTCTTCTGCTGTCTTCAATGGGGCCGCTCGTGCAGAATGCCGGCTCCGTGTAGCTCCGCCCCGTCACGTGCCGATTCCAGCCAATCAGGAGGCTGGAATCGGCAATGGACCGCACAGAAGCCCTGCGGTCCACAGAGAGAGAGGATCCCGGCGGCCATCTTCAGCAGGTGAGTATGAAGATGCCGGACCGCCGGGATTCGGGTAAGTACTACCCGGTTTGTTTTTTTAACCCCTGCATCGGGGTTGTCTCGCGCCGAACGGGGGGGGGGGGGGGGGGGTTAAAAAAAAAACAAAAAAAAGCGTTTCGGCGCGGGACAACCCCTTTAACATAAGGGAATGGATCTGCATTCGCACACTGATGTGCAAATCTGTGGCTCAGCCACGGATTTCTGCCACATAATTTGAGTCGGATTCCATCGTCTGAACACCCCAAGACAAATATGTATGGATAGAATAAAGTGGATTATACCCACCTGATAATCAGGTTTCCAGTAGTCTCCACGACAGCACCAATGAGATTGCCTCCTCCTGGTAGGACAGGAACATACTGAGAGGTTAAAAGCTCCCCCCCTTCCCCACTTTCCTCAGTGGATTCTAATGAATTGCCGGGGCAGGAGCTAAACTTAAATTTCTTCCCCTAACCGGGGTTTTTTTATTTTTAAATTTATTATTTTACTTTTATAGGGCGGGAAAGGTACGGGTGCTGTCGTGGAGACTACTGGAAACCTGATTATCAGGTGGGTATAATCCACTTTTTCCCCCAGTCGTCTCCACGACAGCACCAATGAGACGTACCAACTAAAGTTTATTAGGGTGGGATCGCTGCCGAGAGGACTTTGCGGCCGAAGGCCATGTCCTCGTCCTGCTGCACTTTTACCCTATAGTGTTTAGTGAACGTGTGGGGTTTTTTCCAGACTGCGGCCTTGCAAATTTGCTCGACCGAGGCTGAACTGTGTTCGGCCCATGAGGACGCTACTGCCCTTGTGGAATGGGCTTTAAGAGCTAACGGGATCTCCTTCCCGAGGGCCTTATAGGATTCTATGATGGCCAGGCGGATCCACCTGGCTATGGACCTTTTCGCTGCTTTGCTACCCTTATTTGGGCCACTGAACTGGACGAACAGGTTGTCGTCCCGCCTCCAGTGGCTCGTTGTATCTATGTAGGTTAGGACTGCTCTCCTAACGTCCAGGCAGCTTAGGGTTCTTTCCTCCTCGTTTTTTGGGTTGCTGAAGAATGAGGGGATTATTATATCCTGGGACCTATGAAAATCTGACACTACTTTCGGCATAAAGGCCGGGTCTGTTTTAAATATTAGTTTGGTGTCTGCAATTTTCATAAGCGGGTGGCGGATGGACAAGGCCTGTAGTTCGCTAACCCGTCTTGCGGATGTAATGGCTACTAGGAAGATGGTCTTGATTGTAAGCATTCTTATAGGTAGCGCCTCGATCGGTTCGAATGGTACCGCTGTCATGGCCCCTAGAACCCAATTAAGGTTCCAGTCTGGGAACAGGTTTATGGGCCTAGGGCGTAATCTAGCTGCTGCTGTTAGGAACCTGTGGACCCATCTATCGTCTGCGAATTTTGTGTCGCAGATAGCGCTAAGGGCTGAAACTTGGACTTTTAGGGTGCTCGGGGAGAGGCCCATCTCTAAGCCCTCCTGCAGGAATTCTAAGATTAGCGGAGTGTCGGGGATAGAATCCCCGCGATCCCTTCCCTGTCTCCATGAGGAAAACTTTCTCCAGACCTTCTGGTAGATCAGGTGGGTCGTCTTTTTCCTACTGGACATTAGGGTTTCTACTACTTTCTCTGAGAATCCTTTCTTTCTTAGCGAGGATTCCTCAAGAGCCATGCCGTTAAATGGAGTTTGTCTAGGCTGGGGTGGTTCAGTGGCCCCTGCGATAGAAGATCCGTCCAGGTAGGGAAGGTGACTGGGTCCTGGACGCTCAGTGTTGTCAGAAGACCGAACCAGCTTCTTTTCGGCCAGAAGGGGGTCACTAGGATTAGCGTGCATCCCTGGGTTCTGAAGTGCTGTAAAACCCTGGGGATTAGTGGTATGGGAGGAAAGGCGTAGGCCAGTCCTTGTCCCCAGTCCTGGCCTAGGGCGTCTACCGCTATCGGACGATCTCCTGGCCGGAGGGAGAAAAAGTTGCCTACTTTTGTGTTCTCCCTGGTTGCGAAGAGGTCCAACTGTGGGGTCCCCCACCGGTTGGTTAAGATTCTGAATGTCTCTGGGGAGAGGGACCACTCTCCTGGGTCTATCTGCTTCCTGCTGAGGAAGTCTGCTTTTTCGTTTAGTGTCCCCTTTAAGTGGGTTGCCGTGATCGAGAGGATCCGGCCCTCCGCCCAGTGAAAGATTTTCTGTGCGATGCTTTGCAGTGGGGGAGATCTTGTGCCCCCTTGGTGCCGTATGTGAGCGACCGCAGTGACATTGTCTGACAGTATTTTTATGTGTTGGTTCTGTAGCGAGTTGCCCAACTGCTGTAGAACCTGCCAAACTGCCTGTAGTTCTCTGAAATTTGAGGACTGTTCTTTTATCCTCTGAGGCCAGGGACCCTGAAAGAATTGGTTCCCCACATGCGCTCCCCATCCACAGGCGCTTGCGTCTGTTGTGATGTGGATGGCTGGGTTTTGTAGCCAGTGAACCCCTCTCCGCAGGTTCTCTGGGGATGTCCACCAACGCAGGGATGTTTTTGCCCTGTTTGGGATGTACATCCTTGCCCCTAACGAGGACTGCCTTTTGTCACACGAGGATAGGACTACGGCCTGCAGGGCTCTGGTGTGGGCCTGGGCCCATGCTACTCCTGGGATGCATGATGTCAAGCTCCCCAGGAGAGACATTGCCTCCCGAATTGTGCAGAATCGTCTTCGTAGGAAGGTTTTGACTATTCTGCGGATTTTTTGTATTCTCTCCTCGGGAAGGTAGGAGCATTGCGATTCTGAGTCGAGAGTTATTCCCAGAAACGTCTTCTGCTTGCCGGGATCTAGGCTGGATTTTTCCCAGTTTATAATCCATCCCAGTGATTGGAGAAGTTGTAGCACTGTCTCCAGGTGTTTGGTTAGGAGTTTTTTGGACTCGGCTATTAATAGAATATCGTCCAGGTACGGTACTACTAGGATCGATTTTTCTCTCAAGTGGGTGGCTACCTCCGCCATAATCTTGGTAAAGATTCTGGGAGCTGAGGATATCCCGAAGGGCAGGCATCTGAACTGGTGGTGCTCTATTCTTCTGCCCATGTCCACTGCGAACCGCAGGTATTTCTGTGAATCTTTGTGGATCGGGATGTGAAAATAAGCGTCCTTTAGATCGATGGACGCCATGTAGGCTCCTCTGGGGATCAACTTTATTGTCGAGGAGATGGTTTCCATTTTGAATCTCCTGTATCGGACGCAGGTGTTCAGGTCTTTCAGGTTTATTATCGTCCGGTGTTTCCCGCCGGGTTTTTTTTACTAAAAAGAGCCTGGAGTAATAGCCCTGGGTTTCCTCGTTTCGCGGTACGGGAGATATTGCGTTTAACCGTTGCAAGTCGCGCACGCTTTGCCCTAGTAAATGTAGCTGTTTTTTTTGGGGCTCGCGTGGTAATAAATTTCCTTCTGGGGATGGACACCAGCTCTATCTGGTATCCGTACTGAAGGATCTTTGGGATCCATGGGCCCCCGCAGATTGCGGCCCATTGATCCACAAAGCTCCCCAGCCTTGCCCCTACGGGGATGGCGTCAGGGTCTTTGCTTCGGCTCCCCCTGGTGGGGGTTGAAGAGGATATTCCTTCCTCTGCCCCCCTTGGGGTAACTCCAGCGGCCTGTCTTGCCCTTGCCTCGGTAGGCCTCGGGCTGCTGCATTGGGGCCCGGGAAAAGGTCTTCACTCTCTGTGGCTTTTCCTCAGGGAACCCTTTTTTCCTGTCGGCCGCCTTTTCTAGAATTTTATCTAGGTCCGGTCCGAATAGAAATTGGCCGTAGAATGGGAGGGCACACAATTTGTTTTTCGAGGCCAGGTCGCCTGACCATGATCTCAGCCATAACACCCTTCTGGCTGAGTTAGAGCGGGCTGTGGCTTTTGCTGAGAGTTTGACGGTCTCGGCCGCGGCGTCCGCTAGGAAGTTAGTGGCCATGCGCAAGATGGGAAGGGAGTTAAGGATCTGATCCCTCGGTGTTTTGTTGGTCAGGTGTAGTTCCAGCTGCTCTAACCATACCCCCAGGGTCCGCGCCACGCAAGTGGCTGCGATCCCTGGCCTAAGGATGTTTGCCGCTGCCTCCCATGATTTCTTTAGGAGTCCCTCTGCCTTGCGATCCATGGGGTCTTTTAGCTGTGCGGCATCCTCAAAGGGAAGAGTCGTCCTCTTGGCTACCTTGGCCACCGGGACGTCTACCTTAGGTATTTCGTCCCAGCTTGCGCAAGCTTCCTCCTCCAGGGGGTATCTCCTTTTTACGCCTCGAGCGGAGAAGGAACCTGCGTCTGGTTTACTCCACTCTCTCTGAATTATTTTAGAGATGTTTTTGTGGACCGGGAAGGTATGTTTACGCCTCTCCCCGAGTCCACTGAATATCTCATCCTGTCGGGTCCGCGGCTCTCTGGGCTGTTCTATTTTTAACGTAGCCCTGACCGATTTAATTAGTTCCGTCAATTCGTCTTGATGGAACAAATATTTCCTGTAGTCCTCCTCCTCTGAGGACTCTTCGGCCGCCTGTTCCTCTTGCTCTGATCCGATGGAATTCTCGGAATCAGAAGGCTCCTCGGGAACATACGCCTTTCTTTGGCGTTTTGCTGGCGGTGCCGGCAGTGACGTTAGAGCTGATCGCACCTCCTCCTTCACCAGCTTCCTAACGTCATCCAGGAATCCCCCCGATTCCTCTCTGACTAGCCTAGCCACGCATGCCTTGCATAGAGGCCTCTGATACGTGGCTGGCAGTCTCGTCCCGCATTCCACGCACTTTCGCAGTTTTGTTCTGGGGGGGGATGTCTTTTTTTTTTTTTTTTTTTTTTTATAACAATATTCTTTATTGGACATGTGATAAAATATACATACATAGTATTTATAAATGTACAATCCAAGAGATGTAATACTAACATTAAGTTCTATAGTAAAATTTAGAATAAACATATCTGATGGAGACATTTTTGATATATAAGGCACATGTCATTATTTCTTAAGAAAGGAGGGAAACAGGGGAAAGACGGGGAAAGGGAGTTAGAAGGGTAGGCGGGAATGCAAGGGTGGAGGGAGGAGGGTGGAGGAATAGGAGATAGGGAAAAAAAGGGGGGGAAGGATTGGGCAGGGATAGGAGAAGGGAGAGCGGTAATATTGAAGTTTAAGACTCTAACATATGTTATTCAAAGGGTTTATTCAACAGGAAAAACCTTTAACCATGGATTCCACATATCATTGTATTTAGAGACTGCGTTATTTCGAAGAGCTATAATTTTTTCAAAAATACTGTGTTCAGAAATAAGTTGGGTTAATTCTTTTAAGGACGGAATAGTATTCGTCTTCCCTTTTTTGGCAATTAGGTTTTTGGCACCTAGTAGAATATGTCCGATAAGTTTTTTTAGGGGAAAGTATATTTTACCTGGTTCCAATAGTAGTAGGGCTATTTTGGGGGAGAAGTGAAGTTTGATACCTGATATTTTAGAGATGAGGTTAAATGTTTCGCTCCAAAAGGGGCGAAGTAGCGGGCATGCCCAGAATACGTGAAGTAGGGATCCCTCGTGTCCGCATCCCCTCCAGCAGAGATTATTTGGGGAAAGACCTCTTCTAGCCAGTATCGTTGGGGTATAGTACCATCGTGTCAGAATTTTTGTATGTGTTTCGATCAGCAAGATTCCTTGTGAGGATTGTCCCACCCATTTAAAGCTTCGAAGCCACTCGTCAATGGGAATCTTTTGGTTTATGTCTTTTTCCCAATTGATAAGATGGCATTTACCTGGAGCTTTCAAATTTCCCGAGAGATTATCATAGAATAGCCTAGTAGTAAATTTTTTGTTGCTGGGGTTTAGGAGAGAAAGCACTATATCAGGAGCTTTAATAGTTTGAAGATTGAAATTGCGCAGAAAGGACCCTACTTGATTAAATCTATAAATTTCGCCATAAGGTTTGTGAAATGTTGACTTCAGAGACTTAAAAGTGTGGAGGACATTTTTGGAGTAGAGATCTGAGATAAATTTTATATTGTTTTTTGTCCAAATTTTAAGCTGTAAATTAGGAATGAAATATTCTAATGTTTCTATGGGAATGTTCGATATAGTTTTTTGTGGTTAGGTATTTCGAGATATGTCCATCCATGCCTCAAGCGTAGCTTTCATTGGAGGAGAGATGGGGAGGGTCTTCAGGCAGTTTGTTAGAGAAGGTATGCGGGCACAAATGGAGGCGGCATATAGTAGAATTTTTAGTGTTTTTTGTTTGTTTAATTCCAGTTCTATTGAAGGCCAATTAAGCTGTGGGTTGTGCCGTGTCCAGGGGGTTAGGTGACTTAAAAGAGTAGATTTATAGTAGGATTCTATGTTGGGGAGTCCAAGACCGCCTTGATATCTATTTAGGGTTAGTATGGATAGTGCTATTCTGGGCCTTTTATTTTGCCAGATATATTTTGACAATTGCTTCTGGAAGCTATTTAATGTGTGTTTTGGGATTGGCACTGGGAGTGTTCGGAAATAGTGTAGAATTTTTGGTAGTATGAGCATTTTGTATATTGATACTCTACCTAACCAAGTTACGGGGTGTGAATGGAAATTGTCTATATCTTTTTGGATTTCCGAGAGGAGCTGGGGGAAGTTGGCAGGTATTATGTCTGATAAAGGAAAGGATAGATTTATTCCTAAGTAGGGAATAGATTTATTTTGCCATTGGAATGAGAATTCTTTTTGTATGTCTTTTTTTAGTCTTTCTTTGAGGTGTATTCCAAGAACTTGGGATTTGTTGGAGTTCAATTTATAATAGGATATTTCCGAGAATTGGGACAAGATTTTCTGAGTGGATCTCAATGATTGAAGAGGTTTAGTTAAAATAAGAAGGACATCATCGGCAAATAAACTAATTTTATGCTGTCTATGTGTTGCTGGAATACCGTAGATGTCTGGATCATTTCTTATTTTTTCGGCTAAGGGTTCCATTATTATTGTGAATAAGAGTGGCGAAAGAGGACATCCTTGGCGAGTGCCATTTGTTATGGGAAATGGGTTAGAAAGCATACCGTCGACTAGTACTTTTGCTGAGGGGTTGGTGTATAGCGCTTTAATTGCATTAAAGATGTTGCCGGAGAATCCGAACTTACGAAGGGTGGCAAATGCATATTCCCAGTGGAGTCGGTCAAATGCTTTTTCAGCATCTAGTGTGACCAGGACTGCCGGGTTCTTTTCTTGTTCCAGCTTATGAAGAAGATTTAAAATTCTTCTAGTTGCGTCTGAAGCTTGTCTTCCCTTCGTAAATCCTACCTGATCTGAATGTATCAGGTCTGGCAAAATATCAAGAAGTCTCTGTGCTATGGTCTTTGCGTATATCTTAATATCGCAATTTAGGAGGGAAATGGGTCTGAAATTGGATGGGGTGGTGGGGTCTTTACCAGGTTTAGGGATTGTTACAATTGTAGCTTCCAGGTTTTCTTTAGGAAAAAGGCCATCTGTAATTCCCTGATTGAAGGCTTGGGCCATATGGGTAGTTAGTGAGGTGGAGAATGTTTTATAGTAATCGTTAGAAAAACCGTCAGGGCCTGGGGCTTTTTGAGCTTTCAAGGTTTTTATGGTTTTCGCGATCTCGAGGGGTAATATTGGAGAATTTAGGGATTCCAAAAGGGTTTGTGTGAGAGATGGGAGTTTGATATCCCTTAAAAAAATTTTTATGGATAGTATAGACGGTTGGGGGGTATTACTATCATCTCTCAAATTATAGAGTGCCTCATAATATTGTCGGAAAGAGTCTACTATCTGGGAAGGATGAGATAATTTGATCGAAGGGTTTTGCGGGTCAAGAATATATGGGATTTTTGACTTTTGTATTTGTTTTTTGACTAGTTTAGCCATCATTCGGGAGGGTTTATTATTAGAGGCGTAAAATGTTGCTCGGGATGATTTCATCTCCTTGTCGTAGTTATCCATTAAGTTAGTCCTCAAGGTCTGTCTTAATTTAAAAAGTTCTGTGTGAAGGTGTTCAGATGGATTTTTCGAAATTTGTTTTTCAATAGATGCGATTTGATCCATTAAAGTATTAGTGGCACGGGTTTTTTCTTTTTTATAATGGGCGCTAATTTTAATAAGTATTCCTCTAATGAATGCCTTGTGGGCATTCCAGATGGTTATTGGGGACATTTCGGGGGTGTTGTTGATTCTAAAGTATTCTTTTATCTCAGACGTGATGGTATTATTATATTTGGGTAGTTTTAGTAGAAATTCGTTGTTTTTCCAATTTTTGGGTTTGTCTCCCATTCCCTCTAGAGAAATGGTAATGTCGACTGGTGCATGATCAGACCACGTTGTTTTACCGACCTGGGCTGATCTAGCTTGAAAAAGCATGGTTTTGTTTAAGAGAATTAGATCAATTCTTGAGAAGGATCTGTATCTGGGTGAATAAAAAGAAAACTCTTTTGAGGAGGCGTTCAGACATCTATAGGAGTCGAATAAAGCTTCTTTGTGTAGCCATGGTGAAAGTGACGGAGTCGATCTTTGAGACCCTCTTGTAGAATCTAGTAGATTATCCGGGACCGCATTGAAATCTCCGCATATGATAAGGTTACCCACCTCGCGCCTCCTGATCTTTTTGATGGTTTTGTTTAAAAAACGTATTTGGGCTTTATTTGGGACATACAAGTTTACAAGAGTGAAGGGCTTATGGTTAAGCAAGCCTGTCAGGATCAAATATCTGCCCTTTGGATCTAGTTCTTGGTATGAAACCTCAAATTGTATGGTATCTTTAAATGCTATTAGGACCCCAGCTTGTTTCTTTGAAGCCGAGGCAAGAAAAATTTTTGGATATTTTTTGTGGGTAATTTTTGGAGTGGCGGAGGACGCGAAGTGGGTCTCCTGCACACAGATAATATCAGCATTGGACCTCAGGGCCTCCTTCCAGAGTGAGGATCTTTTGAATGGCGAATTTAACCCATTGGCATTTAACGATAAAATTTTTACCGACATCTCAAAAGCTCCTGTTGAACAATTGCGTATGTGGAACAATCTAGACTATAAGTAAGATGGTCAGACTTCAAAAGTAGAAGTGTAACAGGTCAGGTTTCAAGGTAAATAGAAAAATTAACAAGCAGTAGGTTTCTACTATTTAAACACAGACCAGGTTTAAAATTACTTTAAACAGACAAAGTATGACTGCGGGGATGCCGCGAGTCGTACGGTAAAGAAACGTAGATTATGACTATTTGTCAGATCTGTTTCTTTTAGAAGGGGGGGGGCGGAAAAGTTCGCCTGAAAAGGAGTTTCCATAGTCACCTATGGTAGGTGGCGTTAGGATCCTTCCATTTGGTGCAAAGCTCACTTTCGGGGCCCGTCTTGTAGTTGTTTTCTTGGGATTCTTGAAGTCGGGTGAAGGCGATGAGGGGTTGGCAGGTTTAAACCCCATGATTTGAGAAGCTGGACGGCGTCCTCTGGTTTGTTTAGAACATGGGTTGTGTCATCTCTGCGGATCAAGATCTTGATGGGAAAACCCCATCTATAGGGGATATTAGCTTGTCTCAGAGCTAATGTTATTTCCGCAAATTTTTTCCTCTCAGACATGGTTGCTTGGGATAAGTCTGCATAGAGACGTATGTCTGCATAAGGTGGAGGTAGTTGTTGTAATTTGCGGGCTTCTGACATGAGCGCATCTTTCGTGTGGTAGAAATGGATTCTAGCGATTATGTCTCTTGGGGTAGATTCAGCGAGAAATTTAGGTCTGGGAAGCCTATGAGCCCTGTCTATAATTAGGTCTTGTAGAGGAGCTTCAGGAAGCAGGGTACGCATAAGCTGGTTTAAATATTTTGGAATCTCGGGTGCTGTAATAGACTCTGGAATGCCGCGGAATTTGACATTATTGCGTCTATTCCTATCTTCCAGGTCTGCGAGTTTGGATTTTAGTTGGGTAACTTCGTCGGCCAGATCATAGTGGGCGTCAATTAAGGCGTTGTGGGATTGTGTAATTTCGCCCATTTTGCTTTCTGTGTGGGCCACACGTTCGCCGATTGACTCCATTGTTGCCGTTAGCGAGGAGTTAAGTGATGTAAAACTTGTGTATAGAGAGTCACTCAGGGCCACTATCATATCTTTTATAAATGCCTCAGAGGCTGGCTGTGTAGATGATGGCAGAGCTTTTATATAGTCTCTCATAAAAGGAGCTTGGGAAGGTGAGAAAATGGGACCTTCATTCCTGGGTCTCTGTTTTAAGGGACTTTCTGAGGGAGAGTGAATACATTCACCACGAGGGGAGGAGGAGGGCGCCATCTTAGGGGATGTTACAGCTGCTTGTGGGCTTTGGCGTTTACCCCCTATGTGCTTGTGAAGTGGGGAGGGATGTGGAACACTCACCCCTCTGTCTGAATCCCTCTCCGGTGATGATCCGGCAGCCGAATCTGAAGGAGCGCTGTCATTTTCTCTTTCCTGAGATCGCGCTGCGGAGCCGGTCGGGACCTTCACACTGCAGGCGCGCGGCACCTCCGGAGCGGAGAAGAACTCCTCCAGACGCCGTGGTTGAGGTCGGGAGGGTCTGCGGCGAGACATTGTCGGTAGCAGAGGAGTTGAGGCTGTGTTAGCACTGCTGGAAGGGTCTCTGACGTTGGTGTGGAGTTGCGGTAGGTGACTGTATTAACGGAGCTCCGGGTTCACACCGCCATCTTCTCGCAGAGCCAGGCCACGCCCCCCCGGGGGGGATGTCTTTTTTATCCCCCTGACAAACAAAGCATTTTTGCGGGTAAACATGCAATTTTTCCATATACAACATACTGGATATTTGCATTGTATTTTTGCCGCACTGGCTACTTACGGCCGCTGAGGCTGAGGTTTCAGCTGTCTCTGGGGCTGGAGCACTCATCTTTATACCAGTGCTGCAGACACCCTGCGACCTGTAGTGCTGGTGTTCTGGCTTCTCTCAGGTTCCTATTTGAATTTTCGCGCTCCTGCGCTAAGCCCCGCCCCCTCCGCTCCTAATGCAGACGCGATGACGTCATCGCGCTGGACGCGAGATGCGGCGCCCCGCCCCCTGCCGTCAAAGGGCTTCCTGGAGCGCCGCGCTGTAATTTCTGCCGGAGGACGAGGGGGACTGAGGCTCCCGCTTTGAACCCCCCATGGGCCGCCGCGGGAGGAACCTGGCCCGGGGGTTACCACCCTGATGTGGCGTCCCGGGAGTCGTCTGGCTGCGAAGGGATGACAGGGTGAGCCACTGCCTTCCGATCCGCCTGTATCTTTCGCTGGTTTCTCCACCAGCTCCTCTCATAGATCCTGCCTCCTGGCAGGACAGGAAGACACTGAGGAAAGTGGGGAAGGGGGGGAGCTTTTAACCTCTCAGTATGTTCCTGTCCTACCAGGAGGAGGCAATCTCATTGGTGCTGTCGTGGAGACGACTGGGGGAAAAGAACATTAATACTGGATTAGGACTGCTGACTGTGTTTTAATGGTATGTGTGAACAAAAGTTTAGGCAGCCTACAATACTGGAAACATTTTCTCGGTGTTAGATAAATCACAATGAAAGGGTGACCTCATATATCCAAGTCCTAAATAGAGAAAACCCATCTGTCATGTAATTACTTATTTAAAAAAATAAGGAAAGATGTAGCACTCATGATTACAGCCCGAGTATGACTAATGATGAGGTGATGCAACATTTTAACACAGTGAACCTAAGGCATGCAATAAACTAACACTGTGTATAAATACGTACCCTATGCTATAAGACAATCGGATCAAGAAAGAAAAGTCAAAGATTAAATGAAAATGAGTATATATACATGTTCATTGTATGACGGAAAATTGATAGGATTCATTAAAAAAAACAAAAAAAAAAACCTTATCCATGAGGAACTAATTCTGTTGACAAATATACAATAAGATAAGGTTAATCAATATCATTGGTCCTAGCCATTGTTGTTTTAGTATATGCCTTTTAAGGTCACTGCTAAGAATTTTTTGATTTTGTAATGATATAGTGGATCCTTGGTGGTTTTATATTCCTAAGTGAATTAAAGGTTTAACGACCTTTTACACGCAGAGATAATCTTTCAAACGGCTGAAAGATTTATCAAACTATTTTCATAAAGTGTTGGCTATTAACACTCATCTTCATTTGCATGTAAAAGGGCCTCAATGAGCTGTTTGCAGAGCCCAGCCTGTGTTTAAACACACTCCCAGCTGTTTAAACAGCTGCTGGAAAACTCCATTGTTCTCTCTCTCTCTCCCCCCCCCGAATCTTTTCAGACGAGTAGGCAGTTACTCGAAAACAAGCGATGCTCGCTCGAGTAATTGCCTTAACCGAGCATGCTCGCTCATCTCTAGCCTATACCAACACTCTGTCCGCATCAGAGTTGTAGTTTCCATTTTTAATTGGAGCCACAATACTGTGCTGGACTAGGACAGCCACTTTTTCTATTGAATGCGACGGGGGACTTTGCAGTGGAGGCTCTGAACAAAACCTCCGGCACAGATGTGAACACAGTCTAAAGAGCCATTTACATGCAAAGATGATCACTGAAAATTTGTTCAGAAGATAGGGAGATTGACAGTTAGAGCGATTATTTTGCATAAGCTGCTAATGGGCACTAATAACCATTAGCAGCTTATTAGCTTCATTTGCATGTAAATGAGCCTTCCTTTGCTGTATGCAGATAACAGCAGGTGGTCTGTTATCTGCACACAGCCCCTTTGTTCTGCTGCAGGACTGCAGCTGAAAACAATGTTATCAGTGCTCACATGGAGAATCACAGGGTGTAGTCCCTGCTATCAGTTGCTCGGCCAAACAATGGATTTTAAACTCAACATAAAGTCATCGATCGGCCCGAAAAGTAAACGATTATCGCTCAAAAGACATCGTTTGAGCGAATTTTGAGCGATAATCATCCCATGTAAACGGGCTCAAGCCATGTATGTGGGTTAAAGAGTATTTTGTTATTTCATATAGCAACCACAAACCCAAGAGTTAAGAGATACCAGTGTGCATCGAGCTGCCATGCTCTTTTCACTAATGTGTCATTTCTGAGCCTTGAGATTGTACAAACAATATGCCGTTGTCTGTGCAGGGAATTTGGAGATCTGAATCAGAAAAAAATGAAGTTTTGAAAGCTATAAAGATATATTAGGTGACTAAAAGCAAAAAATTGTGGACCTAAAAAAACAAAAAACGTGGTGTTAGAAGGTGGGAAATCACTTTAAAAGTGTTATCTGGGGCCAAAAAGTATCTTAATGCTGCTCACAATGCTGTAATAAATAACTAAAAGCCATGCTCACCTCTCCAGCCCCCTCCACTCCTGTTCTGCCAGTGCCAGGGCTCCCTGCTGGTCGTTTCTTCTGACTGCAAAGAGCCACCGATGGCATTACAGACACCAGGAACTTGTGACCACTACAGCCAGGCACCTGCTTATTTTGGCCAATGATGAGCTGCGCAGCGGTCACATGTCCTAATGTCAGGAAGTCATTGCTGCTGCAGGTGGTAGTGAAGCTATCAAGGGACTAGGTACTGGTGGCACATAAGTGGCAGGCGATCAGGTGAGAAGACTATTGCTTGTTTTATAGCATTGTCCCTGGATAACCCTTTTAAATGCAGAAGGCTATCGTAAGTTGGAAGGTTAACGCAGGTGATTGTTTACGGATACAGAAGAGTTTACTAGAATAAAGGTCAAAAATAACATTAAAAGTATTTTTAATGAATGACAGATAGATTTAAAATACTTGTTTCAGATGTTTAACACAAAAATGTCTATTCTTGATTTGTTGACGTTAAAGGGATTGTTAGAACTGAATTTTCTTATTGTAAAAACAGGTTCACCATGCTGGAAAATAACAAACGAGCTTATACTCCCCTCCTGACCGACAGAGCCAGCGATCAATTGTTGTGCTCTGTGATTGGCTGCAGCAGCCTGTAAACAGTACATCATAGCAGAGATCTGGCGCTGTGGGCGGGGCAATGCGGGGAGAAGCGAATAGGAGCTTGTTTTTTTTTATTTCCAGTATGGAGAACCTGTTCTTACAGTAAAAGCGTATCATGGAAAACCCTCTTTACTTGTGAAATTGTCACATAGCAAAACATGCATAAATAACCTCCACATCAGGAATGCAGTCTTCACTCAATGTTTAAGTAGTTGCGCCTCACAAATATATTTCCATCTAATCTTTATTGGGAATCAGTTATTTCTTAAATGAGTCAACATGTATCAGCCATCATCTTCCAACCCATCTGCCTGAAGATCACCCGGTACTTGAGAGATTACAGAGCTTTGCTGTGTTATTCCGTAGTTTGTTCCTCATTTCTCTATTAGGGCCTCAAGCTGCTCCTGCAATGATGTCACCTAAGAAGAGAACATACAATTATTAGCGGTGCACAAAATATGCCTCTAACTGTTTTGCACATGTTGGGGTCAAAAGTAGGGTACGGTTAGAGGACATCTGTCACCTACTTTTAGCCCTATAAGCCAAGCTAAGTTGATGGGCTAAATGTAGGTGATGCACCAAGTCCAGGGATGTAAGGACTATACCGTAATTCCCCCAATGTCTGCGGTGGAAGTCGCCGCTCAATGCATTGCGTGGTGCTGTTAAGTAGTCCGCCTGTTCTCATACTACTACTGAGCAGCGCTGTTCAATGCACTGAGTGGTGGCTTCCATCGCTCACACCGGGGGTATAACTGGGAAGGTAAGTATAACAATTAGATCTCCGGACTCAGTGCTTCACCTACTTTAAGCCCATAAACTTAGCTTATAGTGCTAGTAGGTGAGAGTCTCTCTATGAAAAGCACCCTCAAAGAGATAAAAGAAAAATATTAGATGTTTCACTCTAACAATCAGTAATACACATCTGTTTTTGAATTACATGTGTTGTCTTTTGTGAAAATTATTTATCACTAACCCATAAATAAAGATTGAAGGAAGTGGGGTTTGAGAATCCCAACGCACCCTTGCCTCTTCGTTCAGTTGCCAGTTTGGCGGTGAGCTGGGGATCCGGATGTCGTACACATCCAATTATACATTTCTTCCATTTAAATCAATCATCAGAAATCCCTGCAGAATTTCACACACAAACCCCCTTTGTAGCATTATTCTTATTTACGGCTACTATTAGACACCCATTAGGCTGCGTCTTTATGGTGCTTGTGCGCTGTCTCTTCCTGGGGCCCTTTGACTCCCCACTTCATACGCTCTGAAGCAATGTCTTGCCTACTTTCCTCAAGAGCCATAGGTTCTGCTCGTATGTAAAAGGAAACATCTTACTGTGTTCTGAGAACATACGAGAGAGCAGGCAGGCTCTGCATTTAGAAGCATCCCTTACATCTGCCAAGAGATTATGTCATTGAGATAGTCTCTCTCTGACACTCACAAGAAATGAGTGTCAGAACAGCAATGTACATACAACAGGGAGTGGATCGTGTAGAGCAGTTGTGCCTTACACTCAGCGGACATAACTTTTAGGAAACAGTGAATGAAGTGATGTCCTGGAGCCATACAATACGTATATCCAACAATTATAGCAGTTCCGTGCCAAGACAAACTGGCTGCTAGGGTTGCACTGCTGTCTGCTTTAGCCGCTTGGCATTATGCCCTAGCAACCAGCAGGACTAGCACCATCATGCCAGCAAAGGGGAGAAGCAATTAATCATGTCAGATTTTCCATTGAGAACCTCCCACTAATTGATAACAATGCTAATAATGCCAGTACTAGTCTTCTATTGATTCTGTTCTATAATAAATTTCCTTCTTTCCTCTTAACTTCGTATTGTCCGTTACGTAATACAAACATATCGCATTTCACAATCAGCAAGATTTACCTTTATAGTAACTGCTAGGTTGTATTTATTGGGCAAAATAATGATGGAAAAATATTGGAAACCCGTACTTTGCTATTTTTTACCTGTTTAATGCTTTTATTGCGCTGTATAATCAATAAAGAGTTGGCTTCACAACTCTATCATTATATAGACATCTGTCTAAAACATTGATTTGTACATTCCAAAGGATGTGAAACATGCACCTCATCATTCTACTATCCGCATGATAACAGAGTTCTGATCTGCGTCCAATCGCAGGGATACCGACGTCTACATGCTGGTTTTTCACAATCGCTCACTTAATCTAGACAAAGTATCAAGCTGCAGTTTTTAGTCCCAGAGAATTATTTAAACCATGTACACGGCTGGTGTAAGAGGCTCATGGAAAGCTCAATGGAAAAAATAAGGAAAAGGTACTACATGAGTAAAATGAGAAAAAAGTTTGGTACCGAGTTAGCCTGTAGAGCAACATGTGATTGTTCTCAGTAAGGAAAACCAAGTAATGTTGTCGATATGATACCTTTTAATGGCTAACAAAAATACACGATCTTACAGCAAGCTTTTGGATCTTCTATGGACACTTCCTCAGATTAAGCCTGAGGAAGGGTCCATAGAAGATCTGAAAGCTCGCACTAACAGCATGTATATTTGTTAGCTATTAAAAGGTATCATATCTACAAGATTATTGGTTTCTCTTACGGCGAACAATCACACTTAAATAGTGAGTGTCACCTCATTAAGGTCTCGCACAAACCATTCATAAGGTGGCAGATGGAATCAGCCGTTATCATTCAGGGAAGTTCCAACCTGCCATAAAAAATCCTAAAACGCCCTACTTTAAACTAGATTATGGATTTCATAAGAACCCCTTTAATCATGCAAGCACATAAAGTTCTTAAGCATTTGAATACCTAAAACACTAACATTGCTAGCAGCTAAAAAAGACAGAAGTAGAGATGTAACCCAGAATCTGTCCAGTCACATCCGAGCATGCAACATTTTACAAAGAACTCCTGGACTAGTCAGCTACTTTTCTGCTTCCTCCCCCTTCTAAAACATATAGTGTAGCAAAACTAGGGTTTTATTTAGCCCTCCATTTAAAAAAATTCCACCAATAGCACAATTCTTCTCTTAGGCCGCTTTCACACGAACATAAAAATTGCGCAAGATTTGCCCGTTGTAAGGCACAAGTCTCACACAAATATGAACCCCATTCTTTTGAAAAAATCACGGCATATCCTATTTTTGGGTGTTCCCTCAGAACATATTGTTTTCAATGGGGCCGGAAAACACAGCATACAATGCAAAGTTTTCTATTCAAAACAATGGGAAACATTTGCCGATCCGCTGATGTGGCTGCAAGCCATGCTGGAGGATCGCAACTCTATTGAAGGGATCGGAGGAGTTTTTGACAGGGAAGCACTTTGCATGCCCGTATAAAAAGCACGCTGGAAAGCACAATATCTGCTGGGTTCTACGATATCGCGGACGCCTGTGTGTAGGAAGCCTTACAGTGAGAGCAAAATGATTAAGGGACTACAAGAAGCACATCTCATGCAAAATGTCATTGCCCATCTTATTGGGATTGTAGCCCCCACACTTAATAGTGTAACATAAAGCTAAAAGAGCTATGGAGTGCTACAACTACACCAACAACAGGATGAAGCATCATGTTTTACACATCTTATATAACTGAAGTCCTATGAAGACATTGACCTCCAATTCTCTCCAAGAAATAGTTGAAAGGAAATTATTTTTTTCACATTACCTTCCATTGAAGTATTTTCATTATGACTTTGAAATGCCAAGAAGAAAACAAATCTGATGTCAGCCCTCTAAAAGCTGACCAGGGAAAAAAACAAACCCTCCTGCTGGCCGGATCCTCCTCTTCTGTTTTGGAGCGTCCATTACCCGCAGTTCACTTCAGTGACATAGCATTCATTGCCTAGCAGGGAATGCCGAACCCTCGGCAGCCTGCTTTAGTATGCATGCGTGATATCTCCTCGCTAGTGTTCCATATAGTATATGACACGCTAGTGACGAGACATCGCGCATGCGCAGCCGCGTAGAAAACAGACTGCCGTGGATTCTGCATTCCCTGCTAGGCAGAGAATGCTATGTCACTAGTGACCGGGTACATTGCCCTGCAGGAAGCAGAATGCAGGCAATGTACGTTTTGTCACAGAAAGAAGAGGATCCGGACGGCTGGAGGTGAGGTGACCCGGGGAACTGGAGGAGCAAAGAGAAGATCGGGGAGGTGAAGATCTGGTAAGGAGGCTGCCTGGGGAGGAATAGGCACGTTTAGATAGTTCAAACGTGTCCTGATGTCTTTATTGTTCAAATCACAGCTCCTCCACACGACTAGCCTTCTGGACGGCGCCAGTTTTAGTACTGTAACCAACATGTCATCATGACCCCTCCACAGATGTAGTGTGCCTTCTGTCCGTGCATGAGCAAGTCCTGGACATAGGAGTCGCGCATCTATGGAGTCAACATGATGCCGAAGGCTGGCCATGCGAAGGTGGACAGAGCCATAACACACATTGAAATATTTTTTAAAAATGTCCGCAAAAGGGGTCCATAACATTTAAAGGTGTGTGGCACAAAACCACCTCCTGCCCTATTTACATGATAGAAAAGAAGCATCTGATTGGTGGGGAACCACTGGGAATGTACACACTACCACTTCATTCATTTCTATGGGACTGCCAGAAATAGCAAAGCACAAGTGCTTAGCTATCTGCAACGGTCCCACAGAACTGAATGGACTAGTAGTGCAAACACATGACCACTGCTCTGTTCATTTGAGGACCCAGGGACTCCAGTTCTTTTAAATCAGTAAGGGTTCCAGCAAACGGACCCCCAATGATCAAATATCTATCCCCTATTTTAAGTTGACCCAATCCTCTCTCACCTCATCCCCAATCCCATCACCTTACCCATGTGCATCCTGGGGTATTCTGATTAAATAAGCTGTACTTAAAGGAGATGTCCCGCGCCGAAACGGGTTTTTTTTTTTTTCAACCCCCCCCCCCCCCGTTCGGCGCGAGACAACCCCGATGCAGGGAAGTAAAGGAAGCTTACCGGAGCG
Source organism: Eleutherodactylus coqui (assembly GCF_035609145.1). Classification (NCBI taxonomy): domain Eukaryota; kingdom Metazoa; phylum Chordata; class Amphibia; order Anura; family Eleutherodactylidae; genus Eleutherodactylus; species Eleutherodactylus coqui. Next base: position 54,161,276 of record NC_089846.1, on the reverse strand, counting down.
CTTACCTTAATCCCCGCGCTCCGGTGACTTCAATACTTACCGCTGAAGATGGCCGCCGGGATCCTCTGTCTTCGTGGACCGCAGCTCTTCTGTGCGGTCCACTGCCGATTCCAGCCTCCTGATTGGCTGGAATCGGCACGTGACGGGGCGGAGCTACACGGAGCCGCTCTCTGGCACGAGCGGCTCCATAGAAGACTACAGAAGACCCGGACTGCGCAAGCGCGGCTAATTTGGCCATCGGAGGCCGAAAATTAGTCGGCACCATGGAGACGAGGACGCCAGCAACGGAGCAGGTAAGTATAAAACTTTTTATAACTTCTGTATGGCTCATAATTAATGCACAATGTATATTACAAAGTGCATTATTATGGCCATACAGAAGTGTATAGACCCACTTGCTGCCTCGGGACAACCCCTTTAATGTCTAGCAGCAGCTGCAAAGCCAATAAGATTTTAGCATGGGAGATTTCTCATAATGTGAAGGTAGAAAAAGTGGACTTGTTTAGCTTGGAAGAAAGATGCCTTAAAGGTGGATCTTATTTACACTTATGTGTGTGGCCAATACAAAGAACTGTATGAAGGAATGAGGAAGATTCCTTACGCTTTAAGGAAAGCCATCAGACACGAAGGGTTCCTTACAGTTTAGCGTAGTCAAATTATAAAATGTTCTACCCTGAAAAGTAGTAATGTCAGATTCTATAGCAGCAATCAAAAAGGCCCGGAGCCAATAAACTGTAGTGGGAGTTAATAATGATAGTGCATAAAGTTGCACTTGGAGAGATATGTTGCTCAGCCCAAGTAATTATGTTACTATGTAAAACCTGCTGATATCATCAGAAAATTATTTAGATCATGTATTTATTAAAACTGCTCGAGAATAGAACACAAATAAGCACTTGGAATGTAGAAAGGTAAGACGACCAACATCGAATATAAAAAAGCCTACAGGCTTTTTTTTTTTTTGCCCCACACTTTGACCCCTTTATGTGACCTTTGGTGGAAGATTTTGGCGTCATTAGATTTGTTACATCCTCACCGCCGCCGTAAATCATAAAATGTGAGTTTGATACATGGAGTCACCTGTCAGACAAGGTCAAAGTTCCTATGTTAATTCTAGCGGCGGTGTTGTGCTTCAGCCAACAGCGCTGCTAGAGAGAGTAGGGCTCCTTTACACTGACAAGGGCATTATCGGGCCGTGAATCATGGCCCGATTGCCCTCGCGATCCATGTGGAAACCTGTGGATGCGAGGAGTTTTCACATGAAAACAGCCTTGTATCCCTACGGGGCTGAAGGAATCCCCCAGCGCAGCTGTCACAGCCATGGCAGGGGATCGCATGTTCTCCCATTCTTCTCATTACGGTCGGCTCTGCTGCTGACGGCCCCATTGGGAACAGTGGGTGATATCACAAAAAGAAAGGACATGCTGCGATTCTTTCCCTGCATAGCATGGCAACGCAGTGCCATGCAGGAAACCTCACAAAGGGAATGCACCCATTTTATGTTCGCGTAGTGAACATCGCGTCAATCTGGTTTTGTAGAATATCTCACCTGTTGTTTCTCACGGTCTTCCTGCTGCCTGAATTCATCAAGGACTGCTTGTAAACGTGTCTGAGGGGTTACAGATGATAAAGAAAAGTGAGAATACTATTCTAACACCATTATGACCTCTCACAAATACGGGGTAGTAGCAATACTCCTTTCTCCTCACCTTAAGAGCGACATTCTCCACTTTCATGATCAGCTCTTCCTGACGTTTCCTTCTTTCTTGAGTCTCCCGTAGTTTCTTCTGTAAATTTTCTACTTGTTTCTGCAGTTCTAGCACTAAAGGGAAATAAAAAATAAAATATGTACCGTATATACCGGCGTATAAGGCGACGGGGCGTATAAGACGACCCCCCAACTTTCACCTTATACGCCGGTAATACAGTGGAGAAAAAAAAAATCAGTACTCACCTCCCCCGGCGTTCTGTCGCGCTCCGGCAGGATGTCGCTCGCTCCTCGTCCCCGACGCAGCATTGCTTTCTGAATGCGGGGCTTGAAATCCCCGCCTCCAGAAAGCTAATACACACGCCGTCAGCTAATACACACGCATTCAGAAAGCAATGCTGCGCCGGGGACGAGGAGCGAGCGACATCCTGCCGGAGCGCGACAGAACGCCGGGGGAGGTGAGTAATGATTTTTTTTTTTTTACACTTTTTTTTTTGTATTACCGGCGCATAAGACGACCCCCGACTGCAGAGCAGATTTTTCGGGGTTCAAAAGTCGTCTTATACGCCAGTATATACGGTATTCAGAAACAAAATCAGCACAAAACTGATTCCACAGCATACGAGGGGGTACCCAAAAGAAACGGGAATCTTCTGGTGGGCGGGGCGCTACTAGTACTGGCTTCTATTGCTGGGTGAGTGTCTGTGGAGCCCTTCTGAAGCGGTATGTATTTGGCTATAGAGATTTTTTTTTTTTGACAAGTTATTTAGTCTTTGCCTACTTTGTTCATATGAATTGCAGCTGTGAAATTTTTTACCTTCATAAAAAAAGTTACAAAAATAAATACATTTAAAATTATTTTTACAGAATAATTACATGCAAACGACCCACCGCCAACCAGAACAGTGGCCATACGCACCCCATCATCCAAAACTATACATAATATACTGTATATCAAAACGTCCAGAAAAAAAAATGAGGATCCCATTTCACAGACTTCATTTTAGCATAAATAGACTAATTTAAAATCAAAAACAACTATAAATGTTAGAAAAATTGTTTGTTTTTAGCTTTTTACCCCCAATAGTCAGTGAAAAGAGAGATTTTTATATTATATATAATATTATAGGGGGGGTGGGGGGGGAACACAGTAAAAACAATTTTGGTTGCTGAAGAGAAATTAAAAAAAAAATAGGGCAGTAAAAGCCACATGGGTAAAATCCCTAAAAAGTGTCTGGTCCTTTAGGACCAGTGGCTTGTCGCGTCTATGTAGCCTAGAACTGCTCTCCTAACGTCCAGGCAGCTTAGGGTTTTTTCTTCTTCGTTTTTAGGCTTACTGAAGAAGGAGGGAATTATTATGTCTTGTGACCTATGAAAATGTGATACTACTTTCGGCATGAAGGCAGTGTCCATTTTAAATACTAATTTGGAGTCCGAGATTTTCAGGAACGGGTGGCGAATGGACAGGGCCTGCAATGCGCTAACTCGCCTTGCGGAGGTGATGTCTACTAGGAAAATAGTCTTGATCCTAAGCATTTTTATCGGTAATGCTTTGATCGGCTCGAATGGTTCCGTTGTCATGGCTTTTAGGGCCGAATTAAGGTTCCAGTCTGGGCAAACATTTATGGGCCTGGGTCGCAGTCCAGCTGCTGCTGTCAGGAACCTGCTGACCCATCTGTTTTCTGCGAACTTCGTGTCGCATATAGCGCTAAGGGCTGCGATCTGGACTCTCAGGGTACTTGGAGAGAGGCCCATTTCTAGACCCTCCTGCAAGAACTCTAATATCAGAGGGATATCCGGGATGGAATCCCGGGAATCCCTTCCCTGTCTCCATGAGAAAAGCCTTCTCCAAACCTTCTGGTAGATAAGGTGGGTCGTCTTTTTCCTGCTGGACATTAGTGTTTCGACCACTCTCTCTGAGAACCCCTTCCCTCTTAGTGAGGATTCCTCAAGAGCCATGCTGTTAAATGGAGCTTGTCTATGCCCGGGTGGTTCAGTGGCCCCTGTGATAGCAGGTCTGTCCAGGTAGGAAAGGTGACTGGGTCCTGGATGCTCAGTGTTGTTAGGAGACCGAACCAACTTCTCTTGGGCCAGAAGGGGGTCACTAGGATTAGTGTGCATACCTGGGTTCTGAAATGTTGTAAGACCCTGGGGATCAGCTATATTGGAGGAAAGGCGTACGCCAGCCCCTCTCCCTAGTCCTGGCCTAGGGCGTCTATTGCTGTAGGACGATCTCCTGGCCGGAGGGAGAAGAAGTTGCTTACTTTGGCATTCTCCCTGGTTGCGAATAGCTCTAATTGTGGGGTCCCCCACCGGTTGGTCAGGATTCGGAATGCTTCCTGGGAGAGAGACCACTCTCCTGGGTCTAACTGCCTCCTGCTGAGAAAATCCACTTTTTGATTTAGTGTCCCCTTCAAATGTGTTGCCGTGATTGAAAGGATCTGGCCCGCTGCCCAGCGGAAAAATGTTTTGCGCGATGTTTTGCAGGGCGGAAGACCTTGTGCTCCCCTAGTGCCGAATATGGGTGACCGCGGTGGTATTGTCCGGCAATATCTTTATGTGCTGGTTCTGTAGCGAGTTTCCTAACTGCTGTAGGACCTGCCATACGGCCTGTAGTTCCCTGTAATTTTAGGATTGGTCTCTTATCCTCTGTGGCCATAGGCCCGAAGGAACTGGTCCCCCACATGCGCTCCCCATCCCCAAGCGCTTGCGTCCGTTGTGATGTGCGTGGTCAGGTTCTGTATCCAGTGGACCCCTCTCCGCAGGTTCGCTGGGGATGTCCACCAACGCAGGGATGTTTTTACTGTGTTTGGGATGTACATTCTTGCCCCTAGAGAGGACTGTTTTTTGTCTCACGTGGATAGGACTGAGGCTTGCAGAGCTCTGGTGTGAGCCTGGGCCCATGCTACTCCTGGAATGCATGACATCAGGCTTCCCAGGAGAGACATGGCTTCCCGAATTGTGCATGATTGACTCCGTAGGAAGATTTTGACCAGCCGTCGGATTTTTTCCTTGGGCAGGCAGGAGCATTGAGATTCTGAGTTGAGCGCTATGCCCAGAAACGTTTTTTCCTTGCCGGGGTTTAAGCTGGATTTTTCCCAGTTTATGACCCATCCTAGGGACTGGAGAAGTTCTAGCACTATCTCCTGGTATTTTGTTAGGAGCTCCCTGGACTCTGCTATTATCAAAATATCATCCCGGTAGGGTATTATTAGGATCGACTTCTTCCTCAGGTAGGCGGCTACCTCTGCCATAATTTTGGTGAAAATCCTGGGTGCTGAGGAAATCCCGAAAGGCAGGCATCTGAATTGATGGTGCTCTATTCCTTTGCCCATATCCACTGCGAACCTTAGGTATTTCTGGGACCCCTTGTGGATCGGCACATGGAAATAAGCGTCTTTTAGATGGATGGATGCCCTGTAGGCCCCTCTGGGAATCAACTTTATTGCTGAGGAGAGGGACTCCATTTTGAATTTCCTGTATCTGACGCAGGCATTCAGAGGCTTCAGATTCACTATCATCCGCTGTTTCCCGCAGGGTATTCTTACTAGGAAGAGCCTGGAATAATGGCCCTGGGTTTCCTCGTTTCGAGGTACGGGGGATATTGCGTTTAGTTGTTGTAGCTCCCGAACACTTCGCCTTAGTAGGTGTAACTGTTCCCCTGAACCTTCTGTGGTAACGAATTTCCTTCTGAGGAGGGACACCAGTCCTATCTGGTATCCCTGCTGTAAGATCTTTGGGATCCATGTGCCTTCGCAAATCGCGGCCCATTGATCCGCATAGCTCCCCAGCTTTGCCCCTACGGGGATGGCGTCAGGGTCTCTGCTTTTTGGCTCCCCCTGGTGGGGGTTAAAGAAGATATTCCTTCCTCTGCCCCCCTTAGGGTGATTCCAACGTCCCGTCTTGCTCTTGCCTCGGTAGGTCTCGGGCTGTTGCACTGGGGCACGGAAGAAGGTCTTCCCTCTCTGTGGCTTTTCTTCCGGGAACCCCCTCTTTCTGTCGGCCGCCTTCTCCAGGATCTTGTCTAAGTCCGGTCCGAACAGAAACTGGCCGTAGAACGGGAGGGCGCATAGCTTATTTTTAGAGGCTAGGTCGCCTGACCACGACTTCAGCCATAACACCTGTCTGGCTGAGTTAGATCGGACTGTAGCTTTTGCCGAGAGCTTGACTGTTTCGGCTGCTGCATCTGCTAGGAAATTTGTTGCCATCTGCAGGATAGGGAGCGAGTTTAGGATCTGTTCGCTTGGTGTTTTATTAGTTAAATGTAGCTCCAGCTGTTCTAGCCATACTACCAGACTCAGCGCCACGCAAGTGGCTGCGTTACCTGGCCTGAGTATGTTTGCCGCTGCCTCCCACGATTTTTTTGAATAATTCTAGTGATGTTTTTGTGGACAGGGAAGGTATGCTTACGCCTCTCCCCTAGTCCCCCGAATATCTCATCCTGCAGGGTGCGTGGTTCCCTGGGCTCTTCCATTTTTAGGGTAGCCCTGACCGACTTAATCAGTTCCGTTAAGTTGTCCTGATGAAATAGGTACTTTTTGTAGTCCTCCTCATCTGAGGACTCCTCGGCCGCCGTTAGGGCTGATCGAACCTCTTCTTTCACCAGCTTTCTAACGTCCTCCTGATTCCTCTTTGACTAGCCTAGCTACGTACGCTTTGCATAGAGGCCCCTGGTACGTAGCTGGCAGTCTTGTCCCGCACTCCACGCATTTTTTTGAGTTTTGTTCGGGGGGGGGGGGGGGGGGGCGGCATCTTTTTTATCCCCCTGACAAAAGAGCATTTTTGCTGGTAAATATGCAATTTTCCATACACAATACACTGGATTTTTGCATTTGTATTTTTTGCCGCACTGGCTACTTACGGCCGCTGAGGCTGAGGTTTCAGCTGTCTCTGGGGTTGGAGCACTCATTACTATACCGGTGCTGCAGACACCCTGCGACCTGTAGTGCTGGTACACCTTCTGGCTTCTCTCAGGTTCCTTATTTTGAATTTTTTGCGCTCCTGCACTAAGCCCCGCCCCCTCCATGCGTCTCCTGATGCGAGCGTGATGAAGTCACCACGCTGGACACGTGACGCGACACCCCGCCCCCCGTTGTCAAAGGGCTTCCTGGAGCGCCACGCTGTGACTATAGGAGGAGGAGGGGGGCTGAGGCTCCCGCTTTGTACCCCCCATGGGCCGCCGCGGGAGGAACCTGGCCCGGGGGCTACCACCCCATGTGGCGTCCCGGGAGTCGTCTGGCTGGGAAGGGAGGGCAGGCTGACCCACTGCCCTCCGATCCGCCCGATCTGCTTTGGCTGGCTTCTCCACCAGCCCCTCTCAGAGATCCTGCCTCCTGGCAGGACAGGAAGACACTGAGGAAAGTGGGGAAGGGGGGGAGCTTTTAACCTCTCAGTATGTTCCTTTCCTATCAGGAGGAGGCAATCTCTCAATTGGTGCTGTCGTGGAGACGACTGGGGAATATGATGATTGCAGTAAACATTTTTGTGTTGTAATAGCTGGTCATCAATATGTCAGTTTTAATCCTTGGGAGGTGAGCAGGCTACTTGAGAGTCTAGACAAATGGAAACCTCTTCTGGGAAATCATAGAATCTGACTTGGCTGCCCTCTACCACAAGTATTCTAGAAGGTTATAGGATTGTGTATTTTAGGTTTACTGTTAGCAGATGTGTCTTAACATCTCAAAATTGGGCTTTTCTGTGGAGATTTGCAGGGTTCCTTGTTCAAAGGCAACACGCAGAACCTTGTGATTCGAGAATTATGCTCTGAAAGTTCTGGGAGGAGCCCCTTCTAATGCAAATTAGGTGAAATTCGGTGAGCTCTGTCAACCACAATATCGCCTGAAAATGGGTTGCAATGAAATGGTGTTATAAGGTGTTCCAGGAATGTAGAGAGGTTCTACCTCTCTACTCTCGAGGGTCCCCACAAATCGCAAGTTACATGTGAAGCCTGTTCTCTGGGTCTTCCATCTTTAGGTGGAGTCTGTAAAGACAGGAGGTCACTTCAGCGAGTGTAGCTTGCATGAGGTTTTGGCGATCTTCCAGGTCACTCACATGTTGCACTACCTCAGTGACCCTCCCTCTCGAGTATGTTAGGCACTGGTTTGTAATTAGATAAATAAATTCTATAAAAATAAACAGCCACAGTAGTTCTTAGGATCACTTCTGGAGGGCTGTTTCAATAGAATATTTTTTGCTGGTTTAACCCTTTGCAATCCAATTTTGGATTCAAGGTTTCCTAGGGGGCCTTCTCTTTCTGCCATTATACAATGGCGCCATCTACTGGCAGTATGTGACATACTGGAGAGGCCCCCGAAAACAGAGTGGCCAGTAGTATACAGTCAGAATACCCTGCTGGATGTCTTCCGACTTCAGAGCTGTACAGCCTTCAATCAGAATGTCTTTAGACGTCAGACAGCAGATTGGAAAGGGTTAATAGGGCCTATGGACAATGGGTTGTCTTTGAGAGACATATTTTAGTAGCACTGCATATCTCTGATGTAAACTTCTTTAAAACATTTCTATGCCTACTATAATCTCCCTGTATAATTCTCTCCAGATGATGTAGACCGTGGAACTAGGGACGTCAGCTTACACTTGGAAGACATCATGGAAAAGTTAAGAAATGCTTTTCCAAGTACAAGAGATAAGGAATTATGTGGTATGTATACATTTGTATTAATGTTCATAAAATAAATAAGTTCAAAGGGGGGTTCCTGTTTTTTGATATTGATGGGCTATCCTTATGATAAGTCATCAATATCAGATCGCTTTGTCTGCCTCCTGCCACCATCACCAATAACCATGTCTCCATTGTTTACAAGTCACAGCATCATACTGCAGCTCTATTCCGTTGAAGTGGAGTCTGTTGGCCATAGTGGTTCTCATTGTGGAGAGCACCATGACTAGGGATGCAAACCAATCCAGAATACTCATGTACAAACAGCTGTTTGGGCGTTTTTAATCCCTCATCAGTGTGCAGTAGAGTTTTCATTGGCTGGGTAAGAGGCCATTAATATGAGTCCAGAGGAGTAGTGTTTCTCCTTGTGGAGAACACCAGGAGGATGTAAGAAGGTCTATATAGGCCATGCAATGCTCTCTGGGAAAAAGCTATGCAAATCAACATTGGAATAATTACTCTCACAGCACCTTTTATTGGATAGTAGCTACCCTATCTGAGCTTTTAAAAAGGCCTTGGAACATGACCAGGACTGTAAGCCAAAGCAGAAGACTCATGTTCAAACAACTGTTTCAAGGTTTTTCAAGAATCTGTATAAAAAGATGATTAACTACCATCCAATAGGTGGCGCTTTGCAGTTTATTCATTGATGGGATAATTCCTCCAACCAGCTGCAGTAGCAGTCTGCGGTACAGCAGAGCTGTGGTTGGTTAACAGCTAAGGAAATGTTAGTGTTCACCAAAGCACTGCAGTTCCCACAATACGCTGATTGGTAAGGGGTCAAAGAGTCAGACCCCCTACTAATCTGATATTAATGGATAGACTTGAACATCAAACTCCAGGAAAACCTCTTTATTTAAACCTTACATAACGACCTTGTACTTGTCTGCGTTAGGCTGCATTCACACAAGTATGGATGCAACCCATTGTTTTTAGCTGACCCCAGCTAGAGGTTTCCAAAGCCAGACCTACAGTGATTATTACTGTTATTAAAGTGCTTGTCCTGAGACACCTTTTAAAGGGCATCTGTCACTTACTTTTAGCCTTGTAGGTTAAGCGTATAGATTGAAATTAGGTGAACCTCTGAGCTCAGGGATGTAAGGTGTTCTACTTGCCTTCCCTGTCGTTTCCCCAATGTGAATGCTGAAAGCACAGCGCATTGAGTGGTGCGCTAAATAGTCCCCCACCCCCATGCTAAATAGTCCCCCCCCCCCCTCATTGTAATTAATGGGTGGACTACTTATCAACTCCGCTCAATGCACTGTAGCGGCGGCTTCCAGGGATCACACTGGGGGAACGATGGGGAGGTAGGTATAACACTTTTAGTCCTATAAACTAAGCCTACAGGCTGCAAGTAGATGATCTACTTATGGGGCTACAAGTAGGTGACAGGGCCTCTTTAAGAATGTAAGATTTAGTTTGGGGTTCTTACTAATCTTTTTTTCATATTGCAGATGCTGACTCTGAAAACCACGAATCTCCAACCCTGAATTCGTGACACTGGACCTCCTTTCTACACATCGGACAGAAGTATTGTTTGGCTTAAGAAGAACTAACGTTTGCACTTCCCGGTCGATGAAAAGGTGCATGAGAGATCAAAAACTGACAATTTTTACAATTTAAAACAATGATTTATTACGTATATTTTTCAGAGATGTGGAGAAGAGAAACACTTAGTGCGGGCAACACATGGGCAATCTTCTTATTCAGCCTTTACAAGAAGTAGGAAGGCTTTCCTGTGTTACTGAATGCATTTAACAGTCTCAAACAGCTTAATAAAATGCTAGCAGTAGAAGCCTGGATTCACAAACGGCGTTTGCTGCATTTTTTGTGGCATTTGATTTTTTTTTCTTTTAGCTTAAAGACCCTGCAGCCAGATGTTACATTTAAAGTCTACAGTAAAATACTGAAAATCCTACATACACACAGCGTTTTGGGTGTTTTTGTTACATTTTTGAGGTCAGTGGGATTTTTTTTTCAAAAACGCTCTGAACTCTACGTATGGCCCAGAAAAGCCCGTACAAAATGTTATAAAAAAAAACAAAAAACACCATGAACATTTCAATTCATGGTGTTTTTTTACACAGCCTGAAAAAGAGCTGTATGAAGTGGCTCAGTATAACAGCCATCATCCAGTACTAGGCGACCTATGGGGACTTCAATAAAATGTTTTATAACTACTATTCCATGTTTTTGTATAAAGGTAAATCTGTCTTTGGACATTGTACATCTGTTTACTCGAAGAAAGTCCTATTAATAAAGTGCCAGGTCCAATCAGTCCACATGCCTAACAGTTTAACAACTATAACCCCTCTCCTCTTTACTGGTTTAAGTCATTACTGGCTAATTTTGCTAAAATTTAAATTGTTACACCCATTTTCTGAGTTTGTGTGTTATTTCTCAGAAATGAGAAGCGCTGAATGTCATTTCTGCTCATTACTGGCATAACTATAGGGGATGCGGTTGCACCCGGGCCCAGGAGCCCATAAGGCCTCTTCTCTTCATATAGGGAGCCCAGTACTATGAATAAAGAATTACAGTTAGGGGCCCTGTTACAGGTTTTGCATTGAGGCCCAGGAGCTGCAAGTTACACCTCTGCATTTAGTTACGCCCCTGCTGCTCATAATATTTTTGTAAAAGGCCTGCCATATCCAGACCTACAATAGCCAAATAGGCTAATCGCAAATACCATTTTCTCCCGTGGGCAGGACAGTGTGTGCTATTCGGGTCCATTTTTTTAACAGATTAAAAGAGCCTATTCAATTTATAGCAGATCCCCAAATACTAGACTGTCTGGGTGCTGGCCGATGTGATTTGCAACCGCTTTTTAAGCTTGTCAACACGACCATAGGAATAAGCTCTAAGAAATTATATTGGGTTGTACACCATTGTAATACAGAAAACACCGACTGATGTCCCTTTTTTGAATTTCAGACATTTTAACCTGTTCGTTTGTGTTCTTTTCTGCTTTCCTTTCTTAACTGTAAAGGGAACAAACATGATATCTGGCAGAGAGAGAAGGAGCCGAGTCTTGTGGAAGAAGATTCAGTATACATTTTAATTAATTGATTGAAGTCTTTGCTTCACGGTGGGCTTGGAGTTCACTGGGCAGTCATATAAGGGGACTGAGCTGAAATGTATTGATCTGAAAGCTCTGCTCAGTGACAACAATATTCTCATCAGAAATCGGCTGTTAGATTTGTAACACATCCATAATATGGATCTGTGTTACAGATGGCATTACAACCCTCCATCAGCAGGAGTAGGTCAGCAGTATTTACGGTCATTGGCTTCAGTTTTTACTGGACAAATACTGATCTGTATTTGCCCAAAAGAAAAAAAATACCAACACAGAGGAGAGAACAAAAGTCATTATGCATAAAAAAAAACGAAGGCCATGTGGATACATAGATTTACATTAGCTTTGCATTAAGCCCCATTTAGACGGAACGACTGTTGGGCAAACGATGCCCGACACTCGTCCCCGCATGTACTAGCTCCCGTCCTTTTGCACAGCAGCGAGTATCGTTGCTTCACAGCGGGGTGGCAGGAGATTGTAAGGAGAATTTATGTGTTTATCAAAGAGAAGACGATCCCAGATCCCGTGCAGAAGTCTGGGCCCAGGAGAAATACACATCACACCAGCCTGTGCGGTATCAGATGATTTCTAATTTATTCTAAGGTGGTCAAGCTAATATATATCATAAATGACATCACAGCAAAAGTATATACCTCCAAGATTAATAAGGATACATAATAGGCTAAAACATAAGTTACACCTCCCTTAGTGTATCTATTACATACAATAAGACCGTCATAAATTCAGGAGAAAGGAAGGCATGGGAAGGCGCCCTACAGTCTAGTCACTTTTCCCTGTATATGTTATTCTATAAACATACATGGGTGATTTAATAGACTGTCTTATCTTCTAATCTTTCTTCCTCAGAAGACATGCAGGCCTATAGAAGGGTTTCGTTTAACCCTTTCACTACTTATACTAGCAGCAGGCTATATCTTTCTAGTCTACAATGCAATATAGAATAATTAACTGATACATTGATCTACAATTTTCTTAACATTCCCCACTTTAGATCAATACATCAACTCATAATAATAGTAAATACACATATAAAATGACTCTACCACAGACCCCCTGGCTTCATCAGGCCCAAAACTTTATTGCCAGAAGATCCGGGTTCACACTTCAAAACTAAGTATGTAATTATTTCATATAAAAATATTTCATTGATGCAAATATATCTTTATAAAGTTCTTCCACCAATTGTACCCACAATTAGGCCCGCCTCCAAGAGAAGCTTGGCCTTGATTTATTATCCAATTGATGCTTCTTTCTTCATATGTAAATGATTGTCCATCATGATATAAAATCTTACTCATTGAAGTGTCAATCAGTTATTTAGCGCAATCCTCCGGTACAATCAGGACACACTGGAATCAAAATGTCACACTTTAAAATCATCAAAGTAAAATGGCGCTTGCTTTTACCCATCACTTGTCAGACAGAGGTGGTCACCTGACCCAGTAAGCCATCTTGTTCTTCGTCATCTTGTATATTTTGGAACATCGTTTTGGTGATGGAAGTGTTAATAAGGTTTTGTAACAGTCCTCGGATACACGGAATACAGCAGCAACCACAGAGTACTAGAATGGAGGCACATACTGACATAGAGACTAACGTGGAGTATATGACTTGTGACCAATGTCCGAACAAGCTTTCAACCAGTCCCTGAATGGATCGTCTATGCCAGAGTTATCAGCTAGGTCATTTTATTATGCATTGGTGCAGTGTTATTAGGAATGATAGTACAACAATGTCCTCCAATCATTTTACAAACTCTGCTAGTAACATATAACAAGAGTCATTCTATTTTGCCATGCAATAAGTGTAAGGTGTGTCCTAGTTGTTCCTCTAGGCCCCTGATTGCATCTCTTGTATAATTAACAAATCTCTGTTGGTTATAATATATATATAATCCAGTCTACATCTTTATTCACTGTTACCCACCATACGAGAAGAGACTCAAACCCCCTGCAGCCATCTGATTTCTCGCCCCATACTCGTCCGGTACCCCCCTTGGGACCCCGATGGGTCAGAGGAACTTTTGGGGAAGGCGTTCCTAGTTCTCCAGACACGGCCCTTGCTGTTGCCCTAGGAGGTCATGAGGTGCATAGGCATTATCAGTTGTACCAAGCACAATCCCGTTAGGGGCTGTACCTGGCACCTTTTCTAGGCCCGGTCACCACACAACCATCACACGTCTGTGCGTGCTTTCTGTAGCTCAGGCTATATCCCAGAGACAGCGTGCCCTTACGGTTCTCCTCTCCGCACAGCATCCCTCAGGCAGTCTCCCGTAGTCTGCCTTAGTCTCATTACCAGGTAGCGCGAAGCAAGTATAACCCCAGGATCAGAGGCAACAGCAGGTATTTGGTCCCTGCTCACAGGTGGAAACAGCAAACTCAATGTATAACATGGATCACTTATCTGTGGGGTGTAGGTACAGTTAAGAAGCTTAATCACACATTTTACGTTCATCACAGCTTGAAGACTTGTCATTAACTTTTATCTATCGTGGGATCAAGTCTTTCTACCTCATATAATTATTAACATTATCTATACACAATATTTACTGCATAACATTAAGATTCACACAACTACTACTACTCCAATCATCTGCAGTCGCTTGATCCTCCAACCTTAACACCCCCCCTCAGGAATTTCTCTTATCAGGGAGAGGTGATGGAGTAAGATAAACAGAGCTTTAGCTGTGTCTGGACTCCTACAGATAACTGCAGCATCCTTGTGCTATCCTTCCCGTAATAGGGACACTCAGCTCTCACATTATCAACAACTTCATTATTATTTTTCTCTTAATGACATTATCACATTGAAAACACCATTTAACAATCAAAATCACTGCAAACCAATCACAGAACGGACATGTACACAAATAACAGCAAGAATGGACGTTCCCTATTCACACAGGTTTATACTAAACTTCATTCCTGATCATCTTCATTACAGGTCTATTCATATCAAGCAAGCAGAGCATTGCTAGTCAGTCACACTCCCCCTCCCTTCTTCTCACGGAACTCTAAAGCTGAAAGGTGGGGGTGAAAAAGCATTCCAGTGTAACAGATGATGTAACCATTTGTGAGCTGACCCCAGCACACAGAGCAGCACTCAGGCCGTTGTCATCTTCATCTAATACTACTGTAAACCTCCATTCCCTCACTGTCTGATCCCAGGACTGTCTGCATCATGTAATCATCCCTTCTGTCCTGCTGCCTACTATCCCTGATCCTTGTCAGCAATACCGTCACCCATAGCAACCTGTCGCCTCACTACCGTCACCCATAGCAACCTGTCGCCTCACTACAGTCACCCATAGCACCCCGTTCCCTCACTACCTGACACTTATCTGAAGGAGACCGTACATATTCCTCGCTATCCTGCAGTATCATACTGACCCTATCTTATAGCTCACACTTAATAAGGTAGACAACATATCATCAACACACAGAAGACAGTGATGGAGGCTTCTGACTATTCCTATGCAGTTCAGAGAAGGCACTAATCACTGGTGTTGTGTACTACAAGTGCAAGCATTGGGATGCCAGGTAGAAGGTACAGCTATGGGATGTAAGGAGCCAAGATGGCACCTGGGCGGCGGCTGAAGGTATTACAGCAGGTACTAAAATGGCTGCAGGCCATGACTGGCACTAAGATGGCCGCCAGGGACGTGGCCTGACTAGGAGTACTATCAAGCCGGGCAAGCATCTAGCCACGCCTTACCCCTTTGTGTGCAATGCCAACAAGTCCCTCATCTGACACACATCTATAATAATCTTTGTGTATAATGCCAACATATCCCGCAGCGCTTACATAGACAGGGGGGATACAGAAAGACAAACATTACAGAACCACGGTTGCATAGTAATCAGCTGATGCGAACAGTAGGGGTGAGGGTCCTGCTCCAACGAGCTTACATACTACAAGTAATGGGGGGTACAGGAGGTAAAGGGGCTGGAGATGTGCGCGGTATGGGAAGGTGGAGATGTGCACGGTATGGTGGGGTGGAGATGTGCACGGTATGGCGAAGTAGAGAGTGAGAGATGCTATACACATAGACAATGGTCAGACATTTAGCCGTGTGACGGCAGAAACTGTGTGACTGCAGGAGCGGTTTATGATGGGTAGCAGGGATTGCAGTCAGTAGGTCAGGGAGCAGATCTACCAGTATGGCGCTCGTCACTCCTTCTATAGAAGTTACACTCCGCGCTCTCCCAGCATCCCCCATGTGTAGGATCGGGTCCCCTGCTGGTCTTATACTCCCTTCTGCATTGTTTAGCACAAATAATACAAAACAGAAAAAAAAATTTAGAGTAGTTTGTAAACCCCTAGGCTGTGAATACTGTCCATATGAGTGCTACCATCCCCCCTGTTGAGACATGACGCAGGCCATGGCTCAAAACTGCTGCACATCTGAAGAACGATTTAGGTAAGATTGTTTTTTTTTTGTTTTGTTTTTTTTTTCTCTACGGAGATGTACAGTCCATCTACAAAGAGTGTATTCAGCATCCACAAGAGATACCTCCTGCAGATCTGGTCTGAGTAACACCTCATGTGCCATCTCTCCTAGACAGTTGTATGGAGGACCGTCTGAAGAAATAGGCAGTAAGGTAGATGGATGGAGCGTAGTACATCCCTAGGTTATCAGGTGTGGCTGTGAGAGCAGTAGTGTCCTGCAGGGGGATGTCTAGAAGGACTAAGATGTGAGTATAACTGTATGCGGTACTCAGTGTGTGGGGGGACAGCACTATAGTGGCAGAAGGTCTGACTACCGCTTGTACACAGGGTGGGAGCGTTCGGCCACTGGATCTAGTCTGCAGAGTAGTATGCCAGCGGTCTGCTTCCCACCGTGTTCCTGAGTTAACACAGAGGTGATATATCCATCTCCTGAGTCAACAGTTAGCACAAAGGGCTTGCTGTAGTTCAGCAGCCCCCCAGACTGATGTGCCCACCAGAGTCTCGTAAGAAGCGCTGTCAGAGATGCAGAATTTGGGATCCAGGAGCTGCAGAAGTTTGTCTGTTACGATCGTGTGGGCAGGCAAAACACGGAACCCACATGATCATGACCAAAGGGGACGCACACGGGTATCACCAGGGTCACACGGGACTCACACCGGTTTCAGGCAACTGACCCTGTGCTACAAGGGAGGATGACAGTGGCCCTACCTAAGCGGGGACATTGCCCTAATAAGGGCAGCCCAGCGGTCTTCGGATCTGGGCCCTAGCTGATCCTAAGAGCCACACACCAGAACAGGATGCATTCACATGCCACATGACAGACCCAGAATACACTGCACACAACATGCAACCACTAGTAACAGATTGGAAGCTGAATATAAATACCAGGTATTGGTTGACATGTTGTACAATATGTTGAAACTAGCAGGCCACTTCACGGCTCCTGGTTATACTGCTAGTCCCTACACTAACCAGGAGTCCAGCAGAACCGGACACCGTTCACACCGCACGCTGCAACCGGACAGGACACAGATAGCAGGACACACAGCAAACTAACACAAAACTGACAGAATATAAACGTACAAACGGACATAAACCAGATCACACTGCAAACCTCGCCAGACAAGCATTCATGACTGCTCACCTGAGGGGCCATACAGGCTGACCAGGGGATTGGCTAGCAGACAGCACAACACCCAGCCAGCTCAATCATTAACCCTGTGAGTGCTGTGCTGCTGGAAACACAATAGAACAACTTATCTCAGCAGCACACGTAACATTGTCATTCCCCAAGAGGACATCATTTGCTCATAGTTTTGGGACCTCCAGAATTGCTTGCCTACCATCATCTGACAGGTTATACCCCAAATATTTAACCGTTTGCTGACCGTATTGGAGTTTCTACATGTTTACTTTATGGCCTTGCTCATAAATAAACCTCAAGAGTACGACTGTGTCCCCCCCACAATTCTCTCCACTGTCTGCTGCTGGCTACCAACATACAGTAGTAGCTGACTACCTCTAAGAGGCTGGAACTGGGCTAAGTGTGCTGACATAGCATGGGAGAAAATTGTTGGAGATTCACAGCAGCCCTGAGGTACTCTGGTGAAGGTATACCTAATTTTATCATAATATCTCATTACAACACATTTACTGGACATATTCGGGACTATATAATCTGACATTCACAGGCTTATTTGTCTCTAGGTCTGTTAAAACTGGTTCCGAGAGGGATTCCCTGTGGGTCCTGCCATTAACCCCTCTTACCATGATATGACTATTACTACATTTAACATTGGCTACATATTGGGATGTATTAATGTCCTGGTGGCTCCTTAGCCCACCAGGAAAGTAATCATCCGCCCATTCACCTGGAGATCTATCTCAGGCAGTGGAAATTGCCATGAGATCCTCCAAGTGTTGTACATCGACCCCTCCTAGTCATTTTTCCCCAATGTGCCTGAGAACATTGTTTCTCAGGGCACTCTCGGGCAAAATCACTAGACTTCCCATAATTCCAACACACATTTAAATCCCCGAGCTGCATCCCACCTCTGCTTCTTCTTCTGTCTCTACTTTCACATCCTCTCGCTGTCCAATGACCTCTCTGACTTTCTTGAACCATCATATCACATTCTTCTCCCCATATAAAAACCTCACTTTCTCACCCTTTTCTTTGTAACACTTTTCTGCATGTTTTGCATATTCTGCAAAACATCCTGCAAGGATCCCATCCTCAGGGTAACCATGTATCTCATTATATAACCTCCTATTTCCTTCTTTACTGTACTTACTAACGTGTTCCTTAATGGCTGATTATATGCAGCATTAGGATCATCTGTCATTCCCCCTGATTATACTATGGAAGGGGTCTACCATCTCCTCCCCTCCCATTCTAATTTCCTTCTACAGAACTCCAATCTGGCCATAGAATTCTTCTATCTGCTCTCTCTATTTTTCATTCTATTGTTCATCAAACTGTCGGGGGTCTATTTTTATATGGGCGTGACAGTTTGGGGCTTCTTTTAACCAGACTTCAGCAGCGGATAATCCGTATTTTATCACATAATTCTTTACAACTAGGAACTCTTAATTTATTTATTTATTCCACTCATCTCAATCACTCACACATTCGCTTCATGCAATATAAGACAGCAATACAAATAGTACATTATGTTAGTAGGCGGCCGCCCTCTTCATATTCTTAGTTACTCTATAACACAATATCAAAGAAAAAGTAATAGAAAGATAAGAAGTAAAGTTCCTGGACACCCCTGTGTCCCATGACGTCATCTAACCACTTTTTACGTGTCGCACGGAGTTAATTCTTTCCTGTAGCCTTCTCACAATGGCTATGGTCTCACATAGACTACTGCTATTGCCCCTTTGGCAACCCATTCGTCTATACTTCTCATTTACCTTACACATTTCACATAGACTACTGCTATTGTCCCTTGACAACCCATTCGTCTATACTTGCCTCTCATTTACAATACACATTGTAAATTCTACTAACACTAAAGTATACAGAAGAAGAGGAAGAGAGAAGAGAAGTTTAACCATTGTTATACTTACTACACGTTATCTGGGAGGCTTCCAAATTCTCCGGCTAGTTCGGAAAAACGTCACTGTTTCAGACAGGATGCCCGACTGGCCTCTAATGACGTCTAAGCAAGACGGAGGTCTTTTAATGATCGGAGAGTACTTCAGACCCACCTTTTCACAGCCAGGCTGTCCTCTCCCTCTGCAGTGAGTCTTTCCGGCTCGAAGGACCAAAAATGTAAGGAGAATTTATGTGTTTATCAAAGAGAAGACGATCCCAGATCCCGTGCAGAAGTCTGGGTCCAGGAGAAATACACATCACACCAGCCTGTGCGGTATCAGATGATTTCTAATTTATTCTAAGGTGGTCAAGCTAATATATATCATAAATGACATCACAGCAAAAGTATATACCTCCAAGATTAATAAGGATACATAATAGGCTAAAACATAAGTTACACCTCCCTTAGTGTATCTATTACATACAATAAGACCGTCATAAATTCAGGAGAAAGGAAGGCATGGGAAGGCGCCCTACAGTCTAGTCACTTTTCCCTGTATATGTCATTCTATAAACATACATGGGTGATTTAATAGACTGTCTTATCTTCTAATCTTTCTTCCTCAGAAGACATGCAGGCCTATAGAAGGGTTTCATTTAACCCTTTCACTACTTATACTAGCAGCAGGCTATATCTTTCTAGTCTACAATGCAATATAGAATAATTAACTGATACATTGATCTACAATTTTGTTAACAGAGATTTCACTTCTTACTCTCCCACGCCCCTCTCCATTCACTTAACACTGCGGTGGTTCAGTAGTGAACAGCTGCTATTTACACTGAGCAATCAGCGGTCAGGATTTTATGCGGCTGTGAAGCAACGATACTCACTCAGGGTTCAGACTGTTTTATTTTACGCTCTGTTTTACAGTCCCAGGGTTCCATTTGATTAGTCAAATACGACATTCAGAGGGAATCCAAAATGGAACTATTTACTTTGGAGAATCAGGGTAAAAGATGCAAACTTTGGTCTACGTTTGACTGGCTTTAATGTAGTCTTTTTGGAGGATAATAACATGGTTAACTGCTTGTTAAAGGGGTTATTTCACCAAGATCCAATGTTCCCCAGGTAAAACCGTATGACCAAAAAATAAATAAAAAAGGGAAAACTAGTATTACATGTAGGCCATTCAAATGAACGGACGTCCATATGACCTAATAAGGAGCTTCTCTTATCACCTTCCCAACATGTACATCATATCGAAGGGAAGTATGTGGAGTGAGCTCAGGAGTGGAGCATGCTCCATAGGTAACTGCATATTACAGTCAGCACCTGCTAACCCCTGCTTGATCCTGGCCATTTAACCCTTTCCAATCCACTGTCTGACCTGTTAAGACATTATGATTTAAGGCTGCACAGCTCTGATGTTAAAAGACGTCCGTCGGGGTTCTCTTACTGTATATTGCCAGCCTCTCTGCTGTTCGAGCCTACCCAATGTATCACCTCATGCAGTACTGGCTTTGGCCAGCAGATAGCGCTGTTGTATAATTGCAGAAAAAGAGGAAGCCCCCTAGGAAAACCAGGATACAAATTGGATTGGAAAGGGTTAGCCCACAGATACTAGTGTCAAGAGCGACTGCAATATCTAAGCAGAGACAGAGGGAGGTGGTTCCCTTTATTACCCAATCACCCGCTAGCTGACAGGCATAATATATTGCAATACAAAGGTATTGCAGTGTATTATACAACTGATTGCATGTTCCACTTCTCTGGGATTAAGACATATACATGTAATATTTACAAAATAGTGCTTAAAAAAACAAACAAAATGGTTACAAACCCCACCCACCCCTTTTTACATTTGTTATGCAGAGAATATAAATAAACGTAATTGCTATCGCTGTGCCCATAAAGTCTGAACAACTGAAATAGCACGCTATGTATCCCCATATGGTGAATGCCGATAAGTAAAGCACACAATGCCAGAATTGCTGTTTGTTTGGTCACCTTACCACCCCAAAAGAGCAGAATAAAAAGTCATCAAAAAGTTGTGCATGCCAATTAAAACTACAGCTTGCTTCACAAAAAACAAACCCTCACACGGCTCCATTGAGGAAAATAATAAGTTATGAATCGGAGACCATAAAAGGTGGAAAGCCAAATTTTATTTTGTAAAATATAAAAAAAATTCAAAGTTGTCAAGCAGAATTAAAGGGGTTGTCCCGCGGCAGCAAATGGGTCTATACACTTCTGTATGGCCATATTAATGCACTTTGTAATGTACATTGTGCATTAATTATGAGCCATACAGAAGTTATCAAAAGTTTTATACTTACCTGCTCCGTTGCTGGCGTCCTCGTCTCCATGGTGCGGACTAATTTTCGGCCTCCGATGGCCAAATTAGCCGCGCTTGCGCAGTCCGGGTCTTTTCCTGTCTTCAATGGGGCCGCTCGTGCAGAATGCCGGATCCGTGTAGCTCCGCCCCGTCACGTGCCGATTCTAGCCAATCAGGAGGCTGGAATCGGCAATGGACCGCACAGAAGAGCTGCGGTCCACGGAGGAAGAGGATCCCGGCGGCCATCTTCAGCCGGTAAGTATAGAAGTCACCGGAGCGCGGGATTAAGGTAAGCGCTGAGCGTTTTTTTTTTTTACGTCCCTGCATCGGGGTTGTCTCGCGCCGAACGGGGGGGGGGGGGGGTTGAAAAAAAAAAAAACCGTTTCGGCGCGGGACAACCCCTTTAAGTTAACATGACAACTTCACTGTACGGCAAAACACAAATAACAATGGACAATTGTATTGTTTCCCCCATCTACCCCCTAAACATTATTTTAAACATTTTTAGTACATTAAGTGAGAAAAATTGGCTTCTACCTCATTGGGGGGTTTTGGCCTTCCTCTGGATCAAGGTCTTTTTTCGGCCTTACATTCTATGTTATTAAACTGATAAGATATAAGAATTGTATTCTGGTTGGATTTACAGCCTTTGGATAAGTTTATCCTACAATGCCTACTTTGTATTCATTAGTGGAACAGGCAAGACTACTGAAAGGTCTTGCTCACAGTGGGCAATAGTTTGGCGGTTCATTACTATCCAAGCAAAGGAAAAAAAATTGGCAAAAAATATTTCTATTAAAAGGTTGCTAAAATGGTCTTTATGAAAATGCATGTATTGCAGTTTTCCAAATGAAGCAGTGAAGTTAGTTCAAATCAGAAACTTTGCTATTAACCCTTTGCAATCCAATTTTGGATTCAGGGTTTCCTAGGGGGCTCTCTCTTTCTGCCATTATACAATGGCACCATCTGCTGGCTAGAGCCAGTACTGCGGTATGGGACATGCTGGAGAGACCCCCAACAGAGCAGCCGGTAATATACAGTAAGAATACCCTGCCGGACGACTTCTGACATTGACATCTGAAGACATTCAGATTGAAGGCTGTACAGCTTCAGACAGTGGATTGGCAAGGGTTAAAGTAATACTAAAAACATATTCACTTAACATAGCGGCCGTTCAGTGTTGAATGTATCAAGTATAGGCCTTTTTAGGTCACTGCTAAAAAATGTTTGATTTTGTAATGATATAGTGGATCTTTGACGGGTGGTTTTATATTCTTAAGTGAATTAAATGTTTGAGGCCCTTTTACACGCAAAGATAATCTTTCAGACCAATGAAAGCTTTAGCAATTTGCATAACGTCTTAATGGCCATTAACACTTTATCATCTTCATTTGCATGTAAAAGGTCCTCTACAAGTTGTTTGCAGAGCCCAGCATGTTTAAAAGCGTGCCCAGCTGTGCAAACAGCTGCCAGAACATTCCATTGTTCTCCTCCAGGCTGCTGGCAGATTGCCTTGTTCTCCTATTGGTTAGTATAAACATGCCACAGGGAGAACATCCTGCAGTCTATTGAAAGATGAACGAAATACAATCACATGGAATGTATTTGCTCAGTCTTTCAGCGGCTGAACGATGGATTTTAAGTGAACCAAAATCCATTGTTCAAAACAAGAAGTGAACAAGGCCTGTGTTTACATGGGACAATTATGGCTCATGTTCAGCTGCTTGGACGAATGGGGAGCGATAATCGTTGCGTCTAAAAGGGCCTTAAAGGGGTTGTCCGGCCATAAACATTAGGTCTCATTACTTCTGTTTGCCCAATACAATGCACTTTGTAATATACATTGTGCATTGTAAATTAGGCAAACAGAAGTTATTCACTTACCTCTTGGCTGCCCCCCCCCTGTGTTGCTCCTCGGTTGCCATGGTTCCTGGTTCCGACAAGTCTCTTCTCCTCTTCTTGTCGGGACGACCGGGGACGCGCCTCTCCAGCACAGCTCTGCGCATGTGCAGAAGAACTTCAGCCTGGGAAGCTGCCTGCAGGGGAGGCGTGTCTGCTGGCTCTTCAACTCCAAGGTAAGAATGAGAGGAGGGGCGGGCTCTCGTGGGGGGGGGGGGAGGAGGGAGGGAGGGGGGAGGATGGATGGATGGATGTGTGTGTGCAAGTGGCTGTCAGAAGTCCCGGGAGGGGGGGGTGCGGGAGCGAGCGAGCGGCAGTGATGTGTGTGTGTGTACAATGTCCAGGAGACCGGCTGTCAGAAGTCCCGGGGGGAGGGGGGAGGGGGGGGGGTGCTGTTAGTGTACTTGTGTGTGGGCACTGTAAAGGGGGACTCTGTGGGGGAGGTCACAGGGGGGGCACTGTATAGGGACGCTGTGGATGGGGGGCATGTGGAGGGGGGCTACTTTGGAGTGCAGTGGGGGGGACAGTGGGGGGGTGGCATGTGTAGGGGGGGTACTGCGGAGGGCACTGTGGGGGGGGAATACTGGGGGGGCACTGTTGAGGGGGGACTGTGGAGAATGCTGTGGTTGGGGGGAATGAGGGGGGCTACTTTGGAGGGCACCGTAGGGGTGACACTGGGGGGCATGTGTAGGGGGTACTGTAGAGGGCACTGTTTGTGGCACTGTGGGGGATCATTAGGGGGGCACTGTGGGAGAGTGCACTGTGGGGGGGGGGTCATTGTGAGGGGGGGGGTCGCTGTGGGAGGGGGACTATGAGGGCATGTGTGTGGGGGGAAATGTTTTGTTTCACTTTAGCAGGGTGGGGGGGAAGTAGGTAGCCTTGCAGTGGGGGGCTGCAGGAGAGTTCTCTCTGGGCTCTCCCCAGCCCCTCTCAATTCACTTTACACAGTGCTAGTGTTTACAGTCATGCCAGGATTTTATCCTGACATGAGTGTATAACGCAGTCTCCCCTGGCCACACCCCCTCTGATTATAGTATGCAGCAGGGGGCGGGGCCTGGGCGGGGAGAGACTGTAGAGCAGTTCAATAGAGGTGGGCGTGTCGTGGGCGGGGCTAGGACGAGAGCTGTGGGAGGCCATGAAATCCTGCCTTTTCATGTCTCTTACTACCATTGGGAGCGCGCACACAGAAGAGGGAGAGCGCAGAGAGGCGCCATCTTTGAAAGCTGCAGTGAAGATCAGAATCTAAGGTAAGAAACTGACATTGCAGCTGATCCGCCGGCCGGTTTGAGCCCCTGTATGCTGTCTGTTACTATCCTTACTGAAAGGAAAGCAGCAGCATTATAAAAATTTTTACCCTGTGTGGCCGGACAACTCCTTTAAGTCTTAATGTAGATTTGCTAATAAGACTTGTTCTTCAGTGATATGCGTTCAATGTAACAGTAACACTGAATAAACCTGGAGCCGTGCAGCAGACATGCTATTAGATCCAATGTGGTGTTATAGAAAGCTGTCATACAAACAAATGACTAAAATTGCCTCTACCAACACTCTGTCCACATCAGCGTTGTAGCTTCCAGTTTTAATTGGAGCCACAATACTGTGCCGGACTAGGACAGCTACTCTTTCTATTGAATGTGACGGACTCTGCAGTAGAGGCTCTGAACCAAACCTTCGGCATAGATGTGAACAGTCTAAAGCCCAATTTACATGCAAAGATGATCACTTAAAATTCGTTCAAAAGAATGGGAGAATGATAGCTTGAGCGATCATTTTGCATAAGCTGCTAATGGGCACAAATGCTCATTAGTAGCTTATTAGCTTCTTTTGCATGCAAATGAGCCTCCCTTCACTGTATGCAGACAACAGCAGGTGGTCTGTTATCTGCATACAGCCCCTTCGTTCTGCCACAGAACTGCAGCTGAAAACAAGGTCATCATCGCTCCCGTGGAGAATCAGAGCGTGCGGTCCCTGCCATCAGCTGCCCGGCCAAATGATGGATTTTAATCTTAACATAAAATCATCGATCGGCTGAAAAGCAAACGATCACTACTCAAAAAATTGTTTGAGCGACTTTTGAGTCATAATCATCCCATGTAAATGGGGCTTAAGACATGTAGGGGGGTTAAAGAGCATTTTGTTATTTCAGTGTGCTGCCTACAGACGCTACGCATCGAGCTGCCATGCTCTTTTCACTAATGTGTAATTTTTGAGTTTTGAGATTGTACAAACAATATGCCGGTTTGTGCAGGGAATTTGGAGATCTGAATCGGAAAAAAATGAAGTTTTGAAAGCTATAAAGATATATTAAAGGGGTTGTCTCACGCCGAAACGGTTTTTTTTTTTATTCAATAGGCCCCCGTTCGGCGCGAGACAAACCCGATGCATGTGTTAAAAAAAAAAAACGGGTAGTACTTACCCGAATCCCCGCGCTGCGGCGACTTCTTCCTTCTTCTTACTTACCTTAGTAAGATGGCCGCCGGGATCTTCACTGTGAGGTCCATTGCCGATTCCAGCCTCCTGATTGGCTGGAATCGGCACACGTGACGGGGCGGAGCTACAAGGAGCAGCTCTCCGGCACGAGCGGCCCCATTCAGAAGGGAGAAGACCACACAGCGCAAGCGCGTCTAAAATCGCCAGAAGAGGTGATTTTAGACGGATCCATGGAGACGAGGATGCCAGCAACGGAACAGGTAAGTGAATAACTTCTGTATGGCTCATAATTAATGCACGATGTACATTACAAAGTGCATTAATATGGCCATATAGAAGTGCTGAACCCCACATGCTTTCATGAGACAACCCCTTTAAGTAACTAAAGCAAAAAATTGTGGACCTAAAAAACAAAAACATATGGTGTTAGAAGGTGGGCAACCACTTTAAAAGTGTTATCTGGGGCCAAAAAGTATCTTAATACTAGCCATACTCACCTCTCCAGCCCCCTCCACTCCTGTTCTGCCAGTGCCGGGGCTTCCTGCTGGTCGTCTCTTCTGACTGCAAAGAGCCATCAATGGCATTACAGACACCAGGAACTTGTGACCACTACAGCCAGGCACCTGCTTATTTTGGCCAATGATTAGCTGTGCAGCGGTCACATGTCCTATTGTTCGGAAGTCATCGCTGCTGCAGGTGGAAGTGAAGCTAGCATAGGGCTAGGTACTGGTGGCACATAAGTGGCAGGCGATCAGGTGAGAAGACTATTGCTTGTTTTATAGCATTGTGAACAGTTTTTTAAAAATTCTGTCCCTGGATAACCCTTTTAAATGCAGAAGGCTATTGTAAGTTGGACAGGAAGGTTATCGCAGGTGATTGTTTACGGATACAGAAGCGTTTACTGGAAGAAAACTCAAAAATCAGAGCAAAATTAAAAGCATTTTTAATGATTAAAAGATAGATTGAAACTACTAGTTTCAGACGTTTAACATAAAAATGTCTGTTCTTGATTTGCTGACATTAAAGGGATTATTAGAACTCCATTTTCTTTTATTGTAAAAACAGGTTCACCATGCTGGAAAGTAACAAACGAGCTTATACTCCCCTCCTGACCGACAGAGCCAGCGCTCAATTGTTGTGCTCTGTGATTGGCTGCAGCAGCCTGTAAACAGTACATCATAGCAGAGATCTGGCGCTGTGGGCAGGGCAATGCGGGGAGAAGCGAATAGGAGCTTGTTTTTTTTTTTTATCTCCAACATGGAGAACCTGTTCTTACAGTAAAAGTGTATCATGGAAAACCCTCTTTACTTGTGGAATTGTCACATAGCAAAACATGTATAAATGACGTACAGGAATGCAGTCTTCACTCAATATTTAAGTAGTTGCGCCTCACAAATATATTTCCATCTAATCTTTATTGGGAATCAGTTATTTCTTAAATGAGTCAACATGTATCAGCCATCATCTTCCAACCCATCTGCCTGAAGATCACCCGGTACTTGAGAGATTACAGAGCTTTGCTGTGTTATTCCGTAGTTTGTTCCTCATTTCTCTATTAGGGCCTCAAGCTGCTCCTGCAATGATGTCACCTAAGAAGAAAACATACAATTATTAGCGGTGCACGAAATATACCTCTAACTGTTTTGCACATGTTGAGGTCAAAAGTAGGGTACGGTTAGAGAAGATCTGTCACCTACTTTTAGCCCTATAAGCCAAGCTAAGTTGATGGGCTAAATGTAGATGAAGCGCCAAGTCCAGGGATGTAAGGACTATACCGTAATTCACCCCGATGTCTGCGGTGGAAGTCGCCGCTCAATGCATTGCGCGGTGCTGTTAAGTAGTCCGCCTGTTCTCATACTACTACTGAGCAGCGCTGTTCAATGCACTGAGTGGTGACTTCCATCGCTCACACCGGGGGTATAACTGGGAAAGCAAGTATAACAATTAGATCTCCGGACTCAGGGCTTCACCTACTTTAAGCCCATAAACTTAGCTTGTAGTGCTAGTAGGTGAGAGTCTCTCTATGAAAAGCACCCTCAAAGAGATAAAAGAAAAATATTAGATGTTTCACTCTAACAATCAGTAATACACATCTGTTTTTGAATTACATGTGTTGTCTTTTGTGAAAATTATTTATCACTAACCCATAAATAAAGATTGAAGGAAGTGGGGTTTGAGAATCCCAACGCACCCTTGCCTCTTCGTTCAGTTGCCAGTTTGGCGGTGAGCTGGGGATCCGGATGTCGTACACATCCAATTATACATTTCTTCCATTTAAATCAATCATCAGAAATCCCTGCAGAATTTCACACACAAACCCCCTTTGTAGCATTATTCTTATTTACGGCTACTATTAGACACCCATTAGGCTGCGTCTGTATGGTGCTTGCGCGCCATCTTTTCCTGGGGCCCTTTGATTCCCCACTTCATACGCTCTGAAGCAATGTCTTGCCTACTTTCCTCAAGAGCCATAGGTTCTGCTCGTATGTAAAAGTAAACATCTTACTGTGTTCTGAGAACATACGAGAGAGCAGGCAGGCTCTGCATTTAGAAGCATCCCTTACATCTGCCAAGAGATTATGTCATTGAGATAGTGTCTCTCTGACACTCACAAGAAATGAGTGTCAGAACAGCAATGTACATACAACAGGGAGTGGATCGTGTAGAGCAGTTGTGCCTTACACTCAGCGGACATAACATTTAGGAAACAGTGAATGAAGTGATGTCCTGGAGCCATACAATACGTATATCCAACAATTATAGCAGTTCCGTGCCAAGACAAACTGGCTGCTAGGGTTGCACTGCTGTCTGCTTTAGCTGCTTGGCATTATGCCCTAGCAACCAGCTGGACTAGCACCATCATGCCAGCAAAGGGGAGAAGCAATTAATCATGTCAGATTTTCCATTGAGAACCTCCCACTAATTGATAACAATGCTAATAATGCCAGTACTAGTCTTCTATTGATTCTGTTCTATAATAAATTTCCTTCTTTCCTCTTAACTTCGTGTTGCCCGTTACGTAATACAAACATATCGCATTTCACAATCAGTAAGACTTAATTTTATAGTAACCGCTAGGTTGTATTTATTGGGCAAAATAATGATGGAAAAATATTGGAAACCCGTACTTTGCTATTTTTTACCTGTTTAATGCTTTTATTGCGCTGTATAATCAATAAAGAGTTGGCTTCACAACTCTATCATTATATAGACATCTGTCTAAAACATTGATTTGTACATTCCAAGGTATGTGAAACATGCACCTCATCATTCTACTATCCGCATGATAACCGAGTTCTGATCTGTGTCCAATCGCAGGGATACCGACGTCTACATGCTGGTTTTTCACAATCACTCACTTAATCTAGACAAAGTATCAAGCTGCAGTTTTTAGTCCCAGAGAATAATTTAAACCATGTACACGGCTGGTGTAAGAGGCTCATGGAAAGCTCAATGGAAAAAATAAGGAAAAGGTACTACATGAGTAAAATGAGAAAAAAAAGTTTGGTACCAAGTTAGCCTGTAGAGCAACATGTGATTGTTCTCAGTAAGGAAAACCAAGTAATGTTGTCGATATGATACATTTTAATGGCTAACAAACATACATTATGTTATAGGGAGCTTTCGGATCTTCTATGGACACTTCCTCAGATTAAGCCTGAGGAAGGGTCCATAGAAGATCTGAAAGCTCACACTAACAGCATGTATATTTGTTAGCTATTAAAAGGTATCATATCTACAAGATTATTGGTTTCTCTTACCGAGAATAATCACACTTTCATAGTGAGTGTTCCCGCAGGACTCAGTCACACGGGCGCATCCGGGCGCCGATGCGCCCGTGTTACTGCAGGATAAGACGGCCGCACTGCAGGTGCGGACGACTCTCTGCACCACCGGAAGAGCATCTATAAATATTGCATCTATCAATATTGCACCTGCCCGTGTTTAGGAAGCCTTACAGTGAGAGCAAAAGGATTAAGGGCCTGCAAGAAGCACATCTCATGCAAAATGTAATTGCCCATCCTATTGGGATTGTAGCCCCCACACTTAATAGTGTAACAAAGCTAATACAGCTATGGAGTGCTACAACTACACCAACAACAGGATAAAGCATCATGTTTTAGCCATACACATCTTATATAACTGAAGTCCTATGAAGACATGGACCTCCAATTCTCTCCAAGAAATAGTTGAAAGGCAATGAAAAAACTTCAGAGGAATGGTAATGTGAAAATCATCATTAGGACTTTGAAATTAAGAAAACAAAATCTGATATCAGCCCTCTAAAAGTTGACCATGGAAAATTTAAAGCGGTTATGTCATTAGAAGAAAAAAAAAACAAAAAACCTATACTTACCTATTCCTCCCCAGGTAGCCTCCTTACCAGATCTTCACCTCACCGATCTTCTCCTTGCTCCTCCAGTCCCTCGGATCACCTCACCTTCAGCCGCCCGGATCCTCTTCTTCCTGTGACGGAACGTACATTGCCGGCATTCTGCTTCCTGCAGGACAATGTACCCGGTCACTAGTGACATAGCATTCGCTGCCTAGCAGGGAATGCAGAATCCATGGCAGTCAGTTTTAACACGGCTGCGCATGTACGATGTCTCGCCACTAGCATTTCATATGCTATATGAAACACTAGCGGGAAGATATCAAGCATGCATACTAAAGCAGGCTGCCGAGGGTTTGGCATTCCCTTCTAGGCAATGAATGCTATGTCATTGAAGTGAACTGCAGGTAATGGACGCCCAAAACAGAAGAAGAGGATCCGGCTAGCAACAGGTGACAGGAAAAGATCGGTGAGGAGAAGATCTGGTAAGGTGGCTGCCTGGGAAAGAATAGGCAAGTATTGATTATTTTTTTCTAAAGACAAACTCCCTTTAATAGTCGACAAGGTGGAGACCGAGGGGCTGATCTCTAGCAGGTATTTTTTTGAAATGTGGGCAAAACATGGTTTTCCTCACAAATACATATCGTCAAGATAGCGCAACGTGTGCTGATGTCTTTATTGTTCAAATCACAGCCCCTCCACACGACCAGCCTTCTGGACGGCGCCAGTTTTAGTACTGTAACCAACATGTCATCATGACCCCTCCATAGATGCAGTGTGCCTTCTGTCTGTGCATGAGCAAGTCCTGGACATAGGAGTCGCACATCTATGGAGTAAACATGATGCCGAAGGCTGGCCTTGCGAAGGTGGACAGAGCCATAACATGCATTTAAATATTTTTTTAAAATGTCCGCAAATGGGGTCCATAACATTTAAAGGTGTGTGGCACAAAACCACCTCCTGCCCTATTTACATGATAGAAAAGAAGCATCTGATTGGTGGGGAACCACTGGGAATGTACACACTACCACTCCATTCATTTCTATGGGACTGCCAGAAATAGCAAAGCACAAGTGCTTAGCTATCTGCAACTTGCCCACAGAACTGAATGGACTAGTAGTGCACACACATGACCACTGCTCTGTTCATTCGAGGACCCCAGGGACTCCAGTTCTTCCAAATCAGTAAGGGTTCCAGCAAACGGACCCCCCAATGATCAGATATCTATCCCCTATCTTAAGTTGACCCAATCCTCTCTCACCTCATCCCCAATCCCACCACCTTACCCATGTGCATCCTGGGGTATTCTGATTAAATAAGCTGTACTTAATGTCTAGCAGCAGCTGCAAAGCCAATAAGATTTTAGCATGGGAGATTTCTCATAATGTGAAGCTAGAAAAAGTGGACTTGTTTAGCTTGGAAGAAAGATGCCTTAAAGGTGGATCGTATTTACACTTATATGTGTGGCCAATACAAAGAACTGTATGAAGGAATGAGGAAGATTCCTTACGCTTTAAGGAAAGCCATCAGACACGAAGGGTTCCTTACAGTTTAGCGTAGTCAAATTATAAAATGTTCTACCCTGAAAAGTAGTAATGTCAGATTCTATAGCAGCATTCAAAAAGGCCCGGAGCCAATAAACTGTAGTGGGAGTTAATAATGATAGTGCATAAAGTTGCAATTGGAGAGATATGTTGCTCAGCCCAAGTAATTATGTTACTATGTAAAACCTGCTGATATCATCAGAAAATTATTTAAATCATGTATTTATTAAAACTGCTCGAGAATAGAACACAAATAAGCACTTGGAATGTAGAAAGGTAAGACGACCAACATCGAATATAAAAAAGCCTACAGGCTTTTTTTTTTGCCCCACACTTTGACCCCTTTATGTGACCTTTGGTGGAAGATTTTGGCGTCATTAGATTTGTTACATCCTCACCACCGCCATAAAATCATACAATGTGAGTTTGATACATGGAGTCACCTATCAGACAAGGTCAAAGTTCCTATGTTAATTCTAGTGGCGGTGTTGTGCTTCAGCCAACAGCGCTGCTAGAGAGAGTAGGGCTCCTTTACACTGACAAGGGCATTATGGGGCCGTGAATCATGGCCTGATCGCCCTCGCGATCCATGTGGAAACCTGTGGATGCGAGGAGTTTTCACATGAAAACAGACTCGTATCCCTACGGGGCTGAAGGAATTCCCCGGCGCAGCTGTCACAGCCATGGCAGGGGATCGCATGCTCTCCCATTGTTATCAATGCAGTCAGCGCTGCTGCCGCCGGCCCCATTGGGAACACTGGGCAATAATCGCAAAAAGAAAGGACATGCTGCGATTCTTTCCCTGCATAGCATCGCAATGCGGTGTCATGCAGGGAAACCTCACAAATGTGAATGCACCCATTTTATGTTCGCGTAGGGAACATCGCGTCAATCTGGTTTTGTAGAATATTTCTGTTGTTTCTCACGGTCTTCCTGCTGCCTGAATTCATCAAGGACTGCTTGTAAACGTGTCTGAGGGGTTACAGATGATAAAGAAAGGTGAGAATACTATTCTAACACCATTATGACCTCTCACAAATACGGGGTAGTAGCAATACTCCTTTCTCCTCACCTTAAGAGCGACATTCTCCACTTTCATGATCAGCTCTTCCTGACGTTTCCTTCTTTCTTGAGTCTCCCGTAGTTTCTTCTGTAAATTTTCTACTTGTTTCTGCAGTTCTAGCACTAAAGGGAAATAAAAAATAAAATATGTATTCAGAAACAAATCAGCACAAAACTGATTCCACAGCATACGAGGGGGTACCCAAAAGAAACGGGAATCTTCTGGTGGGCGGGGCGCTACTAGTACTGGATTCTATTGCTGGGTGAATATCTGTGGAGCCCTTCTGAAGCGGTATGTATTTGGCTATAGAGATTTTTTTTTTTGACAAGTTCTTTAGTCTTTGGCCTACTTTGTGCATATGAATTGGCCATCACAACGTGCAGCTGGGAATTTTTTTTTTCTTCATAAAAAAGTCATAAAAATAAATACATTTAAAATTTTTTTTACAGAATATAAAAATTCCATGCAAACGACCCACCGCCGACCAGAACAATGGCCATACGCACCCTGTAATCCAAAACTATACATAATATACTGTACATCAAAACGTACGAAAGAAAATGAGGATCTCATTTCACATACTTCATTTTAGAGTAAATAGATTAATTTAAAAAACAAAACAACTATAAACGTTAGAAAAATTGTTTGTTTCTAGCTTTTTACCCCCAATAGTTAGTGAAAAAAGATAAAGATACAGATATATATATATATATATATATATTTATTATGGGGGGGGGCACAGTAAAAATAATTTTGGTTGCTGAAAAGAAAAAAAAAATAGGCCAGTAAAAGCCACATGGGTAAAATCCCTAAAAAGTGTCTGGTCCTTTAGGACCAAAACAGCCTGGTCTTTAAGGGGTTAAAAACTGAATTGGCAACATGCCAACATGGTTTTTGGACGCTTCACAATGTCGTTGGTGGATGTCATGTCTAAATCGTAAATTTGTAAGTAATGAGCTCCACTAGTACTGACTGCGGCACCAGTAATTTTATGATTTAAAACCCTGTTTATACTTGGGTAAAAAAAGCTGAAGAGCCAGACTGTTATCCATTATCCAGCACAACAAACCTAATGGACCAATTATAATCCTCTGTGAGGGGCGGATAATGCATCATAAAGGATCGCGACAGATGTCTCATGGATTCCATAAAAGCAGAAGTCATGGCTCTAGTATGAACATAACCATGCTTCTATAGCGGCATTGACTCATTGTTTTTTATGCATACTGTATATCTAAGTTCATAATGGTAAATTGTTGTGGAAGCACTGATTGCATATTCAAAACCCTAAGGCTGGGGTCACACAGGACCGAAATCCCACGGAAATCTCGCGGAATGACCGCATGGAAATACCGCGAGATTCTCGTGGCAGAAATGCAACTTCAAAACCCGTGGATTTTTAAGCGGCTTGGCCACCTGCATTCCGCTGCGGCCATCTCTCCCCATAGAAAGGAAAGCGGCCACCGTGAAAACGGGGAAAGCATTGACATGCCGTGGCTTTGAATTCCGCGTGGCATGTCAGTTTCAGCGCAGCTTGGCCGCAGCATGTGAATGAGATTTTTGCAAATGTTCTCCACTTTGCTGCTTCTTTTACCCGGGATAAGAAGCCGCAGGAGGGATTTCCGTGCAGAAAGTCTGCATGGAAATTCCGCCCAGAGGGAACTCAGCCTAATACCTCCTGCCGCCATGCTCACAGACACAGAAATACCCACTGCAAGTACTAAAATGGTCCCTTCCCTGAGCAGTACATGTGTGTGGAAGAGGTTAGCTGACAATCGTGTACGTCATGCAGTATGTACAACTATTTCAATTGTTAACATTCACCTATCTGGTTGGTTCCCCCATCCTGGCCATTTTGACGGCCTCTTTGCTCATCTTCCGTTTCCATAATGTTCAAGTCTTCTTCTTCTTGCCGTTCCTCTTCCTCTCCATCACTGCTGCTACTAATGTCATTAAAGATCTCACGGAGTTCATCTCGTTCCACTGAAAAGGTTTAGGAAAGCAAATGGAATTAATCAATATAAAATAAAGGCATTGATGAACCTATTCTAAAGGCTCTTTCCCGCAAGCGTATATCGGCCTGCTGTTTTCACAGACGGCTGATATACGCGGTGATCTTATGCACTGGATTCCAATGCATCAGATCACATGGCCGTATTCATGATATGTAAAAGCGACCGGCCAATATAACGCCAGGCGTTTTTAGGTCGGGCCAAAAAGATAGTCCTGGAACTATCTTTTGGGCTGGAATGCGTCGGCCACTGCATAGGCTCCTATGGAAGCCCATGGCAGTAGCCGGAGGGAGTTTAGCAGCGTGGCTGCTAAACTCCTTCCCTCTGCTCTCCTCGCTCAGTGCAGACTTGCCTCTGCTCTCCTCCCCGCTGGCTCTTTGCAATGGGAGGGGGCGGGAAAAGGGCAGAGTTAAGTGCCATCCTGTCTCCTCCAATTGCTGGCTGAAGACAAGGGGCAGGATGTGGGCGGAGCTTAGATCCCGCTCTCTCCCCGCCCCTTGTCCATAGCCATCAATGGGAGGAGACGGGATAACGCTTAGCTCCGCCCCTCCCCTCGCAAAGAACGAGAGGGGAGGAGAGCAGAGGTGAGCCTGCGATGGGGAGGGAGGGGAAAGAGGCAACAGCATGGTAGTCTTGGCGTATATACGCCGGGACCCATGCCGTCTGAATGGGCGCACAAACGTTTGATTTGTGCGCCCATTCACCAGTTTTATCTCTCCCAACATAGCGTATATTGGCCGGCCATGAAAACGGCGGCCGATATACGCTTGTGGGAAAGAAGCCTCAAAGCCTGTGCAAAGGTAATAATAGTGTAGATTTTCATCAACTTCACTATGGAAAAATATGGAAAAAAATAAAGGGCTTCTATTGCATATCCTGAAAAAACAGCCATTTTAATTTACTGTAAATGAAGAATTTAGGTAATTTGCTAAAGGGAATTGGTGATAACAAAAAGGTCAGCACTTAGAAACACATTAAATGTGAAAGCTCATGTAAGCCATGGCTGCAACAAATACAGTAACAGAAAGGCGCACTTCAGCACTCGTACACATTTAATATCTGATTAAAATTGCCCAACTATTGTTTATACTAACCCTATAAAAATGCAAGATTCTTAGCACACATTTTGATCAAAATGTGGGCCCATCTGTCATGTCCCGCTGAACCTTATTGGATGGGTTGGGCTCCTAATTCTAAAAGACACCTCTTTTTTTTTTTTATTGTAATAGTTTTTATTGAGATTATTAATACATTACAAAAAATTAGCAATGGAACAGATAGCAGTACAATAAGTCATAGACGTTGCGAGCAGCTTTACAAGAAATTGGATAACAAAGAAAGTCATGACGCAACACCGATTATTTATGGTGGATCTGTCTATGGAAATTGCATTGGTAAACATAGTATCGTAGACGTCAATAAAAATCATAGCAGAATATAATGAGATAAGCATAGTGTACTGAAATGTATATTCGTGTTTATATCTATAAGGTGTAAACAATAAACATTGAACGTTGAACAATAAACATGGCATCTGCGAGTATATTGTATTGTCAATGATCATATTTAGATCTCCACAACTCCCACTGTGCGTCAAACTGTTTAATCGTATTGTTACGAAACGCTAGCCATTTTTCACTAGCGTATTGTTCTGCCAATCGGTGTTTGAACTCCTCTATTTCTGGGGGTTCTGGTTTCCTCCAATACTTTGCAATTATAGTTTTAGCTGTCATTAAGGAGTGCGCTAGCAGAGGTCTTATTTGTCTTGGGAGGTCTTCGGATCCCACCAGTAGTAGAGCTAATGTTGCTCTTCTAGGTATAGTGATTGCAAATGTGTGTTCCAGGAAAGTGAATATCTTGTCCCAATACGGTTTTAGCTTGGGGCAAGACCAAAAAATATGAGCAAGTGTTCCCTTTTGACCGCACTCCCTCCAACACAAACCGTTTCCTATCTTCGATCTGTTGTAAACTAATGAAGGTGTGTAGTACCATCTTAATGATAGTTTGGTTTGGGTTTCTAGTATACCAAAACCTTTTGTGGATTTGGAGGCCAGCGACAGAGCTCTAGCCCATGAGTTTTCTGGTATGTTTGCTTTCAATTCTTTTTCCCAACTTATCATAAATGATTTTTTTTTCAAGAATGTATTGTTAGTCATAATGTCGTAAAATATTCTTGTTTCAGACTTTCTTTTTAAGCCTGATAGATTAATTATGCTTATTAGTGACGCCGGGAGTGCGATTTTATGTAAAGATGTGTCTTTCAAGAAGGAGCTTATCTTCAAATGGTTGAAGATTTCACTTATTGGGAGGTCGTAGTTAAGCTGTAGTTCATTAAAACTTTTGGTTTTATTTGAGACTGCCAGGTCCCCAATTCGCTTAATACCTCTGACTATCCAAGGCTTCAAATCCATGTCTGGCAGGTATAGGTTTAATATTTCTATGGGTAGTGAAGGTCTGCTCATGTTATCCTCCGACCCAATTTTGTCCGAAAGCCCTCCCCACATATCAATTGAGGTACGCAAAGTCACGGGTGTCTCGGAAATTTGTAGTTTTCATTTTTTTGGGTATAAATATTTTTCGACTGAGATAGCATACATTAAAGCCTGGCCTGAGATGTTTTTTAAAAAAACCTCTCTCTATGGTAGGCCAACCCAAGTCGCCGCTGGTAGGCAGCAACTGTCTTGATTGGTTCAATACAGTAGCTTTGTAATATGCGTTTATGTTGGGTATATCCGCGCCTCCATTTCTTCTGTGCAAGGACAGAACCGATAAGGCTATGCGAGGCTTCTTCCCATTCCATATGAATGCGCTCAGCTGTCTTTGGAATTTGTTTAAGGTAAAGTTGGATATAGAAATAGGCAGGACTCTAAAGTAGTATAGTATTAGAGGTAGGATTTTCATCTTATAGGCCATGATCTTTCCAAACCATGCCAAGTTTAACTTAGCAAGGTGGTCTATCTCTTTTTGAGTAGTATTTAGTAGTTTGGGATAGTTTTCATTTTCTATATTTTTAAGTAGCGGTGTCAAGACTATTCCCAAATATGGGATGCTTTTTTCTCGCCACACAAATGGGAACTCCGCTTGAATCTCCTCTCTTAGATTTCTTGGCAGGTTCATGACTAGTATGAGAGACTTGTCCACGTTTAGCTTATACATAGAGACCCTATTGAAGTGCTCCAGTATCGCACAGGCAGAACGCAGTGAACCCAAGGGATGAGTCAATGACAAAATTACATCGTCAGCGAACAGTCCCAATTTGTACTGCCTGTGGTTCACCGGAACACCCCTCACATTCGGGTCAACGCGAATCAGTTCCGCCAGAGGCTCAATAGCCATTACATACAAAAGTGGGGACAGCGGACACCCCTGCCTTGTACCGTTGGTAATTGACAACGGGTCAGAAAGCACACCGTCCACCAGGACCCTTGCAGTTGGGGAGGAATACAAAGCCCGGACAGCACATGTGATTTTTTCACCAAATCCAAATTTCTCTAGCGTTTTAAAGATATACCCCCAATGGACCCTATCAAAAGCCTTTTCGGCATCTAATGTTAACAATATAGTTGGGGTTTGTGTTTTTTCTATCAAGTGTAATAAGTTTAGAATTTTTCGGGTGCTGTCCAAGGCCTGTCTGCCCTTTACGAATCCCATCTGATCCGAATGGATTATATATGGAAGAACATGAAGAATGCGTTGTGCAAGAGTCTTAGCATATATTTTAATGTCAGTATTTAACAAGGATATAGGTCTAAAATTCTTTGGGAAGTTCGGTTCTTTCCCGGGTTTTGGTAGCACTACAATTGTAGCCTGTAACATTTCTTGGGGAAAAGTGCCCTTTTGCATGGCCTCTACGAACATACCCGTCATATATTTTGTTAATGGCTTTGAGAAATTTTTAAAGTATTCCGCAGAATACCCGTCTGGGCCAGGTGCTTTATTATTTTTCAAAGAGTTTAGAACCTTGGATACCTCGGCAATGGTAATTGGTTCGTCCATCATCTCCGCCTGTTTTTGGTTTAAAGATGGTAGGTTCACCAATTTGAGAAAGTTTTGAATTGAGGTGTTATTAGGCTGGACCGTTTGGGCGTCCTCTTTTAAATTGTACAAGCTGCTGTAGTACGACGAGAATGCGTTCGCTATTTGCTTTGGATGAGTCAGTTTAGTTTTTTTGTTTTGGTGACTCCAAATATAAGGAATATTAGCTTTTATAGTTTTTTTCTTTAATAGGTTGGCCATCCAACGTGAGGGTCTGTTTAATGATGTGTATACGTTAGCTCTTTGAGCATTTACTTCTTTCTCAAAGTCGCCCAGCAGGTATCTACGAAGGTCTAGTCTAATTTTGTGCATGTCGTCATGCGTTTTTTTAGAGGGGTTAG
Organism: Eleutherodactylus coqui; assembly: GCF_035609145.1. Lineage (NCBI taxonomy): Eukaryota > Metazoa > Chordata > Amphibia > Anura > Eleutherodactylidae > Eleutherodactylus > Eleutherodactylus coqui. Next base: position 54,122,304 of record NC_089846.1, on the reverse strand, counting down.
TTTGGAGTTCTCTTTCTTTAAGGTGAAGATTTGTAAGTAACTCATCTATTTTCTTTGATTTGTCTTTTTTATATTTGGACCCCAATTTTATCAGAATGCCTCTTATGAACGCTTTATGGGCATTCCATAGTATAATTGGATTCGTCTGTGGGACATCGTTAAATTCAAAATATTCCGATATGGCTTCTTGAATTTCTTTTTTGTATTTTGGAATAGTCATCAGATATACATTATTTCTCCATGTTTTGTTGGGTTTGTTAGGGCAGTCTATATTTAGATGTATGGCTAGTGGGGCGTGATCGGTCCACGTAGCGGTACCAATTTCTACTTTTGTAACTGATGATAGTAGTGGTTTCTCCACCAAGCACAAGTCTATTCTGGAGAAAGTCCTGTGTCTCGGCGAGTAGTACGAGTACTCTCTCGCCGAAGCATTAAAGCATCTAAATGAATCATACAACGCGTTTCTATACAACCAGTTATTCAATGTGGCGTTTCTTTTGACTGTAGGGTTGGTAGTGTCCATGTCTTTATCCGGGATTAAGTTAAAATCCCCAATCATTAGTATTGGCCCTTGTGCAATTTTGTTTGTTTTTTTCATTAATTTATTGAGGAAACTTATCTGCTTCGTATTGGGTACGTATGTGTTAACCAAGGTTACTTTTTGATTTTTAAAGGTACCTGTTAAAATTATAAAACGTCCCCTTGGGTCACAAATTTGTTTTTCTATGGTGAACGATGTGCCCTCTTTAAAAGCTAACATCACTCCCGCATGTTTTTTCTTTGCGCATGCAAAGATGACCTGTGGGTAGGATCTATGTGACATTCTACTACAATCATTATCTAACAGGTGCGTCTCCTGAATACATACTATTTCCGCGTTATGGGTAGACGGTTCTTTCCAAACGCTTCTTCTCTTGAAGGGCGAGTTCAGACCGTTGACATTTAACGATAATAGCTTCACAGTCATGATGGTGGAGACTGGAGAAAATGCTGTGGGTGTGGGAGATCCAGAAATCTGAAGATGCCTGTAAAAACAATACAAAAAAACAAGACAGAGTCCTCCATGTATGGTGGTCTGCAGAGCAGCCACGGAAGGTGGCTGAAAGCTGCAACGTGGAAGACCCAGAACAGTAACAGAACGAACTGGTTACGGCAAGATTGAACTTGCATATTTCGTGGGGGAGAAAGTCCAGCTTCAATAGGCAGGCACTACAATGGATAGAGAGATAAATTTACCGGTGGTTTCTTGAAAACGTTTCATTTCAGGACGTGGGAGTCTTGTTTGTTGGCTTGTTGACGCGCTTTAGGATCCCGTTTGGGCTGTGGTTTTGGTGGTGCTTGGAGGGGTATTCCCCATGATGCTAAAGCTTCTGTGGCGGCTTTGGGGTTGAGAAAAATGTAGTATTTGCCATCTTTATTTGTAATTATTTTGGTTGGAAAACCCCACTTATAAGGTATTTTTGCTTTCCTCATGGCTGAGGTTATTTCTGCGTATTTTCTTCTTTCTTCTAATGTAGCTTGTGATAGATCTATGAATAATCGCAGTTCGGAATACGGATGCGGAAAAGGTTGGAATTTTCTTGCCGCGTTCATAAGCTCCTCTTTTGTCTTGAAATAATGGATACGAGCTATCGCATCCCTGGGGACATTCTCATCCAGAAATTTCGGACGCGGCAATCTGTGGGCCCTGTCAATTCTTAGATCATGTTCTGGCGTGTTAGGGAGAAGAGCTTGCATGAAGTGCGTAATATAATTTGCTAATTCTGCATTAGATATTTTTTCTGGTATACCTCTTATCTTTACGTTATTGCACCTATTACGATCCTCCAAATCTGTCAGTTTGAGCTGAAGTTTGTTTACTTTGTCTTCTAGATCGTTATGCGCATCAATTAAGGAATTATGTGAGACGACAATCTCCTCCATCTTCTTGTCACTCTTTTCTATTTTGTTATTGATTTCTTGGACTGAGGAATTGACTTTTGATGTTAACATAAGCATGTCAGTTTGGATGGTGTCCCTGAGGGCCATTATTGCCTCTTTAATGTAAATCTCAGTGGCTGGCCTGTTGGTTGCTGCAAGGCTAGTTAACCCTTTTTCTGCTATATTTTCATTAGCAGTGATCATGTCATCTGCTCCCTCCGTTTCAGCAGACATTCTCTGCTTTTGCTTAGCAGGGCTGCTAGTTGGAGATCTGGTGATGGGAAGCGGCATGGCCGGCGCCATCTTAGGTGGGGACATCTTTGCATTATTCTTCCCCCCCTGGACTGACCTTGCAGCATCTGAAGAGCTGATGCTGTGCTGGGAGCTGTCGCTTGCTTCATCAGGTGTCTACAGCTGTCTCCCTGCCGCTTCATCCTCCGCTGGGGCTCCGCTGCTTTCCCTCAGCTCCGGCTCCGATATTGCAGGGACCGATGCCTCCTCGGCGGCCATTACAGGAGCGGAGCCTGCGCGCTGCAAAGAAGGACTCCAGTCTCACCGGAGCCTGCTTGAAGTCTCTCCTTCTGGGCATCTCTGGTGTCTTGGGACCCTCCTGCTGCTTTGGAATGCAGTGAAGCCTCCGGTAAGTGCTTTTAGAAGGTAAAAAGTGCCTTGGCCGAACGGAGCCTAGGAGTTTGCTGCCGTTCCGGTGCCTTGTCAAGCCACGCCCCTCAAAGACACCTCTTTTTGAGCTAAAAGCCTAAAATGAACCTAGGGAAATCAGGATATGTGGCTATATACTCTCTCCACTGATCCACCGAAGCATGAGGAACAAATAGTCAGCACTTACAAAAAATTAAATAAGAAGGTACACGCAAGCCATGACTGAAACAAATACAGTAACAGAAACACATGCTTCAACACTCGTACACATGGAATAGCTGATTAAAATTCTACAACTGTTTATACTAACCACATAAAAATGCAATGCTCCTAGTGCTTATTTTGATCAAAACATGGGCCTATCTGCCATGACTCTTGCATAGGAGGCCTTTGGCCACAGAGTGGTGTTTATTAGAGTTAGGAACGCGTCCAACAAGGTTTGCCTGGATATGGCAGATGGGCCGACATGTTTTGATGAAAATATGTGCCAAGAACCTTCCATTTTTATGCAGTTAGTATAAAAAAAAATAGTTGTGCGATTTTAGTCAGATATTAAATGTGTATGAGTGATGAAGCAAGAGCTTATTTTTTAATTTCAATGTCAAAAATTAAATATATAAAAAAATCCAGCAGCTTTCACACTGACCACTAGGCCTAATAGGCAGACTAACTGTTCAGTAGAGAAAACTTTTCAGTTCTTGCATTATCATGACAATTTAAAGAAGAAAAGGCATAATTGTAGGGAATCCATGGAGTACTTTAACCTGGTGTGCAGAACTAGAGAATCCTTTTCTATGCCAAGTGTCATTTCCAATAATAAATTACTATATAACAACCTAAATGCTTACAAACAATAAAAGTCAACAAAAACAATAAAAAAAACTTTAATTACTTGAAGATCCATGTACTTGCTTCATTCCTGACATTCCAGGGGAACCATCCAGGCCGGTCAGATTTTCATTTTCTTTGGACTCATCTTCAGCAATCACCTCCCATCCTAAACGTTGGTGTCAAGGAAAAAGACTAGAACTGCCCACCAATCAGAGAAGGCTAAGCAATAAACAAGTCATATACATAACATATACTTCTATCTATGGATCCACGCTGACCATTGGCCATCCGTCAGTTCAATCATCAGTGGTTACACAATGGTACAACAGGGGTCCTCTCACTAGACTTCATTTAGTAACATCCTTCCACGCCTTCCTTTTCCTAACCCCTTTCACACAACAGTACGGGCTCGTTGTGCAGATGTATGTATTTTCTAACACGTGAATAAGGATATATTGGAACATGCAGCGCACTGAAAACAAAGCAATACACATTCAAAATATAGAAATAGCGGCAATAATAAAAATGGAATTAATATGGATCCATAACGCACAAGTGGGAATGAGCCCCAACCCTGCTGATACCGCAGATGTGTTCTATTTAGAGATGAGCGAACCTACTCGTTTCGAGTAATTACTCGATCGAGCACCGCGATTTTCGAGTACTTCAGTACTCGGGTGAAAAGATCCGGGGGGTAGCAGCGGGGAACAAGGGGGAGCCCTCTCTCTCTCCCTCTCCCCCCCCCCCCCCCCACTCCCCGCTGTAACCCCCCACTCACCCACGGCGCCCCCCGAATCTTTTTGCCAGAGTATGGAAGTACTCGAAAATCGCGGCGCTCGGGCGAAAAAGGGGCGTGGCCGAGTAGGCTCGCTCATCTCTAGTTCCAGTGATGCTACACAGCCTATGAAAAGCTTAGGTTTTCTACCGTACGTGTTATTGATGTCAGAAAGACCTTGTGTGTTCAAAATTAGTTACCTGCATACATAGATACACACAATGGACACCGTTCTAGCAAGTGATCATAGTTCAGCATTGACAATGGGTATTTAACCCCTTTACGACCTATGGCAGATCGATCTGGATCAGAGCCCGCTTCATACTTGGCGCCTATCAGCTGTTTCTGACAGCCGACAACCACCAGCAATGGCCACAATCAGAGCAAGGTACAACTGGAGGCGTTTAACTGCTTAAATGCCACAGTCAATGCAGACATTGGTGTCTAAGCAACAGGCTACAGCGCCCTCTAGCTTCCCATCGGCATACAGTTGGAAAGCAATTGGGGTTACATGACAGTTTACATTTGTTGTGTTAGAATACAATTACCGTGAAGCCCAGAGCCTTTTGAACGCTCCCAGGGCTGTCATGTCTTTCAGCCTATTAAGGCCCAATGTCCACGGGTGAATGTGATTTGCAGGAGATCCGCAAATCAAGCCACCCATAAGGATGCATTAGTACCTGCAGAACAGTAAAAAGCATGCGTAAGGAGAAATAACAGTATGCTCCATTTTCTGTGAATCTCACAGGAAGTCAATGGAAGCCGTCGGCTCCACAGCACAGCCACAGCTGTCCGTGGACGTGCCGCGGATTTGCGGAAAAGCCGGAGATTTAAAAAAAAAAAAAAAAAAGTTGCACTGCGCATGAGTCTGCCGTGCTGAAGAAACAAGACTCGGCCGGCATGGAGGAAACCAGAGCTGGATCTGAACAGGTAAAAAAAAGGGTTTTTTTGTCCATGTATGCGGGCACCGCTGGATTCCACTGCGGGATGCAGCAGATGGAATCCATGCGTGCAAGTGGACATTGGCCCTAAGCCTTGCCTGTAGGAGGGCTTAATCAGCGCCGGTAAAATTACAACATACTCCAGCACTGTAGTGTATTATTAAAGCAAGCATATAAAAACATTTATATGTTCAACCCTCCTTTTCCCAGTTTTCACATAAAAAAGGCTTAAAAAAAACAACAAAAAAAACCATTATTTGCATTGATGTCCAAAATATGTAATAAAGACAACCCAAAGGGTCCGACTTTGATCTTTTAACAGGTCCTGTAATACGACTGGGATATGTGCCAGACATTGACTTGCAGGAATGCTGTCTTCTAATAGGTGGCGCTGCAGAGGCTTGTACCATGTACCAAATTTCCCAGAGGAGCATGTGTGGCCTTATAAGGCTCCTCACACCTTCTGGCTGCTCTCCACAAGGAGAATGTAACTGGTCTATAAAATACACAGACAGCACATGAACGGAGAATACGCCCGTGTGAATAAGCCCCGGACTATTAAGGTTTCTTCCCCATCACATTCCTATGTGGTAGATAAACACACCAGTAAAATAGTTTAAGAAAACAATAGACATAAAAAGGATACGGACACTGACCGCCTCCGCGTCTGTGCTCAGAAGACGTTTCACTTCTTTCTCTACATCTGGTGACTCGATGTACTGCGGATGCAGGAGTCACAATTTAGCAGTATTTTCGACACTCAAAAGTAAAAAGTTCCCTGCAGCACCCAAAAAATCTGAGAACATCACAGCCACGTACCTTTTTTTTGGCGGTTTTCCTGAAGCGTCTTTTGCGCACATTCTTTAGTGGTAGTGTTACTAAAAGAAGAGGATAAACAGGATTAAATGGGAACATGTATAACGTAGAAGGAACTGTGATACGGTACCAGAGCCAAGGAGGGAAGAATGATGCTTTTTATTAAAGGACGAAATAATAAAAAAAGGTAAATAAAAAGGTAGGTGTTTCACTGCCAAGGCCCGGCAATAATGGAGCGGCAAGTTAGAAACTATTACCGCCGACCGCTGGGAATGTGACTTCTAATGTGAACCAAGTGGTGTGCAGTGACTATATCCCCAAGAATTGTAGTAGCAGGTCTGAAGTGCGCTTACACATACAGCTAGATTTTCAGTGTGACAATTTCTTTAACCCCTTAGGTACACGGCCTATTTTGGAACTTCGAATAAAACTATTTTTGGGGATTTTCATTTTCCCTTTTCAAAAGCTGTAACCATTTTTCCAGGGACATATGAGGGCTTGCATTTCGCATGGCGACTTGTAGTTTTTATTAGTACCAAAAAACTTGTATAACTGTTAGTCATTTTTTTGGAGAGCAGGATGAAAAAAAAAAAAAAGTATGTTATTTTTTTTTTACAGCATTCACTATGCAGTATAAATGACATAACTTTAGAATGAATACAATACCAAAATTCTATATCCTTTTGATTTTTTTTTCACGTTTTTGGGGGCAAATGTGTGATTACTGGTAATCAGGTTTTCTTGAATCCATAAGGAGAGGATCCTCCACTGCTGGACAGCAAACCCAAGTTGATAAAAGTGGGGCACACCTCTCCCTTCCTCAGTTCTTGTCCGCTTTTGCTGGCCTCATTGAAAACAATGGGTGATGTGTTCCGAAGGTACGCTTGAAAATAGGACATGCCGGGTTTGTTGTCCACACCATGATGCTATCTAGTGGGGAAGGATGGTGGCCAGGGGGAGAATCACTCATGTGTATGACCCCATTCAAAAGTGGCCTAAGACAGATAGATATCCCTTTTTTTGCCCACCCATGACAGCACCGCTGAAGTAGTAAGTCAGGAACAGACTATAAAGCTGGGGTCACATGGGATGGAAATGCTGTGGAATTTCCGTGCAGACCCTCCGCATGGGAGTTCCGCATCCATTTTTAAAACTGAGACTAAGAAGCAAAGCAGATGAGATTTGCAAAAATCTTGGCCACATGCTGTCGACAGTCCGCGCAGAAACTGACATGCGGCACGGAATTCAAATCCGTGACATATCAATTTTGGCAACGTTTCCACTGCGGACTCTCTTCTCTCTATGGGGAAAGATTTCTGCAGTGGAATACAGGCTGAAAATTGTGCACGTTTTGTAGCAGCTAGAGATGAGCGAACACCAAAATGTTCGGGTGTTCGTTATTCGAAACGAACTTCCCGCGATGTTCGAGGGTTCGTTTCGAATAACGAACCCCATTGAAGTCAATGGGCGACCAGAGCATTTTTGTATTTCGCCGATGCTCGCTAAGGTTTTCATGTGTGAAAATCTGGGCAATTCAAGAAAGTGATGGGAATGACACAGAAACGGATAGGGCAGGCGAGGGGTTACATGTTGGGCTGCATCTCAAGTTCACAGGTCCCACTATTAAGCCACAATACCGGCAAGAGTGGGCCCCCCCCCCCCCCCTCCCAACAACTTTTACTTCTGAAAAGCCATCATTAGCATGGCATACCTTTGCTAAGCACCACACTAGCTACAACAAAGCACAATCACTGCCTGGATGACACTCCGCTGCCACTTCTCCTGGGTTACATGCTGCCCAACCGCCCCCCCCTCCCCCCCACAGCGCACACCAAAGTGTCCCTGCGCAGCCTTCAGCTGCCCTCATGCCACGCCACACTCATGTCTATTTAGAAGTGCGTCTGCCATGAGGAGGAACCGCAGGCACACACTGCAGAGGGTTGGCACGGCTAGGCAGCGACCCTCTTTAAAAGGGGCGGGCGATAGCCCACAATGCTGTACAGAAGCAATGAGAAATCCAATCCTGTGTCACCTCCATCTGGAGCTACACACGTGGGCATAGCAATGGGGAACCTATGTGCCACACACTATTCATTCTGTCAAGGTGTCTGCATGCCCCAGTTAGACCGCGGTTTTTTATAAATAGTCACAGCCAGGTACAACTCCGCAATGGGAATTCCATGTGCACCCACAGCATGGGTGGCTCCCTGGAACCCACTGGCTGTACATAAACGTATCCCATTGCAGTGCCCATCACAGCTGAGGTAACGTCCGATTAAATGCAGGTGGGCTTCGGCCCACACTGCATGCCCCAGTCAGACTGAGGTTCTTTAGAAGTGGACACATGCAGTTACAACTCCCTGTGGACCCACAGCATGGGTGGGTGCCAGGAAGCCACCGGCGGTACATAAATATATCCCATTGCAGTGCCCAACACAGCTGATGTAACGTCAGCTGTAATGCAGGTGGGCTAAAAATTGATTTGATTACACTGTAGGCGAGGGCCCCCAAAAATTGGTGTACCAACAGTACTAATGTACCTCAGAAAAATTGCCCATGCCCAACCAAGCGGGCAGGTGAAACCCATTAATCGCTTTGGTTAATGTGGCTTAATTGGTAACTAACTAGGCCTGGAGGCAGCCCAGTTAAAATAAAAATTGGTTGAGGTGAAAGTTTCAACGCTTTAATGAGCATTGAAACGTATAAAAATTGTTTAGAAAAATTATATGACTGAGCCTTGTGGGCCTGAGAAAAATTGCCCGTTCGGCGTGATTACATGAGGTTTCAGGAGGAGGAGCAGGAGGAGGAGGAGGAATATTGTACACAGATTGATGAAGCAGAAATGTCCCCGTTTTGGATGGTGAGAGAGAACGTAGCTTCCATCCGCGGGTACAGCCTACGTATTGCTTACGTATCGCTGCTGTCCGCTGGTGGAGAACAGAAGTCTGGGGAAATCCAGCCTTTGTTCATCTTGATGAGTGTTAGCCTGTCGGCACTGTCGGTTGACAAGCGGCTACGCTTATCTGTGATGATTCCCCCAGCCGCACTAAACACCCTCTCCGACAACACGCTAGCCGCAGGACAAGCAAGCACCTCCAGGGCATACAGCGCTAGTTCAGGCCACGTGTCCAGCTTCGACACCCAGTAGTTGTAGGGGGCAGAGGCGTCACCGAGGATGGTCGTGCGATCGGCTACGTACTCTCTCACCATCCTTTTACAGTGCTCCCGCCAACTCAGCCTTGACTGGGGAGCGGTGACACAGTCTTGGTGGGGAGCCATAAAGCTGGCCAGGCCCTTAAAGACTGTTGCACTGCCTGGGATGTACATGCTGCTCGATCTCCGCACCTCCCCTGCTACCTTGCCCTCGGTACTGCGCCTTCTGCCACTAGCGCTGTCGGCTGGGAATTTTACCATCAGCTTGTCCGCAAGGGTCCTGTGGTATAGCAACACTCTCGAACCCCTTTCCTCTTCGGGAATGAGAGTGGGCAGGTTCTCCTTATAGCGTGGGTCGAGCAGTGTGTACACCCAGTAATCCGTTGTGGCCAGAATGCGTGCAACGCGAGGGTCACGAGAAAGGCATCCTAACATGAAGTCAGCCATGTGTGCCAGGGTACCAGTACGCAACACATGGCTGTCTTCACTAGGAAGATCACTTTCAGGATCCTCCTCCTCCTCCTCCTCCTCAGGCCATACACGCTGAAAGGATGACAGGCAATCAGCCGGTGTACCGTCAGCAGCGGGCCAAGCTGTCTCTTCCCCCTCCTCCTCATCCTCCTCATGCTCCTCCTCCTCCTCCTGTACGCGCTGAGAAATAGACAGGAGGGTGCCCTGACTATCCAGCGGCATACTGTCTTCCCCCGCCCCCGTTTCCGAGCGCAAAGCAGCTGCCTTTATGGTTTGCAGGGAATTTCTCAAGATGCATAGCAGAGGAATGGTGACGCTAATGATTGTAGCATCGCCGCTCACCACCTGGGTAGACTCCTCAAAATTACCAAGGACATGGCAGATGTCTGACAACCAGGCCCACTCTTCTGAAAGGAATTGAGGAAGCTGACTCCCACTGCGCCGCCCATGTTGGAGTTGGTATTCGACTATAGCTCTACGTTGTTCATAGAGCCTGGCCAACATGTGGAGCGTAGAGTTCCACCGTGTGGGCACATCGCACAGCAGTCGGTGCACTGGTAGCTTAAAGTGATGTTGCAGGGTGCGCAGGGTGGCAGCGTCCGTGTGGGACTTGCGGAAATGTGCGCAGAGCCGGCGCGCCTTTACGAGCAGGTCTGACAAGCGTGGGTAGCTTTTCAGAAAGCGCTGAACCACCAAATTAAAGACGTGGGCCAGGCATGGCACGTGCGTGAGGCTGCCGAGCTGCAGAGCCGCCACCAGGTTACGGCCGTTGTCACACACGACCATGCCCGGTTGGAGGCTCAGCGGCGCAAGCCAGCGGTCGGTCTGCTGTGTCAGACCCTGCAGCAGTTCGTGGGCCGTGTGCCTCTTATCGCCTAAGCTGAGTAGTTTCAGCACGGCCTGCTGACGCTTGCCCACCGCTGTGCTGCCACACCGCGCGACACCGACTGCTGGCGACATGCTGCTGCTAACACATCTTGATTGCGAGTCAGAGGAGGAGGAGGAGGAGGGTGCTTTAGTGGAGGAAGCATACACCTCCGCAGATACCACCACCGAGCTGGGGCCCGCAATTCTGGGGGTGGGTAGGACGTGAGCGGTCCCAGGCTCTGACTCTGTCCCAGCCTCCACTAAATTCACCCAATGTGCCGTCAGGGAGATGTAGTGGCCCTGCCCGCCTGTGCTTGTCCACGTGTCCGTTGTTAAGTGGACCGTGGCAGTAACCGCGTTGGTGAGGGCGCGTACAATGTTGCGGGAGACGTGGTCGTGCAGGGCTGGGACGGCACATCGGGAAAAGTAGTGGCGACTGGGAACTGAGTAGCGCGGGGCCGCCGCCTCCATGATACTTTTGAAGGACTCCGTTTCCACAACCCTATACGGCAGCATCTCAAGGCTGATGAATTTTGCTACGCGGACGGTTAACGTTTGAGCGTGCGGGTGCGTGGCGGCGTACTTGCGCTTGCGCTCCAACAGTTGCGCAAGCGACGGCTGGACGGTGCGCTGAACTACACTGCTGGATGGGGCCGAGGACAGCGGAGATGAGGGTGTGGGTGCAGGCCATGAGGCGGTAGTGCCTGTGTCCTGAGAGGGGGGTTGCATCTCAGTGGCAGGTTGGGGCACAGGGGGAGAGGCAGGGGTGCAAACCGGAGGCGCTGAACGGCCTTCGTCCCACCTTGTGGGGTGCTTAGCCATCATATGTCTGCGCATGGTGGTGGTGGTGAGGCTGTTGGTGTTGGCTCCCCGGCTGAGCTTTGCGCGACAAAGGTTGCACACCACTGTTCGTCGGTCGTCAGGCGTCTCTGTGGAAAACTGCCAGACCTTAGAGCACCTCGGCCTCTGCAGGGTGGCATGGCGCGAGGGGGCGCTTTGGGAAACAGTTGGTGGATTATTCGGTCTGGCCCTGCCTCTACCCCTGGCCACCGCACTGCCTCTTGCAACCTGCCCTGCTGATGCCCTTGACTCCCCCTCTGAAGACCTGTCCTCCTGAGTAAGCGTTGCACACCAGGTGGGGTCAGTCACCTCATCGTCCTGCTGCTCTTCCTCCGAATCCTCTGTGCGCTGCTCTCTCGGACTTACTGCCCTTACTACTACCTCACTGCAAGACAACTGTGTCTCATCGTCATCGTCCTCCTCACCCACTGAAAGGTCTTGAGGCAGTTGCCTGAAGTCCCCAGCCTCATCCCCCGGACCCCGGGAACTTTCCAATGGTTGGGCATCAGTGACGATAAACTCCTCTGGTGGGAGAGGAACCACTGCTGCCCAATCTGAGCAGGGGCCCGAGAACAGTTCCTGGGAGTCTTCCCGCTCCTGAGCATGTGTCATTGTAGTGGAGTGAGGAGGCTGGGAGGAAGGAGGAGCAGCAGACAGAGGATTCGGATTTGCAGCAGTGGACGGCGCAGAACTGCGTGTTGACGATAGGTTGCTCGAAGCACTTTCTGCCATCCAGGACAGGACCTGCTCACACTGCTCATTTTCTAATAACCGTCTCCCGCGTGGACCCATTAATTGGGCGATGAATGTGGGGACGCCAGAAACGTGCCTCTCTCCTAATCGCGCAGCAGTCGGCTGCGACACACCTGGATCAGGAGCTCGGCCTGTGCCCACACCCTGACTTGGCCCTCCGCGTCCTCGGCCGCGTCCACGTCCTCTAGGCCTACCCCTACCCCTCAGCATGCTGTATTACCAGTGATTTGATTTCACAGGCAGGAAATAAATTGGCGCAAGACTGCAGCCAAATATAATTTTTTCCCTTTTTTGAAAACGAAAGGCCCCACTGCCTCTAGTGAATGAATAATCTAAGTTTAATAACTGTGCTGTGTCCCTGCTAATGTGTCACAGAACGTGAGGGTAGCAGAGTTATTAACTCTGGCAGAGCAGGTATTTTTTTTCCCAATTAAGGAAAGCAAATGGCGAAGCCAGGAGTAAAACGTAGCTGGTTGCGACTGATTTTTAAACGTTGCACACGCAGCCGACACGTGTCCACCGCCCTTAGGACGGACAGAGGCAGGACAAATAGAATTATTTTCAGTTTTTTTCCACCAAAAGGCAGCACTGCGTATATTCAATGAACATGAGAAGTTTAATAACTGTGCTGTGGCCCTGCTAATGTGGCACAGAACGTGAGGGTAGCAGAGTTATTAACTCTGGCAGAGCAGGTATTTTTTTTCCCAATTAAGGAAAGCAAATGGCGAAGCCAGGAGTAAAACGTAGCTGGGTGCGTCTGATTTTTAAACGTTGCACACGCAGCCGACACGTGTCCACCGCCCTTAGGACGGACAGAGGCAGGACAAATAGAATTATTTTCAGTTTTTTTCCACCAAAAGGCAGCACTGCGTATATTCAATGAACATGAGAAGTTTAATAACTGTGCTGTGGCCCTGCTAATGTGGCACAGAACGTGAGGGTAGCAGAGTTATTATAACTCTGGCAGAGCAGGGTTTTTTTTTCCCAATTAAGGAAAGCAAATGGCGAAGCCAGGAGTAAAACGTAGCTGGTTGCGACTGATTTTTAAACGTTGCACACGCAGCCGACACGTGTCCACCGCCCTTAGGACGGACAGAGGCAGGACAAATAGAATTATTTTCAGTTTTTTTCCACCAAAAGGCAGCACTGCGTATATTCAATGAACATGAGAAGTTTAATAACTGTGCTGTGTCCCTGCTAATGTGTCACAGAACGTGAGGGTAGCAGAGTTATTAACTCTGGCAGAGCAGGTATTTTTTTTCCCAATTAAGGAAAGCAAATGGCGAAGCCAGGAGTAAACCGTAGCTGGGTGCGTCTGATTTTTAAACGTTGCACACGCAGCCGACACGTGTCCACCGCCCTTAGGACGGACAGAGGCAGGACAAATAGAATTATTTTCAGTTTTTTTCCACCAAAAGGCAGCACTGTGTATATTCAATGAACATGAGAAGTTTAATAACTGTGCTGTGGCCCTGCTAATGTGGCACAGAACGTGAGGGTAGCAGAGTTATTAACTCTGGCAGAGCAGGTATTTTTTTTCCCAATTAAGGAAAGCAAATGGCGAAGCCAGGAGTAAAACGTAGCTGGGTGCGTCTGATTTTTAAACGTTGCACACGCAGCCGACACGTGTCCACCGCCCTTAGGACGGACAGAGGCAGGACAAATAGAATTATTTTCAGTTTTTTTCCACCAAAAGGCAGCACTGCGTATATTCAATGAATAATAACTGTGTTGTGGCCCTGCCTACACAATTCTTTCCCTGCAGTATCAATGGAGGGTGCAATGCTCTGCAGAGGCGATTTTGAGAAGAAAAAAAAAATGCAGCACAGCTAACAGCAGCCAGCACAGTACTGCACACGGTTAAATATGGCCCTAGAAAGGACCGTTGAGGTTCTTGAAGGCTACACTCACTCCTAACACTCTCCCTGCCTATGCAGCACTTCTGTCCCTAATGCCGGGTGCAACGCTCTGCAGAGGCGATTTTGAGAAAAAAAATAATTGCCACTGCTAACAGCAGCCAACACACAGCTATCAGTGGCCCTAATAAGGACCTTTGGGGGTCTTGAAGCCTACACTAACTACCAATTCTTTCCCTACAGCAGCTCCGGTACAAACAGCACTGTCCCTCATCTAACTCACACGGCATCTGAGGCGAGCCGCGGGAGGGGCCGACTTTTATATTCGGCGGACACCTGATCACCCCAGCCACTCACAGCAGGGGGGTGGTATAGGGCTGGAACAACACAGGGGGAAGTTGTAATGTCTTCCCTGTCTTTCAATTGGCCAGAAAAGCGCGCTAACGTCTCAGGGAAGGAAGTGAAAGTAACCCGAACACCGCATGGTGTTCGTTACGAATAACGAACATCCCGAATACCCTAATATTCGCACGAATATCAAGCTCGGACGAACACGTTCGCTCATCTCTAGTAGCAGCCTTTCCACTGCAGAAATCGCAAGGAATTTCCGTTTGGTCCCACTGCGGACTTTCCACAAGATTTCTGTTCGGTGTGTCCTAGCCTGAAGGGGGTATGGCAGCCTGCTAAACTTGTTATCAAAAGAATTAATCTGATACTGGGTTCAGCTGGAGCCTATGAGGTTTACAGAAGGTGTGCGTAGAACTGCAGGTAGTTGCCCTACAAATTTCATCAAGAGAGACCTCTCTAATGTCCAATATTTTATTAGGGGCTGGCCGTTGCAGATGGTCTCGGACGCCAGAGACCAAGCTTTATCTGTAGCGCTCCACTGTCCTGGGGTAGGAGGGCGACACAAGGACCAGTCTCCTGAGGAGCCCTCTAAAATAATTATAGCACCACGTGCAGAAAAAAAGGGGCGCCTGGAAACCATGCCACCACTCAGAACCACCTCCAGTAACAGCATGAGAGGCTGTTTCAAAATGGCACTGACATGAAGTGACGCCACTCTGAATCACCGCACTTCTAAGCCCCACAAGACTTTGCCATGCCGGAAATTATGTGGCACCTGCTGTTAATGCCTTTGGCATTTATTTTCACTTTAAGCTGCACCGAAAAGCGTCGAAAGACTAAAATGACCAGCCTTCGCCCTGACATAAAAATGGAGACACTTACTTCCATGATTCCAAATAAACTTCTTTTCTCTGTCCCGGTCTTTCTTTTTGATGGCCTTTGGGTCACTTGTTCCAGTTGGTCCTCTAGAGGAGGGTAAAGGTCTCCATCAAGGGTACAAACTAACATCTAAAATAAATTAAGAAAATTAATCAGTACAAATTGAAATCCTATTTACAGATGCATTAAAGGAGCCATCTAGGTATTAAAAAAAATGCCATCATCATAGAATAAAAAAACAAAAGCTATTTATGTCTTCAATCATGTGCCATTACTTAAAGGGGTATTCCAGCACAGACTAACATTATAACATTTAGTGTACATCACAATAAGTCCTCTGTAATAGGTTTACTGGTCTGGCTACTTTCTTAATTTTCTATGCCCTGTAACCCTCCGTCTGAAAAATATCTCCACTTCCTCTGACATCTTGTCCCCATTTGCTACTTCCTCCCTTGTCCATAGCCTCCAACATATCCTGTGAGCAGTGCATGATGGGAGGACAGGAGCGGAAGTACTGCACTGTATTGCTCATGTGCAGTTCAGAGTGCTGGAAGGTCCGGTCTGTTGGATTCAGCAGGCTTTCCCTGAATGAGTGGGAGGTTGGTGCTGGTAAGTTGTAGGACCTGAGAGCTGGGGGCGGAGCTGGCCGGTAAACAAGCTCTATGTATGATGGAAGTTGTAGGGAACAGTCTGCTGTTGTGCATACTGCAGAAGTGATACATGTAAGCACAGCAGCCGATCTGCGGCTGCACGGGATGAAGAAGTGGGTCCAAAGGAGCAGATAAGGTACAGGTTGCCGCTACTTAGCTGTACCTTCTAGATTTCAGCATTTTCTGAATTTCCATGGCTCAGTAGTATGACATGTGAACACCAAGGCAGTTGATAAACAAAGACCAACAGGGACTACAGGAGGATCTGCACTCGATCGGCAGAGGATTAAAGAGTGGAGTAGCATTTTTTGTTGGCTTTTTCCCCATTTTTATATAACATTCGCATCTCTTTTCCTAGAAGCCAAATAACCCCTTTAAAGTCCTTCTGGCAAAAAAAGGCCTTACCTGACAAATGTCAGCAGTCTTGTAGAAAGTCTTCTTGTCAATGGTTTTCAGACACTCTAATACACATGGAACATCAACTAACTTTGCAGCAAGTGGAACCCTATCAACACGCACGATCCCATGACGGCCATCAGCTGTAAAACAGTCACAGTATTTATTATTAACACCTTTATGCTTCACAAATCTTCAGACTTAACCAGACAGCTTTCAGCCATATTCCATTTCTGCTGGTTAAATAGTAGAGATGAGCGAGCATACTCGTTCGAGTATTAGGGTGTTCGAGATGCTCGTTACTCGAGACGAGCACCACGCGGTGCTCGACTCCATTACATTTCGTTCCCTGAGAAATTGGCTTTTCTGGCCAATAGAAACACAGGGAAGGCATTACAACTTCCTCCTGTGACATTCCAGCCCTATCCCACCCCCCTGCAGTGAGTGACTGGGGAGATCAGATGACACCTGAGTATTTAAATGTGCCCCGCCCGCGGCTCACCACAGATGCATGGTGACAGAGATCAGGGAAAGTGCTGTCTTGCTGTAGCTGCTATAGGGAGACTGTTTGGTGTTATATTCGTCTTCAAGAACCCCAACGGTCCTTCTTAGGGCCACATCTGACCGTGTGCAGTACTGTTGAGGCTGCTTTTAGCAGTGTTGCACAATTTTTTATTTTTTTTTGTATATCGGGCGTGCAGACCATAGCGTCCTCAGTCTGCAGTCATTTTTAGAGATGAGCACCACGCGATGTTCGAGTTACTTTCACTTTCATCTCTGAGACGTTAGCGCGCTTTTCTGGCCAATTGAAAGACAGGGAAGGCATTACAACTTCCCCCTGCGACGTTCAAGCCCTATACCACCCCCCTGCAGTGAGTGGCTGGCGAGATCAGGTGTCACCCGAGTATAAAAATCGGCATCTCCCGCGGCTCGCCACAGATGCGTTCTGACTTAGCTGAGGGAAAGTGCTGTTGTGTTGGAGCTGGTATAGGGAGAGTGTTAGGAGTGATTGTAGGCTTCAAGAACCCCAACGGTCCTTCTTAGGGCCACATCTAACCGTGTGCAGTACTGTGGAGGCTGCTTTTTGCAGTGTTGCACTTTTTTTTTTTTCCAAATCGGCCGTGCAGAGCATTGCGCCCTGCAGTAATACTCCAGGGACAGAAGTGGTGGTTAGGCAGGGAGAGTGTTAGGAGTGATTGTAGGCTTCAAGAACCCCAACGGTCCTTCTTAAGGCCACATCTAACCGTGTGCAGTACTGTGGAGGCTGCTTTTTGCAGTGTTGCACTTTTTTTTTTTTTTTCAAATCGGCTGTGCAGAGCATTGCGCCCTGCAGTAATACTCCAGGGACAGAAGTGGTGGTTAGGCAGGGACAGAAGACATATAAATATTATTGATTGAATATAGGCAGTGGGTCTTTTCCAAAAAATATTGGGCAAAAAATCTATTTGGCCTGCCTGTCACTGTGCTCAGTGTTCTGGGACTGTGTGTGCTGGGTGTAGTAGTTCTACAGCAAAATCATACGCAGCCTGCTAAGTGTTACAGCAGGCTTGCGCCAAATTATTTCCTGGCTCTGTCTGGGCTCTGAAATTACTGCAGTATTGCAGTCCACAGTGCAACACTCTGCAGTTCAGTGAAATACTCCAGGGACAGAAGACATATATTCCTTGAATATAGGCAGTGGGTCTTTTCCAAAAAATATTGGGCAAAAAATCTATTTGGCCTGCCTGTCACTGTGCTCATTGTTCTGGGTCTGTGTGTGCTGCGTGTAGTAGTTCTACAACAAAATCATACGCAGCCAGCTAAGTGTTACAGCAGGCTTGCGCCAAATTATTTCCTGGCGTTCCGTAAACGAAGTCAGCCTCCAACCACAGGCCAATAAGCGGCACATTAAATTACAACGTTCTGTTTCTGCACTACTGGTAATACAGCATGCTGAGGGGTAGGGGTAGGCCTAGAGGACGCGGGCGAGGACACCGAGGCCCAAGTCAGGGTGTGGGCACAGGCCGAGCCAGTGCATTGGCCAGGGGTAGAGGCAGGGCCAGACCGAATAATCCACCAACTGTTTCCCAAACCGCCCCCTCGCGCCATGCGACCCTGCAGAGGTCAAGGTGCTCTACGGTGTGGCAGTTTTTCACAGAGACGCCTGACGACCGACGAACAGTGGTGTGCAACCTTTGTCGCGCCAAGATCAGCTGGGGAGGCACCACCACCAGCATGCGCAGGCATATGATGGCCAAGCACCCCACAAGGTGGGACGATGCCCGTTCACCGCCTCCGGTTTGCACCACTGCCTCTCCCCCTGTGCCCCAACCTGCCACTGAGATCCAACCCCCCTCTGAAGACACAGGCACTACCGTCTCCTGGCCTGCACCCACACCATCACCTCCGCTGTCCTCGGCCCCATCCAGCAATGTCTCTCAGTGCAGCGTCCAGACGTCGCTAGCGCCACTGTTTGAGCGCGAGCGCAAGTACGCCGCCACGCACCCGCACGCTCAAGCGTTAACCGTGCACATTGCCAAATTGATCAGCGTGGAGATGCTGCCTTATAGGCTTGTGGAAACGGAGGCTTTCAAAAGCATGATGGCGGCGGCGGCCCCGCGCTACTTGGTTCCCAGTCGCCACTACTTTTCCCGATGTGCCGTCCCAGGCCTGCACGACCACGTCTCCCGCAACATTGTACGCGCCCTCACCAGCGCGCTTACTGCCAAGGTCCACTTAACAACAGACACGTGGACAAGCACAGGCAGGCAGCCTCCAATTTAGTGGAGGCTGGGACAGAGTCAGAGCCTGGGACCGCTCACGTCCTACCCACCCCCCGAATTGCGTGCCCCAGCTCGGTGGTGGTATCTGCGGCGGTGTATGCTTCCTCCACTAAACCACCCTCCTCCTCCTCCTCCTCCTCCTACGCAACCGCTGTCTCGCAATCAAGATGTGTCAGCAGCAGCACGTCGTCAGCAGTCGGTGTCATGCGGCGTTGCAGCACACCGGTGGGCAAGCGTCAGCAGGCCGTGCTGAAACTACTCAGCTTAGGAGATAAGAGGCACGCGGCCCACGAACTGCTGCAGGATCTGATAGAGCAGACCGACCGCTCGTAACCTGGTGGCGGCTCTGCAGCTCGGCAGCCTCATGCACGTGCCATGCCTGGCCCATGTCTTTAATTTGGTGGTTCAGCGCTTTCTGAAAAGCTACCCACACTTGTCATACCTGCTCGGAAAAGTGCGCCGGGTCAGCGCACATTTCCGCAACTCCAAGACGGACGCTGCCACCCTGCGGACCCTGCAACATCGGTTTAATCTGCCAGTGCACCGACTGCTGTGCGACGTGCCCACACGGTGGAACTCTACGCTCCACATGTTGGCCAGGCTCTATGAGCAGCGTAGAACTATTGTGGAATACCAACTCCAACATGGGCGGCGTAGTGGGAGTCAGCCTCCTCAATTCTTTACAGAAGAGTGAACCTGGTTGGCAGACATCTGCCAGGTCCTTGGGAACTTTGAGGAGTCTACCCAGATGCTGAACGGGGATGCTGCAATCATTAGCGTCACCATTCCTCTGCTATGCCTCTTGAGAAGTTCCCTGCAAAGCATAAAGGCAGACGCTTTGCACTCGGAAACGGGGGCGGGGGAAGACAGTATGTCGCTGGATAGTCAGAGCAACCTCATGTCTATATCTCAGCGCGTTGAGGAGGAGGGGGAGGAGCATGAGGAGGAGGGGGAAGAGACAGCTTGGCCCACTGCTGAGGGGACAGATGCTGCTTGCCTGTCATCCTTTTAGCGTGTATGGCCAGAGGCGGAGGAGGAGGAGGAGGAGGGGGAGGAGCATGAGGAGGAGGGGGAAGAGACAGCTTGGCCCACTGCTGAGGGGACAGATGCTGCTTGCCTGTCATCCTTTTAGCGTGTATGGCCAGAGGAGGAGGAGGAGGGGGAGGAGCATGAGGAGGAGGGGGAAGAGACAGCTTGGCCCACTGCTGAGGGGACAGATGCTGCTTGCCTGTCATCCTTTCAGCGTGTATGGCCAGAGGAGGAGGAGGAGGGGGAGGAGGAGGAGGAGGATCCTGAAAGTGATCTTCCGAGTGAGGACAGCCATGTGTTGTGTACAGGTACCCTGGCACACATGGCTGACTTCATGTTAGGATGCCTTTCTCGTGACCCTCGTGTTACACGCATTCTGGCCACTACGGATTACTGGGTGTACACACTGCTTGACCCACGGTATAAGGAGAGCCTTTCCACTCTCATTCCCGAAGAGGAAAGGGGTTCCAGAATGATGCTATACCACAGGGCGCTGGTGGACAAACTGTTGGTAAACTTCCCATCCGACAGCGCTAGTGGCCGAAGTCGCAGTTCCGAGGGCCAGGTAGCAGGGGAGGCGCAGAGATCAGGAAGCATGTACAGTGCAGGCAGGGGAACATTATCCAAGACCTTTGCCAGCCTTATGGCTCTCCAGCAAGACTGTGTCACCGGTCCCCAGTCAAGGCTGAGTCGGCGGGAGCACTGTGAAAGGATGGTGAGGCAGTACGTAGCCAATCGCACAATCGTCCTCCGTGACGCCTCTGCCCCCTACAACTACTGGGTGTCGAAGCTGGACACGTGGCCTGAACTCGCGCTGTATGCCCTGGAGGTGCTTGCTTGTCCTGCGGCTAGCGTCTTGTCAGAGAGTGTGTTTAGTGTGGCTGGGGGAATCATCACGGATAAGCGTACCCACCTGTCAACCGACAGTGCCGACAGGCTTACACTCATCAAGATGAACAAAGCCTGGATTTCCCCAGACTTCTCTTCTCCACCAGCGGACAGCAGCGATACCTAAACAATACGTAGGCTGCACCCGCGGATGGAAGCATCGTTCTCTATCACCATCCAAAACGGTGACCTTTTTGGTTCATCAATCTGTGTACAATATTCCTCCTCCTCCTCCGGCTCCTCCTCCTGAAACCTCACATAATCACGCCGAACGGGCAATTTTTCTCAGGCCCACAACGCTCAGTCATATAATTTTTCTAAACAATTTTTATACGTTTCAATGCTCATTAAAGCGTTGAAACTTTCACCTCAACCAATTTTTATTTTAACTGGGCTGCCTCCAGGCCTAGTTAGTTACCAATTAAGCCACATTAACCAAAGCGATTAATGGGTTTCACCTGCCCGCTTGGTTGGGCATGGGCAATTTTTCTGAGGTACATTAGTACTGTTGGTACACCAATTTTTGGGGGCCCTCGCCTACAGTGTAATCAAATCAATTTTTAGCCCACCTGCATTACAGCTGACGTTACATCAGCTGTGTTGGGCACTGCAATGGGATATATTTATGTACCGCCGGTGGCTTCCTGGCACCCACCCATGCTGTGGGTCCACAGGGAGTTGTAACTGCATGTGTCCACTTCTAAAGAACCTCAGTCTGACTGGGGCATGCAGTGTGGGCCGAAGCCCACCTGCATTTAATCGGACGTTACCTCAGCTGTGATGGGCACTGCAATGGGATACGTTTATGTACAGCCAGTGGGTTCCAGGGAGCCACCCATGCTGTGGGTGCACATGGAATTCCCATTGCGGAGTTGTACCTGGCTGTGACTATTTATAAAAAACCGCGGTCTAACTGGGGCATGCAGACACCTTGACAGAATGAATAGTGTGTGGCACATAGGTTCCCCATTGCTATGCCCACGTGTGTAGCTCCAGATGGAGGTGACACAGGATTGGATTTCTCATTGCTTCTGTACAGCATTGTGGGCTATCGCCCGTCCCTTTTAAAGAGGGTCGCTGCCTAGCCGTGCCAACCCTCTGCAGTGTGTGCCTGCTTTTCCTCTGGCAGACGGACTTATAAATAGACATGAGGGTGGCGTGGCATGAGGGCAGCTGAAGGCTGGGCAGGGACAGTTTGGTGTGCGCTGTGGACACTGGGTCGTGCGGGGGGGGGGCGGTTGGGCAGCATGTAACCCAGGAGAAGTGGCAGCAGAGTGTCATGCAGGCAGTGATTGTGCTTTGTTGGAGGTAGTGTGGTGCTTAGCTAAGGTATGCATTGCTAATGAGGGCTTTTCAGAAGTAAAAGTTGTTCGGAGGGGGGGGGGCCCACTCTTGCCGCTAATGTGGCTTAATAGTGGGACCTGTGAACTTGAGATGCAGCCCAACATGTAGCCCCTCGCCTGCCCTATCCGTTGCTGTGTCGTTCCCATCACTTTCTTGAATTGCCCAGATTTTCACAAACGAAAACCTTAGCGAGCATCGGCGATATACAAAAATGCTCGGGTCGCCTATTGACTTCAATGGGGTTCGTTACTCAAAACGAACCCTCGAGCATCGCGAAAATTTCGTCTCGAGTAACGAGCACCCGAGCATTTTGGTGCTCGCTCATCTCTAGTCATTTTACAGAGTATAGGGGCAGTACTGGTGAGGCAGGGAAAGAGGTATACTGGCTATATAGGCAGTGGGCTTTTCCCCAAAACGTTTAAAAATATACTATATTTGGCCTGGCAGTGACCGTCTTCAGTTTACGCCGTGTCTGCTGGGGGGAGTAGTCGCTGATTAATACCCAGCCTTGCGCATAATTATTTCCTGGCTCTGCTGTGCGTTCCGTAAGCGAAGTCAGCCTCCAACAGGGAAATCGAAATACAGTGTATATCAGAGGCAGTGGGCTTTTTCCCAAAAAGTTTAAAAATATACTATATTTGGCCTGGCAGTGACCGTCTTCAGTTTACGCCGTGTCTGCTGGGTGGAGTAGTCGCTGATTAATACCCAGCCTTGCACATAATTGTTTCCTGGCTCTGCAGTGCATTCCGTAAGCGAAGTCAGTCTCCAACAGGGAAATCGAAATACAGTGTATATCAGAGGCAGTGGGCTTTTCCCCAAAAAGTTTAAAAATATACTATATTTGGCCTGGCAGTGACCGTCTTCAGTTTACGCCGTGTCTGCTGGGGGGAGTAGTCGCTGATTAATACCCAGCCTTGTGCATAATTGTTTCCTGGCTCTGCAGTGCGTTCCGTAAGCATAGATAGCCTCCAACAGGGAAATCGAAATACAGTGTATATCAGAGGCAGTGGGCTTTTTCCCAAAAAGTTTAAAAATATACTATATTTGACCTGGCAGTGACCGTCTTCAGTTTACACCGTGTCTGCTGGGGGGAGTAGTCGCTGATTAATACCCAGCCTTGCGCATAATTGTTTCCTGGCTCGGCTGTGCGTTCTGTAAGCGAAGTCAGCCTCCAACAGGGAAATCGAAATACAGTGTATATCAGAGGCAGTGGGCTTTTTCCCAAAAAGTTTAAAAATATACTATATTTGGCCTGGCAGTGACCGTCTTCAGTTTACGCCGTGTCTGCTGGGGGGAGTAGTCGCTGATTAATACCCAGCCTTGCGCATAATTGTTTCCTGGCTCTGCTGTGCGTTCCGTAAGCGAAGTCAGCCTCCAACCACAGGCCAATAAGCGGCACATTTAATTACAGCATTCTGTTTCTGCTCTAATCGTAATACACCATGCTGAGGGGTAGGGGTAGGCCTAGAGGACGTGGACAGGGACAAGGACGTGGAGACCCAAGTCAGGGTGTGGGCACAGGCCGAGCTCCTGGTCCAGGTGTATCGCAGCCGACTGCTGCGGGATTTGGAGAGAGGCAAGTTTCTGGGGTCCCCAGATTCATCTCACAATTAATGGGTCCACGCGGTAGACCTTTATTAGAAACTGAGCAGTGTGAGCAGGTCCTGTCGTGGATGGCAGAAAGTGCATCCAGCAATCTATCGACCACCCAGTCTTCTACGCCGTCCACAGCTGAAACTCTGAATTCTCTGGCTGCTGCTCGTCCTTCCTCCCAGCCTCCTCACTCCATTACAATGACACATTCTGAGGAGCAGGCAGACTCCCAGGAACTGTTCTCGGGCCCCTGCCGAGATTGGGCAGCAATGGTTCCTCTCCCACCGGAGGAGTTTGTCGTGACCGATGCCCAACCTTTGGAAAGTTCCCGGGGTGCGGGGGATGAGGCTGGGGACGTCCGGCAACTGTCTCAAGAGTTTTCAGTGGGTGAGGAGGATGATGACGATGAGACACAGTTGTCTATCAGTCAGGTAGTAGTAATTTCAGTAAGTCCGAGGGTGGAGCGCACAGAGGATTCGGAGGAAGAGCAGCTGGACGATGAGGTGACTGTTCCCACCTGGTTTGCTACGCCTACTGAGGACAGGTCTTCAGAGGGGGAGGCAAGTGCAGCAGCAGGGCAGGTTGGAAGAGGCAGTGTGGTGGCCAGGGGTAGAGGCAGGGCCAGACCGAATAATCCACCAACTGTTTCCCAAAGCTCCCCCTCGCGCCATACCACCCTGCAGAGGCCGAGGTGCTCAAAGGTGTGGCAGTTTTTCACTGAGAGTGCAGACGACCAACGAACTGTGGTGTGCAAGGTTTGTCACGCCAAGATCAGCCGGGGAGCCACCACCACCAGCCTCACCACCACCAGCATGCGCAGGCATATGATGGCCAAGCACCCCACAAGGTGGGACGAAGGCCATTCACCGTCTCCGGTTTGCACCACTGCCTCTCCCTCTGTGCCCCAACCTGCCACTGAGATCCAACCCCCCTCTCAGGACACAGGCACGCCCGTCTCCCAGCCTGCACCCACACGCTCACCTCCGCTGTTCTCGGCCCCATCCAGCAATGTCTCTCAGCGCAGCGTCCAGCCGTCGCTAGCGCAACTGTTTGAGCACAAGTGCAAGTACGCCACCACGCACCCGCACGCTCAAGCGTTAAACGTGCACATAGCCAAATTGATCAGCCTGGAGATGCTGCCGTATAGGCTTGTGGAAACGGAGGCTTTCAAAAACATGATGGCGGCGGCGGCCCCGCGCTACTTGGTTCCCAGTCGCCACTACTTTTCCCGATGTGCCGTCCCAGCCCTGCACGACCACGTCTCCCGCAACATTGTACGCGCCCTCACCAACGCGGTTACTGCCAAGGTCCACTTAACAACGGACACGTGGACAAGCACAGGCGGGCAGGGCCACTATATCTCCCTGACGGCACATTGGGTGAATTTAGTGGAGGCTGGGACCGAGTCAGAGCCTGGGACCGCTCACGTCCTACCCACCCCCAGAATTGCGGGCCCCAGCTCAGTGGTGGTATCTGCGGCGGTGTATGCTTCCTCCACTAAACCACCCTCCTCCTCCTCCTCCTACGCAACCTCTGTCTCGCAATCAAGATGTGTCAGCAGCAGCACGTCGCCAGCAGTCGGTGTCACGCGGCGTGGCAGCACAGCGGTGGACAAGCGTCAGCAGGCCGTGCTGAAACCGCTCAGCTTAGGAGAGAAGAGGCACATGGCCCACGAACTGCTGCAGGGTCTGACAGAGCAGACCGACCGCTGGCTTTCGCCGCTGAGCCTCCAACCGGGCATGGTCGTGTGTGACAACGGCCGTAACCTGGTGGCGGCTCTGCAGCTCGGCAGCCTCACGCACGTGCCATGCCTGGCCCACGTCTTTAATTTGGTAGTTCAGCGGTTTCTGAAAAGCTACCCACGCTTGTCAGACCTGCTTGGAAAGGTGCGCCGGCTCAGCACACATTTCCACAAGTCCAACACGGACGCTGCCACCCTGCGGACCCTGCAACATTGGTTTAATCTGCCAGTGCACCGACTGCTATGCGACGTGCCCACACGGTGGAACTCTACGCTCCACATGTTGGCCAGGCTCTATGAGCAGCGTAGAGCTATAGAGGAATACCAACTCCAACATGGGCGGCACAGTGGGAGTCAGCCTCCTCAATTCTTTACAGAAGAGTGGGCCTGGTTGGCAGACATCTACCAGGTCCTTGGAAACTTTGAGGAGTCTACCCAGATGGTGAGCGGCGATGCTGCAATCATTAGCGTCACCATTCCTCTGCTATGCCTCTTGAGAGGTTCTCTGCCTGCAAAGCATGAAGGCAGACGCTTTGCGCTTGGAAACGGAGGTGGGGGAAGACAGTATGTCCCTGGATAGTCAGAGCACCCTCATGTCTATATCTCAGCGTGTTTTGGAGGAGGAGGAGGAGGAGGAGGGGGAGGAGCATGAGGAGGAGGGGGAAGAGACAGCTTGGTCCACTGCTGAGGGTACCCATGTTGCTTGCCTGTCATCCTTTCAGCGTGTAGGAGGAGGAGGCGGAGGAGGAGGATCCTGAAAGTGATCTTTCTAGTGAGGACAGCCATGTGCCAGGTACCCTGGCACACATGGCGGACTTCATGTTAGGATGCCTTTCTCGTGACCCTCGCGTTACACGCATTCTGGCCACTACGGATTACTGGGTGTACACACTGCTCGACCCACGGTATAAGGAGAACCTTTCCACTCTCATACCCGAAGAGGAAAGGGGTTCGAGAGTGATGCTATACCACAGGACCCTGGCGGACAAACTGATGGTAAAATTCCCATCCCACAGCCCTAGTGGCAGAAGGCGCAGTTCCGAGGGCCAGGCAGCAGGGGAGGCGCGGAGATCAGGCAGCATGTACAGCACAGGCAGGGGAACACTCTCCAAGGCCTTTGACAGCTTTATGGCTCCCCAGCAAGACTGTGTCACCGCTCCCCAGTCAAGGCTGAGTCGGCGGGAGCACTGTAAAAGGATGGCGAGGGAGTACGTGGCCAATCGCATGACCATCCTCCGTGACGCCTCTGCTCCGTACAACTACTGGGTGTCGAAGCTGGACACGTGGCCTGAACTCGCGCTGTATGCCCTGGAGGTGCTTGCTTGCCCTGCGGCTAGCGTCTTGTCAGAGAGGGTGTTTAGTGTGGCTGGCGGAATCATCACGGATAAGCGTACCCGCCTGTCAACCGACAGTGCCGACAGGCTTACAATCATAAAGATGAACAAAGCCTAAATTTTCCCAGACTTCTCTTCTCCACCAGCGGACAGCAGCGGTACTTGAACAATACGTAGGCTGCACCCGCAGATGGAAGCATCGTTCTCTATCACCATAAAAAACGGGGGCCTTTTAGCTTCATCAATCTGTGCATTATATTCATCCTCCTGCTCCTCCTCCTGAAACCTCACGTAATCACGCCGAACGGGCAATTTTTCTTAGGCCCACAAGGCTCAGTCATATTACTTTTGTAAACAACGTTTATACGTTTCAATTCTCATTAAAGCGTTGAAAGTTGCACCTGAACCAATTTTTATTTTAACTGGGCTGCCTCCAGGCCTAGTTATAAATTAAGCCACAGTAACCAAAGCGATTAATGGGTTTCACCTACCCTCTTGGTTGGGCATGGGCAATTTTTCTGAGGTACATTTGTACTGTTGGTACACCTATTTTTTTGGGCCCTCGCCTACAGTGTAATCCTAGTAATTGTTATGGGCTTCGCCTGCACTCATGGTACAGCAAGGTGTGTGGGGTTGGCCTAAACTTTTGCTACATAAATGTAACTGGGGCCTTGTCTATACTGCAACTACTGAAATGTGAAAGAGACTGTTATCTCCCTAAACTGCTGCAACGGGAATGTTACTGTGGCCTGTCTTGACTGCTACTACTACTGAAATGGAACTAATACTGTGCTCCCCCTATACTGCTGCTTCGGAATTGTTACTGGGGCCTGTCTTGAGTGCTACTATTACTGAAATGGAACTAAGACTGTGCTCCCCCTATACTGCTGCTTCGGAATTGTTACTGGGGCCTGTCTTGAGTGCTACTATTACTGAAATGGAACTAAGACTGTGCTCCCCCTATACTGCTGCTTCGGAATTGTTACAGGGGCCTGTCTTAAGTGCTACTATTACTGAAATGGAACTAAGACTGTGCTCCCCCTATACTGCTGCTTCGGAATTGTTACTGGGGCCTGTCTTGAGTGCTACTATTACTGAAATGGAACTAATACTGTGCTCCCCTTATACTGCTGCTTCGGAATTGTTACTGGGGCCTGTCTTGAGTGCTACTATTACTGAAATGGAACTAAGACTGTGCTCCCCCTATACTGCTGCTTCGGAATTGTTACTGGGGCCTGTCTTGAGTGCTACTATTACTGGAATGGAACCAAGACTGTTAAGGACCGCTGCGCGGCCACGTAACCTTTCAAGTCTTGAGGTCCAAATTAGTTCGTACCTGGATGCATCAAGGAGGCCAAGAACTTTATAATTTATAGTTATCAGTTCCCACAGATACGTAGAGATGAGCCGCGGCAAGTATACAGCCCACTCTGCTTAAGGCGCGTACACTGGAAGTTTATTCACTTTGGTATAGTTCTAATACAGGAAAGGAATACGTCATTAGTCACGGGGTTAATCTCATTGGGTTAGAAAAACATTAAGCATCATGCATTGTTCAGCAATCAGTGTAGTGAGAATATATCTGTAATGTTTTCAAGTGTCTGTTTCTCCCAGTGTTATCTTGGTCCTCCCTGGTCCTCCCTTGTATTCACTTTGTTATTCAGGTGGCTGTAGCACAGTCAGTTCCTTTGTCCAAGTCTCCGAATGGAGGTGTGGGAGGGCTTCTTCTGATAACAACTGCGTGCTGACTTGGTTCTCATGAAAAAGAACAGAGACACATCATTAGACATTGCACCGAATCTCATGCTCTAAAGCTATTTCTGCTTGAATTATTGTTTCACTACACACAAGCTTATTTACATCTTATAATGCTCCATTTTGTATCTAGCGGCCATTTTGAGACAGATTCTTCCATTTTATGAGCCTGTACTTTCTCAAGACTGTGCTTCCCCTATACTGCTGCTTCGGAATTGTTACTGGGGCCTGTCTGGACTGCTACTACTACTGAAATCGAACTAATACTGTGCTGCCCCTATAATGCTGCTAGTGATATGTTACTGGGGCCTGTCCCTAATGCTACTGCTGAAATGCTACTAATTCTGGGCTCTGCCTATACCGCTGCTAATGCTATGTCACTGGGGTGTGGAAATGGAGGCTTCCCAAAGACATGATGGCGGCGAGGCCATTTCCCACCAACGCGGTTACTGTTAAAGTGCATATAACCACGGACACGTGGAGAGGACACGTAGTGCCTCAAAAACATCCCCCTCCTCCTCCAACAATGAAAACATTCTTGGCAAATACCTTTGCATTGGTCCGTCTGGTGGCAGTCCAAGAATTTCACCTTTACCGACACAACAAGAGAGCCCCCCCACCATCCCCCTGCCACGGCCCACTTAATCCTGGCCACATTCCGAAAACCAACTAAATAAAACCGCTCTACTAGGTCCGCAGTCGCCACCACATTCCCACCAACGCGGTTACTGTTAAGGTACATGGGGGGCATGCACTGTGGGCTGAAGCCCACCTGTATTGTATCTGACGTTAGCTCTGCTGTCCAGGGCACTGCAATGGGATTTGTTTATGTACCGGCGGTGTGTTCCAGGGAGCCACCCATGCTTTGGGTCCACACGGACTTCACATTAGGGATTTGTACCTGCCTGTGTCTATGTATTAAAAACCCCGGTCAGACTGGGGTATGCAGTGTGGGCCGAAGCCCACCTGCATTTAATCTGACGTTACCTCAGCTGTGCTGGGCACTGCAATGGGATTTATTTATGTACCGCCGGTGGCTTCCTGGGACCCACCCATGCTGTCGGTCCAAACGGAGTTGTACCTGCCTGTGTCTACTTATAAAGAACCCCAGTCTGACTGGGGCATGCAGTGTGGGCCAAAGCCCAGCTGTATTTAATCTGACATTAGCTCTACTATCCGGGGCACTGCATTGGGACATACTACAGGATCAATACAGCGCTAAAGAGACGTGCACAGCTACGCTAGCATTGGAGTCCGCTGTAGGCACGCGATTGCTGAGGGTTTGTGCAGAGGCCTATGTCCTGGGTGCAGTGAAAGTCCGCTTCCTGCTTAGGATTGCTGAAGCTGTGGGCCGAGGCCTATGTCGTGGGCGCGGTGCAAGTCTGCCATGTTTGGCCGCCCAGATCAATTTTTGGTTCATGCCTTGGGTTTCCTAGGACCCACCTATGCTGTTGGTGCAAACTTAGTTCCCATTGCGGTGTTTGACCTGTCTGGCACAAAGGCACTGACTGACTTGGGTAGGGGGCAGAGCGCTGACGGCTTTCCCCTTGCAGTGTGGATTGAGCTATGCGACACCTTGACAGAATGAATAGTGTGTGGCTAATGGATTCCCCATTGCTATGCCCACGTTTGCAGATCCTGATGGAGGTGGCACAGGATTGGAGTTCTCATTGCTTCTGTACAGCATTGTGGGCTATCGCCCCCGCCCCCTTTAAAGAGGGTCGCTGCCTGGCTCTGCCAACCCTCTGCAGTGTGTGCCTCCGGTTCCTCCTCATAGCACACGCACTTATAAATAGACATGAGGATGGAGTGCCTATGAGGCCAGCGTGTGGCATGAGGGCAGCTGAAGGCTGCGCAGGGACACTTTGGTCTGCGCTGTGGACACTGTGTCGTGCGCGGGGGGGTTGGGCAGCATGTAACCCAGGAGAAGTGGCAGCGGAGTGTCATGCAGGCAGTGATTGTGCTTGGTTGGAGGTAGTGTGGTGCTTAGCTGAGGTATGCCTTGCTAATGAGGGTTTCTCAGAAGTAAAAAGTTGGGAGGGGGGGCACTCTTGCCGCTATTGTGGCTTAATAGCGGGACCTTGGAACTTGAGATGCAGCCCAACATGTAGTCCCTTGCCTGCCCTATCTGTTTCTGTGTCGTTCCCATCACTTTCTTGAATTTCTCAGATTTTCACAAATGAAAACCTTAGCGAGCATCGGCGATATACAAAAATGCTCGAGTCGCCCATTGACTTCAATGGGGTTCGTTACTCGAAACGAACCCTCGAGCATCGCGAAAAGTTCGACTCGAGTAACGAGCACCCGAGCATTTTGGTGCTCGCTCATCTCTATTAAATAGCAAAAACTTTGTGGCTGATAAAAATAGTATAAAATACCGTATTGTATAGAAAGACTTGAAATGTTTCCCCTTCTTATGCCTCTAATCATGTGCCTGGTGTATAGTCAATATGGTTTATAACTCAAAAAGTACCGTATTATGGACACATTGAAAGAAATGAAGCATCCTATGTCTTTCACCTTCTGAGACTAACTAGTATTTGGTAGGATGAATACAAATGTGACGAGTATAAAATCACTTTCAATAAACTATTCTTGCGTTTCTGTTTTTACTTACGATGCAACTCAATCGATAGTCTGTCTTTTGCATTGACGTTGCCGGACTGCACCATCCTTCTCACCGTCGATGCGTATTCCTAGAAGGCGAAATAAGGTGGTACATAAAGTTATCAAACAGGCCCTGACAAATAACACCTTAAATAAGTATTTCCTTCTTATTGGAATATAGACCAAAACAGCAATGAAAATAATAATAAATCAACAAACACCAAAAGAGCAGAGAAAGTGTCACCAAATTAGGACTATTCTTCTATAAATTTCCAATACAGTTTCTGGAATCACTTTCTTAAAGATCTCTGACTGCGAGCATTAGATGTGAACCTTTATTTTTATACGTTCTTTAGAAAAACAAGTTTGAAATCGAGGCCACTGCTTCCACTGGAAGTAAATAATAAAGAAGAAGAACTGCAACATTTTACAGTCTGGGGGCTTATTCGTCGTCTGAATAAGCCCTTGTACACAGAGATGTAATAATTACATTAAAGCTTTAAAGGGCCACTCCAGCGAAAACACATTTTTCCATCCCTGCACCCTAAACATGATTGGCTGTCACACTCTGGAAGTCTTCTATGTATATTACAGTCACTTCCATGTGACCGATTCTTAGCAAACACCATCCTGATGCTGAAATTTATCACCGCTTTCTATTTCACTGTTCTGTGCCATCAATCCCAAAATGCTTCAGCACATCACATGAGGAGCTAGAGATTGTACCATCTCTGCCTGTTGGGAGAATAGTGTGATTATCATTACCTTCTATATTCTGCTAAATAAGCTACAGACCATCAGTATACAGATGGGAAGATGAGCTGTGACAACCTTCATCATCATTATATGACAGCAGAGTAATCATCAGCACTGCCTATGCTAGAAGTTTGTGTCCTCCTCTAAAAAGCTTGCAGGTAGGGTTCATCATACAGGAAATATGCTGATTGAAAAAAACTACTTTTTGAGAGGAATATAAACTAAAGTAAGGGATAACTAAACAGGTTAAAGGGGTTGTCTCGCGAAAGCAAGTGGGGTTAAGTACTTCTGTATGGCCATATTAATGCACTTTGTAATATACATCGTGCATTAAATATGACCCATACAGAAGTTATTCACTTACCTGCTCCGTTGCTGGCGTCCCCGTCTCCATGGCTCCGTCTAATTTCGGCGGCGTCTTGCTTTTTTAGACGCGCTTGCGCAGATGGGTCTTCTCCCTTCGGCTCGGTAGCAGCGACTTTTTGGCTCCGCCCCCTTGTACGCGTCATCGCGTAGCTCCGCCCCGTCACATGTGCCGATTCCAGCCAATCAAGAGGCTGGAACATAACAGTACCGCAAGTCAGAAAGATTAAGATGTGGAAGCCTTCCATCGCCCCACAAGGGAGTTTCAGCAGGGAGCTCCCTATGACCGGTTATTCCCCATCAAGTGGATAGCTTTATGCTTGGTGGAGGTCTGACTGCTGGGACTCCAACCGAGCCCACCAACAGGGGTCCATGCAGTCCCCAAGTAAAGGGAGTGGAAGTCGCACAGGCACACTGCCAATACATTCAATTCAATGACAGTGCCAGAGATTACACAGTTCAAGCACTTTGCCAATCTGTGGCGCTGTCATTAAGGTGGAAGCAGCCACAGCGCGCCTGCGCATCATTCACTCTGGGACAGACTGGAATCTCGTTCTCGGGATCCAAGGGGAGTCGCAGCTGTTGCACCCCCACCGATCATAAAGCTATCCCCTATCCTGTGCATAGGCTATAAGTTTATAAGGTGGCACAACCTCTTCAGCCTTTGGTATTGGATCCAGCCAGTGCTGTATGTATCTCAGTAGACCCACTATGTAATAGTAATAATAGTCTAATAATTTGAAATCATGCAGGGCCACAGCTGCCATATCTTTATGGCGCAGCAAGGTTTCTATACATAACTGATTATGTAAATTTTCCACAATAAATGACATTAAGACATTTACTGTAGAGAAGACATTTTGCTGTACCACAATAGCTTTACGTCCCAGCAGCCGTATGTCCAAAACACTGTACAACCATTCATTTCAATAGGGCTGCTCACACAAGCAGCAAATGGCAGAGCCTTCAACGCTGTTCTATCTTTGGCTGTTTTCAGCCATGCGTCGCCCATTGAAATGAATATGTAGCAGTTTCAGCGCTGCTGAAAACGTGCCACAACTTGGTACCAGGTTTTTGGCAGCGCTAAACGCAAGCCCTAGCTGCACCACCTAAAAAAGAAACAAACAAACAAAAAAACAATACACACCTAGCTGGTGCCTTTCGGGTCCCTTCCGCTGCTCTCTGAAGCTCTGGGCTGGCTGCCGGGCACTTGCCATTGTCGACAGAGCATCTTTTGTTAGTGACTGTGTTTGCAGACCCCGCCTCCAGCAAGAGATTGCTCTGATTCGTTCCTCAAGCGCTGGCTGAGCCAATCAGAGCCAGCGCTCGATGAACCAATCATGGCCATTCAATGAATGGCTCTAATTTATCCATCCAGCGCTGACTCTGATTGGCTGAGCTTGCTGGAGGCGGGGTCTTCAAACCCTGTTACTAGCAAACGATGATCTGTCAGCACTGACAAGTGCCTGGAAGCCTGCCCAGAAATCAGGAGAACAGCGGCAGGGACCCGGAGGGTGCCAGCTAGGCGAGTATCTTTCTTTTTCCAGCTTCCTTGGCTGCATTTTTAGCTGGGCTGAAAATGCAGCCAAAACCCTGGCAAAATGCATGCCAGCGCTGCGGAAACCGCAGTAAGTGCAGCATTTAAAAGCGCTGCGTTTCTGCAAATGTCTGTGTGAGGGAGGCCTTAGGCTACCTACGCATGGGCAAGTGCAACATCAGGCTGTGAAACTCGGCCCGATATTGCACTCGTGAATGTGTGATTTACCCGCGGATGCGAGGAGTTTTTCAGGGAAATTCCGATCCTCACGTGAGAAGTGTTTCCAACTGATTTCAATGGAAAAACCTCACATTGCACTTGCATGCACATTACATGGCATGCGATGGCCGTGCGAGGCATTAAAGCTCTCATTGAAATCAATGGGTGATGCATTCAGAGGAACATGAAAAATTAGAGAATGCCACAATTTTTACATGGCTCGTGTATATGACTTCAATCAAAAGAATGGGGTTCATATTCGCGCAAGATTTGGGAGTTTATCCTGGCCGTATGAAATCGGCCTCAAGGGGTTAGAGGCTGTTTTGGTCATATGACTGATAAACAACTGCAGGATCGCTTACAGTTATAAGAAATGTGTCATGTAACGAGTTATGATCATGTGACCAGATCAGATTTTTATCACCTGGGTGTAAACAATGAAGCTTCACATTTATTAGCAAAAAGCTGGATCAACATTGGGAGATAACAGGCCGAACTGGATGGACATATGTCTTTTCTCGGCCATACATACTATGTTATTAAGCAGAGATCTTGACAACATAGAGGAATTGACACAAGAAGCATATTGGAAAGTTATGTGACTTTTCATTAAGCAAAGAATAACTTTGAACAGCTCTAAACGAGTTGTCCCACCGGGGGGTTTCACCCCTGGAACCATCACTAAGTTATGGTAGCGGTGGCTGCATGCGCACCGCCACTCCATTCATTTCAATGGATCCACCAGAGATATCCCATTGAAGTGAATGTTGTGGTGGCCACTACTGTCAAAAGTTCAGAACACACCAGGGGTGATATCTCAGGATCAATGGAGGTCACAGCAGTTGGACCACCACTGATAGCAAGTCATTCCCTATTCTTTTGATATGTGATAACTTGCTAAGTTGGGAATACCCCTTTAAGAAACTCGGAAGGTGATCCTGTGTTGGGAGAAAAGACATACAACATTTTTTCACAAGATTCAATATAAATTTGTCATAAATAGATGTAATAGGAACCATGAAGAACCCAAGCTGATAATAGCAGCCCGTTGTCATTTGCAGGCTAAACTGTATAGTGAGATTTTGCACAATGTCCAATACCAAACCAAATGATGTAATGCCACGAGCATCATACCTGGGGAAGCCGCAAAACAAACTGTTTCTCTAATTCATGGGGAGCATCATCTTTGCTACTTGAAGTCTTTTGTTCTGCAAGGAAGAAATAAAATGCTGTTTACTGAGTGACCGGTCTACAAATCCGCAAAATGTATCACTGTTGACAATAGCAACCAATCACATTCCAGCTTTTATTTTTCCAGCAAAGGCTGAAAACGTAGTGACCTGATAGGATGCTATGGGCAATAATGACACTTATTTTATTAAAGGGCCACACCAATGAAAATGTTCTCATTAAATATGTACAGTAGCTAGACCCCCTGTGTGTGTATATATTACACATACATATATACACACACACAGTGTGTGTTAACTAGGTTGGTTATTCTAACCAAGACTCCTGGCCTCTTTCTCCTTAGATGGTCGTGTGATCTCAATTCTGGCCAGTCAAATTTACTTGGATTTAAGTGTTCATTTCCTAGTCAGTTTCTCAGTCTGTGTGCTGATGTTACATGGTCCCTACCTCAGAAACTGTTAAGAGGGGCATACAGACACAGTTACTGATGATGATTAGAGGCTTCTGTCACACAGTTATAAAAGAGGAGATGACAGCTCATCTTGCTGACTGTATACCTGTAGCTTATTTAGAGGAATATAGGTCATTTACTGCTATATGTTTGTCTTGGCTGATATATTTGGTAAAATAGAAGACTCCATTCACACCTCGTTTTTGACTCTGCCCAGGGGTCCCGTCAAGGTGTCTGTTTAAAATCCCGAAAATGAAACCCCTGGATGAAACCTATCTTGGCCATTATATAAAACTACTGAAGTAAGAGACCAATAGGATCCCCCTGGGCAGAGCTGAACATAAGATCTGAATGGAGAACAACATGACATGATCTCAGGACCCCTAAAAACATTATGTTAGTAAGAATACTAGCAGCACAAACGTGAATAATGTTACACTTTTTTAAAGTTTGTGCTGCTATTTCTATTCATTTATTCGTATACAGAAGGGTTCCCACAAGAGGGTCCTGGGATCCTTTCATTGAACATTTTAGATAAGGCCAATTTGGCTAAAGTCGACAACTGAGACACACATAACATGGAAGGAGTGCACTACGTTTCTAAACAAAATATGGCCCATCTATAGAGCACCAGGATGGCAAGTTACTTAGACCGCCGTTTTTTTATGCTGGTGTAAGTAAGGAGTGCTTCAGAGCGATGTGCACCAAGTGTTTTGATGAACTTTATTTATACCCAGTGCTGTGACTGTAACAAGAGGACATCCTCTATATCTATAGAAGGGGGTTCTTTACTGTAAGAGCAGTGAGACTATGGAACTCTCTGCCTGAGGTCAGTGATCCATGGATTATTCCGATTCCCAGATTTAGAGTCAGAAAATGAGGATAATTGGCTTCTACCTCATGGGGGGCGTTTGGCCTTCCTCTGGATCAACATTGCAGGATAATATGTTATACTGGATGGGCATGTGTCTTTTTCAGCCCAAGGCCGGGCTCATACAGCCCAAGCGCAAAACACTTTGGGGGTTTACAGTGCTTTTTGCAACTGTGGTGTGCACAGAAACACCGCACAACAGACGCTGCAGGCAAGTGTAGCACCCCAGATCTCAACACTCCTGTCCTAACCATTTAGGCTGGGTTCACACGAGGCGGAATTGCTGGGGAATTTCCAATCTTAAATCGAAGCCCAAGCAGCAAATTGGATGAGATTTGCAAAAAACTCTCGTCCACACACTGCGAACAAGTCGCTGCGGCCAAGCCACGCGGAAGCTGACATGCCACGCGGAATTCAAAGCCACGGCATGTTAATTTCATCACCGTTTCCACTGTAGGCACTCTCCTCTCTATGGGGAAAGAAAGCCACAGAAGAATACAGGCACTGAAGCCGCTTCAAAACCTGGGTTCTGAAGCTACCTTTCTGCCACGGAAATCTCACAGAATGTATGTACAGTCCCGCTGCGGTCATTTCGGTGAGATTTCGATGGGATTTATGCCCAGTAGGACCGCAGCCTTACAGTCTCAAGGAAAAATGGCTACTGTTCTCTATGGGAGTCCCCGCACACTGACTGAAGTCAGGAGCGCCGACTTCCACTGGTGACAGCGCAGGAACAGGCAGCTGGGTAAGTATACGAAGCATACCCCTGGTACTTGTTCCCAGTCCTATGAGTGCCATAGCTTTGTTCCTGGTTCTTGTAGTACCTAACAGGTTCCCTCTAACAAGTATGCATTTATTTTTCATACATGTAATATATTTCTTACTTGTAGACATCATCTCGATTTCTGCGTTGTCTTATTCTTCAGTATCTGGAAGAGAAAATAAAGGAAACATTAAA
Source organism: Eleutherodactylus coqui (assembly GCF_035609145.1). Lineage (NCBI taxonomy): Eukaryota > Metazoa > Chordata > Amphibia > Anura > Eleutherodactylidae > Eleutherodactylus > Eleutherodactylus coqui. The sequence goes on along the minus strand of NC_089846.1, from coordinate 54,084,749 downwards.
CAAACGTTTCAAAACAGATCATTCTAAACCCAAATCTGCCCATATGGGCATAAGGCCGGGGTCACAAGAACAGGTCGGCAGCGGAGGACCTATGTACGACCGCGGAAGTGAGTGCATGGCCGCGTATGCACGTGGTTTTCCGCATAGGTGTACAGCTTTTGACAACGTATTGTCCATGTGGAAGAATGAACGCAAGCAGGGAATGACATCAGAAATTTGGCCAACTGCCTGGAAATACACCCCCATCACTCAGGCGACTTTCTTTCGTGCTGTCGTGGCAAGTGCTGCTCTGATACTGCTCTCCAGGCTCGGCAGGTTTATACTACTTATTTTGTAAGTAGTATACACCATTTTTTTTAAAAAACACCTTTTGGAAGAAGAGCCCAGAAGAACAAGTGGAGGTTGCAGACAGCAGGCTAGATAGTGTGTTGCTCCCCCCGACTCCATCCTGCATTGTCTGACCACAAATTCCTGCTTTCTTTATATCATTTAAGACCATCTGGACTTCTAGCAACATCTATACAAATCCGCAATGTTAATTGTGTATGCACTGCTGATCAAACGCATCCATAGAGATCAATGGAGCTTATACCTGCGGAATCCGTGGTAAAATACAGCATGCTGTGATTTTTCTTCCGCTTGCGGAACCGTCGAAAATCAGTGCATTTGATATATTGTGCAGACAGCGATTGTGAAAAACTATGTATGAAACCACATGCCAATTTATACGGCACGGAATACCTTTAACGAGGTTCTCAGGAACTCCACTACTGATGAGCGAACCTCAGAATGGGCCATCAATAGTTGATCAGTGGTGTTCCTCCTTTCCCTTTGGGCAACCAGTGGATATTGATGTAGCGGACAGTAAGGACCTAGCCCTATCTTATTAGGTCACTGACAATGGAGGCTGCAATACCGTGTGACCTCTTGTCAGAGCACAACCAGAAGTGGCGGATCCAACTCTGCGCGTTAGGTAAGAAATTTACAGCAATAGCTAACCAGTTTAATGACTCCACAGAACTGCAAGTGTACAAGCACAAGAGTGCAACAACATGGGCACCGTTATGGTGGATTCACATGTGGCGGATTTGCGCAATTAAGATTGGCAGCGGAGTACAGAGCGAGCTGCGCACATTATACGAGCTGCAGTACACAGCCTGCTCATTCTGTTGTCGATTTATATTGGATTGTCGCTTTGCTGCAAAACCCGGCATGCAGTTACATCTCAGGCAGATATGCAAATTAGCGTTGTGGCGGGATTATATGAACAGTCTTGCCAGCCGAGGCCCTAGAAATGGTTCAATTTGCAGTGGTGTCATGAACAAGTAACCTGGACTATTACAGAGTGGAAAAGGGTTGTTTTCAATGACAAAGCCAGCTTTAGTTTGGGCACCGATGACGGCCTTGCTCGTGTCTGGAGACCTCGGGGTGAGCGCCTCAATCCTGCCTTTGCTGTGGAGCGGCACACTGCCCCCACTGCTGTTGTGGTGGCCTGGGGGGCATCGCATACAACAATCGGTCACCCCTAGTAGTGGGGGCAATGACAGCTCAGCAATATGTTCAGGGCATCCTGCAGCCACATGTGTTCCTCTCATGGCGGCTTCCAAGAGGCAGCAGGATAATGCTCGGCCGCACACAGCAAGGGGGTCACAGGAAGCCCCCACATCATTGTCACACTTTGCCCAGTTGCCAGATTTATGGCCAATAGAACATATATGGGACCATCTGGGACACCAACTTCTACAGCCAACAAGCTTGCACGATCGCACATAGAAAGTTTTATTCGATCCCGACAACTTCTGGGGGATGGATGGTTTTTGATTTATAGCGAGATCTGCAGCAGAAATATTCCACAGCAATACAGGAACGCCAAAGAGTTCACACAATGGAAATTGCACGTCTGCTGTGTCCGGGCGGTGGTCGGCTCTTGCGGAAATTTCTGCAACTGAAAATCAGTTCTATTTATTGAAGTGGAGTTGTTTCTGCAACAAGTGCACAAACTTCTGCCAGCCCAACTTAGGGTCACGTTTTAGAAAGATGTACTTACTGCTGTGGGAGGTCGCCCTCATGGAGACCCCCTAAAAGGCCGAGCTCAGGCAAAAGAAGAGTCTTTGCCTTAGTAATGCGAAAAAAACTTTTAATATTTCAAATGAAGCACTGGCGGCAAGGGAGGGAGGGGAACCCCCCCAAAAGTATAGCAGCGAAGCTGACAGAAGCAGGAGGCCAACAGAGGCAGTCTAGCTAGCATACTGAGGGAAACCAATAACTGGCAGTGATTGCAAGTTTAAACAAAAGCCTCCACCCAGGGGCGGAGGGAGGGGGACAGCCAACTCCCAACAGAATATAATAAAAGTGAGCTCATGCACGGCAGCTGCACTCACAGGTGCGCGCACACCCCGCGCCATTCGCCACCAGCACCACTCTGTCCATGCGGACCAGGCACCCGTGCCCCCAGCAGCCAAACAACAGGCCGGGGGGATGCGACCTGACCGTGGGACCCCGCACACCGCCGTCCTGGGATGACCAACAACTGCCGCATGGTGACAAGTAGTGACATCTCACAGCGGTCCCAGCGATAATAATGACATCCCACAGCGGTCCCAGCAGTAATAATGACATCCCAGAATGACCCCAGTAGCAAAAGTGACATCCCACAGCAGTCCCAGCGGTAATATTGACATCCCACAGTGGTGCCAGTAGTAATAGTGACATCCCACAGCAGCCCCCAGTAGTAATATTGACATCCCACAGCAGCCCCACTAGTATTAGTGACATGCCACAGCAGTCCCAGTTGTAATAGTGACATCCCACCATTGCCCGTAGTAGTAAAAGTGACATCCCACAGCAGCCCTAAGTGGTAAGTGACATCCCACAGTGGCCCCAGCAGTTATAGTGACATCCCACAACAGCCCCCAGTAGTAAAAGTGACATCCCACAGTAGCCCCCAGCAATAAAAGTGACATCCCACAGCAGCCCTAAGTGGTAAGTGACATCCCACAGTGGCTCCAGCAGTTATAGTGACATCCCACAACAGCCCCTAGTATTAAAAGTGACATCGCACAGTGGCCAACAGGTTTTACATATCCAAGTGATTCTGGCATTGTTTTTTTTTTTGCCACATATTGTACTTCATTTAGGTGGTAAAAAAGTCAGATAAAATTTAAGTATATTTATTAAAAGCATAATTAAAAGCATATTAATATTATGTCCGTGTGCACAAAAGGGCCCAAACCGAGAGGAGCAGCCGATGGCTTTCGGAACAGAGATTTTGCTTGAAGGTGTTTCAGGCCCCATTGCACACTTATAGAGCTCTTGAGCGGCCAAAACGATATAGAATCCCCACAAATGACCCCATTTTGAAAACTAAACCCCTTAACGAATACATCTAGGGGTGTACTGCGTATTTTGACCCCACAGGTTTTGAATGAATCTAGGCTAAGCAGAAGAAAGAAATTACGATTTTCATTATTGGGCTATTGTGCCATTTTAAAAACACTTTTTTTTAACAGCAACATATGAATGAAGATTTGCACCCCAAAATGGATCCCCCTGTTTGTCCTGTGTTCAGAGACATTCCCATTGTGGCCCTAATCTTCTGTCTTAATGGACAACAGGGCCCAAAATGAAAGGGGCAGCCGTTAGCTTTCAGAATAGAAATTTTGCTTGAAGGTGATTTAGGCCCCATAGCACACTTGTGGAGGCCTTGAGCGGCCAAAACGATTGATAACCCCCACAAATAACCCAATTTTGAAAACTAGCCCCCTTAACGACTTCATCAAGGGGTGTACTGCGTGCTTTGACCGCACAGTATTGGGGAAGGAAAGGAAGGAAAAAATTACAATTTTCATTTTTTTGGCAATTGTGTCAATTTAAAAAGAGTTTTTTTGTACAGCACACACATAAATGAAGGCTTGTACCCCAAAATGAATACCCCTCTTTGTCTTGTGTGCAGAAACATACCCATTGTGGCCCTAATCTACTTACAGTAGCTATATCCAATAAAAGTAAAAAGGTTCCTGCGCTCCTTTAGGACCCAATTCCACCAGGGATTGGAATTGCCAATAAATGAGTAAGTTAAAAACTTTTCTTTATTCCATATCCAAGTACAGTGCAACGCGTATGTGAGTTTTTTATGATTGTGCTTGAGAAAGTCGCTATATGCGACGAAACGCGTTGCACTGTACTTGGATATGGAATAAAGAAAAGTTTTTAACTTACTCATTTATTGGCAATTCCAATCCCTGGTGGAATTGGGTCCTAAAGGAGCGCAGGAACCTTTTTACTTTTATTGGATATAGCTACAGTGGATCACACCCAGAGTGTGATACAGTTATCCTGGCAGCTCTCCCGATATAGCCCGTCGGGATACCGTGGACACACAGGGAGATGACCGGCAGTATATATTAAAGCGAACCAGGACTTGGAGGTGTAGGTGGAGCTCAGGACCGGGCTCCACTATACACCGGGTGAGTCCCATTTTATGTGAATTATTGTCCACATTGAGATTGCTTTCCATTATTCGTAGTGCGCTGTCCTGATACATATATTATAATCTACTTACAGGACACATGACTTGGCCTATAATGGAGGAAACACCCGTTAGATTTTAGGGTACAACCGAATAAATTCCAGACCCCATTGCCCACTTGTAGAGTTCTTGAGCGGCCAAAACTATAAAGAAGCCCCACAAATTCCCCTAATTTGAAAACAAGACCCCTTAACGAATTCGTCTAGGGGTGTACTGCTTATTTTGACATCACAGTTTTTGAATGAATTTAAGCAAAGCAGAAGGAAATAATTACGTTTTTTTTTTTGGCAATTGTGTCGTTTTAAAAACAGTTTTGTTTGTACAGCACACATGAATGGAGACCTGCATCCGAAAATAGATACCCCTGCTTGTCCTGTGTTCAGAAACATACTGACTGTAGCCCCAATCTACTTATAGGACACATGGCTAGGCCTTTAATGGAGAGAACACCCGTTGCATTTCAGGGCACAACTGAATAAATTCTAGGCCCATTGCCCACTTGTGCAGAAAAAAAATTGACTCCCTAAAAATAATCCCCCCATCTTGATTTTTTGCCACTCCCTAAATCTTAGATAAAAGTAATAATTAGAGATGAGCGAACGCGTTCGTCCGAGCTTGATATTCGTGCGAATATTAGGGTGTTCGGGATGTTCGTTATTCGTAACGAACACCATGCGGTGTTCTGGTTACTTTCACTTCCTTCCCTGAGACGTTAGCGCGCTTTTTTGGCCAATTGAAAGACAGGGAAGGCATTACAACTTCCCCCTGCAACGTTTAAGCCCTATACCACCCCCCTGCTGTGAGTGGCTGGCGAGATCAGGTGTTCGCCTAATATAAAAGTCGGCCCCTCCCGCGGCTCGCCTCAGATGCGGTGTGAGTTAGATGAGGGACAGTGCTGTTTATACCGGAGCTGCTGTAGGGAAAGAATTGGTAGTTAGTGTAGGCTTCAAGACCCCCCAAAGGTCCTTATTAGGGCCACTGATAGCTGTGTGTTGGCTGCTGTTAGCAGTGGCATTTTTTTTTCCTCAAAATCGGCTCTGCAGAGCGTTGCACCTGGCATTAGGGACAGAAGTGCTGCATAGGCAGGGAGAGTGTTAGGAGTGCGTGTAGCCTTCAAGAACCTCAACGGTCCTTTCTAGGGCCATATTTATCCGTGTGCAGTACTGTCCAGGCTGCTGTTAGCTGTGCTGCATTTTTTTTGGGCTTCTCAAAATCGCCTCTGCAGAGCATTCCACCCTCCATTGATACTGCAGGGAAAGAATTGTATAGGCAGGGCCACAACACAGTTATTATTCATAGAATATACGCAGTGCTGCCTTTTGGTGGAAAAACAAGTGGAAACAAATCTATTTGTCCAGCCTGTGTCCGTCCTTACGGGCGGTGGACACGTGTGAGCTGCGTGAAAAACATTGCTAAATCATACGCACCCAGCTACGCTTTACTGCTGGCTTCGCCATTTGCTTTCCTTAATTGGGAAAAAAAATACCTGCTCTGCCAGAGTTATAATAACTCTGCTACCCTCACGTTCTGTGACACATAAGCAGGGACACAGCACAGTTATTAAACTTCTCATGTTCATTGAATATACGCAGTGCTGCCTTTTGGTGGGAAAAAACTGAAAACAAATCTATTTGTCCAGCCTCTGTCCGTCCTAACGCCTGTGGACACGTGTGAGCTGCGTGAAAAACATTGCTAAATCATACGCAGCCAGCTACGCTTTACTGCTGGCTTCGCCATTTGCTTTCCTTAATTGGGAAAAAAAATACCTGCTCTGCCAGAGTTATAATAACTCTGCTACCCTCACGTTCTGTGACACATAAGCAGGGACACAGCACAGTTATTACACTTCTCATGTTCATTGAATATACGCAGTGCTGCCTTTTGGTGGGAAAAAACTGAAAACAAATCTATTTGTCCAGCCTCTGTCCGTCCTAACGCCTGTGGACACGTGTGAGCTGCGTGAAAAACATTGCTAAATCATACGCAGCCAGCTACGCTTTACTGCTGGCTTCGCCATTTGCTTTCCTTAATTGGGAAAAAAAAATACCTGCTCTGCCAGAGTTATAATAACTCTGCTACCCTCACGTTCTGTGACACATAAGCAGGGACACAGCACAGTTATTACACTTCTCATGTTCATTGAATATACGCAGTGCTGCCTTTTGGTGGGAAAAAACTGAAAACAAATCTATTTGTCCAGCCTCTGTCCGTCCTAACGCCTGTGGACACGTGTGAGCTGCGTGAAAAACATTGCTAAATCATACGCACCCAGCTACGCTTTACTGCTGGCTTCGCCATTTGCTTTCCTTAATTGGGAAAAAAAATACCTGCTCTGCCAGAGTTATAATAACTCTGCTACCCTCACGTTCTGTGACACATAAGCAGGGACACAGCACAGTTATTAAACTTCTCATGTTCATTGAATATACGCAGTGCTGCCTTTTGGTGGGAAAAAACTGAAAACAAATCTATTTGTCCAGCCTCTGTCCGTCCTAACGCCTGTGGACACGTGTGAGCTGCGTGAAAAACATTGCTAAATCATACGCAGCCAGCTACGCTTTACTGCTGGCTTCGCCATTTGCTTTCCTTAATTGGGAAAAAAAATACCTGCTCTGCCAGAGTTATAATAACTCTGCTACCCTCACGTTCTGTGACACATAAGCAGGGACACAGCACAGTTATTACACTTCTCATGTTCATTGAATATACGCAGTGCTGCCTTTTGGTGGGAAAAAACTGAAAACAAATCTATTTGTCCAGCCTCTGTCCGTCCTAACGCCTGTGGACACGTGTGAGCTGCGTGAAAAACATTGCTAAATCATACGCAGCCAGCTACGCTTTACTGCTGGCTTCGCCATTTGCTTTCCTTAATTGGGAAAAAAAAATACCTGCTCTGCCAGAGTTATAATAACTCTGCTACCCTCACGTTCTGTGACACATAAGCAGGAACACAGCACAGTTATTACACTTCTCATGTTCATTGAATATACGCAGTGCTGCCTTTTGGTGGGAAAAAACTGAAAACAAATCTATTTGTCCAGCCTCTGTCCGTCCTAACGCCTGTGGACACGTGTGAGCTGCGTGAAAAACATTGCTAAATCATACGCAGCCAGCTACGCTTTACTGCTGGCTTCGCCATTTGCTTTCCTTAATTGGGAAAAAAAATACCTGCTCTGCCAGAGTTATAATAACTCTGCTACCCTCACGTTCTGTGACACATAAGCAGGGACACAGCACAGTTATTAAACTTAGATTATTCATTCACTAGAGGCAGTGGGGCCTTTCGTTTTCCCAAAAGGGCAAAAATTATATTTGGCCTGCAGTCTTGCGCCAATTTATTTCCTGCCTGTGAAATCAAATCACTGGTAATACAGCATGCTGAGGGGTAGGGGTAGGCCTAGAGGACGTGGACGCGGCCGAGGACGCGGAGGGCCAAGTCAGGGTGTGGGCACAGGCCAAGCTCCTGATCCAGGTGTGTCGCAGCCGACTGCTGCGCGATTAGGAGAGAGGCACGTTTCTGGCGTCCCCACATTCATCGCCCAATTAATGGGTCCACGCGGGAGACGGTTATTAGAAAATGAGCAGTGTGAGCAGGTCCTGTCCTGGATGGCAGAAAGTGCTTCGAGCAACCTATCGTCAACACGCAGTTCTGCGCCGTCCACTGCTGCAAATCCGAATCCTCTGTCTGCTGCTCCTCCTTCCTCCCAGCCTCCTCACTCCACTACAATGACACCTGCTCAGGAGCGGGAACACTCCCAGGAACTGTTCTCGGGCCCCTGCTTAGATTGGGCAGCAGCGGTTCCTCTCCCACCAGAGGAGTTTATCGTCACTGATGCCCAACCATTCGAAAGTTCCCGGGGTCCGAGGGAAGAGGCTGGGGACTTCCGCCAACTGTCTCAACAACTTTCTGTGGGTGAGGAGGATGATGACGATCAGACACAGTTGTCTTGCAGTGAGGTAGTAGTAAGGGCAGTAAGTCCAAGGGAGCAGCGCACAGAGGATTCGGAGGAAGAGCAGCAGGACGATGAGGTGACTGACCCCACCTGGTGTGCAACGCTTACTCAGGAGGACAGGTCTTCAGAGGGGGAGTCAAGGGCATCAGCAGGGCAGGTTGCAAGAGGCAGTGCGGTGTCCAGGGGTAGAGGCAGGGCCAGACCGAATAATCCACCAAGTGTTTCCCAAAGCGCCCCCTCGCGCCATGCCACCCTGCAGAGGCCGAGGTGCTCTAAGGTCTGGCAGTTTTTCACAGAGACGCCTGACGACCGACGAACAGTGGTGTGCAACCTTTGTTGCGCAAAGCTCAGCCGGGGAGCCAACACCAACAGCCTCACCACCACCACCATGCGCAGACATATGATGGCCAAGCACCCCACAAGGTGGGACGAAGGCCGTTCACCGCCTCCGGTTTGCACCCCTGCCTCTCCCCCTGTGCCCCAACCTGCCACTGAGATGCAACCCCCCTCTCAGGACACAGGCACTACCGCCTCATGGCCTGCACCCACACCCTCATCTCCGCTGTCCTCGGCCCCATCCAGCAGTGTAGTTCAGCGCACCGTTCAGCCGTCGCTTGCGCAAGTGTTCGAGCGCAAGCGCAAGTACGCCGCCACGCACCCGCACGCTCAAACGTTAACCGTCCGCATAGCAAAATTCATCAGCCTTGAGATGCTGCCGTATAGGGTTGTGGAAACTGAGTCCTTCAAAAGTATCATGGAGGCGGCGGCCCCGCGCTACTCAGTTCCCAGTCGCCACTACTTTTCCCGATGTGCCGTCCCAGCCCTGCACGACCACGTCTCCCGCAACATTGTGCGCGCCCTCACCAACGCGGTTACTGCCACGGTCCACTTAACTACGGACACGTGGACAAGCACAGGCGGGCAGGGCCACTACATCTCCCTGACGGCACATTGGGTGAATTTAGTGGAGGCTGGGACAGAGTCAGAGCCTGGGACCGCTCACGTCCTACCCACCCCCAGAATTGCGGGCCCCAGCTCGGTGGTGGTATCTGCGGAGGTGTATGCTTCCTCCACTAAAGCACCCTCCTCCTCCTCCTCTGTCTCGCAATCAAGATGTGTTAGCAGCAGCATGTCGCCAGCAGTCGGTGTCGCGCGGTGTGGCAGCACAGCGGTGGGCAAGCGTCAGCAGGCCGTGCTGAAACTACTCAGCTTAGGCGATAAGAGGCACACGGCCCACGAACTGCTGCAGGGTCTGACAGAGCAGACCGACCGCTGGCTTGCGCCGCTGAGCCTCCAACCGGGCATGGTCGTGTGTGACAACGGGTGTAACCTGGTGGCGGCTCTGCAGCTTGGCAGCCTCACGCACGTGCCATGCCTGGCCCACGTCTTTAATTTGGTGGTTCAGCGCTTTCTGAAAAGCTACCCACGCTTGTCAGACCTGCTCGTAAAGGCGCGCCGGCTCTGCGCACATTTCCGCAAGTCCCACACGGACGCTGCCACCCTGCGCACCCTGCAACATCACTTTAAGCTGCCAGTGCACCGACTGCTGTGCGACGTGCCCACACGGTGGAACTCTACGCTCCACATGTTGGCTAGGCTCTATGAGCAGCGTAGAGCAATAGTGGAATACCAACTCCAACATGGGCGGCGCAGTGGGAGTCAGCCTCCTCAATTCCTTTCAGAAGAGTGGGCCTGGTTGGCAGACATCTGCCATGTCCTTGGTAATTTTGAGGAGTCTACCCAGGTGGTGAGCGGCGATGCTACAATCATTAGCGTCACCATTCCTCTGCTATGCATCTTGAGAAATTCCCTGCAAACCATAAAGGCAGCTGCTTTGCGCTCGGAAACGGGGGCGGGGGAAGACAGTATGCCGCTGGATAGTCAGGGCACCCTCCTGTCTATTTCTCAGCGCGTACAGGAGGAGGAGGAGGAGCATGAGGAGGATGAGGAGGAGGGGGAAGAGACAGCTTGGGCCGCTGCTGACGGTACACCGGCTGATTGCCTGTCATCCTTTCAGCGTGTATGGCCTGAGGAGGAGGAGGATCCTGAAAGTGATCTTCCTAGTGAAGACAGCCATGTGTTGCGTACAGGTACCCTGGCACACATGGCTTACTTCATGTTAGGATGCCTTTCTCGTGACCCTCGCGTTGCACGCATTCTGGCCACTACGGATTACTGGGTGTACACACTGCTCGATCCACGGTATAAGGAGAACCTGCCCACTCTGATTCCCGAAGAGGAAAGGGGTTCGAGAGTGTTGCTATACCACAGGACCCTTGCGGACAAGCGGATGGTAAAATTCCCAGCCGACAGCGCTAGTGGCAGAAGGCGCAGTACCGAGGGCAAGGTAGCAGGGGATGTGCGTAGATCGAGCAGCATGTACATCCCAGGCAGTGCAACAGTCTTTAAGGGCCTGGCCAGCTTTATGGCTCCCCACCAAGACTGTGTCACCGCTCCCCAGTCACGGCTGAGTCGGCGGGAGCACTGTAAAAGGATGGTGAGGGAGTACGTAGCGGATCGCACGACCATCCTTGGTGACGCCTCTGCCCCCTACAACTACTGGGTGTCGAAGCTGGACATGTGGCCTGAACTAGCGCTGTATGCCCTGGAGGTGCTTGCTTGTCCTGCGGCTAGCGTGTTGTCGGAGAGGGTGTTTAGTGCGGCTGGGGGAATCATCACAGATAAGCGTAGCCGCTTGTCAACCGACAGTGCCGACAGGCTAACACTCATCAAGATGAACAAAGGCTGGATTTCCCCAGACTTCTGTTCTCCACCAGCGGACAGCAGCGATACGTAAGCAATACGTAGGCTGCACCCGCGGATGGAAGCTACGTTCTCTCTCACCATCCAAAACGGGGACATTTCTGCTTCATCAATCTGTGTCTAATATTCCTCCTCCTCCTCCTCCTGCTCCTCCTCCTGAAACCTCACGTAATCACGCTGAACGGGCAATTTTTCTTAGGGCCACAAGGCTCACTCAAATAATTTTTCAGAACAATTTTTATAAGTTTCAATGCGCTTAAAAGCGTTGGAACTTTAACTTGAACCAATTTTTCGTTACACTGGGCTGCCTCCAGGCCTAGTTACCACTTAAGCCACATTAACCAAAGCGATTAATGGGTTTCACCTGCCCTCTTGGCTGGCCATGGCCAATTTTTGGGATGTACATTAGTACTGTTGATACAGCAATTTTTGTGGGCCCTCGCCTACAGTGTAATCAAATTAATTTTTAGCCCACCTGCATTACAGCTGACGTTACCTCAGCTGTGTTGGGCAATGCAATGGGATATTTTTGTGTACCGCCGGTGGGTTCCAGGGAGCCGCCCATGCTGTAGGTGCACACTGAGTTTTTAATACATCTGTACACTTCTAAAGAACCCGTCTGACTGGGGCATGCAGTGTGGGCCGAAGCCCACCTGTATTACGCACGACATTACTACCTCAGCTGTGTTGGGCAATGCAATGGGATATTTCTATGTACCGCCGGTGGCTTCCTGGCACCCACCCAGGCAGTGGGTCCACAGGGAGTTTAACCTACATGTGTCCACTTGTAAAGAACCCCAGTCTGACTGGGGCATGCAGTGTGGGCCGAAGCCCACCTGCATTAAGCACGACATTACTACCTCAGCTGTGTTGGGCAATGCAATGGGATATTTTTGTGTACCGCCGGTGGGTTCCAGGGAGCCACCCATGCTGTAGGTGCACACTGAGTTTTTAATACATCTGTACACTTCTAAAGAACCCGTCTGACTGGGGCATGCAGTGTGGGCCGAAGCCCACCTGTATTACGCACGACATTACTACCTCAGCTGTGTTGGGCAATGCAATGGGATATTTCTATGTACCGCCGGTGGCTTCCTGGCACCCACCCAGGCAGTGGGTCCACAGGGAGTTTAACCTACATGTGCCCACTTGTAAAGAACCCCAGTCTGACTGGGGCATGCAGTGTGGGCCGAAGCCCACCTGCATTAACCCTTTCCAGTCCACTGTGTGACCTGTGAAGACATTAGGGTTTAAGGCTGTACAGCTCCGTTGTTGGTAGACGTCCGTCGGGGTTCTCTTACTGTATATTGCCAGCCTCTCTGCTGTCGGAGCCTATCCTACGTGTCAGCTCATGCAGTACTGGCTTTAGCCAGCATATAGCGCCGTTGTATAACGGCAGAAAAAGAGTAAGCCCCCTAGGAAAACCATATACAAATTGGATTGGAAAGGGTTAAGCACAACATTACTACCTCAGCTGTGTTGGGCAATGCAATGGGATATTTCTGTGTACCGCCGGTGGGTTCCAGGGAGCCACCCATGCTGTGGGTCGACAGGGACTTCACAATAGGGAGTTGTACCTGCCTGTGTCTATGAATTAAAAAGCCCGGTCTGACTGGGGCATGCAGACACCTTGACAGAATGAATAGTTTGTGGCACATAGGTTCCCCATTGCTATGCCCACGTGTGCAGCTCCTGATGGCGGTGGCACAGGATTCTATTTCTCATTGCTTCTGTACAGCATTGTGGGCTATCGCTCCGCCACTTTTAAAGAGGGTCGCTGCCTAGCCGTGCCAACCTCTGCAGTGTGTGCCTGCGGTCCCTCGTCATGGCAGACGCAATTCTAAATAGACATGAGCGTGGTGTGGCATGAGGGCAGCTGAAGGCTGCCCAGGGACACTTTGGTGTGCGCTGTGGGGGGGGGGAGGGGGGGCGGTTGGGCAGCATGTAACCCAGGAGAAGTGGCAGCGGAGTGTCATGCAGGCAGTGATTGTGCTTTGTTGGAGGTAGTGTGGTGCTTAGCAAAGGTATGCCATGCTAATGAGGGCTTTTCAGAAGTAAAAGTTGTTGGGAGGGGGGGGGGGGCCACTCTTGCCGGTATTGTGGCTTAATAGTGGGACCTGTGAACTTGAGATGCAGCCCAACACGTAGCCCCTCGCCTGCCCTATCCGTCACTGTGTCATTCCCATCACTTTCCTGAATTGCCCAGATTTTCACACATGAAAACCTTAGCGAGCATCGGCGAAATACAAAAATGTTCTGGTCGCCCATTGACTTCAATGGGGTTCGTTGTTCGAAACGAACCCTCGAGCATCACGGGAAGTTCGTTCCGAATAACGAACACCCGAACATTTTGGTGTTCGCTCATCTCTAGTAATAATGTAAACTGCGTGGTATGTCCGAAGACGGGTAATTACGGAGACTTGTTGGGATGGGAACATGGGGCAAAAAAACAGGGTATCCCTCCTGCTCCCATGCTTTTTGGGGGTGTATTTCCTGACCCCAGCGGCAGGGATGGGGTGTAAAAAGTGGCGCTCTGTGAGACTTCGTAAGCTTGCTGAGGTGCGGTGGTCTCACACAGAAGGCGCTCAACAAGCTGCTCCTGGAACTGCAGGAAGGCGAGCGTTCCTGGATTTTCTTGTAAATTACGTATTACAGGTAGTGGTCCGAATAATGCCGGACTCACACGGTTGTATGTGGAATCCACTTGTGGAGGCCCGCAGCGGACCCCAACTGTGAGCCCGGCCGTGGCGCTGCGTACGGCCATTTACTGCGCATAACTGCATACTCACTAATTTGAGCGTAATTGTAAAATTCAATGCATTTGATTGATCTGCGTATTACCACTGATCAAACGCATGTGGAATCTGCAATTTTTATCTAGTCGTGTGAATTTGTCCTAATAGTAGACCACTACTTTTTTTATCAAGTGACCAGGGTCCGCTGAATGAGGCCACCAGTCACTGCTCCAGGCACTCGGAGATTGTTGGTTGCCAAGAGCAAGGAGATTTGAAATGTCCTGGGCTCCCCGACTCCTGCGAATGTGTCAGGCATTTTGCCGGTGGGCGCATGCACAGAAGCCAGAAGGGTCCATGGAGGATCAATCTTGAAGGATTATCTTTTGAAACTCTTGTTTTACAATTTTTACCTTTCCGTGGTGACCGTTATCCCATGGATAATGGTGATCATGTGACCAGGAACCGCATACAGCAGTCCTCAGTGACATCTCCTTGTACTCGGCTATCTTTGAATTTGACGGGCTCTCCAGCCTTCTGCGCATGCACGCCACATTGGCACATGTGCAGAAGCCCACGGCAGGCCCCGATCGCCGGAGGACATCATGGAAGAGGGGGGTGAGTATTTTCACCTCCCCTCATGGATAAGATCCATGAGGGGAGGAGGTGCAACTTTAACTTTTTAAAACTTTGTTATTCACTTTTCCGTGATCACGGCAGTCCCCGGTGACCTCTGCTACCTTCAGGAGCCCAGAACCAAAAGATTTCAAATTTGCTGGTGTTCCCGTCCTTCTGCGCATGAGGCTGATGTAATGACGCCTGGCGCGCATATGCAGAAGGCCAGTGTCAGGTCCTGGAGGACCAGGTCAGTGGGGCACAGTACGGAGGACGTGGGTGAGTAATCTCAACTGCCCTCATGGATCTGATCCTTGAGGGCAGTTGAATCTTTAACTTTTTAAAAACTTTTTTTCACTTTAATGTGATCGGTGCTATCTATCAGATAGTACCAATCGCATTGCTGGGGGGGGGGGGGGCAGCCCGGGATGACAGCTTTGTGTGGTCTGGCTTCATGAGTGTCGGGAGGGGACCCCATAGGAGAAGACATTTTATATTGAGTTGTGGTTCGTTGGAGCGTAGGTGGGAATTGCATGCAGCATGAAAAACACCAGAGCCGTGTTCTACAATGGTGTTAACGGTATTGTCCCTGTTCATGATCTCACAAACAAGTAGACATCTCAGAACCTGTACCGCTGGTCCTTAGAAGCTTTGAATCGAGATCTACAGCCAGCGGGGGTGCTGGTGACCAGGAGATAAATCTGGATTAAAAATGTCCCCACCGATGTCTGGCTTCATCATTGTGTCATATGTGATGGATATTGAGTGCCAAACAGCCTCACCCGAACCAAAGATTGTGAAACAAATACACATGACACTTTGATTTGATGTTAAATTGACAACATTTTATTTGAAATTACATTATATTTTTATTCAGTATCTCAAATATAAATTTTGACCAATTGCTATAAGTAGACGAAAATGGCGCACCTCCGACTCACGAAGAGTCATCGTCCAGCACTCAGGAGAGGAAAAACCCCCTGTGGAGGAAACCTCTGGGGAGCCATGGCTGGAGGGCGGCCCTCCCTCCGGGCTTAGGGGGTTAATGCCAATATGTAACAGCATCTTTTATCAGAATTGATACACTTTATCATACTTACAGTCATACATCCTATAACAGAACATTACATATGATGGTTATTAGTAAACAAGGCGAGGGCAAAGCAGAGGCCCCGTGTGATGCCTAATGGAGATATCCAAATGTGACCTCTCCGGGCAGCGGATACTGGATATGACGGAGATCTGGCTGCAGCATCTGTCACCCCATGGATCGCTAGGGATAATAGACATGATCTGGCTGGCTGCGCAGTTATGGCTGATCGGGCTGTCTAGGTAAATATGGCTGATCTGGCTGGCTAGGCGGGCGTCCCCTCCTCCCTCACAGATGGTGAAGCTCCAGGTCTCCAGACACACCAAGCACCACGCTGCATCTGGCCGTGTCCCCTGCCGGCATGGAGTTTTCTTGTGTAGGCTCTTTATGACGTAGGCCTAGCTGTGGATGACATCAGCACAGTTGCCATGGTGACTGCAGGTGTTTATTACCAAGGCCTCATCCACTTGAAGTCACCCATAATTAACTGTTTAATGACTGGCACTGTGCTTTTCTACAGAAGCCTATTAAAAAATAAATTTAAATGATTACAATGTAAAGTAGGTGTGGTAGCTGTTAACCCCTTAGTGACAAAGCTTTTTAGTTTTTTTCTATTTCTGTTTTTTCCTTCCCCTCTTTTAATAACTCCTTTATTTATCCCTCACCGTCACTGTCTAAGGGCTTGTTTTTTGCGGGCTAAGTTGTATTTTTCAATGGTGTTATTTAATCTACCATATAACGTACTGAAAAACTTTTAAAAAATTCTAATTGGAGAGAAATGAAAAAAAAATTAAATTCTGCCATCTTTCGGTACGTCCTATTTCTATGGCGCACAAACTGCAACAATAATGACATGATAAATTTATTCCATGGGTCAGTACGATTACTACGATACCAAACTTGTATAGTTCTTGTTTTTTATTTTTTTTTTCAAGGATATTTAATTTTTTAAAAATATCCTCTGCCGCCATCTTCTGCGCCCAATAGCTTTTTTATTTTTTTGTTGACATAGTTGTGTGATGGCTCATTTTTTGCAGGATGTCCTGTAGTTTGCGTTGGCACTTTTTGATCGCTTTTCATCGCATTTTTTCTTGGAGACGGGGTAAGCAAAAAAGCGCATTCCTGGCGTTCTTTATTTTTTTTCTGATGACTAGAGATGAGCGAGCACGCTCGTGTAAGGCTGATGCAGTCTTTTCGAGTAAGCAGGGATCTCTCTCTCCCTGCCGCTCCCCACTGCCCCCCCCCCCCCCCCCCCCCCCGCCTGCATGGTGCTCAGTCGAGTAAGCAGTTACTCGAAAAGATCGATCCTCCCTCGAGCATCAGCCTTAAACGAGCGTGCTCGCTCATCTCTACTGACAACGTTCATCGTGCGGGGTAAATAATGCATTACTTTGATAGATCTGACGTTTATGGATCATACCAAATCACACAATGATACCAAATATGTATTTTTGTTTTATTACTTAGATTCCTTTATTATTAATACAGTCATACCTCTACTTTTGTCGTCTTCGTCTTTCACTGATTTCCAGTTTCGATGATTCTTCATTGCAGAATCTTGCCTCTTCTTCCATCGCTTGCTTCTAGATTCACTGCCAGCCCACGTGACCTCGGTGATAATTTCACAGCCATTTATGGATTGCTCCAATCACAGCCACTGATGGATGTATGGCTATGATTGATGCATCCAGCTCTGTCTGTGATTGACTGAGTTAGCTGTCACTCAGCTGACTCAGCGTGCTCAGGCGTGCTCTAAAAATGCACCTCTTCAGGGAGGCATACCGAATTCCCTAAACAAACCCCTCTGTACTCCGCCTGATAACATGTTCCCTGACCTGCTGACTGCAATCCCTGCTAGCCATGATAAACCGCTCCTGCAGTCATACTGTTTCTGCCGTCACACGGCTAAATGTCTGACCATTGTCTATGTGTATATCACCCCTCACTTTCCACCTCGCCATACCGGGCACATCTCCAGCCCCTTTACCTTTTATATCACCCCATTACTTGTAGTATGTAAGCTCGTTGGAGCAGGACCCTCACCCCTAATGTTTCCATCAATTGATTACTATGTAACCGTGGTTCTGTAATGTTTGTACTTTTGTCTTTCTGTATCCCCCGTCTATGTAAGCGCTGCGGAATATGTTGGCGCTATACAAATAAAGTTTATTATTATTATTATTATCTCTTGCTGGAGGCAGGGAATTTCTATCCCCCGTCACTAGCAAGATGCTCTGATGGCTTGACAAGTGCCCAGCAGCCTGCATGGAGCTCTGGAGAGTGGCCCCCGAGACACCGATGGCACCCGCTAGGTGAGTATATTGATTTTTTTCTTTTCTCTCAGGCAGTGTAGCTAGGGCGTTTAGTGCTGCCAAAAACATGGTATCAAGATGCGCCGTGTTTTTAGCAGCGCCGAAACCACTGCCCATTTATTTCAATTGTTGACGCAGGACCGAAAACGCTTTTGTGAACAGCCCCATTGAAATGAATGGGAGCGTTGTACAGCGTTTAGTGCTGAAAAAGCAGCGCTAAATGCTTTAGAAAAATGTGGTTTGGTGTGTTTTTTGGAATGTCTTGAACAAATTAATTGGATTTACATTGATAGGCATTCTGCCATGACAGCCCTGGGGCCTTTCAGAAGGCCTGAGGCTGCCATGATACCCGCACGACTCCCTGCGATTTCATCGTGGGGGCCGTACGGGACGATGTGTGGGGGATTTAAATGCTGCTCTCAGAATTGATTAACTGCTCCGATGAGCCACGCAGTTTATCACACCTGTTGCCGCTATGTTCGGCTGTAAGAAACAGCCCGTGCCCACGATGTATGGAGGGAGATCGCCGCGCGATCTTTCTTCATACATAGACTGCCGATACAGGCCATAGGATTGCAGGTGACATCATTATCTGTCTTCAGCGTTATCACTGTGTTCTTTGTGCTGTTACATAAGACTGCAAGTGACATCTACTGTACTACAGTACATCATCTGTCCTCAGCGTTATCACTGGGTTCTCTGTGCTGTTACATAGGACTGCAGGTGACATCATTATCTGTCCTCAGAATTATCACTGTGTTCTCTGTGCTGTTTCATAGGACTGCAATTGACATTTGCTATACTACAGTACATCATCTGTCCTCAGCGTAATCACTGTGTTCTCTGTGGTGTTACCTAGGACTGCAGGTGACATCATTTTCTGTCTTCAGCGTCATTACTCCGTGTTCTCTGTGCTGTTACATTGGAGTGCAATTGTACAGTACTGTACTATACTAGTGTATTACCCATCGCCGATAATGGAGAAGGATGGGTTACACTAGCAGCTGCAGAAGGAGGAGATGCCGAGTAGGAGATCACATGGGTTCAGCCGCACGGTCACGTGGGCCGGCACATGCCGGTGTTCTCTGTGCTGTTACATAGGACTGCAAGTGACATCTGCTGTACTGCAGTACATCATCTGTCCTCAGCTTCATCACTGTGTTCTCTGTGCTGTTACATAGGACTGCAGGTGACATCATTATCTGTCCTCAGCGTTATGGAGTGCAATTGTACACTACTGTACAATACTAGTGTATTACCCGTCGCCGATGATGGAGAAGGTTGGGTTGCACTAGCAGGAGGAGGAGACGCCGAGCAGGAGATCACATGGGTTCAGCAGCAAGGTCACGTGGGTCGGCACATGCCGGTGTTATTAGAGGCAAACAATGTTAGTAGAGACAAAATTTTGGCTAAAAAAAACGTCTCGAAATCGGTCTTAGTAGATGTCAATGCTAGTAGATGTTTTACTCTGTATACTCGTATATACATGAAATTAGACTGTGATAGTACGATGAGTTGACTGTAGTTGAGAGACTGTACTTGATTCTGCAAAGACTGACAAATCGATACAGTGTTACCAGAATCCTACAGTCTTGTGTTGCCAAGTGTTATATTAATAAAGTATACAAAACTGTGTTACAACACTGAAGCCTGCATGTTACCTGAAGTGTTTGTACCATTGGAACCCACAAGCCAGTTGAAGTGCCTGTACTGTTGATTCCGGTACACTGCTTAATTACAGTGTGCAAGACTAAAAGTGACTGGACCACTAATTGGCTGCCAAGTACAGAGTGTGAAAACTTGCTGCAATGTTTGCTTTGTCTTGTAGCTCTCCTTCAAGGCGGGACGCCCCCACAGATGACCAGTTGTAGTGCCATTGCTGACTAGGAGAAAAAGAAAGGCAAGACTCCAATGAACAAAAGTGCACAAAAATTTAACCATTGAGTAGTGAAAAAACATTACCTGGTCAATGAATGCATAGGGATGGATGCTATGATGAATTGGCATAGTCCTGGAGGTCAAAGGAGGCTCAACATACTACTAGATCGGTCGTTCAATGTATGTGAAGGTGGCCATTCAATGTATGTGGTCCAATATACAGTACTAAAGAGTTCCAAAGAGCCTGTAAGATGGAGCTAGGTTGATACTCCAGCAAGAGACAGAGCGTTGAACAAGCAAGTAGGCTGTGACCAGGTAATTTCTGCTTACCTCTCTGGATTCGGCCAGCCCTTTGTCAATGTTGCTTACTCTAATGCTTCTGTGCTGTCTCTGCAAGAACTCCATACTCAGTACTCTGTCTATCGCCATCTTACACACTGGAGGGAACTGGACACCCAAATATAGACTCTGCTAGAAAAATGTCGCTGACAGAATGTTCTGTGCCACATGCATCCCCAAGCTGCCCTGCTATCTTGGTTTCCCACTGGCTGTAACAACCAGGCTGTGCCTACTTCCATACCCTTTGACAGTGATTACAAATCTTTTAATGGCCGAGTGCCCAAACTGCAACACAAAACCCACTTATTTATCGCAAAGTACCAACAGGTCAGGGGACGGGGCTCATCACAACGTATGATTTTTATTTCCATCATTATAAAAAGGACAGGCAACTTCAAAATAGACAACGTGTAGAGTTTGATAAATTTTTGGATGCGGAAATGCTGCAGAATTTGCCACGGTAATTTCCACCACATGTAAAAATACCCCAGCAGTAATAGTGACCCCCATGGTGGATCAGCGGTAATAGTGACCCCCCACAGCTGTCCCAGAGATAATAGTGCAACCCACAGTGGCCCCAGCGATAATAGTGACATCCCACAATGGCCCCAGTGGTAATAGTGACATTGCACAGTGGCCCCAGTGGTAATAATGACATCCCACAGATGCCCCAGCTGTAAAAGTGACATCTAGAGATGAGTGAACGCGTTCGTCCGAGCTTGATATTCGTGCGAATATTAGGGTGTTCGGGATGTTCGTTATTCGTAACGAACACCATGCGGTGTTCTGGTTACTTTCACTTCCTTCCCTGAGACGTTAGCGCGCTTTTCTGGCCAATTGAAAGACAGGGAAGGCATTACAACTTCCCCCTGCAACGTTTAAGCCCTATACCACCCCCCTGCTGTGAGTGGCTGGCGAGATCAGGTGTTCGCCTAATATAAAAGTCGGCCCCTCCCGCGGCTCGCCTCAGATGCGGTGTGAGTTAGATGAGGGACAGTGCTGTTTATACCGGAGCTGCTGTAGGGAAAGAATTGGTAGTTAGTGTAGGCTTCAAGACCCCCCAAAGGTCCTTATTAGGGCCACTGATAGCTGTGTGTTGGCTGCTGTTAGCAGTGGGATTTTTTTTTTTCTCAAAATCGCCTCTGCAGACCGTTGCACCTGGCATTAGGGACAGAAGTGCTGCATAGGCAGGGAGAGTGTTAGGAGTGAGTGTAGCCTTCAAGAACCTCAACGGTCCTTTCTAGGGCCATATTTATCCGTGTGCAGTACTGTCCAGGCTGCTGTTAGCTGTGCTGCATTTTTTTTGGGCTTCTCAAAATCGCCTCTGCAGAGCATTCCACCCTCCATTGATACTGCAGGGAAAGAATTGTATAGGCAGGGCCACAACACAGTTATTATTCATAGAATATACGCAGTGCTGCCTTTTGGTGGGAAAAAACTGAAAACAAATCTATTTGTCCAGCCTCTGTCCGTCCTTACGGGCGGTGGAGACGTGTGAGCTGCGTGAAGAACAGTGCTAAATCATACGCACCCAGCTACGCTTTACTGCTGGCTTCGCCATTTGCTTTCCTTAATTGGGAAAAAAAATACCTGCTCTGCCAGAGTTATAATAACTCTGCTACCCTCACGTTCTGTGACACATAAGCAGGGACACAGCACAGTTATTAAACTTCTCATGTTCATAGAATATACGCAGTGCTGCCTTTTGGTGGGAAAAAACTGAAAACAAATCTATTTGTCCAGCCTCTGTCCGTCCTTACGGGCGGTGGAGACGTGTGAGCTGCGTGAAGAACAGTGCTAAATCATACGCACCCAGCTACGCTTTACTGCTGGCTTCGCCATTTGCTTTCCTTAATTAGGAAAAAAAATACCTGCTCTGCCAGAGTTATAATAACTCTGCTACCCTCACGTTCTGTGACACATAAGCAGGGACACAGCACAGTTATTAAACTTCTCATGTTCATAGAATATACGCAGTGCTGCCTTTTGGTGGGAAAAAACTGAAAACAAATCTATTTGTCCAGCCTCTGTCCGTCCTTACGGGCGGTGGAGACGTGTGAGCTGCGTGAAGAACAGTGCTAAATCATACGCACCCAGCTACGCTTTACTGCTGGCTTCGCCATTTGCTTTCCTTAATTGGGAAAAAAAATACCTGCTCTGCCAGAGTTATAATAACTCTGCTACCCTCACGTTCTGTGACACATAAGCAGGGACACAGCACAGTTATTAAACTTCTCATGTTCATAGAATATACGCAGTGCTGCCTTTTGGTGGGAAAAAACTGAAAACAAATCTATTTGTCCAGCCTCTGTCCGTCCTTACGGGCGGTGGAGACGTGTGAGCTGCGTGAAGAACAGTGCTAAATCATACGCACCCAGCTACGCTTTACTGCTGGCTTCGCCATTTGCTTTCCTTAATTGGGAAAAAAAATACCTGCTCTGCCAGAGTTATAATAACTCTGCTACCCTCACGTTCTGTGACACATAAGCAGGGACACAGCACAGTTATTAAACTTCTCATGTTCATAGAATATACGCAGTGCTGCCTTTTGGTGGGAAAAAACTGAAAACAAATCTATTTGTCCAGCCTCTGTCCGTCCTTACGGGCGGTGGAGACGTGTGAGCTGCGTGAAGAACAGTGCTAAATCATACGCACCCAGCTACGCTTTACTGCTGGCTTCGCCATTTGCTTTCCTTAATTGGGAAAAAAAATACCTGCTCTGCCAGAGTTATAATAACTCTGCTACCCTCACGTTCTGTGACACATAAGCAGGGACACAGCACAGTTATTAAACTTAGATAATTCATTCACTAGAGGCAGTGGGGCCTTTCGTTTTCCAAAAAGGGCAAAAATTATATTTGGCCTGCAGTCTTGCGCCAATTTATTTCCTGCCTGTGAAATCAAATCACTGGTAATACAGCATGCTGAGGGGTAGGGGTAGGCCTACAGGACGTGGACGCGGCCGAGGACGCGGAGGGCCAAGTCAGGGTGTGGGCACAGGCCAAGCTCCTGATCCAGGTGTGTCGCAGCCGACTGCTGCGCGATTAGGAGAGAGGCACGTTTCTGGCGTCCCCACATTCATCGCCCAATTAATGGGTCCACGCGGGAGACGGTTATTAGAAAATGAGCAGTGTGAGCAGGTCCTGTCCTGGATGGCAGAAAGTGCTTCGAGCAACCTATCGTCTACCCGCAGTTCTGCGCCGTCCACTGCTGCCAATCCGAATCCTCTGTCTGCTGCTCCTCCTTCCTCCCAGCCTCCTCACTCCATTACAATAACACCTGCTCAGGAGCGGGAGCACTCCCAGGAACTGTTCTCGGGCCCCTGCTTAGATTGGGCAGCAGCGGTTCCTCTCCCACCAGAGGAGTTTATCGTCACTGATGCCCAACCATTCGAAAGTTCCCGGGGTCCGGGGGAAGAGGCTGGGGACTTCCGCCAACTGTCTCAACAACTTTCTGTGGGTGAGGAGGACGATGACGATCAGACACAGTTGTCTTGCAGTGAGGTAGTAGTAAGGGCAGTAAGTCCCAGGGAGCAGCGCACAGAGGATTCGGAGGAAGAGCAGCAGGACGATGAGGTGACTGACCCCACCTGGTGTGCAACGCTTACTCAGGAGGACAGGTCTTCAGAGGGGGAGTCAAGGGCATCAGCAGGGCAGGTTGCAAGAGGCAGTGCAGTGGCCAGGGGTAGAGGCAGGGCCAGACCGAATAATCCACCAAGTGTTTCCCAAAGCGCCCCCTCGCGCCATGCCACCCTGCGGAGGCCAAGGTGCTCTAAGGTCTGGCAGTTTTTCACAGAGACGCCTGACGACCGACGAACAGTGGTGTGCAACCTTTGTCGCGCAAAGCTCAGCCGGGGAGCCAACACCAACAGCCTCACCACCACCAGCATGCGCAGACATATGATGGCCAAGCACCCCGCAAGGTGGGACAAAGGCCGTTCACCGCCTCCGGTTTGCACCCCTGCCTCTCCCCCTGTGCCCCAACCTGCCACTGAGATGCAACCCCCCTCTCAGGACACAGGCACTACCGCCTCATGGCCTGCACCCACACCCTCATCTCCGCTGTCCTCGGCCCCATCCAGCAGTGTAGTTCAGCGCACCGTTCAGCCGTCGCTTGCGCAACTGTTCGAGCGCAAGCGCAAGTACGGCGCCACGCACCCGCACGCTCAAACGTTAACCGTCCGCATAGCAAAATTCATCAGCCTTGAGATGCTGCCGTATAGGGTTGTGGAAACGGAGTCCTTCAAAAGTATCATGGAGGCGGCGGCCCCGCGCTACTCAGTTCCCAGTCGCCACTACTTTTCCCGATGTGCCGTCCCAGCCCTGCACGACCACGTCTCCCGCAACATTGTGCGCGCCCTCACCAACGCGGTTACTGCCACGGTCCACTTAACTACGGACACGTGGACAAGCACAGGCGGGCAGGGCCACTACATCTCCCTGACGGCACATTGGGTGAATTTAGTGGAGGCTGGGACAGAGTCAGAGCCTGGGACCGCTCACGTCCTACCCACCCCCAGAATTGCGGGCCCCAGCTCGGTGCTGGTATCTGCGGAGGTGTATGCTTCCTCCACTAAAGCACCCTCCTCCTCCTCCTCCTCCTCTGTCTCACAATCAAGATGTGTTAGCAGCAGCATGTCGCCAGCAGTCGGTGTCGCGCGGTGTGGCAGCACAGCGGTGGGCAAGCGTCAGCAGGCCGTGCTGAAACTACTCAGCTTAGGCGATAAGAGGCACACGGCCCACGAACTGCTGCAGGGTCTGACACAGCAGACCGACCGCTGGCTTGCGCCGCTGAGCCTCCAACCGGGCATGGTCGTGTGTGACAACGGCCGTAACCTGGTGGCGGCTCTGCAGCTCGGCAGCCTCACGCACGTGCCATGCCTGGCCCACGTCTTTAATTTGGTGGTTCAGCGCTTTCTGAAAAGCTACCCACGCTTGTCAGACCTGCTCGTAAAGGCGCGCCGGCTCTGCGCACATTTCCGCAAGTCCCACACGGACGCTGCCACCCTGCGCACCCTGCAACATCACTTTAAGCTGCCAGTGCACCGACTGCTGTGCGACGTGCCCACACGGTGGAACTCTACGCTCCACATGTTGGCCAGGCTCTATGAACAACGGAGAGCTATAGTCGAATACCAACTCCAACATGGGCGGTGCAGTGGGAGTCAGCCTCCTCAATTCCTTTCAGAAGAGTGGGCCTGGTTGGCAGACATCTGCCATGTCCTTGGTAATTTTGAGGAGTCTACCCAGGTGGTGAGCGGCGATGCTACAATCATTAGCGTCACCATTCCTCTGCTATGCATCTTGAGAAATTCCCTGCAAACCATAAAGGCAGCTGCTTTGCGCTCGGAAACGGGGGCGGGGGAAGACAGTATGCCGCTGGATAGTCAGGGCACCCTCCTGTCTATTTCTCAGCGCGTACAGGAGGAGGAGCATGAGGAGGATGAGGAGGAGGGGGAAGAGACAGCTTGGGCCGCTGCTGACGGTACACCGGCTGATTGCCTGTCATCCTTTCAGCGTGTATGGCCTGAGGAGGAGGAGGAGGAGGAGGAGGATCCTGAAAGTGATCTTCCTAGTGAGGACAGCCATGTGTTGCGTACTGGTACCCTGGCACACATGGCTGACTTCATGTTAGGATGCCTTTCTCGTGACCCTCGCGTTGCACGCATTCTGGCCACGACGGATTACTGGGTGTACACACTGCTCGATCCACGGTATAAGGAGAACCTGCCCACTCTGATTCCCGAAGAGGAAAGGGGTTCGAGAGTGTTGCTATACCACAGGACCCTTGCGGACAAGCTGATGGTAAAATTCCCAGCCGACAGCGCTAGTGGCAGAAGGCGCAGTACCGAGGGCAAGGTAGCAGGGGATGTGCGTAGATCGAGCAGCATGTACATCCCAGGCAGTGCAACAGTCTTTAAGGGCCTGGCCAGCTTTATGGCTCCCCACCAAGACTGTGTCACCTCTCCCCAGTCACGGCTGAGTCGGCGGGAGCACTGTAAAAGGATGGTGAGGGAGTACGTAGCGGATCGCACGACCATCCTTGGTGACGCCTCTGCCCCCTACAACTACTGGGTGTCGAAGCTGGACACGTGGCCTGAACTCGCGCTGTATGCCCTGGAGGTGCTTGCTTGTCCTGCGGCTAGCGTCTTGTCGGAAAGGGTGTTTAGTGCGGCTGGGGGAATCATCACAGATAAGCGTAGCCGCTTGTCAACCGACAGTGCCGACAGGCTAACACTCATCAAGATGAACAAAGGCTGGATTTCCCCAGACTTCTGTTCTCCACCAGCGGACAGCAACGATACGTAAGCAATACGTAGGCTGCACCCGCGGATGGAAGCTACGTTCTCTCTCACCATCCAAAACGGGGACATTTCTGCTTCATCAATCTGTGTCTAATATTCCTCCTCCTCCTCCTGCTCCTCCTCCTGAAACCTCACGTAATCACGCTGAACGGGCAATTTTTCTTAGGGCCACAAGGCTCACTCAAATAATTTTTCTTAACAATTTTTATAAGTTTCAATGCGCTTAAAAGCGTTGGAACTTTAACTTGAACCAATTTTTCGTTACACTGGGCTGCCTACAGGCCTAGTTACCACTTAAGCCACATTAACCATTGCTTACATGGAACGAAGACTGCGCTCCCGCTATACTGCTGCTTCAGAATTGTTACTGGGGCCTGTCTTGAGTGCTACTATTGCTTACATGGAACGAAGACTGCGCTCCCGCTATACTGCTGCTTCAGAATTGTTACTGGGGCCTGTCTTGAGTGCTACTATTGCTGACATGGAACGGACACGTGGAGAGGACACGTAGTGCCTCAAAAACATCCCCCTCCTCCTCCAACAGGGAAAACATTGTTGGCAAATGCCTTTGCATTGGTTCGTCTGGTGGCAGTCCAAGAATTTCACCTTTACCGACACTACAAGAGAGCCCCCCCACCATCCCCCCGCCACGGCCTACTTAATCCTGGCCACATTCCGAAAACCAACAAAATACAACCGTGCTACTAGGTCCGCAGTCACCACCACATTACCACCAACGCGGTTACTGTTAAGGTGCATATTACCAGTCTGACTGGGGCATGCAGACACCTTGACAGAATGAATAGTGTGTGGCACATAGGTTCCCCATTGCTATGCCCACGTGTGCAGCTCCTGATGGCGGTGGCACAGGATTCTATTTCTCATTGCTTCTGTACAGCATTGTGGGCTATCGCTCCGCCACTTTTAAAGAGGGTCGCTGCCTAGCCGTGCCAACCTCTGCAGTGTGTGCCTGCGGTCCCTCGTCATGGCAGACGCAATTCTAAATAGACATGAGCGTGGTGTGGCATGAGGGCAGCTGAAGGCTGCCCAGGGACACTTTGGTGTGCGCTGTGGGGGGGAGGGGGGGCGGTTGGTCAGCATGTAACCCAGGAGAAGTGTCAGTGGAGTGTCATGCAGGCAGTGATTGTGCTTTGTTGGAGGTAGTGTGGTGCTTAGCAAAGGTATGCCATGCTAATGAGCGCTTTTCAGAAGTAAAAGTTGTTGGGAGGGGGGGGGGCCCACTCTTGCCGCTATTGTGGCTTAATAGTGGGACCTGTGAACTTAGGATGCAGCCCAACATGTAGCCCCTCGCCTGCCCTATCCGTCACTGTGTCATTCCCATCACTTTCCTGAATTGCCCAGATTTTCACACATGAAAACCTTAGCGAGCATCGGCGAAATACAAAAATGTTCTGGTCGCCCATTGACTTCAATGGGGTTCGTTGTTCGAAACGAACCCTCGAGCATCACGGGAAGTTCGTTACGAATAACGAACACCCGAACATTTTGGTGTTCGCTCATCTCTAGTGACATCCCATAGTGGCCCTAGTAGTAATAGTGACATCCCACAGTGGCCCCTAGTAGTAATAGTGACATCCCAAAGTGGCCTCAGCAGTGATAGTGACATCCTACAGTGGCCCCAGTAGTAGTAGTGACATCCCACAGTGGCCCCAGTAGTATTATTGACATCCCACAGCGGTTCCAGTGGTAATAGTGACATCCCACAGTGGCCCCAGTAGTAATAGGGACATCCCACAGCAGCCCGCAGTGGTAAGAGTGACATCCTACGTTGGCTCAAGTAGTAATAGTGACATCCCACAGCAATCCCAGCATTATTAGTGACATCCCGCAGTGGCCCTAGTAGTTAGAGAGACAGTCCACAGTGGCCCCAGTAGTATTAGTGACATCCTACAGTGGCCCCGGTTGTATTAGTGATATCCCACAGTGGTGCCAGTAGTAATAGTGTTACGGTATACTACCCGTGATACGCCAGCCTGGGTGCCCTACATTTCACCCACAAACACCCCCCCCCCCCCCCCTGCCTACTTCCCTCCACTCCTGGCTAACCCCTAGGCGGGCAACTGGGCGGCGGTCCCTACTCTAACAAGGGACCGAAAAAGGGACGCTGGTGTACCTGGATGCAAAGGGTAGAATACCGACAGTAAAGGCAGATGTAAATAACCAACACGAACAATACTAAGCAGAACTGAGGCAGATGGAAAAACCTGACTGATAATAACAAAGTATAGCAGCGAAGCTGACAGAAGCAGGAGACCAACAGAGGCAGTCTAGCTAGCATACTGCGGGAAACCAATAACTGGCAGTGATTGCAAGTT
The DNA here is from genome assembly GCF_035609145.1 of Eleutherodactylus coqui. NCBI lineage: Eukaryota > Metazoa > Chordata > Amphibia > Anura > Eleutherodactylidae > Eleutherodactylus > Eleutherodactylus coqui. The sequence continues at coordinate 54,055,899 of NC_089846.1, read as the reverse complement.
TAAACAAAAGCCTCCACCCAGGGGCGGAGGGAGGGGGACAGCCAACTCCCAACAGAACATAATAAAAGTGAGCTTATGCACAGCAGCTGCACTCACAGGTGCGTGCACGCCCGGCGCCGTGCACCGCCAGCACCACGCCGCCCATGCCGACCAGGCACCTGTGCCACCGGCAGCCAAACAACAAGCCAAGGGGGTTGCGCCCTGACCGTGGGACCCCACGCACCGCCGCCCTGGGATGACCAACAACCGCCGCATGGTGACAAGTAGTAGTGAAATCCTACAGCGATCACAGCGATAATAATGACATCCCACAGCGGTCCCAGTAGTAATAATGACATCCCACAGCGGTCCCAAATCAAAAAAATCAAATCATGGTATTTGTATAGCGCCAACTTATTCCGCAGCGCTTTCAGGTAATTATTACTTATTACCCCCCACCAAGCTGGGTTCTCATTTTACCGACCTCGGAAGGATGGAAGGCTGAGTCAACCTTGAGCCGGCTACCTGATTCATGCGGGGATCGAACTTGCAACCTTCAGGTCGTAGGCGAGAGCTTACACTCTGCACCACACGAGGTCCCAGCAGTAATGGTGACATCCCACAGTGGCCCCAGTAGTAATAGTGACATCCCACAGCAGTCCCAGCTGTAATATTGACATCCCATAGTGGCGCCAGTAGTAATAGTGACATCCCACAGTGGCTCCACTAGTATTAGTGACATGCCACAGTGGTCTCAGTGGTAATAGTGGCATCCCACCGTTGCCCCTAGTAGTAAAAGTGACATCCGACAGCAGCCCTAAGTGGTAAGTGACATCCCACAGTGGCCCCAGCAGTTATAGTGACATTCCACAACAGCCCCCAGTAGTGAAAGTGACATCTCACAGCAGCCCCCAGTAGTAAAAGTGACATCCCACAGCAGCCCCCATTAGTAAAAGTGTCATCCCACAGCAGCCCCCAGTGGAAATAGTGACATTCCACAGTGGTCCCAGCGGTAATAATGACATCCCACAGTGGCCCTAGTAGTAATAGTGACATCCCACAGCGGTCCCAGCGGTAATAATGACATCCCACAGTGGCCCCAGTAATAAAAGTGACATCCCACAGTGGCCAACAGGTTTTACATATCCAATTGATTCTGGCATTGTTTTTTTCTTGCCACATATTGTACTTCATTTAGGTGGTAAAAAAGTCAGAAAAAATTTATGTATATTTATTAAAAGCATAATTAAAAGCATATTAATATTATGTCTGTATGCACAAAAGGGCCCAAACCGAGAGGAGCAGCCGGTGGCTTTCAGAACAGAGATTTTGCTTGAAGGTGTTTCAGGCCCCATTGCACACTTATAGAGCTCTTGAGCGGCCACAACAATATAGAATCCCCACAAATGACCCCATTTTGAAAACTAAACCCCTTAACGAATTCATCTAGGGGTGTACTGCATATTTTGACCCCACAGGTTTTGAATGAATCTAGGCTAAGCAGAAGAAAGAAATTACGATTTTCATTTTTGGGCAATTGTGCCATTTTAAAAACATCTTTTTTAACAGTACACATATGAATGGAGATTTGCACTCCAAAATGAATCCCCCTGTTTGTTTTGTGTTCAGAGACATTCCCATTGTGGCCCTAATCTTCTTGTCTGTATGGACAACAGGGCCCAAAATGAAAGGAGCAGCCGTTGGCTTTCAGAACAGAAATTTTGCTTGAAGGTGATTTAGGCCCCATAGCACACTTGTGGAGGCCTTGAGCGCCCAAAACGATTGATTACCCTCACAAATGACCCAATTTTGAAAACTAGACCCCTTAACGACTTCATCAAGGGGTGTACTGCGTATTTTGACCACACAGTATTGGGGAAGGAAAGGAAGGAAAAAAATTACAATTTTCATTTTTTGGCAATTTAAAAAGAGTTTTTTTGTACAGCACACATATAAATGAAGACTTGTACCCCAAAATGGATACCCCTGTTTGTCATGTGTGCAGAAACATACCCATTGTGGCCCTAATCTACTTACAGGACACATGACTTGGCCTATAATGGAGGAAACACCCGTTAGATTTTAGGGTACAACCGAATAAATTCCAGGCCCCATTGCCCACTTGTAGAGTTCTTGAGCGGCCAAAACTATAAAGAAGCCCCACAAATGACCCCAATTTGTAAACAAGGCCCCTTAACGAATTCCTCTAGGGGTGTACTGCGTATTTTGACCTCACAGTTTTTGAATGAATTTAAGCAAAGCAGAAGGAAATAATTATGATTTTTTTTTGGCAATTGTGTTGTTTTAAAAACAGGGTTTTTTTGTACAGCACACATATGAATGGAGACCTGCATCCCAAAATAGATCCCCCTGCTTGTCCTGTGTTCAGAAACATACTGACTGTAGCCCCAATCTACTTATAGGACACATGGCTAGGCCTTTAATGGAGAGAACACCCGTTGGATTTCAGGGCACAACTGAATAAATTCTAGGCCCATTGCCCACTTGTGCAGAAAAAAAATTGACTCCCTAAAAATAATCCCCCCATCTCCATTTTTTGCCACTCCCTAAATCTTAGATAAAAGTAATAATGTAAACTGCGTGGTATGTCCGAAGACGGGTAATTACGGAGACTTGTTGGGATGGGAACATGGGGCAATAAAACCGGGTATCCCTCCTGCTCCCATGCTTTTTTGGGGTGTATTTCCTGACCCTAGCGGCAGGGATGGGGTGTAAAAAGTGGCGCTCTGGGGGGGGCGTGGCCAAGCAGCCGAGCTGACCGGCCGCATGTAGGAGAAGCTCCTGCCTAAGCCGACCGATACCAACATCCTGAACAAATCCTGAGGGCTCCCGGACCTGATAAACACCACCTGCAGTGGGGGGAGAGGAGACTGAGCTGCCCGCGGAACGTATACAGCACCCACGGCCAAGGTAATACCGGCGGCGGATCTGCGACGCCGAGACCGCCACCGCCATCTTTCAAGCAGTGCCGGCCGCGGGGTGAAAGGAGACACGGGGAGCGCATAGAAGAGGCTCCTGAAGCAGTAATAACAGCACGGGGACAGAACCGGCCGAACGGAGGGGCAGGAGGGAGAACGGCAGAGTCGGCACCTCAATATGGCCCTAAGAGCAGGAGCTGCACTTCTTCCCGCCACAGCCGCGGGGGGGCCGAGGGGGGTGCTGCAGAGAGTGAGAGAGGCTGAAAATACACACAAGGCAGCACACAGAGCCCAGCAAGGGAAACATTTATAGACACCAGCCATTCCCAGAAGTACATAATCACTGGCCCCTGATACAAAGAAGGCACAGCAAAGCCAATAATTACCCCCCAGAAAAGGGGAAGAACAGAGGAACGTGCACAATAAAGTGAGCACTGCACCCCTGACTAAAGGACAACTCCGGGGCCACAACAACACCAAAGTGCAGTCACAGCAACCCCTATACAGCAGAGTACCCATTGACCAGTGCATTAAAATACCACAATGGGTCCTACCAGACAGAACCATGCAGCCGACAAACTAAAAGCATTTGCCAGAGGAGAGCCCCATAAAGACCCCGGCCCTGAACCCACCACACCTGCCACAGCAGGAACCTCAGCGGCAAAAGACGCCAGCCCAAGACCACCAGAAGGCACAGTCCAAACTTTACAACAACTGTCTGAGCAACTTCTAACCGCAATACAGACGTCTACAGCCACTCTTACGGGCAAAATTGACGAAGTAAAAATGGACGTAAGCCTACTAAGGCAAGACCTTCAAAACTTGAGAGAACGCGTCACAAATGCAGAAGACAGAATCTCTACACTAGATGACACTGTCTCCCCAATGTCGGTCGCGATACGTGATCTTACACAAAAAGCTGAATACTGGAGACAAAAAGCGGATGATCTCGAAAACCGCTCAAGACGGAATAACTTACGCATAGTGGGTCTACCAGAGCGAGCTGAGGGGCAAAGACCAGAAGAATTTATGGGAAAATGGCTCCGTGAACTCTTCCCCAATGCAGGACTCTCGCAAGTCTTTGTAATTGAACGAGCCCACAGAGTGCCTATGAAACCACCCATACCCGGGGCACCACCTAGACCTTTGCTGGCAAAATTGCTCAATTCCCGTGACAGAGACATAGTCCTACAAGCTGCGAGAAAAGGAGGCCCCCTGCGCTATGACAACGCTGCAGTATCCATATTCCTGGACTTCTCAGCAGACCCTCAGAAACAGAGGGCGTCATTTTTTGGAATCAAACGGCGACTACGAGATCTGCAAATATCGTACTCCATGGCATACCCAGCACGACTACGAGTGGTGAACGCACCCGCTTCTTCACCTCACCATCTGAAGCAGAAGACTGGCTGGCTACCAGGCGTCCACCAGAAGGACTGTAACGTATATATAACCGCTTTCCTTCCCCCCTTTAGGTGACGGGACTCTTGTATAAGCATGCAAAGTATACTTAAAGTTCCTGTAGTATATGTCAGTAATAACGCCCTAGAAATAAAAGGTCATAGGGACCAAATCTGAGAAGCAGAACCGAAACCCCAAGCGCCTAAGATAAATACCCAACCCATACTCCGCAGAGGATGGCGATAAGAGGTCCCCCTCTCCCAAGCAATAACAGCCTGTACCTCCCCCTGACCCACTGCGTTCCCCCCCCTCTCCCCTCCCCCTCCTCGTTCTCTGTTTCCCATCCCTCCCCCCTTTCATACCCTCCTCCCCCCCCCCCCCCCATCAACACAACTCAGTACTCGAATAGAATAAACGTAAATGTGGAAAACCCAGAGAGGGGGAAACTCCCTTCCCCCCACCCCTCTTTTCTCACCCCCCCCCCCCCCCAAGGGGGCCCACCCAGATAAAGCTTACTAGGCTGAGGCCGGCTTTTACTATGGTTAAACTAATACAATAATACCTCAAGTATAGACATAGTTAATGCGATACTACGATACTATGCAGGTTCCCCCTAATGCTAGCTTGCCACGATTTCTATCTCAATAGAGACAAATTTAACTTTTGGTTTTAAAGAAAGTTGTTTAAGTTCTAAGTTGGTAAGATATTACCATAATGTTAAAAAAAAGGTATGCATCAAGTGCTTAATACGGTTTATAGAAATGTACTATACTACAGTTGCATGACGTATGATAAAAATGTAATCAGGTGTCATGGGGGAACTCCAGGCAAGCAGAAAATTGTAAAGAAATTTATCTGGATCCGATTAACCTGCCCCTGCCGATGGCGGAAGTAGTCTTCGTGTCGTGGAATGTCAGGGGCATGGGATCAGCCAGAAAGCGGTCAGCAATAAATTCCTTAATACGCTCCTGGCGACCACATGTACTATGCCTGCAGGAGACCCACCTTACACCCGAAACTACAAAAGTCCTGTTAAAGCCATGGGTACAGTGGTCGGCCCACTCGTGTCACACGACATACTCCAGAGGGGTGTCCATACTAATAGGAAGGTCACTAAGATGGGAGGTGGAATAGATTAAAAGAGATCCAGAGGGTAGATACATATTTGTAAGAGCTAAAATCAATAATGACCCATATGTACTTTTATGCTGTTACAACCCACCACCAGCAACAACAACCATCTTGGCGGACGGCATCCAATTCGCATCATTCTCACCAGACGCAACCATTATCTGCATGGGAGATATGAATATGGTGATGGATCCCTCTGCGGACAGACTCGGGGGTGGTGCTTGGGGGGGGGGGGGCATAGGAGGCATTCAAGGCCTATCTCAGAGGATGTTTCAGATCCTCAATCTCCTTTATAAAAAGGGCCACCTCACGAGAAGGAGAATTATTAGCAGAACAATGCCAGCAGCAAGAGAGAGAATACATCGCAGATCCAACAGACACCAAAAAAAGACAGATGGCTCCAGACGGGCAGGAATTACTTAATATTAGAGATGAGCGAACGTACTCGTCCGAGCTTGATGCTCGGGCGAATATTAGGGTGTTCGGGATGCTCGTTACTCTTAACGAGCACCACGCGGTGTTCGGGTTACTTTCACTTTCATCTCTGAGACGTTAGCGCGCTTTTCTGGCCAATTGAAAGACAGGGAAGGCATTACAACTTCCCCCTGTGACGTTCAAGCCCTATACCACTCCCCTGCGGTGAGTGGCTGGCGAGATCAGATGTCACCCGAGTATAAAAATCGGCCCCTCCCGCGGCTCGCCTCAGATGCGTTGTGAGTTAGCTGAGGGAAAGTGCTGTTGTGTTGGAGCTGCTGTAGGGAGAGTGTTAGGAGTGAGTGTAGGCTTCAAGAACCCCAATGGTCCTTCTTAGGGCCACATCTATCCGTGTGCAGTACTGTGGAGGCTGCTGTTAGCAGTGTTGCACAAATTTTTTTTTTCAAAATCGGCTGTGCAGAACATTGCGCCCTGCAGTAATACTACAGGGACAGAAGTGGTGGTTAGGCAGGGAGAGTGTTAGGAGTGAGTGTAGGCTTCAAGAACCCCAACGGTCCTTCTTAGGGCCACATTTAACCGTGTGCAGTACTGTGCAGGCTGCTGTTAGCAGTGTTGCATTTTTTTTTTTTTTCTAAATCGGCTGTGCAGAGCATTGCGCCCTGCAGTAATACTACAGGGACAGAATTGTGTAGGCAGGGCCAGAAGACATATATTATTGATTGAATATAGTCAGTGGGCCTTTTCTTTAAAAAAAAAGGGAAAAATTCTATTTGGCCTGCCTCTGACAGTCCTCAGCGTTCTGGGTACGTGTGTGGTGGGTGGAGAACATAAAGAAATCATACGCAGCCAGCTACGTTTAACAGCAGGCTTGCGCCAATTTATTTCCTGCCTGGGAAAAATCACCGCTCTGCTGCACTTCATATAACACTGCAGTTCTGTGGAACACATTTCTTATCTGATTGAATATAGTCAGTGGGCCTTCCCTTTAAAAAAAAAAAAGGGAAACATTCTATTTGGCCTGCCTCTGACAGTCCTCAGCGTTCTGGGTACGTGTGTGGTGGGTGGAGAACATAAAGAAATCATACGCAGCCAGCTACGTTTAACAGCAGGCTTGCGCCAATTTATTTCCTGCCTGGGAAAAATCACCGCTCTGCTGCACTTCATATAACACTGCAGTTCTGTGGAACACATTTCTTATCTGATTGAATATAGTCAGTGGGCCTTCCCTTTAAAAAAAAAAGGGAAACATTCTATTTGGCCTGCAGGCTTGCGCCAATTTATTTCCTGGCTGGGAAATCACTGGTAATACAGCATGCTGAGGGGTAGGGGTAGGCCTAGAGGATGTGGACGTGGCCGAGGACGCGTAGGCCCAAGTGAGGGTGTGGGCACAGGCCGAGCTCCTGATCAAGGTGTATCGCAGCCGACTGCTGCGCGATTAGGAGAGAGGCATGTTTCTGGCATCCCCACATTCATCGCCCAATTAATGGGTCCACGCGGGAGACCTTTATTAGAAAATGAGCAGTGTGAGCAGGTCCTGTCGTGGATGGCAGAAAGTGCTTCGAGCAAGCTATCATCCACCCACAGTTCTGCGCCGTCCAGTGCTGCAAATCCGAATCCTCTGGCTGCTGCTCCTCCTTCCTCCCAGCCTCCTCACTCCACTACAATGACACATGCTCAGGAGCGGGAAGACTCCCAGCAACTGTTCTCGGGCCCCTGCTCAGATTGGGCAGCAGTGGTTCCTCTCCCACCAGAGGAGTTTATCGTCACTGATGCCCAACCATTGGAAAGTTCCCGGGGTCCGGGGGATGAGGCTGGGGACTTCCGGCAACTGCCTCAAGACCTTTCAGTGGGTGAGGAGGACGATGACGATGAGACACAGTTGTCTTGCAGTGAGGTAGTAGTAAGGGCAGTAAGTGCGAGGGAGGAGTGCACAGAGGATTCGGAGGAAGAGCAGCAGGATGATGAGGTGACTGACCCCACCTGGTGTGGAACGCCTACTCAGGACAGGTCTTCAGAGGGGGAGGCAAGGGCAGCAGCAGGGCAGGTTGCAAGAGGCAGTGCGGTGTCCAGGGGTAGAGGCAGGGCCAGACCGAATAATCCACCAACTGTTTCCAAAAGCATACCCTCGCGCCATGCCACCCTGCAGAGGCCGAGGTGCTCTAAGGTCTGGCAGTTTTTCACAGAGACGCCTAACGACCGACGAACAGTGGTGTGCAACCTTTGTCGCGCCAAGATCAGCCGGGGAGCCACCACCAACAGCCTCACCACCACCAGCATGCGCAGACATATGATGGCCAAGCACCCCACAAGGTGGGACGAAGGCCGTTCACCGCCTCCGGTTTGCACCGCTGCCTCTCCCCCTGTGCCCCAACCTGCCACTGAGATCCAACCCCCCTCTCAGGACACAGGCACTACCGTCTCCTGGCCTGCCCTCACCTCCGCTGTCCTCGGCCCCATCCACCAATGTCTCGCACCGCACCGTCCAGCCGTCGCTAGCGCAAGTGTTTGAGCGCAAGCGCAAGTACGCCGCCACGCACCCGCACGCTCAAGCGTTAACCATCCACATAGCCACATTTATCAGCCTGGAGATGCTGCCGTATAGGGTTGTGGAAACGGAGTCCTTCAAAAGTATGATGGCGGCGGCGGCCCCGCGCTACTCAGTTCCCAGTCGCCACTACTTTTCCCGATGTGCCATCCCAGCCCTGCACGACCACGTCTCCCGCAACATTGTACGCACCCTCACCAATGCGGTTAGTGCCAAGGTCCACTTAACAACGGACACGTGGACAAGCACAGGCGGGCAGGGCCACTACATCTCCCTGACGGCACATTGGGTGAATTTAGTGGAGGCTGGGACAGAGTCAGAGCCTGGGACCGCTCACGTCCTACCCACCCCCAGAATTGCGGGCCCCAGCTCGGTGGTGGTATGTTCGGCGGTGTATGCTTCCTCCACTAAAGCACCCCCCTCCTCCTCCTCCTCCTCCTCAACCTCTACCTCGCAATCTAGATGTGTCAGCAGCAGCAGGACGTCGCCAGCAGTCTGTGTCGCGCAGCGTGGCAGCACAGCGGTGGGCAAGCGTCAGCAGGCCGTGCTGAAACTACTCAGCTTAGGAGATAAGAGGCACATGGCCCACGAACTGCTGCGGGGTCTAACAGAGCAGACCGACCGTTGGCTTGCGCCGCTGAGCCTCCAACCGGGCATGGTCGTGTGTGACAACGGCCGTAACCTGGTGGCGGCTCTGCAGCTCGGCAGCCTCACGCACGTGCCATGCCTGGCCCACGTCTTTAATTTGGTGGTTCAGCGCTTTCTGAAAAGCTACCCACGCTTGTCAGACCTGCTCGTAAAGGTGCGCCGGCTCTGCGCACATTTCCGCAAGTCCCACACGGACGCTGCCACCCTGCGCACCCTGCAACATCGGTTTAATCTGCCAGTGCACCGACTGCTGTGCGACGTGCCCACACGGTGGAACTCTACGCTCCACATGTTGGCCAGGCTCTATGAGCAGCGTAGAGCTATAGTGGAATACCAACTCCAACATGGGCGACGCAGTGGGAGTCAGCCTCCTCAATTATTTTCAGAAGAGTGGGCCTGGTTGGCAGACATCTGCCAGGTCCTTGGAAAGTTTGAGGAGTCTACCCAGGTGGTGAGCGGCGATGCTGCAATCATTAGCGTCACCATTCCTCTGCTATGCCTCTTGAGAAGTTCCTTGCAAAGCATAAAGGCAAATGCTTTGCGCTCGGAAACGGAGGCGGGGGAAGACAGTATGTCGCTGGATAGTCAGAGCACCCTCCTGTCTATATCTCAGCGCGTTGAGGAGGAGGAGCATGAGGAGGATGAGGAGGAGGGGGAAGAGACAGCTTGGCCCACTGCTGACGGTACCCATGCTGCTTGCCTGTCATCCTTTCAGCGTGTATGGCCTGAGTAGGAGGAGGCGGAGGAGGAGGAGGAGGATCCTGAAAGTGATCTTCCTAGTGAAGACAGCCATGTGTTGCGTACAGGTACCCTGGCACACATGGCTGACTTCATGTTAGGATGCCTTTCTCGTGACCCTCGCGTTGCACGCATTCTGGCCACTACGGATTACTGGGTGTACACACTGCTTGACCCACGGTATAAGGAGAACCTTTCCACTCTCATACCCGAAGAGGAAAGGGGTTCGAGAGTGATGCTATACCACAGGACCCTGGCGGACAAACTGATGGTAAAATTCCCATCCGACAGCGCTAGTGGCCGAAGGCGCAGTTCCGAGGGCCAGGTAGCAGGGGAGGCGCGGAGATCAGGCAGCATGTACAGCACAGGCAGGGGAACACTCTCTAAGGCCCTGGACAGCTTTATGGCTCCCCAGCAAGACTGTGTCACTGCTCCCCAGTCAAGGCTGAGTCGGCGGGAGCACTGTAAAAGGATGGTGAGGGAGTACATAGCCGATCGCACGACCGTCCTCCGTGACGCCTCTGCCCCCTACAACTACTGGGTGTCGAAGCTGGACACGTGGCCTGAACTCGCGCTGTATGCCCTGGAGGTGCTTGCTTGTCCTGCGGCTAGCGTCTTGTCAGAGAGCGTGTTTAGTGCGGCTGGGGGAATCATCACGGATAAGCGTACCCGCCTGTCAACCGACAGTGCCGACAGGCTTACACTCATCAAGATGAACAAAGCCTGGATTTCCCCAGACTTCTCTTCTCCACCAGCGGACAGCAGCGGTACCTAAACAATACGTAGGCTGCACCCGCGGATGGAAGCATCGTTCTCTATCACCATCAAAAACGGGGACCTTTTAGCTTCATCAATCTGTGTATTATATTCATCCTCCTCCTCCTGAAACCTCACGTGATCACGTCGAACGGGCAATTTTTCTTAGGCCCACAAGGCTCAGTCATATTACTTTTGTAAACAATTTTTATACGTTTCAATTCTCATTAAAACGTTGAAACTTGCACCTGAACCAATTTTTATTTTAACTGGGCTGCCTCCAGGCCTAGTTATAAATTAAGCCACAGTAACCAAAGCGATTAATGGGTTTCACCTGCCCTCTTGGTTGGGCATGGGCAATTTTTCTGAGGTACATTAGTACTGTTGGTACACCAATTTTTTGGGGCCCTCGCCTACAGGGTAATCCTAGTAATTGTTATGGGCTTCGCCTGCACTCATGGTACAGTAAGGTGTGTGGGGTTGGCCTACACTTTTGCTACATAAATGTAACTGGGGCCTTGTCTATACTGCAACTACTGAAATGTGAAAGAGACTGTTATCTCCCCAAACTGCTGCAACAGGAATGTTACTGTGGCCTGTCTTGACTGCTACTACTACTGAAATGGAACTAATACTGTGCTCCCCCTATACTGCTGCTAGTGATATGTTACTGGGGCCTGTCCAGACTCCTACTACTACTGAAATGGAACTAATACTGTGCTCCGACTATACTGCTGCTAGTGATATGTTACTGGGGCCTGTCTAGACTGCAACTACTACTGAAATGGAACTAATACTGTGCTCCCCCTATACTGCTGCTAGTGATATGTTACTGGGGCCTGTCTAGACTGCAACTACTACTGAAATGGAACTAATACTGTGCTCCCCCTATACTGCTGCTTTGGAATTGTTACTGGGGCCTGTCCAGACTGCTACTACTACTGAAATGGAACTAATACTGTGCTCCCCCTATACTGCTGCTAGTGATATGTTACTGGGGCCTGTCTAGACTGCAACTACTACTGAAATGGAACTAATACTGTGCTCCCCCTATACTGCTGCTAGTGATATGTTACTGGGGCCTGTCTAGACTGCAACTACTACTGAAATGGAACTAATACTGTGCTCCCCCTATACTGCTGCTTTGGAATTGTTACTGGGGCCTGTCTTGACTGCTACTATTACTGTAATGGGCGGTTGGGCAGCATGTTACCCAGGAGAAGTGGCAGCGGAGTGTCATGCAGGCAGTGATTGTGCTTTGTGGGAGGTAGTGTGGTGCTTAGCTAAGGTATGCCTTGCTAATGAGGGTTTTTCAGGAGTAAAAATTGTTTGGGGGGGGGCACTCTTGCCGCTATTGTGGCATAATAGTGGGACCTGGGAACTTGAGATGCAGCCCAACATGTAGCCCCTCGCCTGCCCTATCCGTTTCTGTGTCGTTCCCATCACTTTCTTGAATTTCCCAGATTTTCACAAATGAAAACCTTAGCGAGCATCGGCGATATACAAAAATGCTCGAGTCGCCCATTGACTTCAATGGGGTTCGTTACTCGAAACGAACCCTCGAGCATCGCGGGAAGTTCGACTCGAGTAACGAGCACCCGAGCATTTTGGTGCTCGCTCATCTCTAGTAATGAACATAAGATCTGTCTTAGCCATGTCAAAAGGGAGAAACATTGAGTGTACAAGCTCAGGTAGCATAGCAAACACATTTAAGGCTATGCATATAGGCACATGGCATTAGAAAAAACAATATTTCCTGCCACCCTGAACGTGCAGAGGCATTTCACTCCAACTTAAAACCTGAAAAAGAATAGTGGTTAATCAACACAGGCATCTTGCAAACATTTTTACCACTAGCAAGTCCTCTTTGCTAAAAGGGAAGGAAGTTGAATTTATCAGTTCAATTGCTGCTTGTGGAAATCAGATGAAATGTGCAAAAAAACTTTAAGGGGACGCCTTTCCCTTATGAAAGCCCATAAATTGTAAAGGAGGCACAAGGCATGGCAAATAGAATATGATGATGGCAGTAAACATTTTTGTGTTGTAATAGCTGGTCATCAATGTCAGTTTTAATGCTTGGGAGGTGAGCAGGCCACTTGAGAGTCTAGACAAATGGAAACCTCTTCTGGGAAATCATAGAATCTGACTTGGCTGCCCTCTACCAGAAGTATTCTAGAAGGTTATAGGATTGTGTATTTTAGGTTTACTGTTAGCAGATGTGTCTTAACATCTCAAAATTGGGCTTTTCTGTGGAGATTTGCAGGGGTCCTTGTTCAAAGGCAACACGCAGAACCTTGTGATTTGAGAATTATGCTCTGAAAGTCCTGAGAGGAGCCTCTTCTAATGCAAGATTAGGTGAAATTCGGTGAGCTCTTTCAACCACAATAATGCCTGAAAATGGGTTGCAATGAAATGGTGTTATAAGGTCTTCCAGGAATGTAGAGAGGTTCTGCCCCTCTACTCTCGAGGGTCCCCACAAATCACAAGTTACATCTGAAGCCTGTTCTCTGGGTCTTCCATCTTTTGGTGGAGTCTGTAAAGACAGGAGGTCACTTCAGCGAGTGTAGCTTGCATGAGGTTTTGGCGATATTCCAGGTCACTCACACGTTGCACTACCTCGATGACCCTCCCTCTCGAGTAGGTTGGGCACTGGTTTGTAATTAGATAAATAAATTCTATAAAAATAAACAGCCACAGTAGTACTTAGGATCACTTCTGGAGGGCTGTTTCAATAGAATATTTTTTGCTGGTTTAACCCTTTGCAATCCAATTTTGGATTCAGGGTTTCCTAGGGGGCCTTCTCTTTCTGCCATTATACAATGGCGCCATCTACTGGCTAGAGCCAGTACTGCGGTATGTGACATACTGGAGAGGCCCCCAAAAACAGAGCGGCCAGTAGTATACAGTAAGAATACCCTGCTGGATGTCTTCCGACTTCAGAGCTGTACAGCCTGCAATCAGAATGTCTTTAGACATCAGACAGCTGATTGGAAAGGGTTAATAGGGCCTATGGACAATGGGTTGTCTTTGAGAGACATCTTTTAGTAGCACTGCATATCTTTGATGTAAACTTCTTTAAAACATTTCTATGCCTACAATAATCTCCCTGTATAATTCTCTCCAGATGATGTAGGCCGTGGAACTAGGGACGTCAGCTTACACTTGGAAGACATCATGGAAAAGTTAAGAAATGCTTTTCCAAGTACAAGAGATAAGGAATTATGTGGTATGTATACATTTGTATTAATGTTCATAAAATAAATACGTTTAAAGGGGGTTTCCTGGTTTTTGATATTGATGGGCTATCCTTATGATAAGTCATCAATATCAGATCGCTTTGAGTATGCCTCCTGCCACCATCACCAATAACCATGTCTCCATTGTTTCCGAGGCACAGCATCATACTGCAGCTCCATTACATTGAAGTGGAGTCTGTTGGCCATAGTGGTTCTCATTGTGGAGAGCACCATGACTGGGGATGCAAACCAATCCAGAATACTCATGTACAAACAGTTGTGGAGTTTTTAATCCCTCATCAGTGTACAGTAGAGTTTTCATTGGCTGGGTAAGAGGCCATTAATATTAGTGCAGGATAGTAATTTTTCTCCTTGTGGAGAACACCAGGGGGATGCAAGAAGGTCTATATAGGCCATGCAATGCTCTCTGGGAAAAAGCTATGCAAAATCAACATTGAAATAATTCCTCCACAGCACCTTCTATTGGATAGTAGCTACCCTATCTGAGCTTTTAAAAAGACCTTGGAACATGACCAGGACTGTAAGCCAAAGCAGAAGACTCATGTTCAAACAACTGTTTCAGGGTTTTTCAAGAATCTGTATAAAAAGATGATTAACTACCATCCAGTAGGTGGCGCTTTGCAGTTTATTCATTGATGGGATAATTCCTCCAACCAGCTGCAGTAGCAGTCTGCGGTACAGCAGAGCTGTGGTTGGTAAACAGCTAAGGAGATGTTAGTGCTCACCAAAGCACTGCAGTTCCCACAATACGCTGATTGGTAAGGGGCCAAAGAGTCAGACCCCCTACTAATCTGATATTAATGGATAGACTTGAACATCAAACTCCAGGAAAACCTCTTTATTTAAACCTTACATAATGACCTTGTACTTTTCTGCGTTAGGCTGCATTCACACAAGTATGGATGCGAAAATGCATCTGTAATACAAGTGCCCACTTTAGAAAATGGGGCTACTAACCCAAGTGCACAGCATTATACTATAATACTGTGATTACTGGGTCAGTAGACCCACGGTCAAGCTGGGACACTCGTTTGTAACACAGGCGGAAACATTTGAGCGTAGTACGCTTGTGTGAATACAGGGGTAAGCTCATTTGGGGAGTTAATTTTTTCAATTTGCATGTTTATGACATAAGTGCCTGATCAGTGGTGGTGCGACCTCTACAACTCCGACCAACACAGACGGTAGCAACAGTCACATGACTGGTTTGTACTTAATGGTGCAGATTTACTGATATTATTAGTGAGACACGGCAAAGTCTTAAAACAAGGCAAAAATGTATCACAGTTAATCATGCTGGATGAGAAATGTGACAATTCTAATTCTATACCAGCTTTGTTTACATCAGAGTTTGAGTCAAAATTTTGGTGCAATTTTTGGCACAAAACGTTTCATTGGGCTACACCCCCTTTTTTAACATATGAAGAAAAATATGTGTAAAAGTGTTTGCACCCCATTTGTGTTATAAAATATAGAAAACTGTTTACTGGCACATTTTTAATATCTGACCGAGGGGCGTAACTATAGGGGATGCGGTTGCACCCAGGCCCAGAAGCCTTGGGGGGCCCATAAGGCTTCTCCATATAGGGAGCACAGTACTATGAATAAAGCAATGTAATTGGGAGCCCTGTTACAGATTTTGCACTGGGGCCTAGGGGCTTCAAGTTACACCTCTGATCTGACCCATTGTTTTTGATATGCCAACTGTGGAAGTCACATGAAAGTTGCATGATTATTGCTTGAATCAGTAGATTTCTACATGAAAAAATTAGCTCTCAGCTGGAGGTTTCCAAAGCCAGACCCACAGCGACCATTACTCTTATTAAAGTGCTTGTCCTGAGACACCTTTTAAAGGGCATCTGTCACCTACTTTTAGCCCTTAAGGTAAAGCTTATATGTTTACATTAGGTGAACACCTGAGCTCAGGCATGTAAATACTTACCTTCCCCATCATTCCCCCAATGTAAATGCTGAAAGCCTCTGCACAATGCATTGAGCGGTGCGCTAAGTAGTCCCCCCTATTCTAATTTTATAATGGGTGGACTACTTATCAACTCCGCTCAACGCACTGTAGCGGCGGCTTCCAGGGATCACACTGGGGGAACGATGGGGAGGTAGGTATAACACTTTTAGCCCTATAAGCTAAGCTTACAGGCTGAAAGTAGATGATCTACTTATGGGGCTACAAGTAGGTGACAGGGCCTCTTTAAGAATGTAAGATTTAGTTTGGGGTTCTTACTAATCTGTTTTTCATATTGCAGATGCTGACTCTGAAAATCCCGAATCTCCAACCCTGAATTCGTGACACTGGACCTCCTTTCTACACATCGGACAGAAGTATTGTTTGGCTTAAGAATAACTAACGTTTACACTTCCCGGTCGATGAAAAGGTGCATGAGAGATCAAAAACTGACAATTTTTACAATTTAAAACAATGATTTGTTATGTATATTTTTCAGAGATGTGGAGAAGAGAAACACTTAGTGCGGGCAACACATGGGCAATCTTCTTATTCAGCCTTTACAAGAAGTAGGAAGGCTTTCCTGTGTTACTGAATGCATTTAACAGTCTCAAACAGCTTAATAAAATGCTAGCAGTAGAAGCCTGGATTCACAAACGGCGTTTGCTGCATTTTTTGTGGCATTTGTTTTTTTTTTCTTTTAGCTTAAAGACCCTGCAGCCAGATGTTACATTTAAAGTCTACAATAAAATACTGAAAATCCTACATACACACAGCGTTTTGGGTGTTTTTGTTACATTTTTGAGGTCAGTGGGATTTTTTTTTCAAAAACGCTCTGAACTCTACATATGGCCCAGAAAAGCCCGTACAAAATGTTATTTAAAAAGTAAACAAAAAACACCATGAACATCTCAATTCATGGTGTTTTTTACACAGCCTGAAAAAGAGCTGTATGAAGTGGCTCTGTATAACAGCCATCATCCAGTACTAGGCGACCTATGGGGACTTCAATAAAATGTTTTATAACTACTATTCCATGTTTTTGTATAAAGGTAAATCTGTCTTTGGACATTGTACATCTGTTTACTCGAAGAAAGTCCTATTAATAAAGAGTCGGGTACAATCAGTCCACATGCCTAACAGTTTAACAACTATAACCCCTCTCCTCTTTACTGGTTTAAGTCATTACTGGCTAATTTTGCAAAAATTTAAATTGTTACACCCATTTTCTGAGTTTGTGTGTTATTTCTCAGAAACGAGAAGCGCTGAATGTCATTTCTGCTCATTACTGGCATAACTATAGGGGATGCGGTTGCACCCGGGCCCAGGAGCCCATAAGGCCTCTTCTCTCCATATAGGGAGCCCAGTACTATGAATAAAGCATTACAGTTAGGGGCCCTGTTACAGGTTTTGCATTGGGGCCCAGGAGCTTCAAGTTACACCCCTGCGTTAAGAGAAGTTGGGGGGCCTAACTTTTGCACCCGGGCGCTTGAGCCTTTAGTTACACCCCTGCTGCTCATAATATTTTTGTAAGAGGCCTGCCATATCCAGACCTGTAATAGCCAAATAGGCTAATCACATATAATACCACATAGCTGTGGTAGAAATATAGAAATACATAGCTGTGCAACAAATAGACATTTTACACTGACCATTGCTCATCTCCGCCACACCATATATACTCGCGTATAAGCAGAGTTTTCATTACATTTTGTTGTGCTGAAAAAGCCCCCTCGACTTATACTTGAGTCAGGGAAGGGTTAAAAAAAGAAAACCTCCATACTCACCTCCCAGCCGGCGTCTGTGTCCCCAGCAGCGGTGCGGAAAGCTGCTTCAATTTCTATGTTCCCGATGGCGGTGCAGCAAGCTGCTTGAATTCTCCCTGCTCGGCTTTCAAATCCCCCGCCGTCAGTGCTGTGTAAGTAAGCGCTGTGATTGGATCGAGCGCCAGCCAATCACAGCCAGCGCTCGATCCGATCACAGTGCTTACGGCAGGGGATGACAGGGCCAAGCAGAGAGGGGGGGGGGGGGGGGAACTTGTGATGGTTTGATCGCTTCTGCAGTATGATGTAATTCCATAGTATTACATTATACTGCAATCTGAGAGGAAATCTATCAAGCCACGCCACAGGCAGGTAGAGAAAGAAGGTTCAGATGTCAGGGAGGATACACAGAATGAAACCAGTCCTATCTGTCAGGTACCACTCCTGGACTAGGAGCACTCTGGAGGAGAAAGGGGGTAGGGGTCACTCCACAGACAGGTTGGTAGTATTATTTACTTTTACAATTTGCACCCTGCACTTGGAGATGTGTGGGTGTGACTTAGGAGAGTACTTTTACACGGTGATCCTGATTTCGGACGGCCGCATAGGAAAACTTGCGAGTTTGAATTAGTATCTCTGCACTGTATCTTGTCAAAAAAAGTGATTACTTACAAAACTCTCTCTTAGGCTTGGGGCTCACTCCACTCACATTCAAAATGCAGTCACTATGGGATATCTCTCCTTCTCCTCCATCTTCACCATAAGGAAGCTGAAAGTGTTTTCATGTGGCTCTGTGTTGGCACTCTCTCTGGAGTTAACCTCTCAAGCCCTGCAGCTGTGCAACACACACACTGGAAATAACAAGACAGCTTTGCATAGTGCATCCACACGAGACAAACATGTATGACATTTATGGAGGGAACCAGGATAATGTTCTGAGACACTACAGATGGTGCGGGATCGCCCCCACCCCTGATCCTCTCCATAAAAACCCTAATTGGAGAGTCGAGGGGGGCACCACCTAATTACATAGCCCTTTCCCTGGGAGTAAGAAAGCGGGGGAGGGGTGACAGGGTGCCAGGGAGATAAAACAGAAAGTGACCTGTACTAAAATCTCCACTCCTTTTAGTCCGGAGACATACTGCTGCCCTACAAGACAATGATTATTACTACAGTCTCCAAAACTTGAAATTAGAGGGACACAGATTTAAAGGGATTGTACAGGATTAGGAAAACATGGCTGTTGTCTACCAAAAAACAGCACTACACCTGTCCACTGGTTGTTTGTGGCATTGCAGCTCCCTTCACATTCAGGCCTTAGTCAGACAGGCATTTTTAGCCGCGATTTGCACATGCGCATGCGTCCGGCGATTTTATAAA
This sequence comes from Eleutherodactylus coqui, assembly GCF_035609145.1. Classification (NCBI taxonomy): domain Eukaryota; kingdom Metazoa; phylum Chordata; class Amphibia; order Anura; family Eleutherodactylidae; genus Eleutherodactylus; species Eleutherodactylus coqui. Next base: position 54,036,967 of record NC_089846.1, on the reverse strand, counting down.
ACCATTGCTTTGCAATGGTATTGGACACATGAGCGCTTTTTATGCGCTCGTCCGATAAATTATAGAACAAAAAAAATCGCAGATCGCACCTATCTGCGATCTGCGATTCCTCTTCTCTTCTGTATATGCGCTCAATGGGGCCGGCGGCAGCAGCGCCGACCCCATTGAGAACATATAGAAGACAAATCATTCTTCTCTGCCACAGCTGTAACAGCTGTGGCAGAGAAGAACGATGTTTGCCCATTGAATTCAATGGGGCGGCAATACAGCCGCTCCATTGAAAGCAATGGGCTGCCGGCGTGCGCGGGGTGAATTGTCGGGAAGGGGTTAAATATATAAGCCCTTCCCTGCAATTCATCCTAAAATGTGTTAAAATAAAAAAAAAATTGTATACTCACCTTTCCGCTGCAGCCGGAGTCCAGCCGCGGCCGCTGTCAGTTCTCCTGAACTGCTTCTTGGCACTATTCAGCCGGCGGAGCTTTAAAATCCCCGCCTGCTGAATGATCTGCCTCTGATTGGTCACAGCCCTGACCAATCAGAGTCCGGTTTCACTCACACACCCATTCATGAATTCATGAATGGGTGAGTGACTGCTGCCTCTCAGCGCTGAGCCAATCAGGGGCAGGTCTGACTCACATCCATTCATGAATTCATGAATAGGTGTGAGTGAGGCATGCCTCTGATTGGCTCAGCGCTGAGCCAATCAGGGGGCAGGTCTGACTCACACCCCCTTCACACCCACTGCAGGATGGCCGCACGGAGCTCTGGCTGCCGGGAGAAGCTGAGTATACAATTTTTTTTTATTTTAACACATTTTAGAATGCATTGCAGGGAAGGGCTTATATATTTAAGCCCTTACCGACAATTCATCCCGGGCTCGCCCGCAGCGCATTGCTTTAAATGGAGGCGGCTCTATTGCCGTCTCCATTGAATGCAATGCGCTGGACAGCTCCGGCCCGTTTTTAATGAAACGCGGCTAGGAGCAGATTTTCGGGCGATTTGCGCGCACCGGTCACGCGATTTGCGGATGCGCATCCGTCATGCGATCCGCAAATCGCGCAATAAAACGCCCGTCTGACTAAGGCCTCATACTGCTGAACTGCAATACCACAAACAACCTGTGAGCAGCTGCGACTATTTCTTGGTAGAAAGCTGCCATGTTTTTCTAATAGCCTACAACCCCATTTAAGCAAACCGCTGGTTTGGGGGCAAAATTCAGTCCCAGGATCAGAATGTGGAGGGGCTATATTACTCGTAGATGATCTTCTCAACAGTCTCTCCATTCTGCCACTTCCGGCTGTCATTTTCCTGCAGTCATGATGGCGGCGGTAACCCCACACCTTCAAGTATTTCACTTACTCTCTAGCTCTGGTCCGGCTGCTGCTGACGTAATCAGAGACTCTGACTCCTGATATCCCCATCGAGTGTTTCTGCTGCATGCAAGACATACAGGCTAGCTTCGCCAGGAGGGAGGAAAGAGTCAGTGTCTCTGATTTATGTCAGCAGTGGCTGGACTGAAGCTACAGTAGAGGGTGAGGGAAATACTTGATTGTGTGGGTTGCTGCCTAGCTGGAGGTTAAGGGGTGGGGAGAGCACAAAGAGGGGGCACTATTATTATTATAGTGGGATACTATTAATACTGGGGCCACTAGCGGGATCATTATTGCTACGAAGAACACTAAGGTGGGGGTGGGTCACTATTAATATTGATGTCACTAAGGAGGACACTATTACTACAGGGGCCACTATTACTACTGGGACCACAAAGAGGACATTATTACTACTGGGACCACTAAGGGGGCACTATTACGATTGGGGCCACTATTACTAGTTGGAGCCCCTAGAATAACGAGGGGGGGGGGGGGGGCAAAAACGTATGTTGTGATAAGCCATGCTTCTAACCACATGCCCAAATCACCGACCCTTTGATCTTGGGCGGTATTTTTTTGTGACAAAGGTGGCAACACTACCTCCAACCTCCAGTCCAGGAACCTGGAGGGTCACTCTAAATACAGTTCTGTGTGGCCGAGGCGCACTCCACTCGCTGACTAGAGATGGGGAGGAGGGGGAACCCAGGCTGGTGGGTCAGGCACAGCAGTCAAGCTTTCCTGATTTTAATTTGAAGTGTGTTTAATTAAAAGAAAACTCAGTCCATACTCCTCTGTAGCTCCGTGTCAGCTGCAATGGCCGTTCTATTACTCGCCGTCTTCCACGTTGTGGGATCATGTGACAAATACATGATCACAGTAGTCAATTACTGGCCCCAGCATTGGTGAGGCTGGGAAATGTCAACACCAATCGTGTTCTTGTCACATGATCACACAACACAGAAGTCAATGTGGGACAGCGCGCTCATTACAGCTGCCGGAAAGCGACAGAGGAGGTGAATATGGACTGTTTTTTAATTTTATTATGCAGCAAGCCAAACCAGACCCAGGTGTGAGAGCAGTGGAAAAGCAGCTTTTTGTCACGGTGGCGTCGCTGCTCTCCTCCCTAGAAAATGTGTGTTTATGGTGCAGTTTCCGACAGGTGAAAAGGTGTACAGTCAAGTTCATGACGCTAGTCCGTATACAAAATAAATACCAAATAAAATAACAATGTGAAAAATGAAAACGTTTCTTTCCCCTGAAGTATAGTGCGGTACTTTAGTGCAGGTAGTGAGTGGTGGGAAGGGACTCCAGGAGAATCAAAGGTACAAAGATTGAACAGTTTATTGCTTCAAAATAACAAGAATCTTCAGCTTTCTTTAGTGTTCACTGGCCGAGGGCAGTGCTGGATTCCGTGCGAGATTCATGCCCCGCGCGTGCCGTGGACATGAGGCCTTAGGCGGACTGCACAAGGGCATATTTGCATTGCGGAATCCAGTGTGGGCGTCTGCCTCCTGATTCCACAGCAAATACCTCCCGTAGTATGCAATGAAAAACCGCTTTTTTCTGCACGCGGGCGGAAATGAATCGCAATTTTCTGCTTGTGGAGGAAAAAAATAAATAAAAATCGCAGCATGCTCTCTTTTTAAGCGGATTTCGCGCAGACGGATTGTATTGAACTCAATGGAAGTCGTCCGATGCGCGGCTTTTCCACAATGACACTGTTGAAAGGTCGCGGGTACCTGCGTCGTCACCTAGCGACAGCACGAGAAAAGCTTGGTTTTATGGCCTCTGCCACAATGCTGCTAGGGAGAGGGCGATCATTGGTCGTATGAATGACTTATACACCTAGAGCCAACCCTGTGGCCAGGTATTATATTAAACGGTCCAGAGGACTAAGTTGCCCCTGCCCCTCTGCAGTCAGGCATGATGAGCTAGTCACCACAAGACTTTGATTTAAGGAGAAATCATCTTTAAGGAAATGTAAGGCCGGCTGCACACGAGCATGACGGGCTCTGCCGCGGAATATTCCGCGGCGAAGCCCGTCACAGCGCCCCCCAGAGACCCCATACTTACCGGCGTATCTGGCCTCTGGCGCTTCCCCGCCCGCCGCCTCCCTCTGGCGCTTCCCCGCCCGCTGCCGCGTCATGTGACGCGGCAGCGGTAGGCGGGAAAGCGTTTTCACGCTATCTTCTGCTGTGTTACAGCGGGAGATAGCGTGAACGGACGGCTTCCATTCACTGCAATGGAAGCCGTCAGCGCGTACGCCCGCGGCAAATAGAGCATTTCCGCGGTGAAATTCCGCACCGTGTGCCCTGAGCTATTAGGTTCAATAGAACCTAATAGCTGCGGGCAACGCAGCGGATTTTCGCCGCGAATTACGCGGCGGAAATCCGTTCGTGGGAAGGAGGCCTTAGGGCAGGGGTGGGCAATTAATTTTCCCATGGGGCCACATGAGAAATTGGAATGGTTCTAGAGGGCCAGACCAACATACGAAGGCTCCATGCACATTGCCTTAATGGGGCCGTATTCCAGCCGCCCGATTTGCGGCCAGAATACGGCCGCCATTGAAAATGAATGGCGCTGTAATATCTAGCAAATCTTCAGATACCCGTGCCCGCTCTGCCTCCGTCAAGTTCTTGTATTTCTCTCCGTGTTTAGTCTCATAATGGCGATGCAAATTGTAATCTTTAAATACAGCTATCTGCTCTCCACAAACTAAACACACAGCTTTACCTTTGGTTTCAGTAAATAGATATTTAGAAGTCCATTCTTTGTTAAAAACTCGGCATTCTGCATCAATTTTTCTTTTTTTAATGTTAGCCGCCATATTTAAGGGTTAACAGCTAACCTCGGAAAATAGAATTTTTTAATACACAGTAGTATGCTCCTAGGAGAGGGCACAGAGAGCTGCCCCAAGAAGAGAGATTAAAAAGTGAATATTATTAGTATTATTATTCTAATTACAATGCAAAGGGAAAAGTCCTGACACTTACCAATGACGAGCGTGGAACGATTGTCCTGGCACTCCCCAAGGTCCGCAACGAGCATCCTGGCACTCAGAAGTTACAGTGGCATCACTTACTCAGCATCGGGAAGCAGTGAAACTACAAACTCGGAAGCCTTGTCCATTTTGTTAACTTATGTGCTGTTTAATAAAGTTATTCAAGCCTACGTCATTGGTAGAGGTGCTTGAATAAGTAAGGCCTGAATAACTATTAGCACAGCACAGAAGTGAACAAAATGGACAAGGCTTCGGAGTGCATAGTTTCGCTGCTTCCCGTTGCTGACACCGGACTCATTGGTGAGTCACCAGGACACTCTTTGCGGGCCGGTCCGAGCTATTCAGCGGGCCGGATGTGGCCCGCGGGCCGTGCTTTGCCCAGGTCTGCCTTAGGGCATGTACACATGGGAAGGGTCCGCTGCAGATTTTCCATGTGGAGCAGCACTTACAGGAACAGCAAAATGGATCAGATTTAAACCAATCATATCTGCATGGGATCAACGCCAGAAATGACCTGCGTTGCAAATTTTAAATCCACAGTATTTCTAATTATGCCGTGGGCTTTCACCGCAGATCTTTGCAATGCATATGGTGAAATTTGCAAGACCCACAGCAATTACGCACTGCGAATTTTCAGCAGATAGGCTGTGAATTTTCCGCTAACCTGGACCCATCCCGTGTGAATGTACCCGAAAGAGGGATGGATCTGTTGCGCAGCCTTCCAGCAGATATGGTTGAGAAGCAGACAACTAAAGGGTTTTACTGGGAAAATACATTGATGGTGGGGCAGGCACGGAGTTTCCATAGGGAGACCCCGGGCACCTGACATACGTGGGGAGCTGGGAGGGTAGAGTGCGGACTTGCCACGGTGGCACTTATCATGTTCCATCCCAGAGGGACACACGCAGCAAAGGCAAGAGTAGCGCCATGGCCCACTCCTGGGATAGGGAATACACGACAAACTGGAGGCAGTGAGTAAATTGTCACACGTGACGCCACCGTTCCTGCATATGCCGGTATGACCCTTGCGAGTAATAAATGCAGCCACAGACAGTATTGAGTCTGTGGCTAGGAACGGTTAAAGCCCGGCAATAACTTTACTTGAATGGTAATCAATTATACAAGGCAATTCAGTGACAGTTTTCTCAGTGCAGGAAAATGAATACACTTCAGTAATTTCACTTGTGCAGGCTCTTATAGACTCCATGACCCACATGTGTAAACAGAGACTATAAACTTGCAGATGCGTGCGTGTGACAATTAAAGGATGTACCTCTACATGGTGATCCAAGCTTCAGACAGCCATGTAGGAAAATGACAGCTAAGATAGTACCTCTGCCCTGGCCTTGCACAAGAACAGTTTGACACTTAGGCCCCTTGTCTACGGGCATTGCGGTATCCCGCAGCGGATCTACACCACAGGAGCCGGATCTCCGCTGTCAGCCTATCTGATCGCAATGATTCTCTGCTCGTGGACAGGGGCCGGCATCTTCCATAGAATAGCTATGGAAAGCTTTAGATGGCGTGATTCGCCCGCGAATTACCACCGGCGGAATCACACCCGTGGACAGGGGGCCATACAGATCTCACTTTCCCGGGGCTCATTCTCCTTACAAGCAACACGGGAAATCTCTCCTTCTCTTCTATGCTTCAGTACATGAGGACTAAGGCCGGCTGCACACGGCCGTGACGGACTCCGCCGCGGAATTCCGCGGCAGAGCCCGTCACGGCGCCCCCCAAACTTACCTGCGGATGCGGCGTCCTTGCTCCCGCACGACGCTTCGGCATGACGCGCCGCAGCGTCATGTGACACGTCAGCCGCGTCATAGGACACAGCCGGCCGCGTCATGTGACGCGGCTGGCGGTGGGCGGGGAAGGGGTTTCACGCTATCTTCCGCTGTGCTACAGCGGAAGATAGCGTGAACGGACGGCTTCCATTGACTGCAAAGGAAGCCATCCGCGCGTACACCCGCGGCAAATAGAGCATGCCGCGGGTGAGGTCGGGTGAATTCACGGTGCGGAATTCCACCGCGGAATTCCGCACCGTGAATTTACCCGACCTCACCCGCGGCATTTCAATAGAACCTAATAGCTGCGGGCAACGCATCGGATTTCCGACGCGAATTACGCAGCGGAAATCCGTCCGTGGGAAGGAGGCCTAAAGGTACCCCCCATGTACCTGGACCTCCTGAACAGCACACTCCTGAAGGCATGGACTCTCTTGCCCCTCTCAAACACTCATATTTATAAACTCTTTCATACCACATGACATGATAGACTTGATACATTTACATGCAGGCTTTGGATTTTATTAAAGTTAACCCCTCAAGCGCTGCAGCTGTGCAACACACACACTGGATATGACAGGACAAGCTTTGCACAGTGCATCCACATAAGACAAACATGTATGACATTTATTGAGGGGACCAGGATGATATACTGGGTCACTGCAATGGCCATAAATATGTGATTAGTGAGGTCTTCTTTTCTCGTCTCCCCCACCAAATCGACGGAATAAAGGGGCTGTGACTGGTACCTGCATGGGGCTGTTCTGCAGTACAGGGCACAGCCACATGTAGGATACGACAATAGACCTTCAAGGGGTGATTTGGTTTATTGGTGGCCAGAACCAGTGATAGGGCTCCTTTACATGACTGTATGCGTACTTGCACGTGCCTCAGCGCTGTGTTTTTATGGAACGAATGATGCTTTTTTGTGCATGTATCAACGTATTTTACTGTACTTTTCCCGCCCCCAAAAGGCACGTTCATTTACAGGTGGCACAGGACGCACCGCTTGAAATGGCTTATTAGTTCCAGATGTGTTCTTCCAGTGGAATTACACGGCGTATCATGTATCTCCTTGCATATTGCGTGAGCATTTGCGCACCCCCCAATGACTCTGGGGACCTTTGGTGAGTAAATGCTCAGAAAAATAGAGCATGCTGCGTTTTTTGCGTGACCAAAATGTGCAGGAAAATCCATGCGTGTGAACAAACCCACTGAAATCAATTAGTTCTATTCTCTGCGTTTTGCACGTGTAAATTTTGTGTGTGCAGATATGCCCGTGCGAAGGAGCCTGTAGGATGATGCGCTATGGACAAATCCAAATTAACACCAACATTGTGTGCCTGAATATTTCACCTGTGATTTTTACATGGGACTGCAGGTCAGCCTTTTTGAAACGTGTGAGTAGCCCGTAAGGAGTTAAATTACAGTTTGCTTCTGCTATATCTGCCTCTATTTGCTGGGGTGGAGATATAAATTACTTCTGGCCTTGGTACACACACTTGTCCCGCAGGGGGTTTCCAGAGAAGTTGCTTTCAGTTTGGAACTAGGAGGAAATGTGATCTGAAGTATAAAGTCTGCAAAGTGACTGTGTGTATAGAAAGGAGTAGATATAAATGATGTGTATGAGAGGGGTGCTGTACCCCACAACCGCCAGACTGTACATAGGGAAAGTGATACCTGTATGCAGGTGTCACAGGGCTGGATCAAGATCTGTGGAGATCCTTGAGAAAAACATTATGGAGGGACATCCTTCCTGAGATAAAGTATCCAAAAAATTTCTCCATGCATTAGGCCGGCTGCACACGGCCGTGACGGGCTCCGCCACCGCGCCCCCCAGAGACCCTAATACTTACCTGCGGATCCGGCGTCCTACGTCCCGCATGATGCTTCTGCGTGACACACCGGCCACGTCACATGACACGCCCACAGCGTCACATGACGCGGCCGGCCATGTCATATGACGCGGCGGCGGTAGGCGGGGAAGCGGTTTCATGCTATCTTCCGCTGTGCTAATACCGCCATACAGTGCACAAATGCAGAATGAATTTACGTGGGGTTTTATCACTACCACAAAATAATTTCTAGTGGCTGGGCCTGGCTTAAAATAAAGAAAAGCATATACTCACCTCTTGACAACCTGGGACGCAGCTGAGCTGTTCCTATGGCCCTGACATAGGCTTCTGGGTGTATGGCTCGATGGAATTCGGCTGACCACTGCGGCCAATCAGAGGCCACAGCGTCAATCTCAAATTCCTGACATCATGGCGCCCAAGATTTGAGCGCTGATGCCAAGATTGGCCATAGCAGTCAACTGACTTCCAAGGGGGCCATACTCCCGGAAGCCAAGAGAGCTGCTCAACGGCGCCCCGGGCCGCTGAGGAGAGGTGAGTATTTTTTTTTTTTTTTTTACTTCGGGCCTGCCCACTAGAAAATATTTTGGGATATTAATAAAACCCCTTTAAAAGGTTTTTAACATATTTATGTAAATAAAGCTTAATCATCATATCAAGTTCTACAACTTTTTAGTTTGTTGTATGTCTCAGTTCCTCATGGTGAGCTCCCCCTGGTGTCCATCTGCTGGCGGCTCACCTCCTGTTCCCATATACCCATATAGCAAAAACTGAAATTTACACTTGCTGGCATAGATTTGCACTATAGTTTATGCTGATTTCTTGGTGAAGAATCACACTTAATATGTTGGGTTTTGCGAGTCCCGCCCCTCCGCTAAACCGCACCCACTTTCTTGAAAAGTAGTGATAACAGCCTTATTTGTACGCTGTAGGATTGAGCTTTGACAGATGACTTTTTTTAAGGTATGTAACTATGAATATTCCTCTATAGATGTAGCAGAGCTCAGTTCGTCCGTTTCTTTTGAGCACTGGGATAATTCGTGATTTCGCAATAAGTTCACTTTCAATTTTAAGGATGCATAGCACATCATGGTATCACGATGACTGTCGCACACTCAGCTCTGCTACACCTGTAGTTGTACAGCAGGAATACAGATATGGAGTAGAATGAAATCTTACTGATATGCCAAATGTCAGCTCTGCGATCACTTTACATGTGCGCAGGGAGAAGTCTTCTGCTACGTTGATTGGATCCCCATTTCTGTCCATAAAGTCCTGCAAAAGAGAAGAAGGGGCCTCAGTATCCCATATGGATTCCTCACTAGAGCTGCTGTGATTGGTGAGGACTCTGGAACCCAATTATCCTATAACCTTTGGTGCCAACTCCCTGGCTGATAAATGCAGTCAAGTCTGCCAACTTCTCTGCCAGGAACGGGGATTGTGCGCCCACTTCTAATTCTACCACCTATCATGATCAATTATTATAGAACTGAGGGACATAGTGATAAGTGGTCCCCACCTGGCACATCTCCTTGGCCTCTGCCACCAAGGTCACCTCCAGCCTCCTTCTCACCCGCTTCTGTAGGGACATGTGAGTGAGACGTCTCTGCACTTTTCAGATAGGCGTGTAATCTCCAAGGGAAAGATCCTTCCCGCCCAGTGAGATCAGATCACCTGCAACGTAAGGTAGAGCGTAAGCCAACGCCAACAATAGTCAACTTACGTATAACGACTAAATCGGAGAAGGAAAGCCATCCAATACCCCAATACAACATGGACCTACCCACGTAGCTCAGTGGTCTGCCGGCAAAGTCAGCCCACTTCTTAATCAGAGCTTCACGGATCAAAGCTGCATTGTTCAATATAACAATGTCTGAAGTGGCGGAAACAGCAGGTCATTAGTATAGGTTGTATCTCTTTAAGCATCGTATGGTGCAGAATGAATGCTGAAAATAGGTTACTGTAACTTTAAAACAACATCTTAAAAGAGTTTTAGCAATAATGCAAAGTTATAGTAAGAACTTTCCCAAAATCTCCCCGACCATCATATACTCACCGTGACCCCAGAAGCTGAGCCGATAGATGGGGCCATATTTCTGGGCCAGATGCATGAAGTGGAGAGGTAGATCGCTGTGCCCCAAATCCAGCAGATTGCCCAAACAAGGTAGAGGTGTGGGGCGAGGAGGGAACTGGTTCTGGCTGAATCCTGAGAGGCGACATTTGATGTGAGAACATCCTACATATAGAAGCAGCAGGATGAGGAGGGATGGGAGCAGCAGCAGAGGGACCATAATGAAGCTTCAGATGGAGGCGGCGGCGGGTGTATATGTATGATGGGGATAACCTTGGGACACACAGGGGGAGGCGAGTGAAGGAGAACAGGCTGCAGGTAGAAGCAGCTGCATCTCACATGAGAAGAATGGACTCTGCCCAAGACTAATAAGTCTAATTAAGGGTTTATTCAGACAGTGCAGCCAAGTCGCATTTTATTAACGTGATTATATCAAATTGCCACGTTTTAGTTTGTTTGTAAAACTGCAGAAATTTCATGGAAATAAAATACAACTTGTTCTCACAGTCGGACTTCACACAGCGTGACTGTACAGGTTTTCCATCCTACACATGCTGGCAATCCACAGGGGCCAAATCTGCACCTAAATGGTGTGGGTTTGTCAAGAATTTTAACCCTTGCATTCCAAAGACTGAATTCGGCATCAGACAGCTACAGCATAAAAAGGCACGCTGCGAATTTGGAATCTGCAGTCTTTTTCAAAAACCATGAAAGATTACCGTATCTTTTGCTTCATAAGACGCCCCTAAGGTTTTAGAGGAGGAAAATAGGGAAAAAATATTTTGAACCCAGACCAGGACGTGTTGGAGGAATAAAGAGCAGTAGTACCGCCTCGGAATGAAGTATATACACCACTAGGTCAACCTGCCATTCAGGATCCAGGGACAGCTGCGTGTAAATGTAATGGTGATCTTATTGTCACTCAGCTTTCCCTGAATGCCATGTTTGACTAGTTATAGCAATGTAATGATTGCATAACTCTGCAGCTGGCATTCAGAATCCTTGAAGAGCTGAGCTACAATGAAAGGACGATTCCATTAGTAGTAACACAAATTTTCGGGAAACCCTGCATGGCACTTCTGATTACAGTGAGGAATACATTGGTGCCAAGTTGTGCTGAAATGAGCTGTACTTACAGCTCTCCTCCTCTGCTATGTAGCCAGCTGTGTGATAAGGAATGGAGGAGAGCAGTAAGCTGATTGATGGAGGACCGCCCGTCACACCCCCAGCTCCCGATAGGCCCAAGGCTGGAAGGTCCTTTATTTTCTGCACAGTGCTGGGAGGGCGATGGATAGTGGCTCTGGCGGCCCTGCACCGCTCCCTCAGTGACAGTCAGGGCCGCAACTCCCCCACTCCGTGTCTCGCGGTCCGCTGCAGAGTGAAGGGAGGCCGACGGGAAAGCGACTTCCTCTACGTCCGCCGCTGGCCTTCCCTCTCCCTCCGTTACTCAGTATAAGGGTGACTACCCACTAGCGTTTTTTTTCACTGCGAAATTCGCAGCGGTTTTTTTTTTCTGCAGGGGTCTATGGGACTTGTAATGTTAAAATCGCGATCACGCAAAATAGCGATTTACCGCGGTATCACGATTTTGCGCGATCACGATTTTAGCTTTACATGTCCCATAGCCCAAAGACCCCTGCAGGAAAAAAAAACATTGCGAATTTCGCAGTAAAAAAAACACTACTGGGTAGGCACATTAAGGCATCGCAGGACGGCGGCCGCTGCTGCTGATGCTGCCGATGGTGAGTACAGGAAGGCCGACGTGGAAGCGGCTCTGCCGCTCACTCTGTGTTCCCCACCGCTGCAGAATGCTGACAGCCGCCCGGGAACTTCACTGTGCCGCTGCTCCCTCACTGTCCGGATACGCAGGGCACTCCAACGCCGCTAAGCCGCTGTTAGTGAGTGCCAGGACCTGACAGGGGAGAGTGGCCGGCGTGTCAAAAACACTGTATCTGGTCACCACCCACTCTTCCGGTGGCGTCAAGATACACTAATACCAGCAGTTCCTAGGGGTGGCTGCTATAGAGCTGAACTGCTATCCTAATCAGACAGCAGGGGAGAAAAGCCACCCTACGTACAGCTGATTACCTTGTGTCCGAGGCTGCTGCTGCTGCTGCTGCTCGCTGCTCAGTAGGACTCCATTGCTATTTATGCGGTTCTGGCCGGCAGCTGTGTGAGAGGGACTTGCGATCTTTTTCACACGCCTGACGGGTCCGAATTTCAGCATTGTGCGCTTTACAGGACGCATTGGGAAGGGTGCGTCTTCTAAAGCAAAAAATAGGGTAGTTGTGAAAAATGTCTGTATCGTGTGAAGATTTATAAAATCTCAATATGGCTTGTACTGAAAATGCTGCAGAGCTTCATAGCATTCCTGGTGCGAGTGAAGCCAGCCTAAGGGCGCCTTGCCACAAAGCGAGAGGCTGCGAAATGCCGCAGCATTTACAATACAAGCCATGTTGAGATTTCTAAAATCTCCTTCACCTGCAGCGCAAAATAAAATTGAAATACAAGGGTTAAAATCCATAACAGATCCGCATGAAAAACTGCAGCCAAATCCACATCATTTAGGTTTCAAATTTTGCCATTGCAGATTCTTGGTGTATTTGCTTTGGGTAAGGCAGCCTTCGGGCTCCTTCACATTAGCATAGATCGCCCCGTTTTCACGGCCAGATGATATGCGCTGCCCATCTGATGCATTAGTTACCAATGCATCAGTTCAGATGGGCATATTCCTGATGTGTAAAAATGGTCAGCCGGCAAAGAAAGGGCATACGGTCCACATTCTGAACGGATGTTTTTATGCTGGCCAGAAAAGATAGTTCTGGAACTGTGTTCAGCTGCAATACGGTGGCCACTGCCATAGACTTCTATGGTTGCAGCTGCAGACGGTAGTTTAGCAGAGTCACTGCTAACCTCTCTCCCCCATGCTAGCTGTCTTCAATCGGCAGGGCGGAAGCTAGTATGCTAAAATCCCGCCACCTTGCCAGCAGCTCCCATAGGCTGGAGCAGAGAGGGGGAGGGACTGGGTCCGCTAAACCCTCCCCCCCTCGTCGTAATAAGCTGGCAAAAGGCGGAGAGGGGGCTGTATTTAGCAGAGCTAAAACTCCCACCCCCTGGCCGATGGTACCCCGGGGCTACAGCATATACGCGCCGCAGCCTTGGCTGTCTAAATGGGCGTTAAAACAGGAGTTTTAACCAAGTCACGTCTGCGTCTCATTCACTCGATTTTTGGTCGTGCTGTGGCCAGCCGAAAATCGTCACACCCGTGTGAATGAAGCCTTAGGGTGTCTTCACACAAAATTATATTGGCTGCTGACTTTCCACAGTAAAAAAATTGGCAGCCAATACGCTGCAAATCTGCAACAGCCAAATCTACAACTAAGGCCTCATGTCCACGGGCAAAAGAAGAACTAAAATCAGCAGCGGATTTTAACACTGCTCCTGCCCGCGGATCCGCATCCCATAGGGATGCATTGACCACCCACGGGTAGATAAATACCCGCGAATGGTCAATGAAAGTGATTTAAAAAAAAATGGAGCATGAAAAAATCTGGACCATGCTCCATTTTCGTGCGGGGCTCCCGCGGGCTTTTATTGAAGCCTATGGAAGCCATCCGGATCCGCTTGAGACCTAAAATAAGAATATACTCACCTGCTCCGGATCTTCCCTTCGCCGCGGCTTCATCTTCTCTCCGTCGCGGCCGGAACTTCTTTCTTCGGGCCGGCGCATCGCGAGGCACGCAACCGACGTGCCCTGCGCATCCGCCGAGCCAAAGAAAGAAGATCCGGCCGCGACGGAGAGAAGATGAAGCCTCGGCGAAGGGAAGATCCGGAGCGGGCGAGAGGTAAGTTAATTCTTATTTTAAGCGCTCATGCCCGCGGGGCAGGAGGGACCCGCTGCAGATTCTCCATGGAGAATCCGTAGCGGGCCTGATTTTCCCCGTAGACATGAGGCCTAAAGGATTCAAAGATTTTGGTGCCGATCTGCTGCAGGTTTGCATTTCAAAAGGTTGAAACTTGTCAAAATCCACATCATAAACTGGCATTCTGTGGATTTAGACCCTGCAGCGCGTTTCACATACACTGCAGATTCTGCGCCGAATTGTTCCGCTCCATGTGGAGATTGTTTTTTTGTCTAAATCTCGTCCATGTGGCTTGTACTGTAAAGGTTGCAGAATTTCTGCAGCATTTCCGTCCCGTCTGAAGGCACACGTCGGATAAAATAGGTTCACAAGTAACTAAACTGCTGGTGAAATTCTCCTACTGCAGACTTAAAAAAAATAAATAAATGTTATATATTCAGTACTGCGAGTCGATTGCTGCTACACGTGGATCAGATTTCTTCCATGACCGATACTATAAGGATTGTGGATTTTCCCTTCCCAAATCCACATGGACCATCTGTAACATTTCCACCAGGTGTGCATTTAGTATAAACAGGAAAGATGTGCGGCTTGTCATCCAAAATGGAATACCTTGCCCACAACCGGGTCACCAGTGCAACAACGTCTTCCTGATTAGACTAAATTCACAGAGCCGAAATGCTGCAGTTTGTTTTTTATAGCTTCGTACTGATTTACGTTACCGATAATGCCGTGTGGTAAGAGGGCCCTTTAAATGGCAAGCTTTCTTCTCACAACCCACAATCGTGGGCCATGACCTTTGTCTGTGCTTTATCGCTTCATCTAATGAATAATGGAGGTTGACGTGACTGTCGACCTTGGACAGACCGAGAAGATGGATTCTGAGCCCAGAATGATAAGTCAAGGGGAGATGGAATGCGGGATAAGAGAAGACCGCACACAGGCAGTGTTGTATATTACACTAAACAGACACTTTATTAGAGACGCTATCTAGAAGCTTGTTGGTCTTCAGAACCGCGCAGTTCTTTGTTGCGTAGATTCCACTAGGTGTTGAAGGCATTTTGCGGAAATATTGGCCCATGTGGACAGGAAGTTTATTTTAGGCGCCACAAGGTAGATGGAATTGACAGGTCCTGATCAGCTGACAGGAAGGGAGTCAAATTCATGCTGCTTGTGCCAAATTCTAACCTCCCAGCAGCACGGTACAACAGAAACCTTGATTCATCTCACCAGGCGATGTTTTTCCACTGCTTAGTGACCCAATTTATGCTCTTTTACCCACTGGACTCTTGCTTTTGTGCATTTCCTAGACCCAATGGCACTGGAACTGGCGAGCTGTGCATTCAGATAATAGTTGGAGCACCAGCATTGTATGAAGCTGCAGTTTGCTGACTGGGCAACACCTGTTAAAAGAATACCTCTGCAGCGCCACCTATTGGAAGGCAGCATCATGACAGATTCTTCTGCTGACACTTAAACTTCTGTGGTGCTTACAATGAGCAAGAAGTCGCCCAGTCATCCAGCTTTAGTGATTTGAAAAACGACTAGAGAATACACAATGACTCCTCCCTCACTCGGTGCCAGTCAAGGGCCAGCGTAGACCCCGACCGGTGCCAGTCAGGGGCCAGCGTAGACCCCGACCGGTGCCAGTCAGGGGCCAGCGTAGACCCCGACCGGTGCCAGTCAGGGGCCAGCGTAGACCCCGACCGGTGCCGGTATAAGTCAGGGGCAGCATATACCCCGACCGATACCGGTATAAGTCAGGGGCAGCATATACACAGACAAACAGTCAGCTATAGTTGCTCATTTGAGTGATTTGGCCAACTAATTGGCCAGTATAAAAACAGCTTGCACTGTGTAATCATCCTGTCCTAACTGCAACAGAAATCTGTTCTCTATGTACCAACTTCCTACTGAGCTTCAGCCAATGTGAACAAGCAGAGCTGCAGTGTGAAGCATGAGGGATGGACATAGCACAAGCTGAAACACTCATAAGCTACTAGGTGGATCTCAGACCACCTTACAGCTAACTGTCCTAATTGAGTGGAGATAAAACTATAAGCAGGAGACAATCACCACATTAAATAAAGTTATAAAAACTTTTAGCTTTTATTAACAGAATAAAACATTTCTTTGAATAAAATGCAAATATAAAAACAAGACATTACCAAACAAAACGGCATGAAATCAATAGTCAGGAATTCCCCCTCAGCCAGTCAGAGGTGGCTCTAGTGGTTGAGCGCAGCAGCGCCACCATGTGGTTTTATTACAACCACTACCAATGATTATCTCAGTGAGGGACGTATATTTGGGATTTCACAAGAGCAACCTTCCTGCATCGTGAGATAAACACACAAAACAAACAAAAAAAGTGTGTGTGTGGGGGGAGGGTTGAAATATACAGCCATGCTCAAAAAAGCTGTTGTAAGCGCACAGATATGGAGCGCACAATTGTGCATGTGCTCACGTGAAGGAGCCATAAGGGTGCGTTAAGACGTAGCAGATGTGGTGTGGCTGCACCTAGGTGATCAGCTGTTTGTCTCAGACCCCGCAGGTCGGCACAATGTCAGGGCACTGAGATCTTTCACTTTCCAGACTAGAACTTGAACATAATAGAAGTTATAACATTCTTGTAACAATAAGAACAATCTTGTGGAATTTAAAACTATTCCCATGTGGTCATTGATGGAGTCGGCCGAGGGTCTATCCCTCGCCATCAGTGATGCCACGGATTTTCTGTGCTAGTTGCATATCAACTGGGAAGAGCGTTGCTCTCTTAGCATGAATGCTGCAGAGGTTGGCATCTTGTAGAAGCATTACAAGATAGGCCTCAGAAGCCTGTGGATACAGAAAGACAGAAGAGCAATTAGTCCTTCCTACAGTGACCGATTCCTCTCTAGATCCCTACACAGCTTAAATGAACTGGGCCTGCCTCTGGGACCTTAGGATGCATCCTGCCTATGTCCAGCTAAGCCATATGACTAGTAGACAGGATCCCCCACTGAGGCCCTTCCTTTTATGACCTAGCTTTGTTTTTTTTTTCTTCTTTAAATTCAATAATTTTTATTGAGTGTTTTGACACTTATTCTTAACATAAACTTACATTCCCCCCCCCCCTTCCCGCCTGCCCCCCCCCCCCCATTCCCAACAGTTACATCGGCATGTAACACTATATCCATCAAACATATTAGAGGAGTTATTTCAGTCTATACATAATGTCCTTAGATGAAGAGTCTGGTATTCTGTGGTGTGATCCCTTCTTCCATAGAACAAGGGTAGCCGGCCTGTAGAGCTCCATCAAGTACAGAAGGGGGGGGGGGGGGGTCATGTGACCTCCCAGGATTCCCTGCTATGCAGAGCTGGAGGGTCAGACTTAGACCCTGGCAGCTCTGCAGGTGACTAATGTCAACAGAGGGGTTGCTTTCCCCTATAATTAGGGCTCCTATGGACGCCCCTGTTATAGTGGGAAAGTGTCAAATAAAGTAAAAAAAAAAAAAAAGTGAATGTCCCCCAGAGGTCTTATATGAGGTCATGGGGGACATAGATAGAAAAAAACACAATTACATAAATAAGTAAAACAAAACAGAATAAAACAATACATACATAGGAAAGAGAATAACACAAAGCAGACGCCACCAAAAACATGCGCCGTATGCGCCCTGTAAACCAAAATTGTACATACTATATATCAAAACATCCGAAATAAATAGAAACCCATTTCCATACTTTATTTTAGTGTAAATATAAAAAGAATTAAAAAAACAAAACTATAAATGTTAAAAAAAATAATAATTTTTTTTTTTTTTAGCATTTTACCCCCCAAATAAGACTAAAAAAACGGAAAAAAGAGTCAGTGAAAAAGATATTTAAAAAAGTCCTATATGTCACGGAAAAAAAAAAAAAAACGCAGCAAAAATAATTTTGGTAGCTAAAGGAAAAAAAAAAAAGGAGCAGTAAAACCGCCACATGGGTAAAATCCCTAAAAAGTGTCTGGTCCTTAAAGGGGTTGTCTCGTGAAATCAAGTGGGGTTCAGCACTTCTGTATGGCCATATTAATGCACTTTGTAATATACATCGTGCATTATGAGCCATACAGAAGTTATTCACTTACCTGCTCCGTTGCTAGCGTCCCCGTCGCCATGGATCCGTCTAAATTCGCTGTCGTCTGGCGTTTTTAGACGCGCTTGCGCAGTCCGGTCTTCTCCCTGGTGAATGGGGCCGCTCGTGCCGGAGAGCTGGTCCTCGTAGCTCCGCCCCGTCACGTGTGCCGATTCCAGACAATCAGGAGGCTGGAATCGGCAATGGACCGCACAGAGCCCACGGTGCACCATGGGAGAAGACCCGCGGTGCATCGTGGGTGAAGATCCCGGCGGCCATCTTGGTAAAGGAAGAAAGAAGTCGCCGCAGCGCGGGGATTCGGGTAAGTAAAAAATTTTTTTCTTTTTAACCCATCCCTTGGGTTTGTCTCGCGCCGAACGGGGGGCCTATCGAATAAAAAAAAAACCCGTTTCGGCGTGAGACAACCCCTTTAAGGTACAAAACAGCTTGGTCCTTAAGGGGTTAAGCTTGCACCTCCACAGCTCTCACTCCTAGGCTGGGACATTGCTATAGGCTAGGTGGTAACAGTTAGGCCTCATGTCCACTGGACAATTAGAATTACAAAATCCGTGCGGGTGTCCCGCACGCGTGATCTGTGCCCATAGGGATGCATTGGACACCCACAGGTAAGTAAATACCTGCGGATGTTGTTTTTCCCTGCCGCGCGGATCGCATGTGTGGAGAAGTCACCCGCAGCAGGTTCCATTTTCTGCGGGTCTCCTGCAGGCTTCCATTGAAGCCTATGGAAGCAGTCCGGATCTGTGGTACACCCGCACCTGAATTTCTGCTCTGCCGCGGAAGCGTGGGAGAACAGGAGTTCAAAAAAAAAAAAGTCCATGATGCACGGGCGCTGCTGGCGTGCCAAGCACATCCGCAGGGCAGAGAAAAAAACAAAAATCCATCTGCAACAGACAAGAAGCTGCAGGGTCCGGACAGGTAAGTAAAATCAATTTTCAGGCCTCATGTCCGCGGGAAAGGACGGACCGGCTGTGGGATTCTGCATGGAGAATCCACGCAGGCCCGAATTTCCTAGTGGACATGAGGCCCAAGTCTCCAGCTTGCTACTCCAGTTGTACTCAGCCATTTTCCCCCGTATCTTGTCATATTTGTGGCCAGCGTTTCTTTTGAGATATATCCCTTTTCCGCAGGGTAAAAGGCCATTCACTTTAGTTTTAAACTCTCCCACTGTGGGGGGCATTTCATCCAGCCAATGTTGGGCTATCAGTTTCTTTGCCACAGAGCAACCTGACCAGCACTACTTGCTCCGCTAATCGGCAGATCACTCATGTAACCGAGTATGCACCCTAGTGGGGAGAGATCCAGATTTACTTTGTATACGGTGTTGACTAATGAGTGCACATCTATCCAATATCTGCTTAGTTTGGGGCATCTCCACATCATGTGTATTAACCCCACTCTTTGGATCTATACATAGCGGGTTATCCCTTACTCCTAGGTCATGCGGGAACGTTGGAGTGCGATATACTCTGTAATAGATGTAGTTGTGACAGCCTATGCAACGATAGTTTAGAGGTCATAACTAGAATCCACAATGGGCTGGACAATCTGCTTCCCATTTCTTTTTGATGGTCAGTGGGTTTTGTAAATGTAGTTTTCTTTGTAGTTATTCATACATCGTAGATATTACCCCCACGGTGGTGGAAGATGTACTAATATTGTCAGCCACAACAAAAGTGGGACATTTTTATCTCTGGCCACAGACTATGATAAGCGTGCCTGAGCTGTAAGTATTGGTAAAGTTGTCAATGTCCGTTTCCATCAGTATCTGGGAGAGCCGCTCTCTGCATTTCCTTTTTCACCCATCAAATCCTGTTAGTTTGCTAAGCTCTGGTAGCCATGCAGTATCCCATATTGGGGTATACTGTGTACATCCCAAGATCCCCTCCATGTCCCTAGTCACCATGTTTTATGCATGAGTGAGCGCAAGGAAGGTGCAGGCATTAAGTTTAAAATCATTTCTTTCCAGGGTTTCTAGTAAACGCATTCCGTCAAAATAGTTTAAGGATTTGAAAGCTAGCTTCTTGTTCTTCTGTCTCCCACCTCCTAAGATTTTGCATCTGTGCAGCTAGAAAGTATGCCATAGGATTAGGTCAAGCCAGGCCTTTCTCCTCCTTTGGGTTATGGAGCATCTCCAATTTTATTTGGGCACATTTTGACAAAAAAAAAAAAAAAAGGCGCACTTTTCAGATTTTTACAATAAAACGAAAGAAAGTTTTTATATTATTAGTCTCCATAGGGATCTTTAACTTGCGGTTATCTGATTGCTTCTAGAGTATAATGCAATACTATGGTATTGCATTGTACTATATTTTAAAAGCCTGCCTATTAAACAAGCACATACTTAAGAGGCAAATGATCATGGCAGACTGGGAACTTTCAGAAGTCCTCAATCTGCCACAATACCTGGACAGCACCCCGTAATCTTACCACGGCAGGGCCATTTGGGACAGAAGTGCTGCCGTCAAAACATTTAAGCTAGGAGGGTTGTAACGTGGAATTAAACTCGACACCGTTTGATGCGAGTGGCCTATAGTAGTGAATGAAATAAGGAGGTCTGGTGTCGGAAAGTCAGAACTAAAAATAATTTAAAGGCTAGGATTCTTGTGGGAATTGCACTAGAACGATAGGAAGGAATCTCTTTAGAGAAGCAATAGTACCCTGGAAGGTAAGGATTGTCAGAAGAACAAGGTTCAGGATACTACTAGTATAGGTACTACTGTGCCATCCAGCTGGCTGGAAGGACTCCCAGAAGAATGGGGTTGCCTCTAGGCTGAATGTCTGCAACTCAAACCACATATAATATTCAGTACCAGCGCTGAGCAGTATCAACATACTAAGAAGAACAGTTCAAAAAGGAAAGAGCAATATGCCATCCAGAAATGATCCTCCCAGGGAAAGCAAAAAGGCAGATACTTGAAGCATTGCCGAAAACGAGAACTACAGAAACCTAAATACTCCCCCTCCTGGAAGATCTAATGATGCTATGGGGGGCTTGACTTTGAGAAGCCAGAAGAGTGTAGTAGGTATATGGTAACCTGCTCTGTGCAAAGGGGAACAGTTGTCTGGGACCGGCCAGAACGGTGTGGTTATGAAGATATTCGGGGGCAGGACCATGTTAGATAAGGTCTTGCTATGAACCATGGTTTATGGAAGGTGATGAGACAACTTGAACCTCCTGGGATTGTAAAGGTATGTTATGTAGTCTGTAGAGGAGCAGCTATTCTGACCATGGATTCTGCTACTGAAATAGGTGGTAACAGATCAGCCTGAACGCTGACATTGCTTAATCGTATCAGAACAAGGACAAGAAAAGTTTGTTTTACTATCATCGCATTCAGAGACTCCTAGAATTTCCCCCTCCTCCTACCCCCCAAAAGGTGCTGCAAGGTGGGTTTTTTTGGCAGAGAAAGACGACCTTTTTAATGTTAGCATTTGGTGATTTACATGACTGATTGCTTTCTATCCTGAGGAATGCAAAATTAAAAGGGGTCTGTACAACCAACCAATGACCTATTCTCAGAGTAAGTCATCAATAGTTGATTGGCAAGGGTCTGCTGCCAATGATCCCACCGGTAAGCTGATCCTTTGGCCCACTGTCAGTGCGGTAGGGTCAGATGTGGTCATCGCTGGTTGTTATTGGTCCAGTTCTGACAATAATGAGGAGCAGGTAGTGCATTGATGTCAATAAGAGTGAAGCCAGTTGTTACATTTTCTCCCGTGACCACTGATGACGACATCTGGCCCTACTGCACTGATATTGGGCCAGACAATCAGCTAATTGGCAGGGATCCTAGGCAATGGATCCTTGTCTATCAACTACTGATGACCTATACAGATGCTAGTTCATCAGTTAGAAGAGCCCGGAATACAGCTTAACTACCCCAGTATCCTGAAAAATAAGACCTACTCCAAGCATAAGCCCTAGCATGATTTTTCAAGATGCAGAATGATTTTGCAAGATTTGAAGATGCTTGAAATATAAGCCCTACTCCAAAATTCAGCCCTGTTTACAGTTAATAAAAAAAGTCAATTTGAATAGTGACCAGGCAGCTATACATGTAAAAAAGTGAAATCTTTGGGAGCAAAAAAGTAACATAAGACCCAGTCTTATTTTCAAGAAAACAGGGTATATTGGCCAGGTCTCTTAGATATTTTTTCCACGGCATTCATTGTGTAGGTTACATTATGTGGATTTTTTTTTTTAAACCACAAGAGTAATCACCAATGAAAATACTAAATTCTTGATTTTTTCTTACATACCAAGGCCGGAGTCACACAAGCGCATGCGCATTTGCACATCAGCCATTGCGTATTTGGGTGTGCAACAGCAGTTTACTGTAGTTTTGCACATGCAAGTTATGTGCAATTGTATACACAGGAAAAATGGGGGGCTGGGGGAAGGGGGGGGGGGGGGGGGGGGTCACATCCCGCTGTCAGAATCCAACCCAGCTGACTGCATTCGGCCTTTGGCTTCCATGGCCCCATCCCTGTCCTCTGGTGCCGAAATCAGACGATTTCTGTAGCCAATCAGAAGCCACAGTGACGACCTGGCATCATGATGGCTAGGCCTCATAGGCAATCTTCAAGTCTTTGGATGCCATAACAACCCAATGGCACGCTTCGGTCCTCTCCCTTTGTCAGCCTTTTATTTGCCATGGTTGCATGGACGATGGCATGCAAAGAGTTAAATGGCTGGGGTCAGAGGTTTCTCAACTCCCAGCCAATAGAGCTGGAACCTGGCTGTCAGACAGCTGGGCCCCCACTTATAATGGCACAGGCCTTATTACAATGCACTGCAAAAAAAGGCATAAGTATCAGAATAAGACCCAATAGGGAGCACAAAAAAAAAAAAAGAAACATATTGATGGTCTTCAGAGCAGCTCTTCCCACAGGCCCACACATTCAGTACATGCACAGCCAATCATATACTGACCTCTTGAAGAGCCATTATGGCCTGACTCTGCCATAGGTATGGCACGCCGCAGGTATGTTTCATACACACTTGTCTCACCTGCAGGAATTAAATGGTAAAAGATTTGTCTTACTGATCACTGAAAATAGAAGAGTGAAAGGAGCAGCCGCAGAGAGCAAGTCCACTCACCGCCCGGGCGAAAGGAGCTTTGGGCAGTAGCAATTTGGTAGATTTCTGATATTTCCTTATGTCAATTAAGGCCTTGTCTCCTGGGCGGTGGCGTTGTCGTCTAGGTGGTTCACGTTCACCTCCACCTTCACCTTTATCGTCCCTTGCTTCTTGTCTCCCTTAAAAAGAAATAAAGCGCAGCTGAACATGAAGCTTCCTGTAACTGCCACTAGGCGAAGATCACTGTATACATAATCACACTTTGAGGGGCATCATTACTTTAACCCCTTCATGACATGGCCTATTTTGGGCTTAAGGACAACAATTTTTGGCGGATTTTCTTCTCAGTTTATCCAAAGTCATAACTTTTTTATTTTTCCGTCAACGCGGCCGTATGAGGGCTTGTTTTTTGCGTGGCGAACTGTAGTTTTTAATCGGCGTCATTTTTGGGTACATAGACTATATTGTAAAACTTTTTTTTTATGATAGCAGGGAGAGAAAACGCATCAATTCTGCCATAGATTTTTTTTATTACAGCGTTAATCATGCAGCATAAATGAGACATTCCCATTTTTTCTGCGGACCGGTACGGTTACAACGATACCAAAAATTTTTCATTTTTTTTAGGTTTTCCCACTTGTCTGCAATAAAAACCCTTTTTTTTGGAAATCTTTTTTCTATTCTAAATTGCTGCATTCAAAGTCCTGTAACTTTTTTATTTTTTGATGTACGGAGCTCTATGAGGGCTTATTTTTTGTGAGACGAGCTGTAGTTTTTACTGGTACCATTTTGGGGTACATACGGCTTTTTTGATCACTTATTGCGTTTTTAGTGAGGCAAAATGCTAAAAATTAGCATTTTGCCTCAGTTTTTTAGTGTTTCTTTTCCGTGCACAGTCAAAAGCATGAGCAACTTATCGTAGGCGTCGTTACGGACGCGACAATACCAAATATGTGGGGTTTTATTTTTTTTTTACCTTTTTTAATGCTAATCTGAGAAAAAGCATAAAAAAGTTTTTTTTTTACTCTTTTTAATCTTTGCTTTTTTTTTTTATACTGTTTGTGTCCCTCTGAGGGACTTTAACCACGGCCCTGATGATCGCTGTCATAAGGCATGGCAGAGCTACTGCTCTGCCATGCCTTATCGCTTATACAGCGATCATAGGCATAGGCAATACAGGACGCCAGTGTCTGGCGTCCTGTTACCATGGTGACAGGCCGGGCTCTCGCGATGTGTCTGGCGTCCTGTTACCATGGTGACAGGCCGGGCTCTCGCGATGTTATCGCGAGAGCCGGCCGGAGACACAGACGGAGTCTGTTCCCCCTGTGAACTCTTTCCCTGCCGCAATCTACTTAGATCGCAGCAGGGAAGGGGTTAACAGCAGGGGGCGCATCTCCGATGTCCCCCCCCCCTCGCTGTTGCAGTGGGATCACGGATAGCGCGGGACCACATATGATCCCGCGCTATCTCCAAGACGTAAGTTTACGTCCTGTTGCGGGAAGTACCAGGCTGCCAGGACGTAAACTTACGCCCTGCAGCGGGAACGGGTTAAGGGAGGCACAGAGGCGTGGCTGAAAAGATCGCCAATAGGAGAAATGCACGGATTGTCAGTCTTTTTATTCTTTAAAAGTTAGGAGGTCTGTGCAAAAAAAGGAGTAATAGTTGAATCACGGTGCTACTTACTCTGTGGGGATTGAGGAGGAGCCTGTGGAGCAGCTGCAGACCGCCTCTTCGGATTTTTCGATTTTCTTCTATGAGAGGCGCTGCTCCAGGGCCCCGTGCTGCTCGAAGGCCCCGCGCTGCTCGAAGGCCCCGCTCGGCTCGAAGGCCCCGCTCGGCTCGAAGGCCCCGCTCGGCTCGAAGGCCCCGCTCGGCTCGAAGGCCCCGCGCTGGTTGTCGGTCTCATGATGAAAGAATTGCTTCCAATAGACACAATCTGCATAGCAAATTAAAAGAATTAAAAGGAGTATTCCCATTTCAGGAATCCTATTTCAAATTGCAAAACATTGCACTCACCCATAAGAGGTTTATTTCCGAATTTCGTCATATCCAGACATTGCACCTATTGTTTTCTCTGCCCTCTGGTTGTTTACTGCTTGCTACCAGGGAAACCAACCACCTCTTCTAGAAGAAGCAGGTTTCATCATTAACACAGAAGGGGGTTCTTTTCTGTAAAAGCAGTGAGACTGTGGAACTCTCTGCCCGAGGACGTGGTGATGGCAAAATCCATAGAGACGTTTGAGAGGGGACTAGATGTCTTTTTAGAGCGCTATGATATTACAGGATGATATTACAGGATATAGACATTAGGTGACCAGCGGGTTGTTGATCTGGAGGGGGTCTGGGAGTCCGGTAGGAACTATCAAAGGTTGATCCTAGCGTCCTCTGCTATATCTTTCCATAGAAGAGGTGGTCCGTTTCCCTGGCTATGAGCTGTTAACCATCAGAAAGCAGAGGAATCAATATCTGCCTATGTCATGTGGCTAGTGCGAGATCAGAAAAGATCTCGCGCTATCCAGTAGCGGGAGCCGCCTGTCACTGATAGCCAGCCTCCAGACATAACAGCGGGGGTGGGGGTGTGGGGGGGGTGGCGTTTGTTATTTCCCGCTGTCTACGTAGATTGCAGCATGGGAAGGGTTCACAGAGGGAGCGCTCTCCCTTTGTGAGGTTATCAGGTTCTCGCTGGTTGCCATGGTAACAGGGCGCCACCTGCAGGCGTCCTTTATACCACTGCCCATGATCACTGTAAGAAGCGATAAGGCATTGCAGGAGAGAAGTCCTGCAATGCCTTATCATAGTGATCATCGGTGGTATGCTGCAAGTCCCTCATAGGGACAAAAAGAAAAAGTTGTAGAAAAACAAGAAAAAAAAAACAACAAACAACAACTTGTGCTTTTTTCATATTAGCATAAAAAATAAATTAAAAAAGAAAGAGAACTTAATCTCAAATATTTGGTATCGCTGTGTCCGTAAGGACACATACAATAAATGGACTCCTTATATAGTAAAGTTTCCGTTTTTTTGGATAGGGTGCTTAGGGAATTTTCGGTCAAGGCTAGATCTTATATAAAAGACACCACCGATTTTTTGACAAAATTGCGTGACGTAGATATTCTACCTAATTCCATCCTAGGATCCTTTGACGTTGTTGCGCTATATACCAACATTAGAGATGAGCGAACGTACTCGGATAAGCACTACTCGTCCGAGTAATGTGCTTTATCCGAGTACCTCCCCGCTCGTCCTGAAAGATTCGGGACGCGCTGCGGAGCGGGGAGCTGCAGGGGAGAGCGGGGAGGAACGGAGGGGAGATCTTTCTCTCCTCCTCTCCCGCCCGCTCTCCCCTGCGACTCACCTGTCAGCAGCGGAGCGCCCCGAATCTTTCAGGACGAGCGGCGAGATACTCGGATAAAGCAAATTACTCGGACGAGTAGTGCTTATCCGAGTACGTTCGCTCATCTCTAACCAACATCCAACACGAGGCAGGTCTTGAGGCGGTCCGCTCCTTTTTTAATGAGTCTGACTTTGACAATGCAAGGATGCAGTTTATACTGACATTGTTAGAGCTCATTTTGACCAACAATTGCTTCATGTACGGTGAGAGCTATTATAAACAGCGGCGGGGAACCGCAATGGGGACGAACGTAGCCCCGACATATGCTAACCTGTACATGACGCATTTTGAAGAAACGAGTGTATACACATCTACGCATTGGTCTAAAGTACGATTCTGGACAAGGTACATTGACGACATTTTTTTGATTTGGGACGGCACCGAGGCGGAATTGCAACTTTTCCATGACGAGTTGAATGATGTTCACTCTGACTTGAAATTCACGCTCACCCAATCAAATGAAAGGGTCCAATTCCTTGATGTTATGATATATAAGGAGGGAGGGACCCTTAAAACAGACCTGTATATAAAGGACACCGACAGAAATAGTCTGTTATACAACAGTTGTCACCCACCTAAAATGCGTGACTCTTTACCCTGGAGCCAACTACTGCGGGTACGCAGGATAGTGGTGGACGAGCATGTAGACCACAGGCTTAATGAAATGCATCAGAAGTTTAGAGCCAGAGGATATCCGGAGCAGATTGTTAAGCCTCTGGTCACGAAAGCGCGTGACAAACGTGAAACCCTCCTCAGTGTTAGGCAAAGAGAAAAGACGATGACGCGTATTCCATACGTATCTACTTTCGGCCCCATGAGCGGACGTATAGCCAACATTTTGAGGAGACATTGGTCGATTTTGAACCAATGCCACCCCGAGGTGCTAGAATTTAAACATCCACCCCTCATGTCCTATCGACGTGGTCCTAATTTTAAAGATAAATTGGTGCACACGGTGAAAAGGACACAGATACAAACACAGAGGGTACTTGCGCCATCCAAATTGGGGAATTTTCCATGCCTTGGCTGCTCAAGCTGCAATAACATGACTAAAGGCAGCTCGTTTATACATCCTCGGACGGGAAAACGTTACCCGATTAGGTACAGATTTACGTGCAATGCTACTTACATCATTTACGTCATCACATGCCCGTGTGGCCTCATCTATGTAGGTGAGACTACAAAGGAATGTAAGACAAGAATATCGAAGCACAAGAGTACGATCCGCACAGAAAGAGCTGACGTACCAGTAGCCAAACACTTTGTAGATTTCCACCACGCCATAAGCCAACTTAAGTTCCAAATAATAGGTTGTGAGCCATTGAACAGCAGAGGCGGTGATAGGGAGAAATGTTTAAAGCATAGGGAAGCTAAGTGGATCTTTGAATTAAATGCACTACAACGAAATGGTTTGAACTTAGAATATGATCCTTTACCATTTCTTTGAATATTGATCCATCCTATCTGTATTGATTTTAATTTTTGGTTTTTTGTCCCCACAGATCATGCACCGCCACCGCTGCTGTGTCCACAACCTGGTTCATTCTTCATTAGTTTATTGCAACATTACTCTGTCTGACTCCCGCTGAATACAGTGAAATTTTGGGGGAACACACAGTCTGAATATATTAATATAAAGAATGTATCTGGTGCTAATAAAGCATGTTTGTAATAAAGTACTTATTTGTATTTAATGAAATTAGCAATGTAGGCTGGTTTCTGTGACACTATCCTATACGGAGATATGTTGTTTTGCTGCAGACACTTTCTGCAATGTCTATCAAACATAGATTATTACTATTATCATCCCGTTATGCTGTATTTATAACGTTGAGCTATATAGAATGAAGATTGCCGGTGATCACTATGGATACGGCCCGCTACGGCTACAGTTATGACTGCAGGCTAACGAATCCATATAGGAGGCATCGCGGGGTTTGTGTTCCGATGCTGCCATGGCAGCGTAGGACACTATCGGGAGACGCTCCGCTGTATAGGAAGGCTTGCGGGGTGTGTGCTGCCATGGCAACGCGGGACACTATCGGGAGACGCTCCGCTGTATAGGAGGTTTCGCGGGGTTTGTGTTCCGATGCTGCCATGGCAACGCAAGATACTATCGGGAGGCGCTCCGCTGTATGGGAAGTCTTGCGGGGTGTGTGCCGATGCTGCCATGGCAACGCAAGACACTATCGGGAGAAGCTCCGCTGTATAACTCCAAACGCATGCGCAGT
Organism: Eleutherodactylus coqui; assembly: GCF_035609145.1. Classification (NCBI taxonomy): domain Eukaryota; kingdom Metazoa; phylum Chordata; class Amphibia; order Anura; family Eleutherodactylidae; genus Eleutherodactylus; species Eleutherodactylus coqui. Next base: position 54,008,198 of record NC_089846.1, on the reverse strand, counting down.
CCCGAGCTAACGATGTCAGAGTGACTGATGATGCACTTGGATAGCGCGACGCCTGCTGATGACGTCGGACGCCTTTCTTCAACGAAGGAAGATGAGCTGGTTGTGGAACAGCGTGGAGGACGGCACCTGCATGATCTACAGGTGTAAGTGGGTGTTTTTTAATTATGTGTTGTCTGTGGATTGGTGGAGGTTTATATAAATTCCGTGTATGTGTTATATGGTTTTTATGCACTTGAAAAAGACCCTCTGTCGGGTCGAAACGTCGTGCGTTTTACTGGATGTGTTGAATACAATAAAGAGGCATCCACTGATGCGCTTTTAAAGAAAAATTATCCATCTCTGGCGCTGCTCACTACTTCTTTATGAATTGATGACCTTTGAGGAGCCAAGGGAGTCGGATCCTCCTGCATGAGCTTTTGCGCACTATTTCCTGTTCCCTCCCATTATTGTGGTTGAATCCAACAGAGTGCTGCCGCAACTTTGATTACATACAATAAAAGGAACACGCTTCTTGTCGTGCCTGGCAAAAAGTGTAAAAAAAAAAACTGATGCAAAAATGCTAATTTTTAGCATTTTACCTCCCCCCAAAAAAAGCAGTAAGTGATCAAAAAAAGCTGTATGTACCCTAAAATGGTACCAATAAAAACTACAGCTTGTCTCGCAAAAAAATAAGCCCTCACAGAGCTCCATCCGTGGAAAAAACAAGACCTCATACGGCCGCGTCAACGGAAAAATATAAAACTTATGGCGTTTGAAAAATGGAGATGAAAATCCGCAAAAAATCGTTCCGTTCTTAAGCCCAAAATAGGCAATGTCCTTAAGGGGTTAAGAATGACTTACCGGGTAGCCTAAGCTCATACAAAACCATCTCCAAGTACCTTTAGGCTGGGTTCTCACAGGGCGTATTCCCGTTGGAAATCTCACGGGTAGGTCGCAGCGGAAAACCGCAAGATTTCCGACGGGAAAGCGCTGCTTCAAAACCCACAGGTTTTGGAGCCGCAGCGCCGGCTTTGCCGCGACGGATTCGCTGTCCCATGTGGACAAGATTTCTGAGAAATCTGGTCCACATGGCTGGTTAATCCCACGATTAGCTGCCGCAGGTGGATTCTAGACGGAACTTCCGTGGGAAATCCGCCCTGTGTGAACCCAGCCTAACAAGACAATTCCAGTTCTGCTGTGCAGAAGTGAAAAACCTTTGACTTCTGGCCGTTGCTACACAGCAGGGGTAGAAACACAGGGAACCATCACACGGATTACTCCGCCATGACGTGGAATCAGCAAGTCAGTCTGCTTAAAGCGACCCTCCGGTGCTAGGACAAGGTTTTGTCCACAGTTGGAAGGAGGTGGGCAATATTACCTGCCATTCTTTTTTGCCAATGTCACCCCAAACCACTGGTTTTGGGTTAAAAAAAAAGCGATCCATCCATACAAGTTTGGCGGCACACAGATAGCAGTGATTTTGCGGTAGTTAAAGTAACAGTGGAGTCCAAGCCTTATAGGCTGACTGTCCCCATACTGACGGGTTATGATGACGAGACACATCAACAGCGACAATCGGAAGAACACGATGACATCAACAGCAAGAGTAAAGAAACTGCCGGATGTCAGCAAGTACCGGTATTGGTAAGTATACTGCAGTAACTCCTACAACAGACGCTTGGGGGGAGATCAATTATCAGAACCGCAAAAAAATCAATCATCTGTTAAATACCGCAGGAATAAAAGAACTTCCTGCAGGAGATCGGGCGGTGAATGTGGCATCATTAACGGCTCTGCGGGGTCATGATAAAGAAAGGACACAAATCTGTGGGGACCACAGTGCTGACTTCATGGGCCTCAAGAACATCTCCTCCTGGATCCCCCTCACTGTAACTAGGGGGAGATATTGAATGGACTACTGCCAGGAGTTATAGTCCTGCAGTAACAGAAGTCCGCTAATATACAGCATCTTGATTGTTAATCTAGTGTGTGCAGAGCGACACCTGCTGGTCAGAGGGTACTCTTGGTCCAGAGAAAAATGTAATGTATAAAAATAAAAAAAAAATAAAAAAGATAAAAATTGATGCTAAGCAAAAATGGAGCAGATGCCCTGAGTAACCAAAATGCAGTTTTCATTAATAACCCCTTCCTGCTATAGGATATACAGTTATGTCCCACGGGGGTTGGGGTATGTATGAAGAGAGATAACGGGGCGACCTCTTCATACAGCACGGGCACTAGCCGTGCGGCTGATCTGCACCATTAACGCTTTAAATACTGCTGTTGCAGGGAGCTGTACAGGTGTCATGGCAGTCCCCTCGACTGAAATGCCCAAAGGCCATATTAGACTGCCCATCACGCCGTCCCCATGGGGTGGCTTGAAAGACTGCCTTTCAGATCACCGTATGATGCACTGCTGTGGCATTACATCATACTGTAGGAGCGATCAAAGCATCACTAGTTTTTATCCCAAAGCAATGTATTATTTACCCCGCACAGTGAACATCACCTGAGAAAAGACAGGAAAAAAAAAAAAAAAATTAATAATGAACGCCAGAAATGCATCGTTTTTGGTCACCCTGTCTTCTGTCTTCCGTGGAATTTCCACCGCTAGCAGCCTGCATAGGATTGCGTTAACAAAACGCAATCCTATGCAGAAGGCTGCGATTTGGCAGCGCGAAATCTCACACGGCAAACAAGTCGCGGCACGCTCCATTTCTGAAATGTCACTCACCCGCTGCCGGTCTGCGGCAAGCCGGCACATCAAACAGCCGGAGCCGCGGGCGAGTACGCGCTGGTCCCTGTATTCCAAAATGGTACTAACAAACTAAAGGACATCTCACAAAAAGAATATAAAAAGCAATAAAATTTTATTGTTAAAAAAAAAAAAGTTTAATCACCCCTTTTGCCATATCAATAATAATGGAAAAAAATTCTAAATCCTAAAAGGAAAAAAAAAAAAAAAAAAAAAAAAGAAGAAAGAAACACAACATTTGTAACGCCACGTATGTAAAAGTCCGATCTATCAAAGTAGTGCATTATTTACCGTACACGGTGAACGGCGTTTGAAAAAAAAAAAAAAAACAATTAAATAAATAAAGAACGCCAAAAATGCACTAACTCACCCCGTCTCCCAGAAAAAAAGAAAAAAAAAACAACAAAACACTAAGGGCTTACAGATAGTCCCCGACTTGCGAACATTCCAGTTACGAATTTCGCTACATACGAACTATCTGTTCTGCTATGGCAGTACATCATACTGTGCAGGGAGCGGGCAGGCTTTTATCAAGCCTGTCCGGTCAGATCGCAGGACACTGCGGTTGCTAAGCAGCCGGGGGCCTTCTGAAAGGCCCTAGGGCTGTCTATGCAGGGCGCTTGATGGGCACTCTGCATAGGCAGCCCTGGGGCCTTTCAGGAGGTCCCCGGCTGCCTAGCAACCGCACAGCGTCCCGCGATCTCATCATGGGACGCTGTACGGGCCTCCTGAACGTCGGGTGCCAGCTGTTTCTTACAGCGGGCACCCGGCGGCAGCAGTTCCGACGAGCTGCTCGTCAGAACTGTTAACACTCTAAATACCGCTGTCAGAGCGGTATTTAAAGTGTTAACAGTTCTGACAAGCGGCGCGGCTCCTCGGAACTGCTGCCGCCGGGTGCCCGCTGTAAGAACAGCCGGCACCCGACGTTGTATGGAGCGGGATCCACCCGCGATCCCGCTCCATACTACCATTTGTTCGGACATGCGAACAAAATGGACTTGCGAACAGGCTCCTGGAACGGAACCTGTTCCCAAGTCGGGGACTACCTGTATTTAGACCAGTGGTCCCCAACCTTTTTGGCACCAGCTTCAAGCAAGACCATTTTTCCCCCCCTCCCAGCACACACATAGGGCAGCATATCTCCCCCCCAGTAAATAGACAGCCCCCACCCCTCAGTAATTAGCAGCCCCTCCCTCTGTAATAAGTAGCTCCCACCCCCAGAAATAGGCAGCCCCCCCCCCCCGGTAATAGGCAGCCCCTCCCCCCCCCCCCCCCGGTAATAGGCAGCCCTTCCCCCCCCCCCCCCGGTAATAGGCAGCCCCTCCCCCCCCGGTAATAGGCAGCCCCTCCCCCCCCCCGGTAATAGGCAGCCCTTTCCCCCCCCCCCCGGTAATAGGCAGCCCTTTCCCCCCCCCCCCCCCCCCAATAGGCAGCCCTTTCCCCCCCCCCCCCCCGGTAATAGGCAGCCCCCCCCCCCCGGTAATAGGCAGCCCTTTCCCCCCGCTAATAGGCAGCCCCCCCCCCCCCCCCCGCTAATAGGCAGCCCCTTCCCCCCCCCCCCCCCCGCTAATAGGCAGCCCCCAACCTGTAATAGGCAGCCCCCCAACCCATATACTTACCTCCTCCTTGCTGTCAGCATCGCTCTCTCTCTGCTTGCCCTCCCCCCCCCCCGCTAATAGGCAGCCCCTTCCCCCCCCCCCCCCGCTAATAGGCAGCCCCTACCCCCCCCGCTAATAGGCAGCCCCTTCCCCCCCCCCCCCCAATAGGCAGCCCCTCCCCCCCCCCCAATAGGCAGCCCCTTCCCCCCCCCCCCCCCCGCTAATAGGCAGCCCCTTCCCCCCCCCCCCCCGCTAATAGGCAGCCCCTTCCCCCCCCCCCGCTAATAGGCAGCCCCTTCCCCCCCCCCCGCTAATAGGCAGCCCCTTCCCCCCCCCCGCTAATAGGCAGCCCCTACCCCCCCCCCCCCGCTAATAGGCAGCCCCTACCCCCCCCCCCCCCGCTAATAGGCAGCCCCTCCCCCCCCCCCGCTAATAGGCAGCCCCTCCCCCCCCCCCCCGCTAATAGGCAGCCCCTTCCCCCCCCCCGCTAATAGGCAGCCCCTTCCCCCCCCCGCTAATAGGCAGCCCCTTCCCCCCCCCGCTAATAGGCAGCCCCTCCCCCCCCCCCCGCTAATAGGCAGCCCCTTCCCCCCCCCGCTAATAGGCAGCCCCTCCCCCCCCCGCTAATAGGCAGCCCCTCCCCCCCCCCGCTAATAGGCAGCCCCTCCCCCCCCCCCGCTAATAGGCAGCCCCTCCCCCCCCGCTAATAGGCAGCCCCTCCCCCCAATAGGCAGCCCCTCCCCCCAATAGGCAGCCCCTCCCCCCCAATAGGCAGCCCCTCCCCCCAATAGGCAGCTCCTCCCCCCCAATAGGCAGCCCCTCCCCCCCAATAGGCAGCCCCTCCCCCCCCAATAGGCAGCCCCTCCCCCCCCAATAGGCAGCCCCTCCCCCCCCAATAGGCAGCCCCTCCCCCCCCAATAGGCAGCCCCTCCCCCCCCAATAGGCAGCCCCTCCCCCCCCAATAGGCAGCCCCTCCCCCCCCCAATAGGCAGCCCCTCCCCCCCCCAATAGGCAGCCCCTCCCCCCCCAATAGGCAGCCCCTCCCCCCCCCAATAGGCAGCCCCTCCCCCCCCCAATAGGCAGCCCCTCCCCCCCCCCAATAGGCAGCCCCTCCCCCCCCCCAATAGGCAGCCCCTCCCCCCCCCCCAATAGGCAGCCCCTCCCCCCCCAATAGGCAGCCCCTCCCCCCCCAATAGGCAGCCCCTCCCCCCCCAATAGGCAGCCCCTCCCCCCCCCAATAGGCAGCCCCTCCCCCCCCAATAGGCAGCCCCTCCCCCCCCCATAGGCAGCCCCTCCCCCCCCCAATAGGCAGCCCCTCCCCCCCCCAATAGGCAGCCCCTCCCCCCCCCCAATAGGCAGCCCCTCCCCCCCCCCAATAGGCAGCCCCTCCCCCCCCCAATAGGCAGCCCCTCCCCCCCCCAATAGGCAGCCCCTCCCCCCCCCAATAGGCAGCCCCTCCCCCCCCAATAGGCAGCCCCTCCCCCCCCCAATAGGCAGCCCCTCCCCCCCCCAATAGGCAGCCCCTCCCCCCCCAATAGGCAGCCCCTCCCCCCCCCATAGGCAGCCCCTCCCGCCCCCAATAGGCAGCCCCTCCCCCCCCCAATAGGCAGCCCCTCCCCCCCCCAATAGGCAGCCCCTCCCCCCCCCAATAGGCAGCCCCTCCCCCCCCCAATAGGCAGCCCCTCCCCCCCCCAATAGGCAGCCCCTCCCCCCCCCAATAGGCAGCCCCTCCCCCCCCCCCAGTAATAGGCAGCCCCCACCCCCCCCAGTAATAGGCAGCCCCTTGCCCTGCAATAAGCTGCCCCCCCCCCCCAGTAATAGGCACCCACCCCTCCCTCCCCCCCCCCCCCCCCCGTAATAGGCAGCCCCCAACCTGTAATAGGCAGCCCCCCAACCCATATACTTACCTCCTCCTTGCTGTCAGCATCGCTCTCTCTCTGCTTGCCCTGTCCTCAGTGTGCAGCCCGGAACGCTTCCTCCCGAAGTCTTCTCCTGTGGAACTAATGAGCAGGGGACTCGGTGAGGAAGCGTTTCGGGCTGCACACGTTAGTGTGCGCCGGGATCAGCACGATGACCAGCGGGGAGCTGCGGCGCCCCCGCTGCTAATCACTTCAGCGGTGAGCGGCGTCGGCACGCTGCGAGCCTCTAAGGCCTCCTTCCCACGAGCGTGACGGGCTCCGCAGCGTAATATTCCGCTGTGAAGCCCGTCACGGCGCCCCCCAGAGCCCCTATACTTACCTGCGGGAGATAGCGTGAAATCGCTTCCCCGCCCACCACCGCCGCGTCACCGCTCGTCACCGCTCGTCACCGCCCACCGCTCTCGCGTCACCAGCCGTGTCACGTGACGCGGCCGGACCGCGTCATTTGGCGTCATATGACGCTCGGCGGTGGGCGGGAAAGCGTTTTTTCACGCTATCTCCCGCTGGTTACAGCGGGAGATAGCGTGAATGGACGGCTTCCATTGACTGCAATGGAAGCCGTCAGTGCGTACAGCCCGTCCTCACCCGCAGAAAATAGAGCATGCTGCGGGTGAGGACGGGAGAAATCGCGGTGCGTAATTCCGCGGTGGAATTACGCATCGTGAGCATGGAGCTATTAGGTTCAATAGAACCTAATAGCTGCGTGCAACGCAGCGGATTTTCGCCGCGAATTACGCGGCGGAAATCCGTTCGTGGGAAGGAGGCCTAACACAAGGCAGCGGGCCGGATTCGGCCCGAGAGCTTGTGTGTAGAGCAAAAGTTCCCGGCGGTGCCGCAGACCGGCGCTAGACACCTAACCGGCCCCGGTGGTTGGGGACCCCGATTTAGACGACTGTATATCGGCTCGGTTTTCAGGCCGAGCCGATATACGGAGTCCTTGTCTGCAGAAGGGGGGAGGATGGAAGAGCCGGGAGCGGAACTGAGCTCCCGCCCCCTCTCTGCCTCCCGCGGCGGGATTTCCCGCCACAAAATCTGCATAGGAGTGCATTACAATACGCACTCCTATGCAAACCGCGGCATGTCCTATTTCTGTGCGGGGCTCTGCGAGCCCCCACAGAAGCGCCACTCACCCGGCCGCCGGCTCCGGTCTGCGCATCCCGGCAGCCGGCACATGAAACAGCCGGGGCCGCCGGGCTCGGGTAAGTACGCGCTCCTCTCTGCAGGCGCTCGGGTCGGGTCCCGCGGCGAGAATTCTCACCACCGGATCCGACCCGCCCGTCTGCAGGCGGCCTAATTACCCGGAGAAAAAGTGCTGGTTGTTATGGTAAAAAAAAACATGAGACATTGATAATAACCCGGGAACGTAAACAAGAGTAGAGCATGTCCGCCAAGACGTAACCCCACCGCACCCACTAGGATCCCATGTAACCCACAGCCCACCCGCTCGGACCGCATGTAACCCCACAGCCCACCCGCTCGGACCGCATGTAACCCCACAGCCCACCCGCTCGGACCGCATGTAACCCCACAGCCCACCCGCTCGGACCGCATGTAACCCCACAGCCCACCCGCTCGGACCGCATGTAACCCCACAGCCCACCCGCTCGGACCGCATGTAACCCCACAGCCCACCCGCTCGGACCGCATGTAACCCCACAGCCCACCCGCTCGGACCGCATGTAACCCCACAGCCCACCCGCTCGGACCGCATGTAACCCCACAGCCCACCCGCTCGGACCGCATGTAACCCCACAGCCCACCCGCTCGGACCGCATGTAACCCCACAGCCCACCCGCTCGGACCCCATGTAACCCCACAGCCCACCCGCTCGGACCCCATGTAACCCCACAGCCCACCCGCTCGGACCCCATGTAACCCCACAGCCCACCCGCTCGGACCCCATGTAACCCCACAGCCCACCCGCTCGGACCCCATGTAACCCCACAGCCCACCCGCTCGGACCCCATGTAACCCCACAGCCCACCCGCTCGGACCCCATGTAACCCCACAGCCCACCCGCTCGGACCCCATGTAACCCCACAGCCCACCCGCTCGGACCCCATGTAACCCCACAGCCCACCCGCTCGGACCCCATGTAACCCCACAGCCCACCCGCTCGGACCCCATGTAACCCCACAGCCCACCCGCTCGGACCCCATGTAACCCCACAGCCCACCCGCTCGGACCCCATGTAACCCCACAGCCCACCCGCTCGGACCCCATGTAACCCCACAGCCCACCCGCTCGGACCCCATGTAACCCCACAGCCCACCCGCTCGGACCCCATGTAACCCCACAGCCCACCCGCTCGGACCGCATGTAACCCCACAGCCCACCCGCTCGGACCGCATGTAACCCCACAGCCCACCCGCTCAGACCCCACAGAAGTCACTGTTTACTGCATGGTGAACGCCGGGAAAACAAAACCTCCCCAAAGCTGCAAATTGCCTTTGCCCCCCATTTCACCTGGAGATTTGTAAACGTTCGCTACAACACAATAGCCGTCAGGCAGCCATGTCACCGGCGAGACAGAGCGACCAAGACAGGCTGGGAGCAGTAGTCCCACTAGGAAGCCCTCCGCCCCAGATTGTACCTTTCTGCTGCGCCACACTCCGTGTCTTCTCAGCTCAGTCTCGCTTTGAATTGAAGCATCCGGCCGCTTGCAGCCTGTGGTTACCTAGGTAACGGGGTGGCAATTCGGTCAGGCCAATAGCGGCGGGAAATTTTTTTTTTATTCAATATACTTTATTGTACAAAACAATAAGAAAAGCTCTAGCTGTTCCCGCTGCGTTGCCATGGTTATTGACTATGGGGTGCTTAGGAAAAGGGCGGCAGCAGTGAAAAATATTGTGGAGGATGACTTTTTAAAAAATTAAATGTAATGTATATGATTTTTCTGCTTAACCCCTTAGGGCTCTTTCACGTGAGCGCATGCGTTTGCACGCGCCTGCGCACAGCCTTTTTTGCGGAACACATTATGCTTTTTGTACACGGTTATCTGAGTATTTTATTGTACTTTTCCACCTGCATTCCGCTTCTATAGGGACCTTTAGTGCGCAGGAATAGGGCATGCTGCGTTTTTGCAAGACCGCAATACGTGCACCAAATACGGAAATGTGAACGAACCCTTTGAAATCAACGGGTTCTATCCTCTACATATTGCACACATACAAATACGCCCGTGTGAAGGAACCCTTGAGGGTGCAACAATTTTGGGGCATCGTACTCACTGCTTTTCAAAAGCCGTAAGTTTTTTTTTTCCAGTGAACACAGCCGTATGAGGACTCGTTCGTTGCGTGGCGGGCTGTACTTTTTATTGTAACCATTTTGGGGTACATAACTGTAGATCCTTTATTCATTTTGGGGGGAATACAATGAAAGGACACATAAACTCTTCCGTTTTTTTTAGTGTTCAGTATGCGGTATAAGGGCTCCTGTCCACGGACAGATTTGCATTGCGGAGTCCGGAGCAGGATTCCGCCTCTGGACTCCGCAGTAAATCCAGCCCCATAGCATGCAATGTAAAAACGCGAATTCCTGCCCACGAGCAGAAATTGATTGCGATTTTCCACTCATGGAGAAGACATCGCAGCATGCTGCGATTTTGTGCGGGCTATGCACTGACGATGTCCATTGGAAGCCGTCCGTCCCACAGCCATTCTGCAATCATCATTGAAGTCAATGGAAGTAGTCCAACCCGCGGTCCGTCCGCAATTGACAAGCCGCGGATTCTGCGGAAAAGGCAGGAGTTTAAAAACACTGTACTGTGCATGTCCGACGGCGGGCCATTGCGGACCATCCGCCGTACAGAAAAAGAAGACAGGTACGCAGGGTTGCTGGCCGCGGGCACGGGCGGATTCCATGCGGGATTCCCTATGCAGAATCCGTGTTTGTCTGTGTGCATTAGGCCAAAGACTGAGACCTTTCTTATTATCCCTGGATGGGGCCGTGCATAGGCTAGCTTTTTGCATGACAAGCTGTAGTTTTTTTGGTACCATTTTGGTACCATTACTTGCCAGCGTGCATTTTTACGCCGGTGCGAGGCGGTTTTTTCTCACAAAAATCACTTCAGTAAAGGAGCAATCCTCCGGCGCGGACGGCTACCGTTGAAGTCAATGGAAGCCACTGATCCGCGGGAACAGCAGGAGTTTAAAAAAAATCTGTACTGCCCATGTCCGTAGTCGAACCGTGCGAACCATCTGCAGTACAGTGAAACTGAAAGAAGACAGGTTCGCGCAGAAGCAGGCGAAGAAGGCCACCTGCACACAGGTATGCAGGGTGAACCGCCGCGATCAGGGCCGGATTGTGTGCGAGATTCCACAGGCGGAAATTCTGACCTGCTGTGTGCATGAGGCCGTAGTTCTCATGTCCACATGCGGGTCGGATTCCACATGCGGGAGCCCGCAGCGGAATCCGCCCCTGCCCGAGGACCCTGTGTACCTGTCCGGGTCTTCTTTTTTCTCTACTGCGGATGTGTGCATACGTGCCGGCCAGAGCACATGCGCAGTAGAGTTTTGTTTTTTTTCAAACTCCTGCTTTGCTGCGGAGTCCACGGTCCATCTGCCAATTTAATAGCGGATGGGCCGCGAATCGGACGGCTTCCATTGACTTCACTGTAAGCCGTCCGCATGGAATCCGCACTAAAATGGAGCGTGCTGAGATTTGTTTTCCACACCAAAAGATCTGCCAAACAAATCTGCATGCTTTAACTCAGCTGCGGACGCTCATGCTTCCCTATGAGCGGTTTGGATTGCGGATCTAATTGTATTACATGAATGAACATTCATCGGTCAGCTGATCATCACCATGGCGGTACTCTGACTGGGGTGGGGTTATGCATGGTTGGTACACTTAGAGGGTCTGTTATGGAGGAATGACAGCGCTCACTCAGAAAGGAGCATGGGGAAAACTTTTCGGGTGCCTTCACACTTGTGATCGCGATATCGCTGCATTTTATTAACGCAAATGTCAATAGGACTTTGTTAAAAAGGCATTGCACAAAAATCGCAAAGCACAAACTTGCGATTTTTGTGCAATGCGTTTTTAACAAAGTCCTATTGACATTTGCATTAACTGTCAATAAAAAGATTGCATCCTTGACAGGCGCTATCCTACGGATAACGGTGATCGCGAAAAAGTTAAATAAAGTTAAAGTTTCACCTCCCCTCATTGATCGGATCCATGAGTTGAGATGAAAATAGTCACCCCCATCCTCCGCGATGTCTCGCGGTGATCTGTTCCTTTCAGGACCTGACGTCGTTCTCTGTGCATACGCCCCTGATGTCATACATCGGCCGCGTGCTCAGAAGGGCTTGCGCCCCGGAAAATTTAAAATCCCTTTACTCCTGACTTGCATGTGTAGCCGGAGCAGAGAGATATCACCGGTTACCGCTGTATGCGGTTCCTGGTCACATGATCGCTGTTACCCAATGGATAACAGTAATCATTTAAAGTTTAAAAAAAAGTTTTAAAAAAGTTTATGTTTCATCTCCCCTCATGGATCATATCCGTGAGGGGAGATGAAATTACGTACCAACGGCGCCCAGATTTACTCATGGACCTCACCCCGGCTTCTGCGCATGCGCCCCCGTCGCAAAGATGACAGAAGCATGCGCAAAAGCCGCAGCTTACCAGGGTAATTTAAAATCTCCCTGCTCCTGACTACCAGATGTAGCCGAGAGGAATTTCCCCGTACTTACATCATGAGCGCATGAACGGTCTGACTCCTCTATTTTTCCATACACAGTCTTCTCATGACTCCAGTTTTGAGATTTTTTATTAGAGAAAAATTGACACATACTATAAATCATCGCTGTGTTGATGATGAGAATCAGAGCATATGGCCGCCCCGCGGAGGAGCAGATAATGTACCGTACGGTTATGACAAGCACAGTCCAGCAGGCATTGGTAGCATTGTCTTCTGTATGGCAAAGCGGTTCCATGTTTTATTTGGCGGCAGAAGCAGGTTTTGTAGCATTCGGTATAATTAGTAGGCATGAAGCTGATGGTTTGTGGATTGGTATGAGGTGACCCCCTTTTTTGGTTATTCCGTGTACATTAGTTGAACAGTCTCTTCCACCAGATCGAAACAAGTTATAGTCTCTTTCAGAACGGCATAGAACGGAGATAGTTCTGTAGCTTACATATATACACTTTCCCATCATTTTCAAGATTTCTGCTTACTGTCAGTGAATGGAACTTGCATTGCTTACATTCTTAATGTTCTACTGAAAGAGATGTGGGGCTTGTCATAGTGTATCAGAGCTCTCTCATTGCTAGATGGGTTTTCACACTTATGTGTAAACTGAATGCTTCCATTCACAGCAAGCAAGCAAGCAGAGATCACTAAATGGGTGAAGGTTTGAAATGCAAAAAATATAAGAGAGTGGTAAAACTTTTCACTATACATTTGAACCAAGACTACAAGTTATACCCTACTCACAGGATAGGGTAGAACTTGCTGATCTGTGGGGGTCTCACCTTTGGCAAGCATCTCAAGGGGGTGGGGGTCTAACTCTGCCTGTCACTGCGGGGGTCACTTCTCTCCCTTGCGGTGATGTCAAAATGAATAGAGCGCTGGGTGAGCATGCTTTCAAATAGCCAAGCAGCAAGTGAGTAGCTATCTCTGCAGTCCCATTGAAAGTCAATGCAGCTTCAGGGCGCTTGCACGACCAGCGCTTCATTAAGTCTTAACCCTGCAGTGAGGACAATGAGGGACACAGGACCCTCATTCTCAAAATTGGCAGGAATCTTGGGTGAGACCCCCACCAATCAACAAGTAGATGGGGGATAACTTGTAATCTTGGCATAACCCCTTTATACACTCGATAACTGATGACCTGGGAAGCCATTACACCCGATCTTTGGATCCACCTACAAATATGTATGGCCATGTTGCATTATCAATATATTATTATCTTACCTTGGTCCCTTGGTCTCGGTTTGTGTGTAACCCCTGAATACCTGGGCCCCTTCTCGCGTAATGACACATAGATCCACTCCACTGCCCGATCCGAGGTCGCACAGGATGCCCGCCGTTATGGAGTCTGTCACCAGCTGCTTTGCTTCCTCCAGCTGATAAAGTGGAAGGAGAGTAAATTAAATCTTACCGTCTGAATAGGAAAATCCCAGGAGCCCATACTGCCCCAGTATATGGCGGCTATGATCACACAGAGGGAAAATCTGATACGGATTTCAATGGAAATCGTGGCGATTCAAGTGCACATTTCCATTAGAGCTGCTGAGAATCCGTGTTTGCATTATCTCCATTCCATTATGCTAATATGTGTGCGGATAACCTGAAGCAGATACTACGCTCCTCAAGAAAAGTCATGTCACATCTTTTTTTTTCCCATGACGCACTTTTCAATTCTGCATATGGAAAAATCTGCGCCATATAGACTACTAGCTGATATAGCTGGCTTCGCCCGAGTTAATTTGGTACTGGTGTTTATCTGGTGTTCACACGGAAAATCTTATGAAGTCGTGGTTACTTTAGAGATACTGAGGAAAAACATATGTTCACCATTTTGCATAATTCTCTGTGTTACCCAGGAAACACCACATGGAGGCAACCATGCGACGTTTCCTTTATATAAAATGACATCAGGAAGTGAGAGAATTAGATTACGTACATAGAATTTGGACACTAATTCTTTTGCGCTTAGAATTGAATAATCGAGTTGGGACCCATTAGCTTTTCCTATTTATGACATAATCAATGCTCGTGCCAAATGTCCCGTTTCTATGACACCGGAAAGTGAGAAAATTACATTCCGCACGTAAAATTTCGACGCCAATTGTTTTGCGCTAGAATTGAATAATCGAGTTGGGACCTATGAACTTTTCCTATTTATGACATAATCAATGTTCGTGCCAAATTTCACGTTTCTATGACACCGGAAAGTCAGAAAATTACATTCCGTACGTAAAATTTGGACGCTAATTCTTCTGCGCATAGAATTGAATAATGGAGTTGGGACCCATTCGCTTTTCCTATTTATGACATAATCAATGCTTGTGCCAAATTTCCTGTTTCTATGACACCGGAAAGTGAAGAAATTACATTCCGCACGTAAAATTTGGATGCTAATTCTTTTGCGCATAGAATTGAATAATGGAGTTGGAACCCATTAGCTTTTCCTATTTATGACATCATCGATGCTCGTGCCAAATTTCCCGTTTCTATGACACCGGAAAGTGAGAAAATTACATTCCGTACGTAAAATTTGGACGCTAATTCTTTTGCGCATAGAATTGAATAATCGAGTTGGGACCCATTAACTTTTCCTATTTATGACATAATCAATGCTCGTGCCAAATTTCACGTTTCTATGACATTGAGAAGTGAGAGATTTAGATTATGTACGTTAAATTTCGACGCCAATTCTTTTGCGCTAGAATTGAATAATGGAGTTGGGACCCAATTACTTTTCCTATTTTTGAGATAATCTATGCTTGCGCCAAATTTCATGTTTCTACGACATCGGGAAGTTGGAGAACTTTTGGCGAGTCAGTCAGTCAGTCAGTGAGTCAGTGAGTCAGTGAGTGAGTGAGTCAGTGAGGGCTTTCGTCTTTATATATATAGATGATGTAAATTCCTATTCAAATGAAAATTCCGCCAGCAGTCACTAATGCAGCTTATGATATGTGCTGTATGTTATATAGAGTGTAGTGAAAAAGACAGATCCAGCGCTATATCTCAATACTGTTGTCCTACAATAGCATACTTAAATAGAAAGGCATGGTAGCGCTACACAATGGTATGGTGCACAGACCCCTGGGGGCCCTGGTACATGGAATTTAATTTTATGTTGTGGCCACTGTAAGGAATAGAGAGTAGAACCCAATTACAAAGTTGAAAAAGAGCATCTGAGAAGCAGAAATCCACTTTCTGCATCTTTCTAAGTTCCGTGTGCCCGCTATTGTCTGATGTAAGAAAATCGTACTTGAAGTGGCCTCCTTCTGCTATTACACATGCATGGAGCTGTTTGACAGTGCATTCCATGGCTGACGCTATCATTGTGGAACCGTGTTAGTGAACGGTGGAGTCCGATGCAGTGCAAATGAAATGCAGATTACCAATAAGAGGAAGAACCAATCAAAAGACATGCATGTGTGGGTTGGAAATTGGCACAATCATTTTGGGGTTCAGCATTCTACCTGCCACGGTCACACTGACCACAACATGTAAAGGGTTAAACAACGGGATTCGAAGGTTTCTCTGATCCCCGCTGTTTGAAAAGGTACCAGGCTGTTATCCAACAGCTGAGCACCCGCTATTGAGGCAGTTTTGGCATCCAGGAGTCTGAGAAAGCTGAGTGCCGGTCCCTGGTGACCATATTAGTTGCCACTGATGGAAAGGAATAATAATATCTTGACAGAAGGGGGCACTTTTTTATTTTAAGGGACTGCAAAAACAGCACATTGCACTTTGCTTCCTCTTGGTGACATGATCAGAATACAGGTGCTATTTATGACAGCCTGTATTCTATGAATGGACCGACCTCAGGAGCTGCTAGAAAGTGTGACGGACCATCACAGCAGTTTTCGCCCCTCTTAAGGCCTCCTTCACACAGGCGTTTTTGTACAGCGTTTAGCGATGCCTTTTTTCAGCGCTGCGCTCAACGCTGTACAGCGCTTCCGTTTATCTCAATGGGGGTTCTCACACAAGAGACAAAAAGAAACGTCTTCAACGCTGCACTTTGAGAGTGATTCATGTTCTATCTTTGGCCGTTTTCAGCCCTGCGTTGCTCATTGAAATGAATGGGCAGCGGTTTTAGTGCTGCTTAAAATGTGGCACAATTTGGTACCATGTTTTTAGATAGGTCTACATGCAAGTGCTAGCTGCAATACCTAAAAAACAAATCTTCACCTAGCAGGCGCCGTCCGGGTCCCAGCCGCTGCTCTCCGGAGCTCCGGGCAGGCTGCCGGGCACTTGTCATCGTCGACAGAGGAGCTTTTGCTAGTGCTGAAAATGCAGCCAAAATGTTGTCAAAAATGCATGACAACCCTGCTGAAACTGCGGTAAACGCAGCGTTGAAGAATGCTGCGTTTCTGCAAATGCCTGTGTGAGGGAGACCTAATTCTCTAACTAAAGGAACCTGAATTCGACTGACGATGCTATTGGTTATACGGGTAACAAATGTATACAGTTGCTAACAATGTAATTTCCAATATACAGTGTATCTAGATTGCGGAAGCTTTGTTGTAGGCTGTGTGCACACTAGCTGTGAGCGTGATTATCACCTAACAGGCTTGGGCGAAACTTGCATCGGACGGCACACAGAAAGCAGTCTGTGTGCTGCCCAATTTACACGGTGGCAGCCCAGTGACATACATTGATGAATCCTATTTCTCATCCGTGAAACAAACATTGTTAGGAAAGGCCATAACTTTTTTCGCGCAGACCATCGGTCCATGTGAAAAACCGTAAATGTGCATAGCCCCGTAGACCTATAATGGGGCCATGTGCTGTCTGTTGATTAACACGCACATCACACCGCCACAAATATGCTAATGTGAGGGAGGCCTTAGCCATAGCATAGCTCTTAGAGGTTTGCCTGTATAGGTGACACAGTACAACATACACACTTACCTATACTACACACATACCTGCATATTGGGTTTCGATCTTCTAAGATGGCGATGGCTGCGCTTGCACCGGATCCTGGAATCAGCAAGGGAGATGTATCAAAATTGGTGCACAATGAAAATGATGCATTTGCTCATAACAACCAATCAGGTTACAGGTTTCATTTTAAAAAAGGCAATTTTCAAAATAATTGCTTGCTGTCAGTAAATATAAACATCATTGTTTACATCCAGAGATTTAATACTCATCCTGATGGAGTCCAGCTAATATATGTGCATGACTCATTAAAAGAGACAGCCCTTGTATGAAGGCTTATTCACAGCGTGCGAATTCAGTCCCTCTTTTGTATCTGTTTTCTCTAGGAAGATCTCTGGAAGGTCCTGGGGATCTCTGCAGACGGATCCGATAAAAGACACATTTCTAGACTGGGCCTGCTGGTTTCATAGACAGAACAGATGAGGTGGACCACTACGTCCTGGCCGTCATCTGAATATTCACTTATGAACATTCTTCCACTAAAGGGAATGTATCACCTATATATTTTTTACTAATATATGATAGTGGCCGCTGCAGTAACTTCCGGGATCAGTCGAGCAGGGCAGAGAGCGGCGCCGCTAAACAGAGGACGCCATTGTAAAGGAGTGTATTGCTTTTTTCTTTATTTTACACTTTTATCGTCTCTCTGTCATCCTTTTAAATCTCCGAAAACCTTTTTAACAGCATTTAGGGAGATGTTTTACAGCAGCCACATGGACCACATACACAATAGACACGAGCTGACCCATTAACGTCCATGGGAGGGTGTTGTGGGTGTGCTTTGTGATCTATGTGCAGGAAGAAGGACGAGGTGAGCTGCACTGTGAATGGTGGATCTTGTGTTGGCGCCCCTGTTGGTGGCTCCTGTGTTAGTGCACAGGACAAATGTCAAGCAGTTATGTGCCCAACAGTCATTCCAATGATCATTGCTTACCATATATACCGGCGTATAAGGCGACGGGGCGTATAAGACGACCCCCCCAACTTTCACCTTATATGCCGGTAATACAGTGGAGAAAAAAAAAATCATTACTCACCTCCCCCAGCGTTCTGCGGCGCAGCTGCAGGCTGTCGCTCCCTCCTGGTCCCCGGCAGAGCATTGCTTTCTGAATGCGGGGCTTGAAATCCCCGCCTCCAGAAAGCTAATACACACGCCGTCAGCCAGTTACAGCCATTCAATGGCATCATTGAATGGCTGTGATTGGCTAAAACACACGTGGCTTCAGCCAATCACACTATTCAATGACATCATTGAATGGGTGTGATTGCTAACACACGTGCGCCTTCAGCCAACCACAGCCATTCAATGATGTCATTGAATAGTGTGATTGGCTGAAGCCACGTGTGTTTTAGCCAATCACAGTATTAGCTTTCTGGAGGCGGGGATTTCAAGCCCTGCGTCCAGAAAGCAATGCTCTGCCGGGGACCAGGAGGGAGCGACAGCATGCCGGAGCGCGACAGAACGCCAGGGGAGGTGAGTACTGATTTTTTTTTTTTGACACTTTTTTTTTTTGTATTACCGGCGTATAAGACGACCCCCGACTTCAGAGCAGATTTTTCGGGGTTCAAAAGTCGTCTTATACGCTGGTATATACGGTATGTGCTTTCACACAGGAGCAATAATCGCTCATTGAATGGAGACAGAGCGTGCTAGAGATCTCTTCGGCCTCCCGTCTCCATTCCGAGTAAATAGGCAGTTGTTCATAGATGAATGACTACCTGTTTACATAGGCCGATTATTTTTTTTGAAATGTAGATGGTGACATCGAAAAAAAAAAAATCACCCAAAATTCTAAAAAAAATATATATTTAACATACTATTGCAATGGCAAATATTCAGCCCCCATTGCAAATTAGATTTATTTGCTAAATCTACAAACTTTCAGCTGTTTGCAAAAAACAAACAAGAACAATTTAACCCCCAGCAGTTTAGGACGGGCTTGTTCTATTTACGTCTGTAGCTCCAGTTCTATCAGGGCTACCCACAAGCTTTTGGTGTCATTTTAAGACTAAGATTACTGGCTTTAAAATAACACCAACAGCATGTCGGTAGCTTCTAATCGAAGCTAGAGCTGTTTGAAGTGGGGTCGGATTGAGGTTGTTACAAAAAAGTAGTGAAATGATGAGGACTTGCTCATCTAATCACTCTATAATGTTTAACCCCACAGATGCTGCGATCGTTGCAAATGTAACGTTTGTGCGCCTGTTCAGACGCCCCAGGCCTAGCGCATATACGCTTAGGCCGCAATGCCTTACCTACCCCTCACCGTCTCTCTGCCACTCTCCTCCCCTCCGGCTGTTTGCAATGGTCTTGTCCGCATCTTAGCTCCACACCTGTCTCGCCCCCTCCCATTGCAAACAGAGAGGAGGAGAGAAGGGAAAGGAAGTTTGGCAGTCACGCGCTAAACTCCCTCCCACCTCCCTTCTCCGGCACTGTCATAGGCTCCCATAAGAATCTATGCGGCGGCCAACGTATTCCGGCTGGAAAGATAGTTCTAGGACTATCCTTCCTGCCCAGCGTAAAAGCACCCAACACTATATTTGCCAGCCGGGCACTTTTATGCCGCAGGAATACGCCTATGTGATCTGATGCATTGCAATCCAATGCATCAGATGGTAGCGTATATCGGCTGGTTGTGAAAACTGCGGCCAATATACGCTGGTGTGAATAAGCCCTGAATGCAATGTGCAATTGCTTTTTTACACTGCCCCAAAGCAATTGTGCGATCACATGTGACGTCTCGTAAACCGGGCGGGACTGCCCTTGTGAATATACAGAGCAGCAGAGGAGCGAGCACTGGCGTGGGACAGAGCGGGTGCACGCCGAGGTGAGTATCTGACTATTTATTAATTTTTCTGCATGGGGAACATACTTTTACTGAAAAAATATAACTTGGACCCCCCCGTTTACCTTCAGTTATTTAGTCCCACTAGGCAAGTTACTATGCTGTGAATCTAAAACTGCAAAGCAATGTAATAAGCTGTGCTGAAGACGTCGCCTAATGGGCATACAATAGTGATATGCCTGGAGGTCTTTCCTACGCCTCTGACTGTCATAGCTACCCATTAGCATCCTGTGATTGCATTTGCGGGAGGCCGATGGTTGCTACTGACAACAGCATCTAGAGAATTAAATGACCAGGATCGGAGTTGTCTCTGATCCTGGCCATTACAGCGAGAGCTCGGCTGACAGTCAACACAGAGCCCTTGCTGTGATTATGCATCTGCAAGACCCATGGCATAAATGTCCTTCATGGAGGCCGGTCTCTGAGGTTCATTTCCAATGTGTTTGGAAAGTCTTCAGACCCTTTCACTTTTTTCATATTTTGTTAAGTTGTGGCCTTGAGCAAATAAAAAAAAAGTCACATTTCCCCATCATTCTACACTCAGTACTCCATAACGACAAAGTGAGAATAACATGTTAGAAATCTTTGTGAATTTTTAAAAAATAATAAACTAACATTTTGCACTGACATAAGTATTCACACCCTGTACTCAGCACTCAGTTGCAACACCTTTGGTAGTGATTCCAGCCTCCGGTCTTCTTGGTATGATGCCACACAGTTTGCACCCCCCCAATTTGGGGATTTTCTGCCATTCTTCACTGCACATTCTTTCAAGCTCTGTCGGGTTAGATGGGGGCCGTCTGTGGACAGCCATTTTCAGGTCTCTGCAGAGTTTTTCAATTGGCTTCAAGTCCGGGTTCTGGATGAGCCACTCAAGAACATTCACAGAGTTGTCCCTAAGCCACCCCAGTGTTGTCCTGGCTGTGTACTTGGGGTCATTGTCTTGTTGGAAGGTGAACCTTCTGCCCAGTCTGAGGTTCCTTGCACTCCGGATCAGGTTTTCATTAAGAATATCTCTTAAACTTTGCTCCATTCAGCTTTCCATCAACCCTGACCGGTCTCCCTGTCGCAGTCGCTGAAAACACCCCCAGCATGAGGGTTGAATAAATGTGATTGCAATTGTAAAATCTTGATTCATACAATAGGTCATTATCCGATGACACCTTCCCTTTAAGATATGATATACAGATCATCATGAGTCTCACCTAAAGCCGTGTAGGGAATGACGTCCGTGGATCCATGAGGGTAGATGCTGGTAATATGGGGGCCACGCACATCAAACCCCCCTATGATGATCGATGCTCCAATGTGACCTTGATATCTGAGAGGGAACACACAACAGCAACCTTTATACACCAAGCATGATTTTTATATCATGGCAGATATATATTCTGGACAGATACAGGAGCACTAGTTCTCTCATAGTCTTGCACAGCACTTCACAGACAGCAGTTTGTGCTTCAGAGCTGTTTTTCCTTTTATAACTTGAAACAAGTTACAACCATTGTCAGACATTTTGAAGGTAATACAGCTGAGTTTTCTGGTCACCTGCCTACTCCCATCTATTATCTCCATTACTGACTATTCTTGCTACACCTCGTACTCACCTGAACAGCAGCTGCTTTAGCATTCGAGTTGCAGTGCACACACGAGGGGGTCTTCCTGTGGTCATAGCATGAACCGCTAGGTTGGAGGATAATAGTTGGGTCACATATTCAGCATTGGCGACTACTCCAGCTCCACAACAACTAAGGGCAAAGAGGAAATAGGGGGTCATGTATTTCATGTAAATGCTGGCATTACCATCGGGGCTGTAAAGGTAGCCCACCCAATACATATCCCCTAGTAGGTTAGATCCTTTGCCTCTGTCACCCAATGTGGGGGATTTGTCCAAATCTCAGACAGGCCCCTTTTAGGGCAGTGGGACCCTCAGAAGCAGACAATCTCAGATTCGGAGGGCCATGAATCCCGTCTTTCTGGGAGTTATTGGGGGTCTAAGCTCAGGGACTCTTACTGATATTTATGTGGCGTCCTACCATAGGCGGGATATCTGTGAACAATGGCCCACCCTCATGTCATACTTACTATATGTTGTCGGAGATGTAGTGGATCTTGGCACAGTTTTTATCTGCCACAACCATGTCATCGGTGGCTCTTCTGTCTGCTCCTAGGACAACGCCATCCTATAGAACCAACCACAGGTCAGTTAGACAACAGCCTCAGTCAATGGGCAACTCAACCCCTGCCGCTCCATCCTACCGCGTATACGATCCCGGCAATGGTGGTCCCCGTCTTACGAGCTTTCGGTGGTTTGAGACCAAGAGCTGACGCATTTGCCTCTATGGAGCTGTTTCTGAGGATGTACAGAGGACACAAGGAAGTGATGCTCAGGTTTTATAACGTATATATTTTATAATCTCCATTCATGTCTGTAGGTTATTGCAAAGTTCTACTGGTTGCCCTTGGAAAGTGACAACAGTTTGGCTACATCCCATCATCAGACAATGACCAGTAAACTCCCACAAAGCACTGCTCTCTGATCACAGGAAATTGGCAGAATTCAATATTTAGCTTTATAGATGTGAATAGAGAAGAGAACATGATCAGTACAAGAGCATGAAAGGAAGGGATTTATAAAGTGACTGAACATCTTATGTATATTTATCGGAGTGATATTATGATTGCGGCTATAGCTTTCCTAGACTCCTGATTGGCTAATCTGCCTACCTAATCAACAATGCAGTAGTGGGATGAAGTTGGCAGATTTGCCACTTGGGAGTTTTGGAAAGCAGCACCCAGAAGATCTAATAGGAATATTGGTTGTCCACCAGTTTTTCTAGAAATAGTCAGAGAAGGACGACTCAAGGCACATTTAGGTCCGTGTGATGTCTGTGTTAATTCATGGATAGCACATGGGCCAATTTAGCCTCTGGCCCGCTTGAAAAACTTGCATTTCATATTCTTGTCTGCATCATGGACAAGTATTAGAACATGCAATGTGCGGGCAGTCAGTGTATGGGCCAGCACACATACAGGTGTCCATGTGGTGTCTGTTGCAAGTTGCACTTGAACCTTTTGTGAGCAACTCGTCCACACAGCAAGTGTGCGCCCAGCCCTAGGGTTCTTTCACACGGGCGTCATTTTGACGAGATGTAGGCAGTCCAAAGAATTGTGTCTATTAGAACCAATGATTTCCTATGGGTTCATTCAGGCAAAGGATTTTTTGACAAACCTAAAAAATTGCACGTCAAAAGATAGAACATAGGTACGTTATTTCAACGCCGAACATTCTTGGTGCACTAAATAATAGGACATGTGGCAGTCTATGGGGAGTCATCCAAAAAGGGAGGGGGAGCGCTGCTAAACAATGACAGGTACCTCTAGTGAGGCACTTAAAGTAATGAACTAGCAATTTCGGGGCAGCAGTGTTATTTCACCGCAACCAGCTGTCTGAATGGATGACAAAATCGCAAAGAAAAGCTACGACTTGGTCGTGGGTATTCTTGGTTCATCCGATTTGTGGCTGAGTTAGACATTTTTTTTAGCGCAGCTAACTCGGGGTCAAAATGACACCCATGTGAACTAGCCCTTACTGTGACTTTTCATCTATTTTTGGTAAAGTTGGGTGACAACCAATATAATCTATGTTACAGCCCCCATTGTGATTTAATACCAATTCTGCCTAGCTATGCAGCGCTATATGATACAGAGGGACTTTTGACAGTATAAGTCAGTTTTCCATTCAGGACAGCTGGGTATCAATGTTGCCTACAATTTCAGCTAAATTTATTTTAATCCAACCTTCCCAATAGCCTATAAACCAAAAATTCCCTGTCAATACAACTCCTTGAGCTGCATGTGACAATCATACGGTCTCTATTACAGATCTCACAAGGATCACACAACTTTCCTAGAGTCTTGAATGGCAATCTTGTCTATCACTACATGACTAGTCAGTGTCAATCCAACCATAGTTATAGCCAAACTTCATCATCCAGCTTTCCCAGAAACAGATATTACTAAAAAGGACCCAAAAATAAATTAAGATCTCAGTTTTGGGATATCAAATACTTCAGGGTCTGAGATTACCCCCATGATTACAATCGAAGCCCTGAAGGTCATTTGCCTACAACATTCCTATTTCTGAATCCCCACTATAAATCTCAAAAATACTAATGACCACATATTCGCCCGTGAGTAAATTACATGCTCCGCCCCTGATCACATAACAGTCACGTCATTACAGATCCTAAAACATGCGGAGTCTGACAGCAGCCATGTGCTTACAAGATCTGTGATGATGTAAACTTTATGTCATCAGTCACCTGTATGGGAGGAGTCCGGGATTACATGACCAGGAGGTGATCAGTGTGTGCAGGATTCTGCTGTGCTGATTGTGATCTCTGTTGTATGAGATGATTGTATGTAGCAGAGCTGTATGTCATGTACATGTAGCAGACCTGAGTGTGTGTGTGTGTGTGTGTGATGTGCATGCAGCAGACCTGTGTGTTTGACGTGCATGTAACAGAACTGTGTTTGTGTTTGACCTGCATGTAACAGAGCTGTGTGTATGACGTGCAGGTATCAGAGCTGTGTGTGTGAAATGCGTGTAGCAGAGCTGCATGTGTATGACGTGCGTGTAGCAGAGCTGCGTGTGTGTGTAACCTACATGTAGCAGAGCTATGTGTGTATGACGTGCATGTAGCAGAGATTTGTGTGTGTGTGACGTGCAAGTAGTAGAGCTGTGTGTGGTATGTGTGATGTGCATGTAGCAGAGCTGTGTTTGTGTGGGACGTGCATGTAGCAGAGCTGTGTATGTGTGTGACATGCATGTAGCAGAGCTATCTATTATCTATCAAACACCATAGAGGCGCAACGACAGTGATGTCATCACAGGTCCTAAAGCAGCAGCAGGGCACTTACAACTCCAATCCCTCTCACTATAGTATATCAGTAAGTGGCGCATTACACCACCAGAAACACTGGTATTATAATGTCCTAACAATTACTAGTGTATACACATATACATACATACATACATACACAGACACACGGGGGCTATGAGGGCCGTACTAAAAGTAATGCAAAAGTGGTCATAACTTCTTTATTAACTGCTGTAATGAAATCACACATGTAGTTGGAGTGACTCTTTCTCTATACAGGTGGTTTAGAATATTTTTCTTCCTTGCTGGTGAATAATGGATTCCAAGGATGGAAGTCTGCTCTGATCTCCTTGAAGCGTTCAAAGCCAATGAAGAGATGTTTTTTTCCGATCTGGTGACAGGGGATGAAACATGGGCGTATCTTTATGATCCGGAAACGAACAATCGCTCCATGTAATGGCGGCACACCTCTTCTCCAAGGCGTAAGAAATTCAAGAGTCAGTGATCAGCACAGAAAATCATGGTGACTGTTTTTTGGGATGACAAGGGCGTCATTCTCCTTGATTTTCTGGAACAAAGCCGTACCATCATCAGCGAGCGGTACATGGCGCAAATGCATCACTTTTAATGGAGACTATATTGAGTAGCAAATTTGTATAAAGGAAGAGTCACTCCAAGTACATGTGTAATTTGAATGATCTACAGCAGTTAATAGAGAAGTTATGACCACTTTTGCATTACTTTTAGCACAACCCTCATACTAATATATATATATAGTGAAATTCCTTTACCTAGTGATCCAGAAAAAATAAAAAACAGCAAATCTGGCATCAGCAAAAGTATTCCATGACAAGATTGATAGGAATGAACCCAATAGAGCTAGCCTGACATCAGTGTATTCGGATTGTCCATGGTCCATGTATAAAGGGTACGGCAGCAGCCGCCATTACCATACATCGGCCGGTGGACATTTTGTGTGTGCAGAGAAAGTGAAACCTTTGGTAAGTGTAAAGTTCCACGACAGTGGCAGCATTATCAGTCAAATGTGCCCTGGTTTGTCCTTATGGCGTCACTTTCTTGGTCAGCTCAGTAATGGAGGGTTTGTAGGCGAGACCCTGAATATAACCAGTATTACACACGCTTCCTCTGCCGAACACATATGTGATATGTAAGCATTATGAGTCTCTATTACAAGACGCTGCAACTGATTAGCTTTAAAAAGAAATTTAAAGGCAAATATAAACTACCGTATGTCCCTCCATCAGTGGCGCTCTAGACAGTCACCTACTTTGCCTACCCCTCATCCATGCCCTGTCTGTGCTCCGCCACTGGTGGTCAGTGACCGCTGTGAAGGTCCACATCACCCATAGTGGATGAAAAAAGTAACTTTTCAGGTCGAAGACTTTACCTGAGACAGTTCTCAAAGTTGAACCCTCCTTGTGGGGTGTCATATCTGGAGCTACTTGGCAGCATTTTGAGTGTTGGGTGTTCAGAGGTCTTCCGTTCGCCCCTCTTTCAGCTTTCCTGTCACTGACAGTCTTTGTTGTATGGGGTGTTAACCCTTTCTTCTACCTGAGATCCTTTCCGTGTCAGCTCTCTCTGCTCAGTCTGATTTCTCGTCTCTTCCCCCTCCGGTCTATTCTGCTTTCACTTTCATCTTCTTACCATTCACATGATAGAAGTTAAGAGTGTATGTATATTAGATGACACGCCGCGCTCCTGGACTAGGGCCCAAAGACTCTGGACTGATGTCAGAACCCAAAATACCCCCCAATTTAGCACAGTCACCTGGGCCTGAGGCCAGAATACACAACAACTATTATTCTTTTCCTGGATGGGAATTTATCACAGAATTTTTATAACTGTACATTAACATACTTAAATTGCATGAACTTCCATTTTACTCAGAAGCAAAATGCCAACTGGAGGCTACACCCCGGGCAAGTCCGCCATCGAGGCCTCCACTCCCCTTATACATATTTAACCTGTTTGGACGCAGTCCTTTTCTTTTTAATTTTTGTTTTTTCCTCCTCACTTTTAAGAAATCATAGCTCTTTTATTTATCCATTAACTTAGCTGTTGGAGGACTTGTTTTTGCGGGACACGTTGTATT
Source organism: Eleutherodactylus coqui (assembly GCF_035609145.1). NCBI lineage: Eukaryota > Metazoa > Chordata > Amphibia > Anura > Eleutherodactylidae > Eleutherodactylus > Eleutherodactylus coqui. Next base: position 53,981,475 of record NC_089846.1, on the reverse strand, counting down.
CTTCACTGGTACTATGTAAGGTATCATATAATGTACTGCAAAATTGTAAAAACTTCAAGGTAGAGTGAAATAGAAACACAACGAAATTGCACCATCTGTGGGGGGGGGGTTGTTTCTATGCTGTACACGCTTATGACATGATAAATTTATGACAAAATGACATGATTATGTTATGCTATGGATCAGTACAAATTCTACGCTACCAAATGTATATATTGTTGTTCTGGATCAAAATTTCTCCAGCAGGAGTTGGGGTATTTTGTAGCCTCCTGATTGCAAACTGTGATTTATGTGCCTTTATGTGCTCCTTTATAGTTCTTCCGATAGTGCAGTCAGCTTCCTAATGGCAACTGTGACTTTACCCGTGTGGTCCTGTATTGTCTGGGATGTAGGTACAAGTCTCCCCTATCATCTTACAGACACCCCCTTTTCTGCTAATATCATATCTAGGGTCATTCTATCTTGAAAAGTCATAGTCGAGGTGGGCCCTAATTGATTGCCTAGTCTCTGTAGGGAGTCTCTAGTATAATTTATAAACCGTGGCTGACTATAAGAGATATAGTTAATCTAGTCAACATTTTTATTTACCATAATGATTGGGAAAATGGACTCGAACCCAGCCTTAACCTGGTCTCTAGCTTTAAATTAGATACCCCCCGTCAGATACCCCCCTTGTCTGTCCTATGGCGTCAATATACACCTGCGGATCAAAACTACCACCTGGGGCCTCTCTTCTTACTCTATGGTAACTATTGGATGCAACCTCATTATCCCCAACATTGTCTGACAGGATGTGGAGGGGCATAAGGGCTTTGGCTAAGGCACACTCTCTTTTCCAATTACCTACCAGGCGGGTCCTCAACTTCATGTCCCCGCAAAGCCAATAAACATCTCCTAAGGACTCAACCTGGTTATGTGTCTATCCCTACCCCCCAATGTACTGTAGAAGGAGCAATATCCATTGATGAAGTTCCCTAAAAATCTCCGTCCACCCTGTCTGTTTGCATAGCAAGTGTAATTCCCGATGTAGATGGAAATTCCCCTCCCTCATCCCCTCTAACCAGTCCCAACAGGAGCAACGCCCACAGCATGACTAGGCCTGCTCCTCTGGAGGTGAGGCTTTCTTACAATGTGAAGCGTGGATCCAAGTAGGTTTTCCGTCCAGCTTCACAGCTGTGGCAGTAGTCAGGAGCACCTGGTGGGGACCATTAAAACGAGGTTCAAGGAGTATTTTCTAACAAATTCTTCACATAGACCCAATCTCTGGGGAGCAGGTCATGGGTCCCCGTGTCAGTCTCTGGATCTAGAAGGGAAGTAAACACTCAAGAATATACATTAGTTAAGTGTTTTATGAGAGCAATAACACAGTTTGTCAAGCTACCAGGGTGCATCTGGAGATATCGTGGTAAATACAATCCTAACCTTGGGGCCGACCCAAAAAGTACCTTATATGGGCTGAAGCCTATTCTGTCAGGTGTGTACGTTATGGAGAAGAGTACCAGGGGTAGGCACTCGGTCCACGGTCTATTGAGCTCTGCCATGGCCTTCTGGATTGTGGTTTCTAAGGTACCATTTAAACTTTTTGCTCTACCACTGCTTTGTGGATGGTACGGAGCATTAAAGGCCAGTTGTACCCCCAACACTTACATTACTTTCTGCATCACTTCTCCCATTGAGGGAGTACCTCGGTCACTCTCAGTTGTCTCTAGTACTCTGCACCTGTATACCACCTCAGAGATCAGTTTTTGGTGGTGGAATTTGTAAGTGGGTATGCCAGACTGGCTACCCTGAAAACGGATCTACGCAGACCAGAACAAACGCGTACCTGCCCACCCTTGGCAGTTGGAAGTAGTCTACTTGAAGACGTTGGAACGGGCAGTCAGGACGAGGGGTGCACTGCATGGGAGCTTATACAGACCTAGCCACGTTGTTCTGTGCACAAATCAGACAGCCCTGTGTGCGTTTGGCTGCCGTGACGCTAAATCCTGTTGCAGACCAGTGACTAGCAACCACATCTGTCATAGCTGTTTTTGACAGGTGTGATTTTCCGTGGGGGCTGGAACCGTGACGGGATAGGGGCCTGTGGGAGACAAGGCTTGTTGGATACCATCCATTTATCTCTAGGTGTCTCTCTGCCCCTCTCGCTGGTTCCCATTGTTCCTTTTGCCCCCTTTGGTTGCCTGCCTTTGTAACTGAATCAACAGGTCATAATCCACTGGGGGTGACATCTGAGTGGGTAACTGTATCGTCCCAACTCCTGGAGAATCAAGTGTGGGCTTCTGTCTAGCTGTCTTCACAGCCTGATCAGCCGGGTGATTTACGGTTGCCTCTTTTGTGCCATCCTTGGAGTGGCCTTTTCTTGCATTTTCAGGCCACTTTCTCAGGCAGCAAGTGGGCTTCCATTAGGGCTGGTACACCTTTTCTGGTTTTGAATTGCTTTCCTTTTTTTTTTCATTTGCTTTCAAGAATGACCTCGCTCTCCAGATGGGTCCGTGGTTATGAGCCATGCCATAGGCATAGCGAGAGTCTGTGTAGACATTAGGCACGTTCTCATGAACATGATGTTCGGCTTTGACTACATCAAGCACTGACTGTAATTGGCTGAGCGCTTAGCCAATCAGCACAGCCCTCTTAGGAGGCGGGGATTTTAAAATCCCAGCCTGCTGAAAGTGCTGGACAGCAGTGTCGGGGAGCCAGCCGGAGGACGCGTTTGAGCGGCGGAGAGGTGAGTAATTTTTATTTTTTACTTTTTTTTAACCAGTTATAGATGATTTTCAGGGAAGGGCTTATATTTCAAGTCCTTCCCCAGAAATCATACTGCGGGGTTTGCCACAAATCACTGCTTTCAATGGGACTGGCAGCAGCGCCGATCCCATTGAAAGCAATGGGATAGTATGCTGCACTTCTGCCACAGCTGTCACAGAGGATTCCTTCATCCCCGCAGTACCCGCGGGGATGAAGGAAACTCCTGCCACAGCTGTCACAGCTGTTGCAGAAGCCCCGCGGTATTCTCCTTATCTTTACAATGGGACCAGCGCTGCTGCCGCTGGCCCCATTGAAAAGACTGGCTTTTTTATCACGCTGCGAGGCGAGTGTTTTCACTTACTCTCGCAGCGCAAGAGAGAAAAAAAATGCCAGTGGGTGTCAGCCCTAAGTCAAATAACTATAGTGAAATACATATAGCTGTGCAACAAACAGACATTTTACGTTGGCCATTGCTCACCTCTATCACACCATATATACTCGAGTATAAGCAGAGTTTTTCATCACATTTTGTTGTGCTGAAAAAGCCTCCTTGACGTATACTTGAGTCAGGAAAGGGTTAAAAAAAGAAAACCTCCATACTCACCTCCCAGCCAGCGTCTGTGTCCCCAGCAGCGGTGCGGAAAGCTGCTTCAATCTCTGTGTTCCCGGTGGCGATGCGGCAAGCTGCTTGAATTCTCCCCGCTATTATCTCCCTGCTCGGCTTTCAAATCCCCCGCTGTCAGGGCTGTGTAAGTAAGCGCTGTGATTGGATCGAGCACCAGCCAATCACAGAGCTTACGGCGGGAAATGACAGGGCCAAGCAGAGAGGGGGGGGGGGGACTTGCGGTGGTTTGATCGCTCCTGCAGTATGATGTAATTCCATAGTATTAGATTTCATGTCAGATTGCAGTATAATGTATCAAGCCACTCCACAGGTATGGCTTGATAGGCAATCTGCATTTGCAGCCCTGAGGGATTTCAGAAGGCCCCCAGCTGCCATAGCAACCAAACGGCACCTTGCCATCTCATCATAAGGGGCTGGTCCGGACTCCTGAACATCTGTTGAGGCATTTATATGCCACTGCCAGAAATGACTGTGGCATTTAACCCCTTAACGACTGCCCCATCGGGAAACTACGTCCTCAGTAAGTGGGCTTTAATCCTAGAGGACGTAGTTTTATGCATCCTCTTTGGATTAATGCCCACTTGCCTGAGGACGTGACAGCTCCATACTGTCGGTGCCTGCAGGTAGCCGACAGCATGGAGCTGTCATCCCTGGATGCGGGCAGTCCCCCCTGGTATTGCGATCGGCGCTATCCAATGAATAGCGCCGATCGCAAAAAAGTAAATAAAACAGTGAAAAAAGTTAGATATTCAGCTGCCCTGATGGATCGGATCCATCAGGGCAGCTGAAAATACTCACCCGCCTTCTCCCCGCTGCCCGCTGAAGATCTGGTCCTCCTGCACCCGCCGCCGGCCTTCTGCGCATGCGCGCCAGACGATGACATCACGCGCACGTGCAGAAGCCCGGGAGTCCCCGGCAAATTTAAAAACTCCTGGCTCCCGGCTCCTGAAAGTAGCCGGAAACCAGAAGGTGTTACCGGGGACCGCTGTGAGCGGTCCCTGGGCACGCGATCGCCGCTATCCATTGGATAGCGGCGATCGCGAAAAGGTTACAAAAAGTTTTAAAAAAGGAAAGTTTCACCTCTCCTCATGGATTGGATCCATGAGGGGAGGTGAAAATACTCAACTCGGGTCCTCTGCGATGTCCCGATGTCCCAGGACCCGAAGTGCCCGTCTGTGCATGCGCGCCCGATGATTGACATCGGGCGCGTGCACAGAGGGGCTCAGGCCCCGGGAAATTTAAAATCCCTCTGCTCCAGGCTGCCATGTGTAGCCCGGAGCAGAGAGATGTCACCAGGGACATGATCACTGTCATCCAATGGATGACAGTGATCATGTAAAGTAAAAAAAAAAAGTGTAAAAAGTAAAAAAAAAAGTTTTAAAAAGTTTTAAAAAGTGAAAAAAGCTTGCATTTCATCTCCCCCCACAGATCATATCTGTGAGGGAGGATGAAATGATGTACCTAAGGCCCGTGGATTTATCCGTGGACCTTACCCCAACTTCTGCGCATGCCGCCGTCGCCACAATGGCAGACGCAGACGCAAAAGCTGTGATAATTTAAAATCTCTCCTGATCACGTGTTCGCCGTTATCCAATGGATAATGGCGATCACGTAAAAGTAAAAAAAGGTGAAGGTTCATCTCCCCTCACCGATGCGATCGGTGAGAGGAGATGAAACTTTTACCGGAGGCCTCCGTATTTCACTCCGACGCGATCTTCCTCCGTGAACTTTCCCGGATTCTGCACATGCGACCGCCGGCAAAACACCGAACACATGCGCAGGAGTCAGGGAGTGCAGGAAAATTAAAATCTCCTTGCTCCCAGGCGACCAATGGTCGCCGAGAGCCTGGAGCAGTGACGGGTGGCCTCGTTGAGTGGTCCCCGGTCACATGATAAAAAGGTAGCGATTAGAGATGAGCGAACGCGTTCGTCCGAGCTTGATATTCGTGCGAATATTAGGGTGTTCGGGATGTTCGTTATTCGTAACGAACACCATGCGGTGTTCTGGTTACTTTCACTTCCTTCCCTGAGACGTTAGCGCGCTTTTCTGGCCAATTGAAAGACAGGGAAGGCATTACAACTTCCCCCTGCAACGTTTAAGCCCTATACCACCCCCTGCTGTGAGTGGCTGGCGAGATCAGGTGTTCGCCTAATATAAAAGTCGGCCCCTCCCGCGGCTCGCCTCAGATGCGGTGTGAGTTAGATGAGGGACAGTGCTGTTTATACCGGAGCTGCTGTAGGGAAAGAATTGGTAGTTAGTGTAGGCTTCAAGACCCCCCAAAGGTCCTTATTAGGGCCACTGATAGCTGTGTGTTGGCTGCTGTTAGCAGTGGCATTTTTTTTTTCCTCAAAATCGGCTCTGCAGAGCGTTGCACCTGGCATTAGGGACAGAAGTGCTGCATAGGCAGGGAGAGTGTTAGGAGTGAGTGTAGCCTTCAAGAACCTCAACGGTCCTTTCTAGGGCCATATTTATCCGTGTGCAGTACTGTCCAGGCTGCTGTTAGCTGTGCTGCATTTTTTTTCGGCTTCTCAAAATCGCCTCTGCAGAGCATTCCACCCTCCATTGATACTGCAGGGAAAGAATTGTATAGGCAGGGCCACAACACAGTTATTATTCATAGAATATACGCAGTGCTGCCTTTTGGTGGGAAAAAACTGAAAACAAATCTATTTGTCCAGCCTCTGTCCGTCCTAACGCCTGTGGACACGTGTGAGCTGCGTGAAAAACATTGCTAAATCATACGCACCCAGCTACGCTTTACTGCTGGCTTCGCCATTTGCTTTCCTTAATTGGGAAAAAAAATACCTGCTCTGCCAGAGTTATAATAACTCTGCTACCCTCACGTTCTGTGACACATAAGCAGGGACACAGCACAGTTATTAAACTTCTCATGTTCATTGAATATACGCAGTGCTGCCTTTTGGTGGGAAAAAACTGAAAACAAATCTATTTGTCCAGCCTCTGTCCGTCCTAACGCCTGTGGACACGTGTGAGCTGCGTGAAAAACATTGCTAAATCATACGCACCCAGCTACGCTTTACTGCTGGCTTCGCCATTTGCTTTCCTTAATTGGGAAAAAAAATACCTGCTCTGCCAGAGTTATAATAACTCTGCTACCCTCACGTTTTGTGACACATAAGCATGGACACAGCACAGTTATTAAACTTCTCATGTTCATTGAATATACGCAGTGCTGCCTTTTGGTGGGAAAAAACTGAAAACAAATCTATTTGTCCAGCCTCTGTCCGTCCTAACGCCTGTGGACACGTGTGAGCTGCGTGAAAAACATTGCTAAATCATACGCACCCAGCTACGCTTTACTGCTGGCTTCGCCATTTGCTTTCCTTAATTGGGGAAAAAAAATACCTGCTCTGCCAGAGTTATAATAACTCTGCTACCCTCACGTTCTGTGACACATAAGCAGGGACACAGCACAGTTATTAAACTTCTCATGTTCATTGAATATACGCAGTGCTGCCTTTTGGTGGGAAAAAACTGAAAACAAATCTATTTGTCCAGCCTCTGTCCGTCCTTACGCCTGTGGACACGTGTGAGCTGCGTGAAAAACATTGCTAAATCATACGCAGCCAGCTACGCTTTACTGCTGGCTTCGCCATTTGCTTTCCTTAATTGGGAAAAAAAATACCTGCTCTGCCAGAGTTATAATAACTCTGCTACCCTCACGTTCTGTGACACATAAGCAGGGACACAGCACAGTTATTAAACTTCTCATGTTCATTGAATATACGCAGTGCTGCCTTTTGGTGGGAAAAAACTGAAAACAAATCTATTTGTCCAGCCTCTGTCCGTCCTAACGCCTGTGGACACGTGTGAGCTGCGTGAAAAACATTGCTAAATCATACGCACCCAGCTACGCTTTACTGCTGGCTTCGCCATTTGCTTTCCTTAATTGGGAAAAAAAATACCTGCTCTGCCAGAGTTATAATAACTCTGCTACCCTCACGTTCTGTGACACATAAGCAGGGACACAGCACAGTTATTAAACTTCTCATGTTCATTGAATATACGCAGTGCTGCCTTTTGGTGGGAAAAAACTGAAAACAAATCTATTTGTCCAGCCTCTGTCCGTCCTAACGCCTGTGGACACGTGTGAGCTGCGTGAAAAACATTGCTAAATCATACGCACCCAGCTACGCTTTACTGCTGGCTTCGCCATTTGCTTTCCTTAATTGGGAAAAAAAATACCTGCTCTGCCAGAGTTATAATAACTCTGCTACCCTCACGTTCTGTGACACATAAGCAGGGACACAGCACAGTTATTAAACTTCTCATGTTCATTGAATATACGCAGTGCTGCCTTTTGGTGGGAAAAAACTGAAAACAAATCTATTTGTCCAGCCTCTGTCCGTCCTAACGCCTGTGGACACGTGTGAGCTGCGTGAAAAACATTGCTAAATCATACGCACCCAGCTACGCTTTACTGCTGGCTTCGCCATTTGCTTTCCTTAATTGGGGAAAAAAAATACCTGCTCTGCCAGAGTTATAATAACTCTGCTACCCTCACGTTCTGTGACACATAAGCAGGGACACAGCACAGTTATTAAACTTCTCATGTTCATTGAATATACGCAGTGCTGCCTTTTGGTGGGAAAAAACTGAAAACAAATCTATTTGTCCAGCCTCTGTCCGTCCTAACGCCTGTGGACACGTGTGAGCTGCGTGAAAAACATTGCTAAATCATACGCACCCAGCTACGCTTTACTGCTGGCTTCGCCATTTGCTTTCCTTAATTGGGAAAAAAAATACCTGCTCTGCCAGAGTTATAATAACTCTGCTACCCTCACGTTCTGTGACACATAAGCAGGGACACAGCACAGTTATTAAACTTCTCATGTTCATTGAATATACGCAGTGCTGCCTTTTGGTGGGAAAAAACTGAAAACAAATCTATTTGTCCAGCCTCTGTCCGTCCTAACGCCTGTGGACACGTGTGAGCTGCGTGAAAAACATTGCTAAATCATACGCACCCAGCTACGCTTTACTGCTGGCTTCGCCATTTGCTTTCCTTAATTGGGGAAAAAAAATACCTGCTCTGCCAGAGTTATAATAACTCTGCTACCCTCACGTTCTGTGACACATAAGCAGGGACACAGCACAGTTATTAAACTTCTCATGTTCATTGAATATACGCAGTGCTGCCTTTTGGTGGGAAAAAACTGAAAACAAATCTATTTGTCCAGCCTCTGTCCGTCCTAACGCCTGTGGACACGTGTGAGCTGCGTGAAAAACATTGCTAAATCATACGCACCCAGCTACGCTTTACTGCTGGCTTCGCCATTTGCTTTCCTTAATTGGGAAAAAAAATACCTGCTCTGCCAGAGTTATAATAACTCTGCTACCCTCACGTTCTGTGACACATAAGCAGGGACACAGCACAGTTATTAAACTTAGATTATTCATTCACTAGAGGCAGTGGGGCCTTTCGTTTTCCCAAAAGGGCAAAAATTATATTTGGCCTGCAGTCTTGCGCCAATTTATTTCCTGCCTGTTAAATCAAATCACTGGTAATACAGCATGCTGAGGGGTAGGGGTAGGCCTAGAGGACGTGGACGCGGCCGAGGACGCGGAGGGCCAAGTCAGGGTGTGGGCACAGCCCGAGCTCCTGATCCCGGTGTGTCGCAGCCGACTGCTGCGCGATTAGGAGAGAGGCACGTTTCTGGCGTCCCCACATTCATCGCCCAATTAATGGGTCCACGCGGGAGACGGTTATTAGAAAATGAGCAGTGTGAGCAGGTCCTGTCCTGGATGGCAGAAAGTGCTTCGAGCAACCTATCGTCTACCCGCAGTTCTGCGCCGTCCACTGCTGCAAATCCGAATCCTCTGTCTGCTGCTCCTCCTTCCTCCCAGCCTCCTCACTCCACTACAATGACACCTGCTCAGGAGCGGGAACACTCCCAGGAACTGTTCTCGGGCCCCTGCTCAGATTGGGCAGCAGCGGTTCCTCTCCCACCAGAGGAGTTTATAGTCACTGATGCCCAACCATTCGAAAGTTCCCGGGGTCCGGGGGATGAGGCTGGGGACTTCCGCCAACTGTCTCAACAACTTTCTGTGGGTGAGGAGGACGATGACAATCATACACAGTTGTCTTGCAGTGAGGTAGTAGTAAGGGCAGTAAGTCCGAGGGAGCAGCGCACAGAGGATTCGGAGGAAGAGCAGCAGGACGATGAGGTGACTGACCCCACCTGGTGTGCAACGCTTACTCAGGAGGACAGGTCTTCAGAGGGGGAGTCAAGGGCATCAGCAGGGCAGGTTGCAAGAGGCAGTGCGGTGGCCAGGGCCAGGGGTAGAGGCAGGGCCAGACCGAATAATCCACCAAGTGTTTCCCAAAGCGCCCCCTCGCGCCATGCCACCCTGCAGAGGCCGAGGTGCTCTAAGGTCTGGCAGTTTTTCACAGAGACGCCTGACGACTGACGAACAGTGGTGTGCAACCTTTGTTGCGCAAAGCTCAGCCGGGGAGCCAACACCAACAGCCTCACCACCACCACCATGCGCAGGCATATGATGGCCAAGCACCCCACAAGGTGGGACGAAGGCCGTTCACCGCCTCCGGTTTGCACCCCTGCCTCTCCCCCTGTGCCCCAACCTGCCACTGAGATGCAACCCCCCTCTCAGGACACAGGCACGACCGTCTCATGGCCTGCACCCACACCCTCACCTCCGCTGTCCTCGGCCCCATCCACCAATGTCTCGCACCGCACAGTCCAGCCGTCGCTAGCGCAACTGTTGGAGCGCAAGCGCAAGTACGCCGCCACGCACCCGCACGCTCAAACGTTAACCGTCCGCATCGCAAAATTCATCAGCCTTGAGATGCTGCCGTATAGGGTTGTGGAAACGGAGTCCTTCAAAAGTATCATGGAGGCGGCGGCCCCGCGCTACTCAGTTCCCAGTCGCCACTACTTTTCCCGATGTGCCGTCCCAGCCCTGCACGACCACGTCTCCCGCAACATTGTACGCGCCCTCACCAACGCGGTTACTGCCACGGTCCACTTAACTACGGACACGTGGACAAGCACAGGCGGGCAGGGCCACTACATCTCCCTGACGGCACATTGGGTGAATTTAGTGGAGGCTGGGACAGAGTCAGAGCCTGGGACCGCTCACGTCCTACCCACCCCCAGAATTGCGGGCCCCAGCTCGGTGCTAGTATCTGCGGAGGTGTATGCTTCCTCCACTAAAGCACCCTCCTCCTCCTCCTCCTCTGTCTCGCAATCAAGATGTGTTAGCAGCAGCATGTCGCCAGCAGTCGGTGTCGCGCGGTGTGGCAGCACAGCGGTGGGCAAGCGTCAGCAGGCCGTGCTGAAACTACTCAGCTTAGGCGATAAGAGGCACACGGCCCACGAACTGCTGCAGGGTCTGACAGAGCAGACCGACCGCTGGCTTGCGCCGCTGAGCCTCCAACCGGGCATGGTCGTGTGTGACAACGGGTGTAACCTGGTGGCGGCTCTGCAGCTTGGCAGCCTCACGCACGTGCCATGCCTGGCCCACGTCTTTAATTTGGTGGTTCAGCGCTTTCTGAAAAGCTACCCACGCTTGTCAGACCTGCTCGTAAAGGCGCGCCGGCTCTGCGCACATTTCCGCAAGTCCCACACGGACGCTGCCACCCTGCGCACCCTGCAACATCACTTTAAGCTGCCAGTGCACCGACTGCTGTGCGACGTGCCCACACGGTGGAACTCTACGCTCCACATGTTGGCCAGGCTCTATGAACAACGTAGAGCTATAGTCGAATACCAACTCCAACATGGGCGGCGCAGTGGGAGTCAGCCTCCTCAATTCCTTTCAGAAGAGTGGGCCTGGTTGGCAGACATCTGCCATGTCCTTGGTAATTTTGAGGAGTCTACCCAGGTGGTGAGCGGCGATGCTACAATCATTAGCGTCACCATTCCTCTGCTATGCATCTTGAGAAATTCCCTGCAAACCATAAAGGCAGCTGCTTTGCGCTCGGAAACGGGGGCGGGGGAAGACAGTATGCCGCTGGATAGTCAGGGCACCCTCCTGTCTATTTCTCAGCGCGTACAGGAGGAGGAGGAGGAGCATGAGGAGGATGAGGGGGAAGAGACAGCTTGGGCCGCTGCTGACGGTACACCGGCTGATTGCCTGTCATCCTTTCAGCGTGTATGGCCTGAGGAGGAGGAGGAGGAGGAGGAGGAGGATCCTGAAAGTGATCTTCCTAGTGAGGACAGCCATGTGTTGCGTACTGGTACCCTGGCACACATGGCTGACTTCATGTTAGGATGCCTTTCTCGTGACCCTCGCGTTGCACGCATTCTGGCCACGACGGATTACTGGGTGTACACACTGCTCGATCCACGGTATAAGGAGAACCTGCCCACTCTGATTCCCGAAGAGGAAAGGGGTTCGAGAGTGTTGCTATACCACAGGACCCTTGCGGACAAGCTGATGGTAAAATTCCCAGCCGACAGCGCTAGTGGCAGAAGGCGCAGTTCCGAGGGCCATGTTGCAGGGGATGTGCGTAGATCGAGCAGCATGTACATCCCAGGCAGTGCAACAGTCTTTAACCCCTTCATGACATGGCCTATTTTGGCGTTGAGGACCAAGCGATTTTTTGGTATTTTTCCATCTCCATTTTTCAAAAGCCATAACTTTTTTATTTTTCCGTGGACGCGGCCGTATAAGGGCTTGTTTTTTGCGTGGCGAACTGTAGTTTTTATCGATGCCAATTTTGGGTACATAGACTATATTGTAAATTTTTTTTTTTTTTTTTAATGATAGCAGAGAGAGAAAACGCATCAATTCTGCCATAGATTTTTTTTTTTTTTTTTTACACCGTTAATCATGCAGCATAAATGAGACTTTCCATTTTTTCTGCGGACCGGTACAGTTACAACGATACCAAAATTCTAACATTTTTTTTAGGTTTTCCCACTTTTCTGCAATAAAAACCCTTTTTTTTGGAAATCTTTTTTCTATTCTAAATTGCTGCATTCAAAGTCACGTAACTTTTTTATTTTTTGATGTACGGAGCTCTATGGGGGCTTATTTTTTGCGAGACGAGCTGTAGATTTTATTGGTACCATTTTGGCGTACATACGACTTTTTTGATCACTTTTATTGCGTTTTTAGTGAGGCAAAATGCTAAAAATGAGCATTTTGCCTCAGTTTTTTAGCTTTTTTTTTAGCGTTTTTTTCGGTGCACAGTCAAAAGCATGTGCAACTTATTGTACGCATCATTACGGACGCGACAATACCAAATATGTGGGGGGTTATTTTTTTTTTACCTTTTTTTATGCTAATCTGAGAAAAAGCATAAAAAATGGTTTTTTTACTCTTTTTTTTTTACATTTTTTTTAATTCATTTTTTAAATCTTTCTTTTTTTTACACTGTTTGTGTCCCTCTGAGGGACTTTAATCACTGCCCTGATGATCGCTGTCATAAGGCATGGCAGAGCTATTGCTCTCCCATGCCTTATCGCTCATACAGCGATCTCAGGCATAGGCAATACAGGACGCCAGTGTCTGGCGTCCTGTTGCCATGGTGACAGGCCGGGCTCTCGCGATGACATCGCGAGTTCCGGCCGGAGACACAGAGGGAGCCGCGCTCCCGCTGTGAACTCTTCCCCTGCCGCGATCTACTTAGATCGCGGCAGGGAAGGGGTTAAAAGTGGCGGGCGCATCTCCGATGTCCCCCCGCTGCTGCAGCGAGACGCCGGCTGTGACTGACAGCCGGCTCCCGCTGCGGGATAGCGCTGGATCACATATGATCCAGCGCTATCTCCAGGACGTAAGTTTACGCCCTGTTGCGGGAAGTACCCCGCTCCCAGGACGTAAACTTACGCCCTGCAGCGGGAATGGGTTAAGGGCCTGGCCAGCTTTATGGCTCCCCACCAAGACTGTGTCACCGCTCCCCAGTCACGGCTGAGTCGGCGGGAGCACTGTAAAAGGATGGTGAGGGAGTACGTAGCGGATCGCACGACCATCCTTGGTGACGCCTCTGCCCCCTACAACTACTGGGTGTCGAAGCTGGACACGTGGCCTGAACTAGCCCTGTATGCCCTTGAGGTGCTTGCTTGTCCTGCGGCTAGCGTCTTGTCGGAAAGGGTGTTTAGTGCGGCTGGGGGAATCATCACAGATAAGCGTAGTCGCTTGTCAACCGACAGTGCCGACAGGCTAACACTCATCAAGATGAACAAAGGCTGGATTTCCCCAGACTTCTGTTCTCCACCAGCGGACAGCAGCGATACCTAAGCAATACGTAGGCTGCACCCGCGGATGGAAGCTACGTTCTCTCTCACCATCCAAAACGGGGACATTTCTGCTTCATCAATCTGTGTCTAATATTCCTCCTCCTCCTCCTCCTGCTCCTCCTCCTGAAACCTCACGTAATCACGCTGAACGGGCAATTTTTCTTAGGGCCACAAGGCTCACTCAAATAATTTTTCAGAACAATTTTTATAAGTTTCAATTAGCTTAAAAGCGTTGGAACTTTAACTTGAACCAATTTTTCGTTACACTGGGCTGCCTCCAGGCCTAGTTACCACTTAAGCCACATTAACCAAAGCGATTCACCTGCCATCTTGGTTGGGCATGGCCAATTTTTACTGAGGTACATTAGTACTGTTGGTACACCAATTTTTTGGGGCCCTCACCTACAGTGTAATCATAGTAATTTCTATGTTCTTCGCCTGCACTCATGGTACAGAAAGGTGTGTGGGGTTGGCCTACACTTTAGCTACATAAATGTCACTTGTGCCTTGGCTATACTAAGGCTACTGAAATGGAACTAAGACTGCGCTCCCGCTATACTGCTGCTTCAGAATTGTTACTGGGGCCTGTCTTGAGTGCTACTATTGCTTACATGGAACGAAGACTGCGCTCCCGCTATACTGCTGCTTCAGAATTGTTACTGGGGCCTGTCTTGAGTGCTACTATTGCTTACATGGAACGAAGACTGCGCTCCCGCTATACTGCTGCTTCAGAATTGTTACTGGGGCCTGTCTTGAGTGCTACTATTGCTTACATGGAATGAAGACTGCGCTCCCGCTATACTGCTGCTTCAGAATTGTTACTGGGGCCTGTCTTGAGTGCTACTATTGCTTACATGGAACGAAGACTGCGCTCCCGCTATACTGCTGCTTCAGAATTGTTACTGGGGCCTGTCTTGAGTGCTACTATTGCTTACATGGAACGGACACGTGGAGAGGACACGTAGTGCCTCAAAAACATCCCCCTCCTCCTCCAACAGGGAAAACATTGTTGGCAAATGCCTTTGCATTGGTTCGTCTGGTGGCAGTCCAAGAATTTCACCTTTACCGACACTACAAGAGAGCCTCCCCACCATCCCCCCGCCACGGCCCACTTAATCCTGGCCACATTCCGAAAACCAACAAAATACAACCGTGGTACTAGGTCCGCAGTCACCACCACATTACCACCAACGCGGTTACTGTTAAGGTGCATATAACCACGGACACGTGGAGAGGACACGTAGTGCCTCAAAAACATCCCCCTCCTCCTCCAACAGGGAAAACATTGTTGGCAAATGCCTTTGCATTGGTTCGTCTGGTGGCAGTCCAAGAATTTCACCTTTACCGACACTACAAGAGAGCCCCCCCACCATCCCCCCGCCACGGCCCACTTAATCCTGGCCACATTCCGAAAACCAACAAAATACAACCGTGGTACTAGGTCCGCAGTCACCACCACATTACCACCAACGCGGTTACTGTTAAGGTGCATATAACTAGTCTGACTGGGGCATGCAGACACCTTGACAGAATGAATAGTGTGTGGCACATAGGTTCCCCATTGCTATGCCCACGTGTGCAGCTCCTGATGGCGGTGGCACAGGATTATATTTCTCATTGCTTCTGTACAGCATTGTGGGCTATCGCCCCGCCCCTATTAAAGAGGGTCGCTACCTAGCCGTGCCAACCCTGTGCAGTGTGTGCCTGCGGTCCCTCGTCGTGGCAGACGCACTTCTAAATAGACATGAGGGTGGTGTGGCATGAGGGCAGCTGAAGGCTGCGCAGGGACAGTTTGGTGTGCGCTGTGGGGGGGAGGGGGTGCGGTTGGGCAGCATGTAACACAGGAGAAGTGGCAGTGGAGTGTCATGCAGGCGGTGATTGTGCTTTGTTGGAGGTAGTGTGGTGCTTAGCAAAGGTATGCCATGCTAATGAGGGCTTTTCAGAAGTAAAAGTTGTTGGGGGGGGGGGCCCACTCTTGCCGCTATTGTGGCTTAATAGTGGGACCTGTGAACTTGAGATGCAGCCCAACATGTAGCCCCTCGCCTGCCCTATCCGTCACTGTGTCATTCCCATCACTTTCCTGAATTGCCCAGATTTTCACACATGAAAACCTTAGCGAGCATCGGCGAAATACAAAAATGTTTTGGTCGCCCATTGACTTCAATGGGGTTCGTTGTTCGAAACGAACCCTCGAGCATCACGGGAAGTTCGTTCCGAATAACGAACACCCGAACATTTTGGTGTTCGCTCATCTCTAGTAGCGATCTACCTTAGGCCGGTCTCACATGACCGGATAGGAATTACGGATTCCGCCTGCGTCTGATCCGCGGTATTACGCAGATTAATCGCATTGGATTACACAATTCCGCTCACATTAGCGGGTCGGAATTGTGTAATCCACTCGCAGAAAAGAGAACGCAGCATGTTCTATTTTACCGCGGATATCCGCAACATAGAGCCCATTGTGCTCCATGGTCGCGAATATACCCGCTGCCCATACGCAACTACGTTGTATACGGGCTGCGGGTACCCGCGTCATCGCTAAGCGACGGTGCGGGAAATGCAAACAACAAAAAAGGTGTACTGCGCATGACCGCCTGTGTGAGTAGGCAGTTATGCGCAGTACATTACGCGGCCGTACGCAGGGTCACAGCTGGGCTCACAGATGGGATCCGCTTCATGCCTCCGCAAGCGGATTCCGCCTACGGCTGCGTGAGCCCGGCGTTATTCAGACCGCTACCTGTAATCCGTAATTTACAAGAAGCCCCGTGAACGCTCGCCTTCATGCAGTTCCAGGAGCAGCTTGTTGAGCGCCTTTTGTGTGAGACCGCTGCACCTCGGCAAGCTTACGGAGACTCACGGAACACCACTTTTTACACCCCATACCCGCCACTGAGGTCAAGAAATACCCCCAAAAAGCATGAGAGGAGGGGGGATACCCGGTTTTATTGCCCCATGTACCCATCCCAACCAGCCTCCGTAATTACCCCTATCTTTGGAAATAGTACACAGTTCACATTATTATTTTATCTAAGATTTAGGGAACGCTGAAAAGGGTGCGGAGTGTGTGGGGGAGGGGATGTTTTTTTAAGGTGTCAATTTTTATTCCGTACAAGTGGGCAATGGGGCCTGTAATTTATTCAGTTGTGCCCTGAAATCCAACGGATGTTCCCTCCATTATGGGCCTAGCCATGTGTCCTGTAAGTAGATTAGGGCCACAATGGGTATGTTTTTGAACACGGGAGAAACAGGGGTATCCATTTTGGGGTGAATGTCTTCATTCCTATGTACAGCTCAAGGGCTCTACAAGTGTGCTATAGGGCCTAAATCACCTTCATGCTAAATTTCTGTTCTGAAAGCCACCGACTACTCCTTTCGTTTTGGGCCCCGTTGTGCATCTAGACATAAGATTAGGGCCACAATGGGTATGTCTCTGAACACGGGACAAACAGGGGTATCCATTTTGGGGTGCAAGGCTTCATTCACGTGTGTGCTGTACAAAAAAAGCTGTTTTTAAAATGACAGAATTGACAAAAAAATTGACATTTTTCTTTTGCTTTGCTTGAATTCATTCAAAAACTGTGGGGTCAAAATGGGCAGTACACCCATAGATAAATTCGTTATGGGGTCTACGTTTCAAAATGGGGTCATTTGTGGGGGTTCTCTTTGGTTTTGGCCGCTTAAGAGCTCTACAAAGGTGCTATGGGGCCTAAAACGCCTTCAAGCAAAATTTATGTTCTGAAAGACACGGACTACTCCTTTCATTTTGGGTCCCGTTGTGCATCCAGACATAAGATTAGGGCCACAATGAGTATATTTCTGAACACGGGAGAAACGGGGGTATCCATTTTGGGGTGTAAATCCTCATTTTCATGGGCAATATAGGAAAAAAATATATGTCTTTAAAATGACATATTTGCAAAAATATGAAATTTTTTTTTTCTCCTCTAAATTTAATTAATTCCTGAAAAAAAACTGTGGGGTCAAAATACTTATGACACCCCTCAGTGGATACATTAAGGGGTGTAGTTTTAAAATGGGGTCATTGGGGGGGGGGGTATCTATTATTCTGACACTAATGAGCCTTTGCAAACTTGGCTTGGTGCAGGAAAACAAAGTGTTCCTCAAAATGCTGAAAAGTAATGTTAAAGGAGATGTCCCGCGCCGAAACGGGTTTTTTTTTTTTTTAACCCCCCCCCCCGTTCGGCGCGAGACAACCCCGATGCAGGGGTTAAAAAAACCACCCGCACAGCGCTTACCTGAATCCCGGCGGTCCGGCGTCTTCATACTCACCTGCTGAAGATGGCCGCCGGGATCTTCTACCTTCGTGGACCGCAGCTCTTCTGTGCGGTCCACTGCCGATTCCAGCCTCCTGATTGGCTGGAATCGGCACGTGACGGGGCGGAGCTACACGGAGCCGCTCTCTGGCACGAGCGGCTCCATAGAAGACTGCTGAAGACCCGGACTGCGCAAGCGCGGCTAATTTGGCCATCGGAGGCCAAAAATTAGTCGGCTCCATGGAGACGAGGACGCTAGCAACGGAGCAGGTAAGTATAAAACTTTTTATAACTTCTGTATGGCTCATAATTAATGCACAATGTACATTACAAAGTGCATTATTATGGCCATACAGAAGTGTATAGACCCACTTGCTGCCTCGGGACATCTCCTTTAAATTTGTAGGTCATCTAAATGGTTAAAAAAAAAAAACACAAAAGTTTTTCAAATGTGCATTCAGAATAAAGTAAACAGATGGAAATATATATCTTATAAAAAATTTGTACAGTATGTTTGGACATATTTGAGGTATTACAGTTGAAAATGTGAAAAAAATGACCATTTTTTCAAAATTTTCCCAATTTGGGCGCTTTTAATAAATATACACAAATTATATCGGTCTCTTTTTACAACCAAAATGAAGTACAACATGTGGCGAAAAAATGTCAGAATCACTTGGATATGTAAAGCCTTTACGGAGTTAAGCTACGTTGAACGACGCATGTCAGATTTCCAAAATTTGGCTCCGTCACTAAGACGCAAACAGGCTTTGTCACTAAGGGGTTAAAGGTTTAATATCTGCGTTTAGTGGGAGCAATGATCAGAGCTATTGCGGATGGGTCAGAAACAGCCGAAAACCTGCTATGTATGTGCAACACCCCTGAGGGGTACCCCGGACACTTGACAAATGTGGGGAGCTGGGAAGGTTAAGTGTTGGCTTGTCATGGTGGCACTTACCAGGCTCCTTTCCCAGAGGGATGACATGCAGCCAAGGCCAGAGCAGGATTGCAGGCCACCGTTGACACCCCTATGATAGAGAATACCAATAAACAGAATGATGGGGGTAGTAGTTGTCACAGGTGACGCCACCGTGCCTACAGACCGATATATCACATGGCGGAGAATAAACATAAACACTGATTTCTAGTACCTCAGGTCCCCAGGAACGGTTAGGGCCCGGTATAAACTTAACTTGGAATAACTTCGGCAAAATGATTATTTACAGCAATTCAGGTACAATTCTTCACAGTGCAGGTAGAGAAAGAAGGTTCAGATGTCAGGGAGGATACACAGAATGAAACCAGTCCTACAGTCCACGTTATCTGTCAGGTACCGCTCCTGGACTGGGAGCACTCAGGAGGAGGAAGGGGGTAGGGGTCACTCCACAGACACATTGGTAGTATTATTTACTTTTAGGATTTGCACCCTGCACTTGGAGATGTGTGGGTGTGACTTAGGAGAGTACTTCTACACGGTGATCCTGAATTCGGACGGCCGCATAGGAAAACTTGTGAGTTTGAATTAGTACCTCTGAACTGTGTCTTGTCAGAAAAAGTGATTACTTACAAAGCTCTCTCTTAGGCTTGGGGCTCACTCCACTCACATTCAAAGTGCAGTCACTATGGGATATCTCTCCTTCTCCTCCATCTTCACCACAAGGAAGCTGAAAGTGTTTTCATGTGGCTCAAGGTTTTGGCACTCTCTCCGATTGAAGACCAGATGAAAGCGCCAACTGAACACAGATTGAAGACCCCTTTCCCACTCTCAAGCACTCCTATTCATACCCTTACTCATACCACTTGACGTGACAGACTGATACATATACAGGCAGGCAATGATTTTACAGGAGTTAACCTCTCAAGCCCTGCAGCTGTGCAACACACACACACTGGAAATAACAAGACAGCTTTGCACAGTGCATCCACACGAGACAAACATGTATGACATTTATGGAGGGGACCAGGATAATGTTCTGAGACACTACAGATGGTGCGGGATCGCCCCCACCCCTGATCCTCTCCATACAAACCCTAATTGGAGAGGCGAGGTGGGGGCACCACCTAATTACATAGCCCTTTCCCTGGGAGAAATAAACCGGGGGAGGGGTGACAGGGTGCCAGGGAGATAAAACAGAAAGGGACCTGTACTAAAATCTCCACTCCCTTTAGTCCGGAGCCATACTCCTGCCCTTCAAGACAATGATTATTACTACAGTCTCCAAAACTTGAAATTAGAGGGACACAGATTTAAAGGGATTGTACAGGATTAGGAAAACATGGCTACTGTCTGCAAAAGACAGCACTACACCTGTCCACTGGTTGTTTGTCGTATTGCAGCTCCCTTCACATTCATACTGCTGAGCTGCAATACCACAAACAACCTGTGAGCAGCTGCGATTATTTCTTGGTAGAAAGCTGCCATGTTTTTCTAATAGCCTACAACCCCATTTAAGCAAACCGCTGGTTTGGGGGCAAAATTCAGTCCCAGGATCAGAATGTGGAGGGGTATATTACTCGTAGATGATCTTCTCAACAGTCTCTCCATTCTGCCACTTCCGGCTGTCATTTTCCTGCAGTCATGATGGCGGTGGTAACCCCACACCTCTCTAGCTCTGGTCCAGCTGCTGCTGATGTAATCAGAGACTCTGACTCCTGATATCCCCATCGAGTGTCTCTGCTGCATGCAAGACATACAGGCTAGCTTCGCCAGGAGGGAGGAAAGAGTCAGTGTCTCTGATTATGTCAGCAGTGGCTGGACTGAAGCTACAGTAGAGGATGAGTGAAATACTTGATTGTGTGGGTTGCTGCCTAGCTGGAGGTTAAGGGGTGGGGAGAGCACAAAGAGGGGGCACTATTATTATTATAGTGGGATACTATTAATACTGGGGCCACTAGCGGGATCATTATTGCTACGAAGAACACTAAGGTGGGGGTGGGTCACTAATAATATTGATGCCACTAAGGAGGACACTATTAGGGCAGTATTTTTTTGTGACAAAGGTGGCAACACTACCTCCAACCTCCAGTCCAGGAACCTGGAGGGTCACTCTAAATACAGTTCTGTGTGGCCGAGGCGCACTCCACTCGCTGACTAGAGATGGGGCGGAGGGGGAACCCAGGCTGGTGGGTAGGCACAGCAGTGAAGCTTTCCTGATTTTAATTTGAAGTGTGTTTAATTAAAAGAAAACTCAGTCCATACTCCTCTGTAGCTCCGTGTCAGCTGCAATGGCCGTTCTATTACTCGCCGTCTTCCACGTTGTGGGATCATGTGACAAATACGTGATCACAGTAGTCAATTACTGGCCTCAGCATTGGTGAGGCTGGGAAATGTCAACACTAGGGATGAGCGAACACCAAAATGCTCGGGTGCTCGTTACTCGGGACGAAATTATCGCGATGCTCGAAGGTTCGTTTCTAGTAACGAACCCCATTGAAGTCAATGGGCGACTCGAGCATTTTTGTATATCGCCAATGCTCGCTAAGGTTTCCATTTGTGAAAATCGGGGCAATTCAAGAAAGTGATGGGAACGACACAGCAACGGATAGGCAGGCGAGGGGCTACATGTTGGGCTGCATCTCAAGTTCCCAGGTCCCACTATTAAGCCACAATAGCGGCAAGAGTGCCCCCCCTCCCAACAATTTTTACTTCTGAAAAGCCCTCATTAGCAATGCATACCTTAGCTAAGCACCACACTACCTCCAACAAAGCACAATCACTGCCTGCATGACACTCCGCTGCCACTTCTCCTGGGTTACATGCTGCCCAACCCCCCCCCCCCCCCCCGCACGACCCAGTGTCCACAGCGCACACCAAACTGTCCCTGCGCAGCCTTCAGCTGCCCTCATGCCACACCACACTCATGCCTATTTATAAGTGCGTCTGCCATGAGGAGGAACCGCAGGCACACACTGCAGAGGGTTGGCACGGCCAGGCAGCGACGCTCTTTAAAAGGGGCGGCGCGATAGCCCACAATGCTGTACAAAAGCAATGAGAAATCCAATCCTGTGCCACCTCCATCTGGAGCTGCACACGTGGGCATAGCAATGGGGAACCTATGTGCCACACATTATTCATTCTGTCAAGGTGTCTGCATGCCCCAGTCAGACCGCGGTTTTTTATAAAAAGTCACAGGCAGGTACAACTCCGCAATGGGAATTCCGTGTGCACCCACAGCATGGGTGGCTCCCTGGAACCCACCGGCTGTACATAAATGTATCCCATTGCAGTGCCCATCACAGCTGAGGTAACGTCCGATTAAATGCAGGTGGGCTTCGGCCCACACTGCATGCCCCAGTCAGACTGGGGTTCTTTAGAAGTGGACATATGCACTTACAACTCCGTGTGGACCCACGGCATGGGTGCCTCCCTGGAACCCACCGGCGGTACATAAATATATCCCATTGCAGTGCCCAACACAGCTGATGTAACGTCAGCTGTAATGCAGGTGGGCTAAAAATTAATTGGATTACACTCTAGGCGAGGGCCCCCAAAAATTGGTGTACCAACAGTACTAATGTACCTCAGAAAAATTTCCCCTGCCCAACCAAGAGGGCAGGTGAAACCCATTAATCGCTTTGGTTAATGTGGCTTAATTGGTAACTAGGCCTGGAGGCAGCCCAGTTAAAATAAAAATTGGTTCAGGTGAAAGTTTCAACACTTTAATGAGCATTGAAACGTATAAAAATTGTTTACAAAAATTATATGACTGAGCCTTGTGGGCCTAAGAAAAATTGCCCATTCGGCATGATTATGTGAAGTTTCAGGAGGAGGAGCAGGAGGAGGAATATTATACACAGATTGATGAAGCAAAAAGGTCCCCGTTTTTGATGGTGATAGAGAACGATGCTTCCATCCGCGGGTGCAGCCTACGTATTGCTTAGGTATCGCTGCTGTCCGCTGGTGAAGAAGAGAAGTCTGGGGAAATCCAGGCTTTGTTCATCTTGATGAGTGTAAGCCTGTCGGCACTGTCGGTTGACAGGTGGGTACGCTTATCCGTGATGATTCCCCCAGCCACACTAAACACACTCTCTGACAAGACGCTAGCTGCAGGACAAGCAAGCACCTCCAGGGCATACAGCGCGAGTTCAGGCCACGTGTCCAGCTTCGACACCCAGTAGTTGTAGGGGGCAGAGGCGTCACGGAGGACGGTCGTGCGATCGGCTACGTACTCCCTCACCATCCTTTTACAGTGCTCCCGCTAACTCAGCCTTGACTGGGGAGCGGTGACACAGTCTTGCTGGGGAGCTATAAAGCTGGCAAAGGCCTTGGAGAATGTTCCCCTGCCTACGCTGTACATGCTGCCTGATCTCTGCGCCTCCCCTGCTACCTGGCCCTCGGAACTGAGCCTTCGGCCACTAGCGCTGTCGGATGGGAATTTTACCATCAGTTTGTCCACCAGCGTCCTGTGGTATAGCATCATTCTGGAACCCCTTTCCTCTTCGGGAATGAGAGTGGAGAGGTTCTCCTTATACCGTGGGTCGAGCAGTGTGTACACCCAGTAATCCGTAATGGCCAGAATGCGTGTAACGCGAGGGTCACGAGAAAGGCATCCTAACATGAAGTCAGCCATGTGTGCCAGGGTACCTGTACGCAACACATGGCTGTCCTCACTAGGAAGATCACTGAAAGGATGACAGGCAAGCAGCATGTGTACCCTCAGCAGTGGGCTAAGCTGTCTCTCCCCCCTCCTCCTCATGCTCCTCCCCCTCCTCCTCCTCCTCCTCTGGCCATACACGCTGAAAGGATGACAGGCAAGCAGCATGTGTACCCTCAGCAGTGGGCCAAGCTGTCTCTTCCCCCTCCTCCTCATGCTCCTCCCCCTCCTCCTCAACGCGCTGAGATATAGACATGAGGGTGCTCTGACTATCCAGCGACATACTGTCTTCCCCCGCCTTCGTTTCCGAGTGCAAAGCGTCTGCCTTTATGCTTTGCAGGGAACTTCTCAAGAGGCATAGCAGAGGAATAGTGACGCTAATGATTGCAGCATCCCCACTCAGCATCTGGGTAGACTCCTCAAAGTTTCCAAGGACCTGGCAGATGGCTGCCAACCAGGCCCACTCTTCTGTAAATAATTGAGGAGGCTGACTCCCACTACGCCGCCCATGTTGGAGTTGGTATTCCGCAATAGCTCTATGCTGCTCATAGAGTCTGGCCAACATGTGGAGCATAGAGTTCCACTGTGTGGGCACGTCGCACAGCAATCGGTGCACTGGCAGATGAAACCGATGTTGCAGGGTCTGCAGGGTGGCAGCGTCCGTCTTGGAGTTGCGGAAACGTGCGCTGACCCGGCGCACCTTTCCGAGCAGGTATGACAAGTGTGGGTAGCTTTTCAGAAAGCGCTGAACCACCAAATTAAAGACATGGGCCAGGCATGGCACGTGCGTGAGGCTGCCGAGCTGCAGAGCCGCCACCAGGTTACGGCCGTTGTCACACACGACCATGCGCTCGGTAACAGAGCTGGGGGAAGACAGTATGTCGCTGGATAGTCAGAGCACCCTCCTGTCTATATCTCAGCGCGGTGAGGAGGAGGAGGAGGAGGAGCATGAGAAGGATGAGGAGGAGGGGGAAGAGACAGCTTGGCCCACTGCTGAGGGTACACATGCTGCTTGCCTGTCATCCTTTCAGCGTGTATGGCCTGAGGAGGAGGAGGAGGATCCTGAAAGTGATCTTCCTAGTGAGGACAGCCAAGTGTTGCGTACAGGTACCCTCGCACACATGGCTGACTTCATGTTAGGATGCCTTTCTCATGACCCTCGCATTACACGCATTCTGGCCACTACGGATTACTGGGTGTACACACTGGTTGACCCATGGTATAAGGAGAACCTTTCCACTCTCATACCCGAAGAGGAAAGGGGTTCGAGAGTGATGCTATACCACAGGACCCTGGCGGACAAACTGATGGTAAAATTCCCATCCGACAGCGCTAGTGACCGAAGGCGCAGTTCCGAGGGCCAGGTAGCAGGGGAGGCGCGGAGATCAGGCAGCATGTACATTACAGGCAGGGGAACACTCTCTAAGGCCCTGGACAACTTTATGGCTCCCCAGCAAGACTGTGTCACCACTCCCCAGTCAAGGCTGAGTCGGTGGGAGCACTGTAAAAGGATGGTGAGGGAGTACGTAGCCGATCGCACGACCGTCCTTCATGACGCCTCTGCCCCCTACAACTACTGGGTGTCGAAGCTGGACACGTGGCCTGAACTCGCGCTGTATGCCCTGGAGGTGCTTGCTTGTCCTGCGGCTAGCGTTTTGTCAGAGAGGGTGTTTAGTGTGGCTGGGGGAATCATCACAGATAAGCGTACCCGCCTGTCAACCGACAGTGCCGACAGGCTTACACTCATCAAGATGAACAAAGCCTGGATTTCCCCTGACTTCTCTTCTCCACCAGCGGACAGCAGCGATACCTAAGCAATACGTAGGCTGCACCCGCGGATGGAAGCATCGTTCTCTATCCCCATCAAAAACGGGGACCTTTGTGCTTCATCAATCTGTGTATAATATTCCTCCTCCTCCTCCTGCTCCTCCTCCTGAAACCTCACATAATCACGCTGAACGGGCAATTTTTCTTAGGCCCACAACGCTCAGTCATATAATTTTTGTAGACAATTTTTATACGTTTCAATGCTCTTTAAAGCGTTGAAACTTTCACCTCAACCAATTTTTATTTTAACTGGGCTGCCTCCAGGCCTAGTTACCAATTAAGCCACATTAACCAAAGCGATTAATGGGTTTCACCTGCCCTCTTGGTTGGGCATGGGCAATTTTTCTGAGGTACATTAGTACTGTTGGTACACCAATTTTTGGGGGCCCTCGCCTACAGTGTAATCAAATTAATTTTTAGCCCACCTGCATTACTGCAGACGTTACATCAGCTGTGTTGGGCAATGCAATGGGATATATTTATGTACCGCCGGTGGGTTCCAGGGAGCTACCCATGCCGTGGGTCCACAGGGAGTTGTAACTGCATATGTCCACTTGTAAAGAACCCCAGTCTGACTGGGGCATGCAGTGTGGGCCAAAGCTCACCTGCATTAAGCACGACATTACATCAGCTGTGTTGGGCACTGCAGTGGGATATATTTAGGTAGCGCCGGTGGGTTCCAGGGAGCCACCCATGCCGTGGGTCCACAGGGAGTTGTAACTGCATGTGTCCACTTCTAAAGAACCCCAGTCTGACTGGGGCATGCAGTGTGGGCCGAAGCCCACCTGCATTAAGCACGACATTACCTCAGCTGTGATGGGCAATGCAATGGGATATATTTATGTACCGCCGGTGGCTTCCTGGCACCCACCTATGCCGTGGGTCCACAGGGAGTTGTAACTGCATGTGTCCACTTCTAAAGAACCCCAGTCTGACTGGGGCATGCAGTGTGGGCCGAAGCCCACCTGCATTAAGCACAACATTACCTCAGCTGTGATGGGCACTGCAATGGGATATATTTAGGTAGCGCCGGTGGGTTCCAGGGAGCCACCCATGCCGTGGGTCCACACGGAATTCCCATTGCGGAGTTGTACCTGCCTGTGACTATTTATAAAAAAACGCGGTCTGACTGGGGCATGCAGACACCTTGACAGAATGAATAATGTGTGGCACATAGGTTCCCCATTGCTATGCCCACGTGTGCAGCTCCAGATGGAGGTGGCACAGGATTGGATTTCTCATTGCTTCTGTACAGCATTGTGGGCTATCGCCCCACCCCTTTTAAAGAGGGTCACTGCCTAGCCGTGCCAACCCTTTGCAGTGTGTGCCTGCGGTTCCTCCTCATGGCAGACGCACTTATAAATAGACATGAGTGTGGCGTGGCATGAGGGCAGCTGAAGGCTGCGCAGGGACAATTTGGTGTGCGCTGTGGACACTGGGTCGTTCCGCCGGGGGGGGGGGGGGGGGTTGGGCAGCATGTAACCCAGGAGAAGTGGCAGCGGAGTGTCATGCAGGCAGTGATTGTGCTTTGTTGGAGGTAGTGTGGTGCTTAACTAAGGTATGCATTGCTAATGAGGGCTTTTCAGTAGTAAAAATTGTTGGGAGGGGGGGCCCACTCTTGCCGCTATTGTGGCTTAATAGTGGGACCTGGGAACTTGAGATGCAGCCCAACATGTAGCCCCTCACCTGCCCTATCTGTTGCTGTGTCGTTCCCATCACTTTCTTGAATTGCCCCGATTTTCACAAATGGAAACCTTAGCGAGCATCGGCGATATACAAAAATGCTCGGGTCGCCCATTGACTTCAATGGGGTTCGTTACTTGAAACGAACCCTCGAGCATCGCGAAAAGTTCGTCTCCAGTAACTGATCTGGATTACGATTTTCTCCAGCAGGTTTCGGGGTATTTTGTAGCTTCCGAATTGTATCATGTGCACACATCGTGGAGCAAATTAGACACAAGCTATCAGCCTCATATCCAAAATGGCTCTCTGCCCAGAAACAGCCAGACAGGGCCTTTTATTGTAAAGCATAACATGGGCGGGCAACAGGTTACATCAGTAACATATAGGATTCTCATTTGTCGGATCATATAGAATCCCCCCCTCCTTCCTGCCCACCTTCTCTCAAGTCCAATGTATAAGCAAGTCTTTGTCTCACAAACATGTGCTCGAATCTGAAACTGAAAGTACATATCTCTTTGTTCAAGAAGATTCTGTGTGGGGGATGGGGAGGACTGGGAAAACACTCAAGCAATAACATATGACACTGTGATTTAACTCTTTCCTTATGCAGCAGAGTTTCACATTAGGCTGAAGTCACAAAACACACATAATACGTCTAGTGCAAATCGATAGACATTTTATACTAATTAATTATCATGTCTATCACATAACGAATACCCGAGCATTTTGGTGCTCGCTCATGTCTAGTTATTAGTAAACAAGACGAGGGCAAAGCAGAGGTCCCGTGTGATGCCTAATGGAGATATCCAAATGTGACCTCTCCGGGCAGCGGATACCCTGGATATGACGGATATCTGGCTGCAGCATCTGTCACCCCATGGATCGCTAGGGATAATAGACATGATCTGGCTGGCTGCGCAGTTATGGCTGATCGGGCTGGCTAGGTAAATATGGCTGATCTGGCTGGCTAGGCAGGCGTCCCCTCCTCCCTCACAGATGGTGAAGCTCCAGGTCTCCAGACACACCAAGCACCACGCTGCATCTGGCCGTGTCCCCTGCCGGCATGGAGTTTTCTTGTGTAGGCTCTTTATGACGTAGGCCTAGCTGTGGATGACATCAGCACAGTTGCCATGGTGACTGCAGGTGTTTATCACCAAGGCCTCATCCACTTGAAGTCACCCATAATTAACTGTTTAATGACTGGCACTGTGCTTTTCTACAGAAGCCTATTAAAAAATAAATTTAAATGATTGCAATGTAAAGTAGGTGTGGTAACTGTTAACCCCTTAGTGACAAAGCTTTTTAGTTTTTTATCTATTTTTGTTTTTTCCTTCCCCACTTTTAATATCTCCTTTATTTATCCCTCGCCGTCACTGTCTAAGGGCTTGTTTTTTGTGGGCTGAGTTGTATTTTTCAGTGGTGTTATTTAATGTACCATATAATGTACTGAAAAACTTTAAAAAAAATTCTAATTGGAGAGAAATGAAAAAAAAATAAGTTCTGCCATCTTTCGGTACGTCCTATTTCTATGGCGCACAAACTGCAACAATAATGACATGATAACTTTATTCTATGGGTTAGTACGATTACTACGATACCAAACTTGTATAGTTCTTGTTTTTGCTGTACTACTTGTATTATTTTTTCAAGGATATTTAATTTTTTAAAAATATTCTCTGCTGCCATCTTCTGCGCCCAATAGCTTTTTTATTTTTTTGCTGACATAGTTGTGTGATGGCTCATTTTTTGCAGGATGTCCTGTAGTTTGCGTTGGCACTTTTTGATCGCTTTTTATTGCATTTTTTCTTGGGGATGGGGTAAACAAAAAAGCGCATTTCTGGCGTTCTTTATTTTTTTTTCTGACGACTAGAGATGAGCGAGCACGCTCGTGTAAGGCTGATGCAGTCTTTTCGAGTAAGCAGGGATCTCTCTCTCCCTGTCGCTCCCCACTGCTAACCCCCGCCCCCCCTGCATGGTGCTCAGTCGAGTAAGCAGTTACTCGAAAAGATCGATGCTCCCTTGAGCATCAGCCTTAAACGAGCGTGCTCACTCATCTCTACTGACAACGTTCATCGTGCAGGGTAAATAATGCGTTACTTTGATAGATCTGAGGTTTATGGATCATACCAAATCACACAATGATACCAAATATGTATTTTTGTTTTATTGCTTAGATTCCTTTATTATTAATACAGTCATACCTCTACTTTTGTCATCTTCGTCTTTCACCGATTTCCAGTTTCGACGATTCTTCATTGCAGAATCTTGCCTCTTCTTCCATCGCTTGCTTCTAGATTCGCTGCCAGCCCACGTGACCTCGGTGCTAATTTCACAGCCATTCATGGATTGCTCCAATCACAGCCACTGATGGATGTATGGCTATGATTGATGCATCCAGCTCTGTCTGTGATTGACTGAGTTAGCTGTCACTCAGCTGACTCAGCCAATCAGAGTAATCTCTTGCTGGAGGCAGGGAATTTCTATCCCCCGTCACTAGCAAGATGTTCTGATTGCTTGACAAGTGCCCGCCAGCGTGCATGGAGCTCTGCAGAGTGGCCCCTGAGACACCGATGGCACCCGCTAGGTGAGTATATTGATTTTTTTCTTTTCTCTCAGGCAGTGTATCTAGGGCGTTTAGCGCTACCAAAAACGTGGTATCAAGTTGCGCCGTGTTTTTAGCAGCACTGAAACCACTGCCCATTCATTTCAATTGGTGACGCAGGGCCGAAAACGCTTGTGTGAACAGCCCCATTGAAATGAATGGGAGCGTTGTACAGTGTTTAGTGCTGAAAAAGCAGCGCTAAATGCTTTAGAAAAATGTGGTTTGGTGTGTTTTTTGGAATGTCTTGAACAAATTAATTGGATTTACATTGATAGGCACTCTGCCATGACAGCCATGGGGCCTTTCAGAAGGCCCGAGGCTTCCATGATACCCGCACGACTCCCTGCGATTTCATCGTGGGGGCCGTACGGGACGATGTGTGGGGGATTTAAATGCTGCTGTCAGAATTGATTAACTGCTCCGATGAGCCGTGCAGTTTATCACACCTGTTGCCGCTACGTTCGGCTGTAAGAAACAGCCCGTGCCCACGATGTATGGAGGGAGATCGCCGCGCGATCATTCTTCATACATAGACCGCCGATACAGGCCATAGGATTGCAGGTGACATCATTATCTGCCCTCAGTGTTATCACTCTGTTCTCTGTGGCGTTACATAGGACTGCTGGTGACATCATTTTCTGTCCTCAACGTTATCACTGCGTGTTCTCTGTCGTGTTACATAGGACTGCAAGTGACATTATTATCTGTCCTCAGCGTTATCACTGTGTTCTCTGTGCTGTTACATTGGAGTGCAATTGTACAGTATTGTACTGTACCAGTGTATTACCCATCGTCGATGATGGAGAAGGGTGGGTTGCACTAGCAGTAGCAGGAGGAGGAGATGCCGAGCAGGAGATCACATGGGTTCAGCAGCAAGGTCACCTGGGCCGGCACATGCCGGTGTTATCAGAGGCAACCAATGTTAGTAGATACAAAAGTTTGGCTAAAAAAAAAGGCCTTACTCCAAATGAAAACGGCGGCCGATATATATACCCTCGTGTGCACAAGCCCTGAGGCTGCATTTACATGGCACATTTCAGTTGCAATAAAAGCCGCACCAAAAAGTGCATTGGCAAAACCATGTGTGTTTTTACTGTGTTTGTAGTAAACTGTGGCAAAAAACGCACTCAGTTTTGCAAATGCACTTTTTGGTGCATTTTTTGTTGCAGCCGAACTGCCCCGTGTGAATGGAGCCTAAGGGTGCATTTACACAGGTGATTTTCCCGCACAATTTCTGTGTCTTGCGAGATGCACAGAAATCCCAGGGGAAAAGAACCCATTGTTTTTCGTTTCAATAATTTTTATTAATTGCGAAGTCAGGTGTATTACATTATAACAGTCTTTCATCATGCATGTTATTCGTACAGAGTTACATCACATTACATCTTAACTTTAATTACCAGACTATTTCACAATTGCTTTTATATAACAAGAGGGTGGGAAAGGGGTGGGGTGAACTTGGAACAACAGGGAGAGAGAGAGAGATAGGAGGAGTTTGGGTGTATTCCACTTCTGACCATTATATACTCTTAATCCTTGGAGGGCCCTTGTGAGGGGGGGGGGGGGAAGGGGGGCTTCTCTGTTTCCTTTACCTTTTTTGTTATTAGTGCGGCTCCCAGGGGATTGTGTTTTTTTTATTGCTTCTGTCCAGGGTTGCCATATTTCTTTGAATTTGGCCATTCTGTTTTGTTTTATTGCAAAGATTTTTTCAAGTGTGCTATGTTCTGATAGCATTTTCGTGAGGTTGTTTGGGGTAGGGGGTTCGGTAGATTTCCAGTTTCTAACTATCAGTAGCTTAACACATAGTAACATGTGTGTTATGAATTTTCTGCAGTGGCGTGGGTATTTCTCTATTTCCAATAGCAGGATTTCTGTTTGGGGTTTTACTGTGATTTTGATTCCCCAGAGTTTTTGGGCGATCGTGGGTATCGCGTACCATGAGGGGCGTAGGGCAGGGCATTCCCAGAATATGTGCGTGAGAGATCCTTTTTCTTCACATCCCCTCCAGCATTTTCCTGGGTTCTCTGGAAACATCTGGGCCAGTCTTAAGGGAGAGTAGTACCACCTTGTTAATGTTTTCTGGTGAACTTCTAATAATTTGGCGCTTAAGGTGCATTTAAATGCCCAGTTGCACATTTTTGTCCAGTAGTCTAGATCGTATGATATTTTTAGTTCTTTTTCCCAGTTTAGTATGTGCATTTTTTTTTTGTTTGTTCGGATCCTCTCTTGCTTCTCCATTGTATACTTCGTACCATTGTTTTAGCTTATTTTTTGGGAGATTCTGTGCGAATAATAAGTTATACAGATATGTCGGTAATGAGAGTGTGAGGTTTTTGTTGTTTATCAGGTAGCTTTTTATTTGCATATATTGGAATAGGTCTGAGTTGGTGAGTTTTGTATTTTCGCAGAGTTCATTGAACGGTGTCAAGTTAGCATTAGAGATGAGCGAGCACCAAAATGTTCGGGTGCTCGTTACTCGAGACGAACTTTTCGCGATGCTCGAGGGTTCGTTTCGAATAACGAACCCCATTGAAGTCAATGGGCGACCCAAGCATTTTTGTATTTCACCGATGCTCGCTAAGGTTTTCATGTGTGAAAATCTGGGCAATTCAAGAAAGTGATGGGAACGACACAGCAACGGATAGGGCAGGCGAGGGGCTACATGTTGGGCTGCATCTCAAGTTCACAGGTCCTACTCTTAAGCCACAATACCGGCAAGAGTGCCCCCCCCCCCTCCCAACAACTTTTACTTCTGAAAAGCCCTCATTAGCATGGCATACCTTAGCTAAGCACCACACTACCTCCAACAAAGCACAATCACTGCCTGCATGACACTCCGCTGCCACTTCTCCTGTGTTACATGCTGCCCAAACCCCCCCCCCCACGACCCAGTGTCCACAGCGCACACCAAACTGTCCCTGCCCAGCCTTCAGCTGCCCTCATGCCACGCCACCCTCATGTCTATTTATAAGTGCGTCTGCCACAGGAAAAGCAGGCACACACTGCAGAGGGTTGGCATGGCTAGGCAGCGACCCCCCCATAAAAGGGGCGGGCCGATAGTCCACAATGCTGTACAGAAGCAATGAGAAATCCAATCCTGTGCCACCTCCATCTGGAGCTGCACACGTGGGCATAGCAATGGGGAACCTATGTGCCACACACTATTCATTCTGTCAAGGTGTCTGCACGCCCCAGTCAGACCGCGGTTTTTTATAAATAGTCACAGGCAGGTACAACTCCGCAATAGGAATTCCGTGTGCACACACAGCATGGGTGGCTCCCTGGAACCCACCGGCGGTACATAAAAATATCCCATTGCATTGCCGAACACAGCTGAGATAGTAATGTCGTGCTTAATGCAGGTGGGCTTCGGCCCACACTGCATGCCCCAGTCAGACTGGGGTTCTTTAGAAGTGGACACAGATGCATTTACAACTCCCTGTGGACCCACAGCATGGGTGGGTGCCAGGAAGCCACCGGCGGTACATAAATATATCCCATTGCATTGCCCAACACAGCTGAGGTAGTAATGTCGTGCTTAATGCAGGTGGGCTTCAGCCCACACTGCATGCCCCAGTCAGACTGGGGTTCTTTAGAAGTGGACAGATGTAGGTTAAACTCCGTGTGCACCTACAGCATGGGTGGCTCCCTGGAACCCACCGGCAGTACATAAAAATATCCCATTGCATTGCCCAACACAGCTGAGGTAGTAATGTCGTGCTTAATGCAGGTGGGCTTCGGCCCACACTGCATGCCCCAGTCAGACTGGGGTTCTTTAGAAGTGGACACAGATGCATTTACAACTCCCTGTGGACCCACAGCATGGGTGGGTGCCAGGAAGCCACCGGCGGTACATAAATATATCCCATTGCATTGCCCAACACAGCTGAGGTAGTAATGTCGTGCTTAATGCAGGTGGGCTTCGGCCCACACTGCATGCCCCAGTCAGACTGGGGTTCTTTAGAAGTGGACAGATGTAGGTTAAACTCCGTGTGCACCTACAGCATGGGTGGCTCCCTGGAACCCACCGGTGGTACATAAATATATCCCATTGCAGTGCCCTACTCAGCAGAGCTAACGTCAGATACAATACAGGTGGGCTTTGGCCCACACTGCATGCCCCAGTCAGACTGGTAATATGTACCTTAACAGTAACCTCGTTGGTGGTAATGTGGTGGTGACTGCGGACCTAGTAGCGCGGTTTTATGTAGTTGGTTTTCGGAATGTGGCCATGATTAAGTGGGCCGTGGCGGGGGGATGGTGGTGGTGCTCTCTTGTAGTGTCGTTAAAGGTGAAATTCTTGGACTGCCACCAGACGGACCAATGCAAAGGTATTTGCCAAGAATGTTTTCATTGTTGGAGGAGGAGGGGGATGTTTTGGAGGCACTATGTGTCCTCTCCACGTGTCCGTGGTTATATGCACCTTAACAGTAACAGCGTTGGTGGGAAATGGCCTCGCCGCCATCATGTCTTTGTGAAGCCTCTGTTTCCACACCCCAGTGACATACCATTAGCTGTGGTATAGGCAGAGCCCAGAATTATTAACATTTCAGGGGTAGTATTAGGGACAGGCCCCACTAACATATCACTAGCAGCAGTATAGGGGGAGCGCAGTCTTAGTTCCATTTCAGTAATAGTAGCACTCAAGACAGGCCCTAGTAACAATTCCGAAGCAGCAGTATAGGAGGAGCGCAGTCTTAGTTCCATTTCAGTAATAGTAGCACTCAAGACAAGCCCCAGTAACAATTCCGAAGCAGCAGTATAGGAGGAGCACAGTCTTAGTTCCATTTCAGTAATAGTAGCACTCAAGACAAGCCCCAGTTACAATTCCGAAGCAGCAGTATAGGAGGAGCGCAGTCTTAGTTCCATTTCAGTAATAGTAGCACTCAAGACAAGCCCCAGTAACAATTCCCATTGCAGTTTAGGGAGATAACAGTCTCTTTCACATTTCAGTAGCTGCAGTATAGACAAGGCCCCAGTTACATTTATGTAGCAAAAGTGTAGGCCAACCCCACACACCTTTCTGTACCATAAGTGCAAGCGAAGAACATAGAAATTACAATGATTACACTGTAGGTGAGGGCCCAAAAAAATTGGTGTAGCAACAGTACTAATGTACCTCAGAAAAAATTGACCATGCCCAACCAAGATGGCAGGTGAAACCCATTAATCGCTTTGGTTAATGTGGCTTAAGTGGTAACTAGGCCTGGAGGCAGCCCAGTTTAACGAAAAATTGGTTCAAGTTAAAGTTTCATCGCTTGTAAGAGCATTGAAACGTATAAAAATTGTTTGGAAAAATTATATGAGTGAGCCTTGTGGCCCAAAGAAAAATTGCCCGTTCGGCGTGATTACGTGAGGTTTCAGGAGGAGGAGCAGGAGGAGGAGGAGGAATATTAGACACAGATTGAAGAAGCAGAAATGTCACCGTTTTGGATGGTGATACAGAACGATGCTTCCATCCGCGGGTGCAGCCTACGTATTACGTAAGTATCGCTGCTGTCCGCTGGTGGAGAAGAGAAGTCTGGGGAAATCCAGGCTTTGTTCATCTTGATGAGTGTAAGCCTGTCGGTACTGTCGGTTGACAGGCGTGTACGCTTATCTGTGATGATTCCCCCAGCCGCACTAAACACCCTCTCCGACAAGACGCTAGCCGCAGGACAAGCAAGCACCTCCAGGGCATACAGCGCGAGTTCAGGCCATGTGTCCAGCTTCGACACCCAGTAGTTGTAGGGGGCAGAGGCGTCACGGAGGACGATCGTGCGATCGGCTATGTACTCCCTCACCATCCTTTTACAGTGCTCCCGCCAACTCAGCCTTGACTGGGGAGCGGTGACACAGTCTTGGTGGGTAGCCATAAAGCTGTCCAGGGCCTTAAAGAGTGTTGCACTGCCTGTGCTGAACATGCTGCTCGATCTCCGCACCTCCCCTGCTACCTGGCCCTCGGAACTGCGCCTTCTGCCACTAGCGCTGTCGGAGGGGAATTTTACCATCAGCTTGTCCGCCAGGGTCCTGTGGTATAGCAACACTCTCGAACCCCTTTCCTCTTCGGGAATGAGAGTGGAAAGGTTCTCCTTATACCATGGGTCGAGCAGTGTGTACACCCAGTAATCCGTAGTGGCCAGAATGCGTGCAACACGAGGGTCACGAGAAAGGCATCCTAACATGAAGTCAGCCATGTGTGCCAGGGTACCTGTACGCAACACATGGCTGTCTTCACTAGGAAGATCACTTTCAGGATCCTCCTCCTCCTCCGCCTCCTCCTCCTCCTCAGGCCATACACGCTGAAAGGATGACAGGCAAGCAGCATGGGTACCGTCAGCAGTGGGCCAAGCTGTCTCTTCCCCCTCCTCCTCATCCTCCTCATGCTCCTCCTCCTCCTCCTGAACGCGCTGAGATATAGACAGGAGGGTGCTCTGACTATCCAGCGACATACTGTCTTCCCCCGGCTCTGTTTCCGAGCGCAAAGCGTCTGCCTTTATGCTTTGCAGGGAACTTCTCAAGAGGCATAGCAGAGGAATGGTGACGCTAATGATTGAAACATCGCCGCTCACCACCTGGGTAGACTCCTCAAACTTTCCAAGGACCTGGCAGATGTCTGCCAACCAGGCCCACTCTTCTGAAAATAATTGAGGAGGCTGACTCCCACTGCGCCGCCCATGTTGGAGTTGGTATTCCACTATAGCTCTACGCTGCTCATAGAGCCTGGCCAACATGTGGAGCGTAGAGTTCCACCGTGTGGGCACGTCGCACAGCAGTCGGTGCACTGGCAGATAAAACCGATGTTGCAGTGTCCGCAGGGTGGCAGCGTCCGTGTGGGACTTGCGGAAATGTGCGCAGAGCCGGCGCACCTTTACGAGCAGGTCTGACAAGCGTGGGTAGCTTTTCAGAAAGCGCTGAACCACCAAATTAAAGACGTGGGCCAGGCATGGCACGTGCGTGAGGCTGCAGAGCTGCAGAGCCACCACCAGGTTACGGCCGTTGTCACACACGACCATGCCCGGTTGGAGGCTCAGCGGCGCAAGCCAACAGTCGGTCTGCTGTGTTAGACCCCGCAGCAGTTCGTGGGCCGTGTGCCTCTTCTCTCCTAAGCTGAGTAGTTTCAGCACGGCCTGCTGACGCTTGCCCACCGCTGTGCTACCACGCCGCGCGACACCGACTTCTGGCGACGTCCTGCTGCTGCTGACACATCTAGATTGCGAGACAGAGGTTGAGGAGGAGGAGGGTGCTTTAGTGGAGGAAGCATACACTGGGGGTGGGTAGGACGTGAGCGGTCCCAGGCTCTGACTCTGTCCCAGCCTCCACTAAATTCACCCAATGTGCCGTCAGGGAGATGTAGTGGCCCGGCCCGCCTGTGCTTGTCCACGTGTCCGTTGTTAAGTGGACCTTGCCACTAACCGCATTGGTGAGGGCGCGTACAATGTTGCGGGAGACGTGGTCGTGCAGGGCTGGGATGGCACATCGGGAAAAGTAGTGGCGACTGGGAACTGAGTAGCGCGGGGCCGCCGCCGCCGCCATCATACTTTTGAAGGACTCAGTTTCCACAACCCTATACGGCAGCATCTCAAAGCTGATAAATTTCGCTATGTGGACGGTTAACTTGAGCGTGCGGGTGCGTGGCGGCGTACTTGCGCTTCCGCTCAAAGACTTGCGCTAGCGACGGCTGGACGCTACGCTGAGAGACATTGCTGGATGGGGCCGAGGACACCGGAGGTGAGGGTGTGGGTGCAGGCCAGGAGACGGTAGTGCCTGTGTCCTCAGAGGGGGGTTGGATCTCAGTGGCAGGTTGGGGCACAGGGGGAGAGGCAGCGGTGCAAACCGGAGGCGGCGAACGGCCTTCGTCCCACCTTGTGGGGTGCTTGGCCATCATATGTCTGCGCATGCTGGTGGTGGTGAGGCTGTTGGTGGTGGCTCCCCGGCTGATCTTGGCGCGACAAAGGTTGCACACCACTGTTCGTCGGTTGTTAGGCGTCTCTGTGAAAAACCGCCAGACCTTAGAGCACCTCGGCCTCTGCAGGGTGGCATGGCGCGAGGGTGCGCTTTGGGAAACAGTTGGTGGATTATTCGGTCTGGCCCTGCCTCTACCCCTGGACACCGCACTGCCTCTTGCAACCTGCCCTGCTGCTGCCCTTGCCTCCCCCTCTGAAGACCTGTCCTGAGTAGGCGTTGCACACCAGGTGGGGTCAGTCACCTCATCGTCCTGCTGCTCTTCCTCCGAATCCTCTGTGCGCTCCTCCCTCGCACTTACTGCCCTTACTACTACCTCACTGCAAGACAACTGTGTCTCATCGTCATCGTCCTCCTCACCCACTGAAAGGTCTTGAGACAGTTGCTGGAAGTCCCCAGCCTCATCCCCCGGACCCCGGGAACTTTCCAATGGTTGGGCATCAGTAACGATAAACTCCTCTGGTGGGAGAGGAACCACTGCTGCCCAATCTGAGCAGGGGCCCGAGAACAGTTCCTGGGAGTCTTCCCGCTCCTGAGCATGTGTCACTGTAGTGGAGTGAGGAGGCTGGGAGGAAGGAGGAGCAGCAGCCAGAGGATTCGGATTTGCAGCACTGGACGGCGCAGAACTGTGGGTGGATGATAGCTTGCTCGAAGCACTTTCTGCCATCCACGACAGGACCTGCTCACACTGCTCATTTTCTAATAAAGGTCTCCCGCGTGGACCCATTAATTGGGCGATGAATGTGGGGACGCCAGAAACGTGCCTCTCTCCTAATCGCGCAGCAGTCGGCTGCGATACACCCAGAACGCTGAGGACTGTCAGAGGCAGGCCAAATAGAATGTTTCCCTTTTTTTTTAAAGGGAAGGCCCACTGACTATATTCAATCAGATAAGATTAGATGTGTTCCACAGAACTGCAGTGTTATATGAAGTGCAGCAGAGCGGTGATTTTTCCCAGGCAGGAAATAAAT
Source organism: Eleutherodactylus coqui (assembly GCF_035609145.1). NCBI lineage: Eukaryota > Metazoa > Chordata > Amphibia > Anura > Eleutherodactylidae > Eleutherodactylus > Eleutherodactylus coqui. Next base: position 53,942,981 of record NC_089846.1, on the reverse strand, counting down.
TGGCGCAAGCCTGCTGTTAAACGTAGCTGGCTGCGTATGATTTCCTTACGTTCTCCACCCACCACACACGTACCCAGAACGCTGAGGACTGTCAGAGGCAGGCCAAATAGAATGTTTCCCTTTTTTTTTAAAGAAAAGGCCCACTGACTATATTCAATCAATAATATATGTCTTCTGGCCCTGCCTACACAATTCTGTCCCTGTAGTATTACTGCAGGGCGCAATGCTCTGCACAGCCGATGTTGAAAAAAAAAAAATGCAACACTGCTAACAGCAGCCTGCACAGTACTGCACACGGTTAAATGTGGCCCTAAGAAGGACCGTTGGGGTTCTTGAAGCCTACACTCACTCGTAACACTCTCCCTGCCTAACCACCACTTCTGTCCCTGTAGTTTTACTGCAGGGCGCAATGCTCTGCACAGGCAATTTTGAAAAAAAAATAATTGTGCAACACTGCTAACAGCAGCCTCCACAGTACTGCACACGGATAGATGTGGCCCTAAGAAGGACCGTTGGGGTTCTTGAAGCCTACACTCACTCCTAACACTCTCCCTACAGCAGCTCCAACACAACAGCACTTTCCCTCAGCTAACTCACAAGGCATCTGAGGCGAGCCGCGGGAGGGGCCGACTTTTATACTCGGGTGACATCTGATCTCCCCAGCCACTCACAGCAGGGGGGTGGTATAGGGCTTGAACGTCACAGGGGGAAGTTGTAATGCCTTCCCTGTCTTTCAATTGGCCAGAAAAGCGCGCTAACATCTCAGAGAGGAAAGTGAAAGTAACCCGAACACGGCGTGGTGCTCGTTAAGAGTAACGAGCATCCCGAACACCCTAATATTCGCCCGAGCATCAAGCTCGGACGAGTACGTTCGCTCATCTCTAGTTAGCATCTTTTAGAATGTCTGATAGAGATTTGATTCCCTTTTGTTTCCAGGCACTTAATGATGTGTTGGGGATGAGTATTTCCAGAGCTACAATCGATATTGGTATATGTTTCCTAGGGGTATGCGATTTAGTGATTTCTAGACCGGTCAGCCATGCTTCTATTGAGGTTTTAATAGATGGGTAGTTTGGAGTCTTTATATTTGGGTCGATTGCTACTGCCAGCAGCATTGTGCGGAGGTTTTTCCCCCTTCCCAAGTGTTTTTCTATAGTTGGCCAGCTAGAGTCTTGGGGGGTGCACCAGGCTCTCAATTGTTGCGTAATTGTCGCTCTGTAATACGCTTCTATATTGGGAACCCCCATTCCACCTCTTCCTCTAGAGGAATAGAGTATGGAGGCCGCCATTCTCGGTCTCTTTTTTTTCCAGATGAATGATAACATTTGGTTTTGTAGTGCTTTTAGGAGGCTCTGGGGGATGGGTACAATCATTGTTCTGAATATATATAAAATTTTTGGCAGGGCCATCATTTTATATAGCACTATCCTCCCCAGCCACGTGGGTTCTGTTTTGTCGTATTTGTCTAATTCTTTTTGGAGGGAGTTAATTAGAGGGGTAAGGTTTGTTAGTGGCATCTTGTTTAGAGGGGTTGTGAGTTTAAGGCCTAGGTACGGTACCTCCTCTGACTCCCACGAGAATGGGAATTCTGTTTGTATTAATTCCTTCGTGCTTTTTTTTATGTTTATTCCCAATATTTGGGATTTGTGGGCGTTGATTTTGTAATACGATACCTGGCCAAACTCGTTAATATTTTTTGTAATTGCTCTCAAAGATGTGATTGGTTGGGTCATTATCAGCGCCACATCGTCGGCAAATAGTCCGATTTTATGTTGGCGGAGAGACACCGGAATTCCTTTAATCTCTGGATCCATTCAGATTTTTTCAGCGAAGGGTTCGATTGTTAGCACAAATAGTAGAGGGGATAGGGGACACCTCTGTCCGGTCCCATTGGGGATGTGAAAGCTATTGGACAAAACTCCGTTGGCCAGTACTCTTGCCGTTGGGGAGGAATATAGGGCCTGTTTAGCTCCAAGTATCTCTCCTTTGAATCCAAATTTGTCCAATACCGCGAATGCGTAGCCCCAATGTATTCTGTCGAACGCTTTCTCCGCATCCAAAGTGAGGAGCAGAGAAGGTGTTCGCATTTCTGTCACCGCTGCCAGAAGGTCCATAATCCTTCTTGTGCCGTCTGAGGCCTGGCAGCCCAGGGTGAAACCAACCTGATCGCTATGGATCAGGTTCGGTATGATTGCCATGAGTCTTTGGGCTAAAATCTTTGCATAGATCTTTGTGTCGCTGTTGGGCAAGGAAATTGGCCTATAATTGGCCGGGGATGAGTGATCTTTATCTGGTTTTGGAATCGTGACAATTGTAGCTTGGAGCATTTCTGTTGGTAGTTGGCCCACTTTCATGGCTGTATTGTATATTTTGGCAAGATGTATTGATAGGTCTTTTCCGAATATTTGGTAATACTCATTAGGGTACCCGTCTGGGCCCGGGGCTTTCTCTTTTTTAAGATTTTTAATTGTTTTAAGGATTTCTTGGGTGGAGATTGGGGTGTTGAGTTCCTCCAGCTGTTCCTCATTTAGTTTCGGGAGTTTGATATCTCTTAGGAAGTTTTTTATGCTTTCTGCGTCTAGTTGTTTTGTTGATTTATCGTTTTTCAGGGTATAGAGTTTTGCATAAAATTTAGAGAATGCCTCCGCTATGCCTTTAGGGCTGCTAGTTTTCTGAACCGTGTCTGATTCTATTATATGTGATATCCTGGACTTGATGCGTTTTTGTTTGATTTTTCTGGCCATGTAGCTGCTAAATTTGTTGTTGTCTGTATAATAAGTGGTGTTGTATGCTTTGATGTGTCTTTCGTGGTCCAGCATTAGGTGGTCTTTTATGTTTTGTCTGGCTTTCAGTTGGTTTCTGTGTCTCTCTTCTGATGGGTTTTGTTGTACGGCTAGTTTTATGTCTCTTGCTGTTGTAAGAGGATCCGATAGTTTTTTGTTTTTTTCTTTTTTGTATCTAGATCCCTGCTGGATCATCAGTCCCCTAATTACTGTTTTGTGTGCGGACCATAGTGTGAATGGGCTGATGTCGGGTGTATCATTTGTTGCGAAATATTCTTTTATAGCGGAACATATTTGGTTCTTGTAGGGGTCAGCTCTCATCAGGTAGCTATTATTTCTCCATACTTTAGGGAGAAACTCAGATTTTGAGAGTCCCAGAGACAAAAACACAGGGGCGTGATCCGACCAGGACGTAGTTCCCATCGTTACTGACTTTGCCCTTGGTAGTAGAAAAAAATCAGTCAGGAACATATCTATTCTCATGAAGATCTTATGTCTCCGGGAATAGAAGGTATACTCCCTCGAGTTCCCATTTGTACATCTAAATATGTCATAAAGTTCTTCTATTATGGTCCATGGGGTTAGGGTGGGCGATTTTGATTTTCCCTTACTGTTAGTATCCAATTCCCTAACAGAGATTATATTAAAGTCGCCACACAATAAGAGCTGGCCCCTTTGACATTTCTTGACTATACACATTACTTTGTTAAGGAAGCTTAACTGAGAAGAGTTTGGTGCGTAAATATTGACCAAAGTTATCAAATATCCATTAACATCACATATCAAGATTATATATCTGCCTTTTTCATCTATTACAGATTTACAGATTTGTGCATTTTAAGTTGGATGGAGTCCTTGAACGCCATGAGGACTCCTGCTTTTTTTTTGTCTGTGTTAGACATGAATATTTCTGGGAACTTAGGGTGGGAAATTTTATGGTGTTTTCCTTTTATAAAATGAGTCTCTTGTAGACACAGGATGTCTGTATGTGTGGCTAAAGCGTCTTTCCAGAGGGCGGCCCTTTTGTAAGGGGAGTTAAGCCCCTTTCGATTAAGGGACATCAGCTTTGTGTCCATTGTGGGGTGTTGTTACCTTGCTTTGTAGGTTCAAATATATTTACCATCTTCTCATTCCTGCTGTCGGGTTGGTAAAGGGGTTTCCTCTCAGTTGCGTCTTCTTTGTTCTGTCGTGGCGCTGCTTGTGTTGAGATGGTTTCTGATTTGCTCCTCCATGTTAGGGGGTGGTGGGGTAGGGGTTGGGAAAAACCTAAATAAATGGGAAAAAACAAACTTGTAACAGTTAGTATTTCGGCTACCCTCTTTGGACGTGTCAGCACCCGCATGAGGGAACCGTTCCTTCTTGGGGGGAAAACTGTCCAGCCGTTGTAAGACCCGCTAAATTGGTGAAATTTTTGAAGAAGAGTGTAACTTATAGAAAAAGGTGAATAGTGATCTTTAGTTTCAACTCTTTAGAGAAGAGAGAATATCAGCTGTTAGGTTCAGCGATTGGGTGCTTTGCTCCACTTGGTGTTGAGGTGCGTAGGTTGACCCTGGTTTTCTGTTGTAAACCCCCACTTATTTAGGAGTTGCTGGCCTTCTTCTGGCTTTTGGATGACGAAGGTCCTCTCATTTCTTGTTATGATTAATTTAGGCAGAAAGCCCCATTTATATGGCATGTTGTTCTCTCGTAGTATTTGTGTGATATTTCGGAATTTTCTCCTCATTTGTAGTGTAGCTTGAGAGAGATCTGTGAATAACTTTATTTGTTCGTATGGCGCTGGAAGGTGTAGATTCTTTCTTGCTGCGTTTGACAGGCTTCTTTCACATGGAAGAAGTGGATTCTTATTATCACATCCCTAGGTAGGTGGTCTGGGACAGATTTCGGGCGAGGGAGTCTATGCGCCCTGTTGATGATTCTCTCTTCATCTGTAGTGTTTGGCAGCGTGTTTTTTATTAGTTTTTGGATGTATTCTTTGAGTTCGTGCTGCGTCACTGTTTCAGCTATTCCCCGGAGTTTTAAGTTATTTCGCCGGTTCCTATCCTCCATATCCGCTACTTTGCTTTTGAGTGCTTCTAATTCTTCCTTGACGCTGTAGTGTGCGTTGATAAGGTCGTTGTGGGAGGATGTAAACTCGGCAAACTTATTCTCTATATGGTCCACTCTTGTGCCTTACTCTGTCAGAGAGGAGCTAAGAGCGGCTGAGACAGATTGTAAATCCTTTTGTAGGGACTCTCTCAGTGCCATCACCATTTGCTTTATGAAGATCTCTGATGCTGCTTGCTCTGTGCAGCTCATGCTTTGGAGAGGCTCCTCAGTGTCATCTATGGTTTGCACTGGGTTAGGGGAGTTTGTGATTTGCTGCCCAGAGTCATTAAGTTGTGGGGTGCTGTGAGCGTTCAGCTCTGCTATGCCATGTTGTTGCTGCTTCTGCAGCACGGGAAGCTTGCTCAGGGCAGGTGTGTCAGGCGCCATCTTGTTTACCCCTGTCTGCGTTCCTGAAGCTTTTTGGGGGGATTCCTGGGGTAGGGGAGCATTGGGAGATCCCCTACCTTTGCCACTCTGAAGGGTACTTCCCCTGGCTATCGCTCCTACTGGGGTCCGCTGCTCCCGCTTGCCGGCATCTCTCTCCTCTCCTCCTCCTTCATGCGAGTGTGCCGAGAGGATCGAGGTGAGCTGCTGCGGTCCCGTTCTCGCTCTTCTTCTGGCTGCCATATCTGCTTCGTTGTCCGGTAAGCTTGTCTGCAGAAACTTACTCTCCTTAGCGCTTTGTGTAGCTTATTATCGGCCGGGTCTCACGGAGCTCAGAGAGATGCGGCCGCTCCGGTCTCCATCCAGGCCACGCCCCCCAGAACCCATTGTTTTTAATGGGTGCATATACACGTGTGATTTTGCTTTCGCAGTGCTGCAAGAAGCATTGCAAGTGAAGAATTGGAGAATGTCTTATTTTTCGGCAATTCTGTTGAAGAATTATCCATTATCCACAATATGAAAAAAAAAAAAATACATGTGGCTTTCATGCAAGTGTGATGCTCAAAAATTGCATCACACTTGCATAATAATTGCGGATTTGCAAGTGCAATATTGTTCCAGGTTTTTCGGACTGATGTTGTACTCGCCCATGTAAACGTACCCTAATGAATTTTCCCTCTATTCCTGCATGGCTTTGGATCATCCCAGGGAGAGAGGTGACATGGACCTTTGTTCAAGGCCCTTTATCAATCACAAAGCGCACTTGGGTTGTGATTGGCATGTATGGGGTGAGCACTTGCTCATCTAAACATTTCTGTGTTTAATTACTGTATTTACTCAACCTAGCTGTTTAACCCTTCAGATGTCATTCAATGCTGAGTGCAGCATCTAAGTGGTTTCACAGAAAAGTTAAAAAACTTTCCCTTCTTAAAAAAAAATGACCAGTACTGTAAAGAGAATATGTTTTTTATCCCTCACAGAAAACGCCATAACAAACAATGCTAGAAGAGCTGTTCTCTGCAGATCCCAAAAAGAATTTAAAAATCCGTAAATACCCCAAACAGTACTAATGCAAAATACTGTAAAAGTCCTAATACAAACAGCAAACCTTCATTTACTTTAGTCGGTGGAAGCATATAAATATTATGGGTCTTGGAAAGCTGTGGCACAAAAACTAAACTTTTTTTTTTATATAAAAGTATTTTATTTATCAAAAAGTAGTAAATATAAAAAAACAAAAACTATAAAAATGTCTAAATAATTGTAACAAGCTATAGGAACCTTCACAGAGGATGTCTGAGCTGCAGACATTCTTTAGCTTTTCTGCCGATTCTATATGCAATAGCGTTTTCTTTACATGCCGATTTTCTGCAGCGGAATGTGTTGCCTTTTTGCAATATGGCAGTAGTGGTTCACACTGGCAGACTTTATTGTCAAACATCAACAAGCGCAGATTTCCAAGCAGATTCTCTGCATTTCCGGGGCAGAAACACTTCAAAGTCCACAGCAAAAGTGTATTTGCGGATCTTGGTGTTGGGTATGTATGTTCTTCATTGATCTCTATGGCAAAAATTCTCTGCACATCTGCAACATAAACAGACATGCTGCCGATTCTTAATCTGCAATATATATATATATATATATATATATATATATATACACTACCGTTCAAAAGTTTGGGGTCACCCAAACAAGTTTGTGCTTTCCATGAAAAGTCACACTTATTCACCACCATGCGTTGTGAAATGAATAGAAAATAGAGTCAAGACATTGACAAGGTTAGAAATAATGATTTGTATTTGAAATAACATTGTTTTTACATCAAACTTTGCTTTCGTCAAAGAATCCTCCTTTTGCAGCAATTACAGCATTGCACACCTTTGACATTCTAGCTGTTAATTTGTTGAGGTAAGCTTGTGAAATTGCACCCCATGCTTCTAGAAGCATCTCCCACAAGTTGGATTGGTTGGATGGGCACTTCTGGCGTACCATACGGTCAAGCTGCTCCCACAACAGCTCAATGGGGTTCAGATCTGGTGACTGCGCTGGCCACTCCATTACCGATAGAATACCAGCTGCCTGCTTCTGCTGTAAATCGTTCTTGCACAATTTGGAGGTGTGTTTAGGGTCATTGTCCTGTTGTAGGATGAAATTGGTTCCAATCAAGCGCTGTCCACTGGGTATGGCATGGCGTTGCAAAATGGAGTGATAGCCTTCCTTATTCAGAATCCCTTTTACCCTGTACAAATCTCCCACCTTACCAGCACCAAAGCAACCCCAGACCATCACATTACCTCCACCATGCTTAACAGATGGCGTCAGACATTCTTTCAGCATCTTTTCATTTGTTCTGCGTCTCACAAACGTTCTTCTTTGTGATCCAAACACCTCAAACTTGGATTCATCCGTCCACAACACTTTTTTCCAGTCTTCCTCTGTCCAATGTCTGTGTTCTTTTGCCCATCTTAATCTTTTTCTTTTATTGGCCAGTCTCAGATATGGCTTTTTCTTTGCCACTCTGCCCTGAAGCCCAAAATCCCGCAGCCGCCTCTTCACTGTAGATGTTGACACTGGTGTTTTGCGGGTACTATTTAATGAAGATGCCAGTTGGGTACCTGTGAGGCGTCTGTTTCTCAAACTAGAGACTCTAATGTGCTTATCTTCTTGCTTAGTTGTGCAACGCGGCCTCCCACTTCTTTTTCTACTCTGGTTAGAGCCTGTTTGTGCTGTCCTCTGAAGGGAGTAGTACACACCGTTGTAGGAAATCTTCAATTTCTTAGCAATTTCTCGCATGGAATAGCCTTCATTTCTAAGTACAAGAATAGACTGTCGAGTTTCAGATGAAAGTTCTCTTTTTCTGGCCATTTTGAGCGTTTAATTGACCCCACAAATGTGATACTCCAGAAACTCAATCTGCTCACAGGAAGGTCAGTTTTGTAGCTTCTGTAACGAGCTAGACTGTTTTCAGATGTGTGAACATGATTGCACAAGGGTTTTCTAATCATCAATTAGCCTTCTGAGCCAATGAGCAAACACATTGTACCATTAGAACACTGGAGTGATAGTTGCTGGAAATGGGCCTCTATTCACCTTTGTAGATATTGCACAAAAAACCAGGCATTTGCAGCTAGAATAGTCATTTACCACATTAGCAATGTATAGAGTGCATTTGTTTAAAGTTAGGACTAGTTTAAAGTTATCTTCATTGAAAAGTACAGTGCTTTTCCTTCAAAAATAAGGACATTTCAATGTGACCCCAAACTTTTGAACGGTAGTGTATATATATATTTTAGAGGAAGCCAAACATGGTTCCTATATAGATAACAACTTGCTCCATAAAATACAATGGGGTCTGGTGCAAAAAAGTCACAATTTTGACACGTGTCAAAACTATGACTTTTTGGCATATAGACTGCGCCTCCCCCCCCCCCCCCCCCCTGCTTTAGGGGGCAAAGGCATGCTGTCCATCACATTTACTATAATCTATGCCAGAAACTGGTAAAGATGATGGCAAAAAGGTACTCCAGCTCAGAGTTGACATAGATTTCCATCTGCCGCACAGGGGTGCCTGCAGATTTGACAAATGAATTGCACCTCCTAATACCTTTGTCATTCACGGAAGGTGCAGTGCTTACTTAGACAAGTATGAGAAATACCTGTGTAGGTAAGTAAAACCCAATGTCTCATATAGCTAGATTAGATAAAAAATAACCAGATTATGACCGCTTAAATATAGAGGGAAAAAAAGACTAGTCCTTAAAACTAAATTAATGTGATGTCACTCGTTAAGGGCTTGTTCAGATGAGCGTGTGTTTTGCACACGCATAATGCACGCTTGTAAAAGAACCAATAGGTTCCTATAGAAGCGTTCATATGCGCGGAATTTGAAGCTCAAAACAGCTCCCACCTAAAAAAGATAGGACATAGCTGCGTGTTTTGCAGGAGTTTCCATTGACTCATATAGGAGCAGAAGTTATTGGAAACTCCTGCGCATGGGACAGATTCCCCGCTGCTTACAACAGGGCATTTAAAAGGCGCTTCTGGCCAGAACCACCTTTTAAATGTCCCGCAGTTAACTCCTTTGTCCCGGCAGGGATGAGGGGACTCCTGGAGGGTTCAGTTAATCACAGTCACAGTGTTCAGTGATAATGGGACTGCAGCGGGGATGAAAGCATCCCCTGACACAGCTGTTACAGCTGTGGCAGAAGAGCACAATGCCATCACATTGCTTTCAATGGGGCCGCCGCTACTGCCGCTCCGTTGAAAGTAATGTGAGCGGATCGCTATCCCGTGCTGCGGCTGTGACAGCTGCAGCAGGGGATTCCTTGGATGTGAAACCCCTGAATGCTCTCACATCCAGGGGCTTCACCATGTTGTCAGTGAGGCCAGTGACAGCAGTGCCGACCCCATTGAAAACATATGGAGAAGATGCGCTCCTCTGCCACAGCTGTGACAGCTGTGACACCTATTGCAGGGGATTTCTTCATCCCTGCGGAGATGAAGGAATACCCTGTCACAGCCTAAAGATTCAGATTTTCCAGCAGCACTCATCATCACCAAAGTTGGGAGGATCCTGGAGATGCAGCAGCCACACCAGAACTTGAACTTGTTCCCACAATAGATCCAGAATAAAAGCTAAGTGGCAGCCAATCAGAAGCAGTGCTTTCTGATGGCGAGGATTTTTCAATCCACGGCCATCAGAATACAGAAGAAGACTGCCGAGGACGGGGAGGAGAGCAGGACAGCGCTTCTAGGTGAGTTCATGTTTTGTTTTTTTCTACAGCCAGGAATGATTTTCAGGGAAGGGCTTATATTTCACATCCTTAGGTAATTTCAGCCCATGCAGCACTTTTCTTACCTCCCAAATACTGCCGGTAGCGGCACGGGGAACTGCAACTGAGCGCCACCACCGCTCATGGAAGTGGCATGACTTGACCGGTACATGACATGAACACCTGGCAGTGGTGCTTAGTCGCAGTTCCCGGGGTGTGCTGCTCTGCCGATACCAGTGAGAGAAGTGCTGCAAGGGCTGAAATCAGCTGCAGATCAGTAACTGATTTCAAGTCACAATCCAGAGCAATAGAGCGGAAATTGACTGTTTTTTATACAAAAATGTTGAGGGTTTATTGGAGAATTTTGTGCTGTGGGAAGTCCGCAGTATTTCTTCTACAAGGGAACGCCCCCTAATAGTGAGATAATACATTAGTGAAGTGTAAAATACGTTGTGTGTCACTGTGCTCTGTGTGTATGTAGCAGTGTGTTTAGTAGGGCTATGTGTGTCGCTGTGCTCTGTGTGTATGTAGCAGTGCTGTGTTACATGTTACTGTGCTGTTCATGTAGCAGTGTGTTTAGTAGGGCTATGTGTGTCGCTGTGCTCTGTGTGTATGTAGCAGTGCTGTGCTGCATGTTACTGTGCTGTTCATGTAGCAGTGTGTTTAGTAGGGCTATGTGTGTCGCTGTGCTCTGTGTGTATGTAGCAGTGCTGTGCTGCATGTTACTGTGCTGCTCATGTAGCAGTGTGTTTAGTAGGGCTATGTGTGTCGCTGTGCTCTGTGTGTATGTAGCAGTGCTGTGCTGCATGTTACTGTGCTGTTCATGTAGCAGTGTGTTTAGTAGGGCTATGTGTGTCGCTGTGCTCTGTGTGTATGTAGCAGTGCTGTGTTACATGTTACTGTGCTGTTCATGTAGCAGTGTGTTTAGTAGGGCTATGTGTGTCGCTGTGCTCTGTGTGTATGTAGCAGTGCTGTGTTACATGTTACTGTGCTGTTCATGTAGCAGTGTGTTTAGTAGGGCTATGTGTGTCGCTGTGCTCTGTGTGTATGTAGCAGTGCTGTGCTGCATGTTACTGTGCTGTTCATGTAGCAGTGTGTTTAGTAGGGCTATGTGTGTCGCTGTGCTCTGTGTGTATGTAGCAGTGCTGTGTTACATGTTACTGTGCTGTTCAAGTAGCAGTGTGTTTAGTAGGGCTATGTGTGTGACTGTGCTCTGTGTGTATGTAGCAGTGCTGTGTTGCATGTTACTGTGCTGCTCATGTAGCAGTGTGTTTAGTAGGGCTATGTGTGTCGCTGTGCAAATAAATACTTACAGGGATGTTCCGAGTAAAATTTTGTCTTGTATTTTCTTAAAACTGTGCTGGTCATGCACAAAAAATTATAAGGAGGCGTACTCACCCCTCATGGGTCCCACAGCTCCAGCGCTGCATCTCTGTTCTTCCCACTATTTACAGAAGGTTGGAGGCTGCTGTAGCCAATCACAGGTCTACAGCAGCCTCTAACTGGGATCTGGTCCTCTTCTGAGATCTGTGATTGGCAGCAGAAGTCTGTGATGTTCCGTTGATGGACTGCCTTAAAAACAGATCCAACAGGGTGCAACATTGGAGTTGTGGGGTCCTTGGATGGGTGAGCATAGACTGTTTTTAATGTTTTTGTGCATGGACAGCACCATTTAAAAATAGTCAGAAAATCACTTTAAAATAATAAAAATCACATACCATAAAGCAAAAAGGATAAAGCACAACAAGCAGAAACGTTGCACAGACATTTAAATAGTAAAATGTAATGGGGTGTCCACATGGGCCATTGCAATTTGTCTTCAATGGTCAAAAGACGAGGACACCCTAAATTTAACAAGAGCAGACTTTACGCTATTAACGCCCTCACCTGCACTAGAATACCAGTATAGGAGGCATTACCCTAGACCAGTGATGGCAAACCTTTTGGAGACCAAGTGCCCAAACTGCAACCTAAAACCCACTTGTTTATCGCAAAGTGCCAACAGGCCAGGGGGCGGGGCTTATCACGACGTATGATTTTTACCTCCGTCATTATAAGGGCTGCTTCAAAATAGACAGCGTGCAGATTTTGACATCTTTTTAGATGTGGAAATGCTGCAGAATTTGCCACAGTAATTACCGCCACATGTAAACATACCCCAGCAGTAATAGTGACCCCTGCACAGCGGCCCCAGCGATAATAGTGACATCCCACAGTGGCCCCAGCGGTAAAAGTGACTTTCCACAGTGGCTCTAGTAGTATTAGTAACATCCTACAGCGGTCCCAGTAGTATTAGTGACATCCCACAGCAGTCCCAGCGGTAATAGTGACTTCCCACAGTGGCCCCAGTAGTAATAGTGACATCCCACAGTGGCTCTAGTAGTATTAGTAACATCCCACAGTGGCCCCAGTAGTATTAGTGACATCCCACAGCAGTCCCAGCGGTAATAGTAACATCCCACAGTGGCCCCAGTAGTATTAGTGACATTCCACAGTGGTCCCAGCGGTAATCGTGACATCACACAGTGGCCACAGTAGTAATAATGACATCCCACAGCAGCCCCCAGTAGTAATAGTGACATCCCACAGTGGCTCCAGTAGTATTAGTGACATCCCACAGCGGTCCCAGTAGTAATAGTGACATCGCACAGCGGTCCCAGTGGTAATAGAGATATCGCACAGCAGTCCCAGCGGTAATAGAGACATCCCACATTGGCCCCAGTAGTATTAGTGACATCCCACAGCGGTCCCAGTAGTAATAGTAAAATTCTACACCGGTCCCAGAAGTATTAGTGACATCCCACAGCAGTCCCCGTAGTAATAGTGACATCGCACAGCGGTCCCAGCGGTAATAGAGACATCCCACAGTACCCCAGTAGTATTAATGACATCCCACACATAACAGCACACATATGAATGGAGATTTGCACCCCAAAATGGATCCCCCTGTTTGTCCTGTGTTCAGAAACATACCCATTGTGGCCCTAATCTTCTGTCTGTATGGACAACAGGGCCCAAAATGAAAGGTGCAGTCGATGGCTTTCAGAACAGAAATTTTGCTTGAAGGTGATTTAGGCCCCATAGCCCACTTGTGGAGGCCTTGAGCGGCCAAAACGATTGATAACCCCCACAAATAACTTAATTTTGAAAACTAGACCCTTAACGACTTCATCAAGGGGTGTACTGCGTATTTTGACCCCACAGTATGGGGGGGGGGGGGGGGGAGGAAGGAAAAAAATACAATTTTCATTTTTTTGGCAATTGTGTCAATTTAAAAACAGCTTTTTTTGTACAGCACTCATATAAATGAAGACTTGTACCCCAAAATGGATACCCCTGTTTGTCCTGAGTGGAGAAACATACCCATTGTGGCCCTAATCTACTTACAGAACACATGACTTGGCCTATAATGGAGGAAACACCCCTTAGATTTTAGGGTACAACCGAATAAATTCCAGGCCCCATTGCCCACTTGTAGAGTTCTTGGGCGGCCAAAACGATAAAGTAGCCCCACAAATGACCCCAATTTGAAAACAAGTCCCCTTAACGAATTCCTCTAGGGGTGTACTGCATATTTTGACCTCACAGTTTTTGAATGAATTTAAGCAAAGCAGAAGGAAATAATTACGATTTTATTGGCAATTGTGTCGTTTTAAAAACAGGTTTTTTTGTACAGCACACTTATGAATGGAGACCTGCATCCGAAAATAGATACCCCTGCTTGTCCTGTGTTCAGAAACATACTGACTGTAGCCCCAATCTACATCTAGGACACATGGCTAGGCCTTTAATGGAGAGAACACCCGTTGGATTTCATGGCACAACTGAATAAATTCTAGGCCCATTGCCCACTTGTGCAGAAAAAAAAATGACTCCCTAAAAATAATCCCCCCCATCTCCATTTTTTGCCACTCCCTAAATCTTAGATAAAAGTAATAATGTAAACTGCGTGGTATGTCCGAAGACAGGGGTAATTACGGAGACTGGTTGGGATGGGAACATGGGGCAATAAAACCGGGTATCCCTCCTGCTCCCATGCTTTTTTGGGGTGTATTTCCTGACCCCAGCGGGAGGGATGGGGTGTAAAAAGTGGCGCTCTGTGAGACTTCGTAAGCTTGCTGAGGTGCGGTGGTCTCACACAGAAGGCGCTCAACAAGCTGCTCCTGGAACTGCTGGAAGGCAAGCGCTCCTGGATTTTCTTGTAAATTACGTATTACAGGTAGCGGTCCGAATAATGCCGGACTCACACGATTGTATGTGGAATCCACTTGTGGAGGTCCGCAGCGGATCCCAGCTGTGAGCCCGTCCGTGGCGCTGCGTACGGCCATGTACAGCGCATAACTGCATACTCACTAGCTTGAGGGGAATTGTAAAATTCAATGCATTTGATTGATCTGCGTATTACCACTGATCAAATGCATGTGGAATCTGCAATTTTTATCTAGTAGTGTGAGTCAGTCCTAATAGTAGGCCGCTACTTTTTTTATCAAGTGACCAGGGTCCGCTAAATGAGGCCACCAGTCACTGCTCCAGGCACTCGGCGATTGTTGTTTGCCAAGTGCAAGGAGATTTGAAATTTCCTGGGTTCCCCGACTCCTGCGAATGTGTCTGGCATTTTGCCGGTGGGCGCATGCACAGAAGCCAGAAGGGTCCATGGAGGATCAATCTTGAAGGATTGCGCATATGCAGAAGGCCAGTGTCAGGTCCTGGAGGACCAGGTCAGCGGGGTACAGTACGGAGGACGGGGGTGAGTAATCTCAACTGCCCTCATGGATCTGATCCATGAGGGCAGTTGAATCTTTAACTTTTTTAAAACTTTTTTTTAATTTATTGTGATCGGTACTATCTATCAGATAGCACCAATCGCATTGCTGGGGGGGTCCTGGCAGCCCGGGATGACAGCTTTGTGTGGTCCGGCTTCATGAGTGTCGGGAGGGGACCCCGTAGGAGAAGACATTTTATATTGAGTTGTGGTTCGTTGGAGGGTAGGTGGGAAGTGCATGCAGCATGAAAAACACCAGAGCCGTGTTCTACAATGGTGTTAACGGTATTGTCCCTGTTCATGATCTCACAAACCAGTAGACATCTCAGAACCTGTACCGCTGGTCCTTAGAAGCTTTGAATCGAGATCTACATCCAGCGGGGGTGCTGGTGACCAGGAGATAAATCTGGATTAAAAATGCCCCCACCGATGTCTGGCTTCATCATTGTGCCATATGTGATGGATCTTGAGTCCCAAACAGCCTCACCCGAACCAAAGATTGTGAAACAAATACACAAGACTCTTTCATTTGATGTTAAATTGACAACTTTTTATTTGAAATAACATTATGTTTTTATTCAGTATCTCAAATGTAAATTCAGACCAATTGCTATAAGTAGACGAAAATGGCGCACCTCCGACTCACGAAGAGTCATCGTCCAGCACTCAGGAGAGGAAAAACCCCCTGTGGAGGAAACCTCTGGGGAGCCATGGCTGGAGGACGGCCCTCCCTCCGGGCTTAGGGGGTTAATGCCAATATGTAACGGCATCTTTTATCAGAATTGATACACTTTATCATACTTACAGTCATACATCCTAAAACAGAACATTACATATGATGGTTATTAGTAAACAAGGCGAGGGCAAAGCAGAGGCCCCGTGTGATGCCTAATGGAGATATCCAAATGTGACCTCTCCGGGCAGCGGATACTGGATATGACGGAGATCTGGCTGCAGCATCTGTCACCCCATGGATCGCTAGGGATAATAGACATGATCTGGCTGGCTGCGCAGTTATGGCTGATCGGGCTGGCTAGGTAAATATGGCTGATCTGGCTGGCTAGGCGGGCGTCCCCTCCTCCCTCACAGATGGTGAAGCTCCAGGTCTCCAGACACACCAAGCACCACGCTGCATCTGGCCGTGTCCCCTTCCGTCATGGAGTTTTATTGTGTAGGCTCTTTATGACGTAGGCCTAGCTGTGGATGACATCAGCACAGTTGCCATGGTGACTGCAGGTGTTTATCACCAAGGCCTCATCCACTTGAAGTCACCCATAATTAACTGTTTAATGACTGTCACTGTGCTTTTCTACAGAAGCCTATAAAAAATAAATTTAAATGATTGCAATGTAAAGTAGGTGTGGTAACTGTTAACCCCTTAGTGACAAAGCTTTTTAGTTTTTTTCTATTTCTGTTTTTTCCTTCCCCCCTTTTAATAACTCCTTTATTTATCCCTCGCCGTCACTGTCTAAGGGCTTGTTTTTTGTGGGCCGAGTTGTATTTTTCAGTGGTGTTATTTAATCTACCATATAATGTACTGAAAAACTTTAAAAAAATTCTAATTGGAGAGAAATGAAAAAAAAATTAAATTCTGCCATCTTTTGGTACGTCCTATTTCTATGGCGCACAAACTGCAACAATAATGACATGATAACTTTATTCTATGGGTCAGTACGATTACTACGATACCAAACTTGTATAGTTCTTGTTTTTGCTGTACTACTTGTATTATTTTTCAAAGATATTTAATTTTTAAAAAATATTCTCTGCTGCCATCTTCTGCGCCCAATAGCTTTTTTTTATTTTTTTGTTGACATAGTTGTGTGATGGCTCATTTTTTGCAGGATGTCCTGTAGTTTGCGTTGGCACTTTTGATCGCTTTTTATTGCATTTTTTCTTGGACGGGGTAAACAAAAAAGAGCATTTCTTGCGTTCTTTATTTTTTTTCTGACAACTAGAAATGAGCGAGCACGCTCGTGTAAGGCTGATGCAGTCTTTTTGAGTAAGCAGGGATCTCTCTCTCTCTTCCCGCCGCCCCCCCCCCCCCTGCATGGTACTCAGTCGAGTAAGCAGTTACTCGAAAAGATCGATGCTTCCTTGAGCATCAGCCTTAAACGAGCGTGCTCACTCATCTCTACTGACAACTTTCACCGTGCAGGGTAAATAATGCGTTACTTTGATAGATCTGATGTTTATGGATCATACCAAATCACACAATGATACCAAATAAAGGATATGTGTAGAAGAGCGCTCACTGCAGAGATGTCAAAGCTATAGTGGGCCTGCGGGATATTTCTATGGTTGAAAGGTCAATCTTCTCAGATAGAGCCGGAGATTTAAAGGTGCTCCGAAGAGATCTCATATCACTGATGAGACGGCAGCCAGAGGAAACTCCATTCACAGAGTGAAGGAGACAATGAAATAACAAGACAAAAAAGAGAAAAACTCCTCAGCGCTCACACCAATATAATGCATGTAGGTATAGATGAAAGAGGATGGAACTTACTCGGTGGAGGCGCCTATGGCCCAGGCGCCTCCCAATCCAGGATTAGCTTATCGCACGGAGATGAAAGCCGGCGGTAGCGGAGGTATTTTCACAACTTTTAATATGTGCAATCAAGGTATACACAACGCGTTTCGGCCAAGAGGCCTTTTTCAAGTGTACAAACTACATTAAAATATACAATTATATAGAAATTACCTGAGAGATGATGTGTACTGTGACGAATCCCGTTTGTGTAAAGGGGAGGGTCGGGGGAGTGAACGAAGGAGGGGAAAGCGCCAAATTTGGTGCGATACTCCTTCCGGTAAATCCCTGATGACGTCGGTATCACGTGTGTACCCGCATCACTGCGGGCACACCGTTAACTCGAATAAAGCGACCTCAAGGGGAGTGGCCACCTGCTGGTAACCACCCACCTGTCATTGTGTGATCCCATGATGCGATCACGTGTTCTGGGTGATCCCGAATGACGTATGGGTCACGTGTAAAGCCTACGTCATGGTAGGTTCATAATTTATGTATATCGGATGCCCACAAGGGGAGCGGCCGCCAGTTAGCACCCGCCCAGCTATCATCCGATATGCAGCAATTTAACCCACCAGCTGACGGGAGGTCTTCCGTCCGCATGCAGCACTCTGTCGGGGTGCGTATAACTAATAGGATGTCTATTTTTATCCTTATCGTTATCATGGGGGGCATTCAAAACCAGTTAGTGGCTTAATATTATAGTGCACTATATATTATATCATATTGTTTATCAGATGTCTGTTCATATGATGTATATGTCAAATACGGAAGCATATATCGTAATGAAAAGTACTTCTAAGGGGATCAAAGTGTATTAAGTAACTACATATATATTCTATTATCATCATAGTGTGTATAGTTATATTACTGTTTCTAAAAAGAATTAAAATATTCCACTCACTAATATAGTTCACTCTTAATAATACATGACATTTTATGAATACATACCTTCAAGAAATTTGAATTAGATCATATACTGATAAAAGGTGGGACCATATGTCCTGTTTAAAATTTTAGTGTATATATAAATTTAAATATTAAAAGGGATAAAATTAGAGATGAGCGAGCACCAAAATGCTCGGGTGCTCGTTACTCGAGTCGAACTTCCCGCGATGCTCGAGGGTTCATTTCGAGTAACGAACCCCATTGAAGTCAATGGGCGACCCGAGCATTTTTGTATTTCGCCGATGCTCGCTAAGGTTTTCATGTGTGAAAATCTGGACAATTCAAGAAAGTGATGGGAACGACACAGCAACGGATAGGGCAGACGAGGGGCTACATGTTGGGCTGCATCTCAAGTTCACAGGTCCCACTATTAAGCCACAATACCGGCAAGAGTGGGGCCCCCCCCTCCCAACAACTTTTACTTCTGAAAAGCCCTCATTGCATACCTTAGCTAAGCAGCACACTACCTCCAACAAAGCACAATCACTGCCTGCATGACACTCCGCTGCCACTTCTCCTGGGTTACATGCTGCCAATTCCCCCCCCCCCCACGACCCAGTGTCCACAGCGCACACCAAACTGTCCCTGCCCAGCCTTCAGCTGCCCTCATGCCACGCCACCCTCATGTCTATTTATAAGTGTGTCTGCCAGAGGCAAAGCAGGCACACACTGCAGAGGGTTGGCATGGCTAGGCAGCGACCCCCCCATAAAAGGGGCGGGCCGATAGTCCACAATGCTGTACAGAAGCAATGAGAAATCCGATCCTGTGCCACCTCCATCTGGAGCTGCACATGTGGGCATAGCAATGGGGAACCTATGTGCCACACACTATTCATTCTGTCAAGGTGTCTGCACGCCCCAGTCAGACCGCGTTTTTTTATAAATAGTCACAGGCAGGTACAACTCCGCAATGGCAATTCCGTGTGCACCCACAGCATGGGTGGCTCCCTGGAACCCACCCGCTGTACATAAATGTATCCCATTGCATTGCCCATCACAGCTGAGGTAATGTCGTGCTTAATGCAGGTGGGCTTCGGCCCACACTGCATGCCCCAGACAGACTGGGGTTCTTTAGAAGTGGACAGATGTAGGTTAAACACCGTGTGCACCTACAGCATGGGTGGCTCCCTGGAAACCACCGGTGGTACATAAATATATCCCATTGCAGTGCCCTACTCAGCAGAGCTAACGTCAGATACAATACAGGTGGGCTTCGGCCCACACTGTATGCCCCAGTCAGACTGGGGTTCTTTAGAAGTGGACAGATGTAGGTTAAACTCCGTGTGCACCTACAGCATGGGTGGGTGCCAGGAAGCCACCGGCGGTACATAAATATATCCCATTGCATTGCCCAACACAGCTGAGGTAATGTCGTGCTTAATGCAGGTGGGCTTCGGCCCACACTGCATGCCCCAGTCTGACTGGGGTTCTTTAGAAGTGGACAGATGTAGGTTAAACTCCGTGTGCACCTACAGCATGGGTGGCTCCCTGGAACCCACCGGTGGTACATAAATATATCCCATTGCAGTGCCCTACTCAGCAGAGCTAACGTCAGATACAATACAGGTGGGCTTCGGCCCACACTGCATGCCCCAGTCAGACTGGGGTTCTTTAGAAGTGGACAGATGTAGGTTAAACTCCGTGTGCACCTACAGCATGGGTGGGTGCCAGGAAGCCACCGGCGGTACATAAATATATCCCATTGCATTGCCCAACACAGCTGAGGTAATGTCGTGCTTAATGCAGGTGGGCTTCGGCCCACACTGCATGCCCCAGTCTGACTGGGGTTCTTTAGAAGTGGACAGATGTAGGTTAAACTACGTGTGCACCTACAGCATGGGTGGGTGCCAGAAAGCCACCGGCGGTACATAAATATATCCCATTGCATTGCCCAACACAGCTGAGGTAATGTCGTGCTTAATGCAGGTGGGCTTCGGCCCACACTGCATGCCCCAGTCTGACTGGGGTTCTTTAGAAGTGGACAGATGTAGGTTAAACTCCGTGTGCACCTACAGCATGGGTGGCTCCCTGGAACCCACCGGTGGTACATAAATATATCCCATTGCAGTGCCCTACTCAGCAGAGCTAACGTCAGATACAATACAGGTGGGCTTCGGCCCACACTGCATGCCCCAGTCAGACTGGGGTTCTTTAGAAGTGGACAGATGTAGGTTAAACTCCGTGTGCACCTACAGCATGGGTGGGTGCCAGGAAGCCACCGGCGGTACATAAATATATCCCATTGCATTGCCCAACACAGCTGAGGTAATGTCGTGCTTAATGCAGGTGGGCTTCGGCCCACACTGCATGCCCCAGTCAGACTGGGGTTCTTTAGAAGTGGACAGATGTAGGTTTAACTCCGTGTGCACCTACAGCATGGGTGGGTGCCAGGAAGCCACCGGCGGTACATAAATATATCCCATTGCATTGCCCAACACAGCTGAGGTAATGTCGTGCTTAATGCAGGTGGGCTTCGGCCCACACTGCATGCCCCAGTCTGACTGGGGTTCTTTAGAAGTGGAAAGATGTAGGTTAAACTCCGTGTGCACCTACAGCATGGGTGGCTCCCTGGAACCCACCGGTGGTACATAAATATATCCCATTGCAGTGCCCTACTCAGCAGAGCTAACGTCAGATACAATACAGGTGGGCTTCGGGCCACACTGCATGCCCCAGTCAGACTGGGGTTCTTTAGAAGTGGACAGATGTAGGTTAAACTCCGTGTGCACCTACAGCATGGGTGACTCCCTGGAACTCACCGGTGGTACATAAATATATCCCATTGCAATGCCCTACTCAGCAGAGCTAACGTCAGATACAATACAGGTGGGCTTTGGCCCACACTGCATGCCCCAGTCAGACTGGTAATATGTACCTTAACAGTAACCTCGTTGGTGGTAATGTGGTGGTGACTGCGGACCTAGTAGCGCCGTTTTATGTAGTTGGTTTTCGGAATGTGGCCATGATTAAGTGGTCCGTGGCGGGGGGATGGTGGTGGTGCTCTCTTGTTGTGTCGTTAAAGGTGAAATTCTTGGACTGCCACCAGACGGACCAATGCAAAGATATTTGCCAAGAATGTTTTCATTGTTGGAGGAGGAGGGGGATGTTTTGGAGGCACTATGTGTCCTCTCCACGTGTCCGTGGTTATATGCACCTTAACAGTAACAGCGTTGGTGGGAAATGGCCTCGCCGCCATCATGTCTTTGTGAAGCCTCTGTTTCCACACCCCAGTGACATACCATTAGCTGCGGTATAGGCAGAGCCCAGAATTATTAACATTTCAGCGGTAGTATTAGGGACAGGCCCCACTAACATATCACTAGCAGCAGTATAGGGGGAGCGCAGTCTTAGTTCCATTTCAGTAATAGTAGCAGCCTAGACAGGCCCCAGTAACAATTCCGAAGCAGCAGTATAGGAGGAGCGCAGTCTTAGTTCCATTTCAGTAATAGTAGCACTCAAGACAAGCCCCAGTAACAATTCCCATTGCAGCAGTTTAGGGAGATAACAGTGTCTTTCACATTTCAGTAGCTGCAGTATAGACAAGGCCCCAGTTACATTTATGAAGCAAAAGTGTAGGCCAACCCCACACACCTTTCTGTACCATGAGTGCAGGCGAAGAACATAGAAATTACAATGATTACACTGTAGGTGAGGGCCCAAAAAAATTGGTGTAGCAACAGTACTAATGTACCTCAGAAAAAATTGGCCATGCCCAACCAAGATGGCAGGTGAAACCCATTAATCACTTTGGTTAATGTGGCTTAAAGGGGAGGTCTCGCGAAAGCAAGTGGGGGTATACACTTCTATATGGCCATATTAATGCACTTTGTAATATACATCGTGCATTAAATATGAGCCATACAGAAGTTATTCCACTTACCTGTTCCGTTGCTAGCGTCGTCGTCTCCATGGTTCCGTCTAAATTCGCTGGCAGCTTGCTTTTTTAGACGCGCTTGCGCAGTCCGGTCTTCTTTCAGCACGAGCCGCTTCAGTGTGCTCCCCGCTACAGCTCTTCTACGCATGCGCAGACGAGCTGTCACTGCTCGGGAGCGCGCTGGAGCGGCCATTCTGTACCATCCTCTGTTAGAGGAAGGTGCAGAAACTGGAGCTGCCCAGCGGAGAAGCCCAGCCCAGCAGCCCAGCTGTCCCGAGAAGCCGCCCAGGTAAGTGATGGGTCGGGGGGTGATATTCACTAACAGGTGAAGGTCCCGGGCCACAGCGCTAGGCCCCAGAGCCCAGCGCTGGGCTCCGGAACCTAGCGCTGGGCTCCAGGGCCTAGCGCTGGGCTCCGGGGCCTAGCGCTGGGCCGAGGGGGCCTTCGTCTGTCAGGGTCTAGCGCTGGGGAGCCGGGGCGGTAGCGCTGGGGAGCCGGGGCGGTAGCGCTGGGGAGCCGGGGGGTAGCGCGGGGGAGCCGGGTCTAGCGTGGGGGGGCCGGGGGCTGCGCCGGTTACCTGCTGCCTGGCGGTGGGTGACTGGTCGGCCGTGTTCACTCCAGGGGTCCGGTCGGCGGCTGCGGGGCGTCGTGTTGTCATGGAGACACAGCTGGCAGCGTCTCGGGAGCGCGCACGTCGGGCTACAGCAAGCGACGGGAAAAAAGCCGGCGGCCATCTTGGGGAAACTTTTATAAGTTGCTGAAACGCTGGAACGGTAAGTACAAACCAGCTAGAAAAGTCATTTACAGGGGGGCTTAGTAATGTATGCTTAATTAGGGGGACTGGGCAAAAAAAAAATTCACTGCTTCCTCGAGACATCTCCTTTAAGTGGTAACTAGGCCTGGAGGCAGCCCAGTTTAACGAAAAATTGGTTCAAGTTAAAGTTTCATCGCTTGTAAGAGCATTCAAACGTATAAAAATTGTTTGGAAAAATTATATGAGTGAGCCTTGTGGCCCAAAGAAAAATTACCCGTTCGGCGTGATTACGTGAGGTTTCAGGAGGAGGAGCAGGAGTAGGAGGAGGAGGAATATTATACACAGATTGATGAAGCAGAAATGTCACCGTTTTGGATGGTGATACAGAACGATGCTTCCATCCGCGGGTGCAGCCTACGTATTGCTTAGGTATCGCTGCTGTCCGCTGGTGGAGAAGAGAAGTCTGGGGAAATCCAGGCTTTGTTCATCTTGATGAGTGTAAGCCTGTCGGCACTGTCGGTTAACAGGCGTGTACGCTTATCTGTGATGATTCCCCCAGCCGCACTAAACACCCTCTCTGACAAGACGCTAGCCGCAGGACAAGCAAGCACCTCCAGGGCATACAGCGCGAGTTCAGGCCACGTGTCCAGCTTCGACACCCAGTAGTTGTAGGGGGCAGAGGCGTCACGGAGGACGGTCGTGCGATCGGCTACGTACTCCCTCACCATCCTTTTACAGTGCTCCCGCCGACTCAGCCTTGACTGGGGAGCGGTGACACAGTCTTGGTGGGGAGCCATAAAGCTGTCCAGGGCCTTAAAGAGTGTTGCACTGCCTGTGCTGAACATGCTGCTCGATCTCCGCACCTCTCCTGCTACCTGGCCCTCAGAACTGCGCCTTCTGCCACTAGCGCTGTCGGATGGGAATTTTACCATCAGCTTGTCCGCCAGGGTCCTGTGGTATAGCAACACTCTCGAACCCCTTTCCTCTTCGGGAATGAGAGTGGAAAGGTTCTCCTTATACCGTGGGTCGAGCAGTGTGTACACCCAGTAATCCGTAGTGGCCAGAATGCGTGCAACACGAGGGTCACGAGAAAGGCATCCTAACATGAAGTCAGCCATGTGTGCCAGGGTACCTGTACGCAACACATGGCTGTCTTCACTAGGAAGATCACTTTCAGGATCCTCCTCCTCCTCCTCCTCCTCCGCCTCCTCCTCCTCAGGCCATACATGCTGAAAGGATGACAGGCAAGCAGCATGGGTACCGTCAGCAGTGGGCCAAGCTGTCTCTTCCCCCTCCTCCTCATCCTCCTCATGCTCCTCCTCCTCCTCCTCAACGCGCTGAGATATAGACAGGAGGGTGCTCTGACTATCCAGCGACATACTGTCTTCCCCCGCCTCCATTTCCGAGCGCAAAGCATTTGCCTTTATGCTTTGCAGGGAACTTCTCAAGAGGCATAGCAGAGGAATGGTGACGCTAATGATTGCAGCATCGCCGCTCACCACCTGGGTAGACTCCTCAAACTTTCCAAGGACCTGGCAGATGTCTGCCAACCAGGCCCACTCTTCTGAAAATAATTGAGGAGGCTGACTCCCACTGCGCCGCCCATGTTGGAGTTGGTATTCCACTATAGCTCTACGCTGCTCATAGAGCCTGGCCAACATGTGGAGCGTAGAGTTCCACCGTGTGGGCACGTCGCACAGCAGTCGGTGCACTGGCAGATAAAACCGATGTTGCAGTGTCCGCAGGGTGGCAGCGTCCGTGTGGGACTTGCGGAAATGTGCGCAGAGCCGGCGCACCTTTCCGAGCAGGTCTGACAAGCGTGGGTAGCTTTTCAGAAAGCGCTGAACCACCAAATTAAAGACGTGGGCCAGGCATGGCACGTGCGTGAGGCTGCCGAGCTGCAGAGCCGCCACCAGCTTACGGCCGTTGTCACACACGACCATGCCCGGTTGGAGGTTCAGCGGCGCAAGCCAACGGTCGGTCTGCTCTGTTAGACCCTGCAGCAGTTCGTGGGCCGTGTGCCTCTTCTCTCCTAAGCTGAGTAGTTTCAGCACGGCCTGCTGACGCTTGCCCACCGCTGTGCTACCACGCCGCACGACACCGACTGCTGGCGACGTCCTGCTGCTGCTGACACATCTAGATTGCGAGACAGAGGTTGAGGAGGAGGAGGAGAAGGAGGGTGCTTTAGTGGAGGAAGCATACACCGCCGAACATACCACCACTGAGTTGGGGCCCGCAATTCTGGGGGTGGGTAGGACGTGAGCGGTCCCAGGCTCTGACTCTGTCCCAGCCTCCACTAAATTCACCCAATGTGCCGTCAGGGAGATGTAGTGGCCCTGCCCGCCTGTGCTTGTCCACGTGTCCGTTGTTAAGTGGACCTTGCCACTAACCGCATTGGTGAGGGCGCGTACAATGTTGCGGGAGACGTGGTCGTGCAGGGCTGGGATGGCACATCGGGAAAAGTAGTGGCGACTGGGAACTGAGTAGCGCGGGGCCGCCGCCGCCATCATACTTTTGAAGGACTCCGTTTCCACAACCCTATACGGCAGCATCTCAAGGCTGATAAATTTGGCTATGTGGACGGTTAACGCTTGAGCGTGCGGGTGCGTGGCGCCGTACTTGCGCTTGCGCTCAAACACTTGCGCTATCGACGGCTGGACGGTGCAGTGCGAGACATTGGTGGATGGGGCCGAGGACAGCGGAGGTGAGGGTGTGGGTGCAGGCCAGGAGACGGTAGTGCCAGTGTCCTGAGAGGGGGGTTGTATCTCAGTGGCAGGTTGGGGCACAGGGGGAGAGGCAGCGGTGCAAACCGGAGGCGGTGAACGGCCTTCGTCCCACCTTGTGGGGTGCTTGGCCATCCTATGTCTGCGCATGCTGGTGGTGGTGAGGCTGTTGGTGGTGGCTCCCCGGCTGATCTTGGCGCGACAAAGGTTGCACACCACTGTTCGTCGGTCGTCAGGCGTCTCTGTGAAAAACTGCCAGACCTTAGAGCACCTCGGCCTCTGCAGGGTGGCATGGCGCGAGGGTGCGCTTTGGGAAACACTTGGTGGATTATTCGGTCTGGCCCTGCCTCTACCCCTGGACACCGCACTGCCTCTTGCAACCTGCCCTGCTGATGCCCTTGCCTCCCCCTCTGAAGACCTGTCCTGAGTAGGCGTTGCACACCAGGTGGGGTCAGTCACCTCATCGTCCTGCTGCTCTTCCTCCGAATCCTCTGTGCGCTCCTCCCTCAGACTTACTGCCCTTACTACTACCTCACTGCAAGACAACTGTGTCTCATCGTCATCGTCCTCCTCACCCACTGAAAGGTCTTGAGACAGTTGCCGGAAGTCCCCAGCCTCATCCCCCGGACCCCGGGAACTTTCCAATGGTTGGGCATCAGTGACGATAAACTCCTCTGGTGGGAGAGGAACCACTGCTGCCCAATCTGAGCAGGGGCCCGAGAACAGTTCCTGGGAGTCTTCCCGCTCCTGAGCATGTGTCACTGTAGTGGAGTGAGGAGGCTGGGAGGAAGGAGGAGCAGCAGCCAGAGGATTCGGATTTGCAGCACTGGACGGCGCCGAACTGTGGGTGGATGATAGCTTGCTCGAAGCACTTTCTGCCATCCACGACAGGACCTGCTCACACTGCTCATTTTCTAATAAAGGTCTCCCGCGTGGACCCATTAATTGGGCGATGAATGTGGGGACGCCAGAAACGTGCCTCTCTCCTAATCGCGCAGCAGTCGGCTGTGATACGCCTGGATCAGGAGCTCGGCCTGTGCCCACACCCTCACTTGGGCCTACGCGTCTTTGGCCGCGTCCACGTCCTCTAGGCCTACCCCTACCCCTCAGCATGCTGTATTACCAGTGATTTCCCAGCCAGGAAATAAATTGGCGCAAGCCTGCAGGCCAAATAGAATTTTTCCCTTTTTTTTTAAAAGGAAAGGCCCACTGACTATATTCAATCAATAACAAATGTGTTCTGTGGCCCTGCTGTGTGTCACAGAACTGCAGTGTTATATTAACTGCAGCAGAGCGGTGATTTCCCAGGCAGGAAATAAATTGGCGCAAGCCTGCTGTTAAACTTAGCTGGCTGCGTATGATTTTTTTACGTTCTCCACCCACCACACACGTACCCAGAACGCTGAGGACTGTCAGAGGCAGGCCAAATAGAATTTTTCTCTTTTTTTTTTAAAGGGAAGGCCCACTGACTATATTCAATCAATAATATATGTCTTCTGGCCCTGCCTACACAATTCTGTCCCTGTAGTATTACTGCAGGGCGCAATGCTCTGCACAACCGATTTTGAAAAAAAAATAAATGTGCAACACTGCTAACAGCAGCCTGCACAGTACTACACACGGTTAAATGTGGCCCTAATAAGGACCGTTGGGGTTCTTGAAGCCTACGCTCACTCCTAACACTCTCCCTGCCTAACCACCACTTCTGTTCCTGTAGTATTACTGCAGGGCGCAATGCTCTGCACGGCCGATTTTGAAAAAAAAAAAAAAAGTGCAACACTGCAAAAGGCAGCCTCCACAATACTGCACACTGTTAGATGTGGCCCTAAGAAGGACCGTTGGGGTTCTTGAAGCCTACACTCATTCCTACACTCTCCCTACAGCAGCTCCAACACAATAGCACTTTCCCTCAGCTAACTCACAACGCATCTGAGGCGAGCCGCGGGAGGGGCCGATTTTTATACTCGGGTGACATCTGATCTCCCCAGCCACTCACAGCAGGGGGGTGGTATAGGGCTGGAACGTCACAGGGGGAAGTTGTAATGCCTTCCCTGTCTTTCAATTGGCCAGAAAAGCGCGCTAACGTCTCAGAGAGGAAAGTGAAAGTAACCCGAACATCGCGTGGTGCTCGTTACGAGTAACGAGCATCCCGAACACCCTAATATTCGCCCGAGCATCAAGCTCGGACGAGTACGTTCGCTCATCTCTAGATAAAATATGATATTAATTAATTAAAAATTTGGCTGTTTATATAAAATTTGATTATGGTTTAATCCATGATCATAATAAAATTTCTCCAAGGTCTCATTCAAGCCGTACGGTGTAAGCGTATTAAAATGAAAAATATAAAACATTTCTTTTGTTTTTCATTTAGAAAATTCCCCCTTTGTTATTTGTTCAACTGGAGTTATTTTGAGTTGCGTAGGGTCTGATGAATGATGTGTAAAGAAATGTTTTGATACGCTGTGTTTAAGAAAGCTGTTTTGTTATATTTGATCTGTGTTGATTAAGACGACAGCGTAAGGTATTTACCGTACGCCCAATGTATCTCAATTTGCACGGGCATTCGATCATGTATATAACATAATTACTGGCACAGTTTAAAAATTGTTTACATCTATATCTTTTCGTTTGTGGCATATATTGTGGCAACATTTACATGTTGGTCTACCACATCTATAGGCTCCTTTTGTCTGTATAGAAGAATAAGATGCATTTGTTCCTTTCCTAGATCTGAATTGTCGTGGTTGGGAGGGGGCTAGTATATTCGCTAGAGTACGACTCCTTCTGAATGTGATTTTGGGATGTGAAGGTATGTCTGATGCTAAAAATGGATCAGATTGGAGAATGTGCCAATGTTTATTCACTATTTGTTTGAGTTCTCTATGATGCGAGTTATATCGAGTTATTAGATTGCAGTCACGATTCAAATCCATATCTTTCTTTTTTGAGATCCTAGTTGGATTTGATAACTGGAGATCCCTATTCTCTAGTTTAGCCCTATTATAGGAACTAGAAACTAGAGTTTTAGGATATTTTTTATCCATAAATCTCTCCGCTAGAATTTCAGATTGTTTTTCATATTCTTGGATGGTCGAACAGTTTCTTCTGATTCGTTTAAATTGTCCGTATGGGACGTTTAACTTCCATTGTTTAGCGTGATCGCTTCGGAAATCGCTTCGGAAATCTAAGAAACTGTTCGCATCCACAGTTTTTAAATGAGTTTTGGTATGAATTCTTCCTGCATGTATATAAATATCTAGATCCAAAAAAGTGGCTTTCGTGTGGCTAATGGAGCCCGTAAACTCTAAATTCCATGTGTTATCATTCATGTTTTGGATGAAGCTTACGGCTTCTTCGGCGGTGCCGTCCCATATCATGATGATGTCGTCTATAAATCTTCTATATAATTTGATATGGGAATTGGTGAGCGATTGTTCAAATGCGCCCATATATAAGTTAGCATAGACTGGTGCGCATTTCGTGCCCATCGCAGTCCCACGCGTTTGGATGTAGAATTTGCTGTTGAATGTGAAAAAGTTATTATAAAGTATGAAGGATATAGCGTCTAGAATAAATTGTTTTTGTTTAGGAGGAATAATAGAATCTTTGTCCAGATGTTCTTTAATCGCTTGTATGCCTTGGGTGTGTGGAATGTTCGAATAAAGGGCATTCACGTCTAGGGTTACCAGGACGTATGACTCTTTCCATTGTATACCATCTAAAAGTTGTAGAACGTGTGAAGTGTCTTTTAAATAAGAAGGAAGTTGTATAACCAAACGTTGTAGTTGTTTATCTACATACTGTGAAAGGTGGCTAGTGAGGGAATTGATACCGGCTATGATCGGTCTGCCTGGAGGGTGTGTGGTGGATTTGTGGATCTTAGGGAGAAAATAAAAATACGGAATTTCTGGATGTTTTGGGCACAGAAAAATTCGCTCATCTTTAGAGATACAGCCTTCTTGAAATGCTTTATCCACAAATTGGAATAATTTCTCTCTCAATTCAGGGGTAGGATCTACCGATAAGCGTTTATAATTTTGACTATTGTTTAAAATCCGTAGTGACTCTTCCAAATAGTACATTTTGTCCATGAGGACAATCCCCCCCCCCCCCCCTTTGTCTGCTGATTTTATTACTATTTCTTGTTCATTTGCCAATTTATTGATGAGTTTATATTGAAGTTTAGTTAAATTATCCTTTTTGGTGTTCTTCTGGGTGTTCTTTATGGATCATACCAAATCACACAATGATACCAAATATGTATTTCTGTTGTATTGCTTACATTCCTTTATTAATAATACAGTCATACCTCTACTTTTGTCGTCTTCGTCTTTCACCGATTTCCAGTTTCGACGATTCTTCATTGCAGAATCTTGCCTCTTCTTCCATCGCTTGCTTCTAGATTCGCTGCCAGCCCACGTGACCTCGGTGCTAATTTCACAGCCATTTATGGATTGCTCCAATCATAGCCACTGATGGATGTATGGCTATGATTGATGCATCCAGCTCTGGCTGTGATTGACTGAGTTACCTGTCACTCAGCTGACTCAACCAATCAGAGTAATCTCTTGCTGGAGGCAGGGAATTTCTATCCTCCGTCACTAGCAAGATGCTCTGATGGCTTGACAAGTGCCCAGCAGCCTGCATGGAGCTCCGGAGAGTGGCCCCCGAGACACCGATGGCACCCGCTAGGTGAGTATATTGATTTTTTTCTTTTCTCTCAGGCAGTGTAGCTAGGGCGTTTAGCGCTGCCAAAAACGTGGTATCAAGTCACGCCATGTTTTTAGCAGCACTGAAACCACTGCCCATTCATTTTAATTGGTGACGCAGGGCCGAAAACGCTTGTGTGAACAGCCCCATTGAAATGAATGGGAGCGTTGTACAGCGTTTAGTGCTGAAAAAGCAGCGCTAAATGCTTTAGAAAAATGTGGTTTGGTGTGTTTTTTGGAATGTCTTGAACAAATTAATTGGATTTACATTGATAGGCATTCTGCCATGACAGCCCTGGGGCCTTTCAGACGGCCCGAGGCTGCCATGATACCCGTACGACTCCCTGCGATTTCATCGTGGGGGCCGTACTGGATGATGTGGGATTAAAATGCTCCGATGAGCAGTGCAGTTTATCACACCTGTTGCCGCTAGGTGTGGGCTGTAAGAAACAGCCGGTGCCCACGATGTATGGAGGGAGATCGCCGCACGATCATTCTTCATACATAGACTGCCGATACAGGCCATAGGATTGCAGGTGACATCATTATCTGTCCTCAGTGTTATCACTGTGTTCTCTGTGCTGTTACATAGGACCGCAAGTGACAACTACTGTACATCATCTGTCCTCAGCGTTATCACTGTGTTCTCTGTGCTGTTACATAAGACCGCAAGTGACATCATTATCTGTCCTCAGAATTATCACTGTGTTCTCTGTGCTGTTACATAGGACTGCAAGTGACATTTGCTATACTACAGTACATCATCTGTCCTCAGCGTTATCACTCTGTTCTCTGTGCTGTTACATAGGACGGCAGGTGACATCATTATCTGTCCTCAGAATTGTCACTGTGTTCTCTGTGCTGTTACATAGGACTGCAAGTGACATCTACTGTACTACAGTACATCATCTGTCCTCAGTGTTATCACTGGGTTCTCTGTGCTGTTACATAGAACTGCAGGTGACATCTGCTGTACTACAGTACATCATCTGTCCTCAGCGTTATTTCTGTGTTCTCTGTGCTGTTACATAGGACTGCAGGTGACATCATTATCTGTCCTCAGTGTTATCACTCTGTTCTCTGTGGCATTACATAGGACTGCTGGTGACATCATTTTCTGTCCTCAACGTTATCACTGCGTGTTCTCTGTCGTGTTACATAGGACTGCAAGTGACATCATTATCTGTCCTCAGCATTATCAATGTGTTCTCTGTGCTGTTACATTGGAGTGCAATTGTACAGTATTGTACTGTACCAGTGTATTACCCATCGCCGATGATGGAGAAGGGTGGGTTGCACTAGCAGTAGCAGGAGGAGGAGATGCTGAGCAGGAGATCACATGGGTTCAGCAGCAAGGTCACCTGGGCCGTCACATTCTGATAGCATTTTCGTGAGGTTGTTTGGGGTAGGGGGTTCGGTAGATTTCCAGTTTCTAACTATCAGTAGCTTAACACATAGTAACATGTGTGTTATGAATTTTCTACAGTGGCGTGGGTATTTCTCTATTTCCAATAGCAGGATTGCTGTTTGGGGTTTTACTGTGATTTTGATTCCCCAGAGTTTTTGGGCGATCGTGGGTATCGCGTACCATGAGGGGCGTAGGGCAGGGCATTCCCAGAATATGTGCGTGAGAGATCCTTTTTCTTCACATCCCCTCCAGCATTTTCCTGGGTTCCCTGGAAACATCTGGGCCAGTCTTAAGGGAGAGTAGTACCACCTTGTTAATGTTTTCTGGTGAACTTCTAATAATTTGGCACTTAAGGTGCATTTAAATGCCCAGTTGCACATTTTTGTCCAGTAGTCTAGATCGTATGATATTTTTAGTTCTTTTTCCCAGTTTAGTATGTGCATTTTTGTTTGTTTGTTTGGATCCTCTCTTGCTTCTCCGTTGTATAGTTCGTACCATTGTTTTAGCTTATTTTTTGGGAGATTCTGTGTGAATAATAAGTTATACAGATATGTCGGTAATGAGAGTGTGAGGTTTTTGTTGTTTATCAGGTAGCTTTTTATTTGCATATATTGGAATAGGTCTGAGTTGGTGAGTTTCGTATTTTCGCAGAGTTCATTGAACGGTGTCAATTTAGCGTCTTTTAGAATGTCTGATAGAGATTTGATTCCCTTTTTTTTCCAGGCACTTAATGATGTGTTGGGGATGAGTATTTCCAGAGCTTCAATCGGTATTGGTATATGTTTCCTAGGGGTATGCGATTTAGTGATTTCTAGGGCGGTCAGCCATGCTTCTATTGAGGTTTTAATAGATGGGTAGTTTGGAGTCTTTATATTTGGGTCGATTGCTACTGCCAGCAGCATTGTGCGGAGGTTTTTCCCCCTTCCCAAGTGTTTTTCTATAGCTGGCCAGCTAGAGTCTTGGGGGGTGCACCAGGCTCTCAATTGTTGCGTAATTGTGGCTCTGTAATACGCTTCTATATTGGGAACCCCCATTCCACCTCTTCCTCTAGAGGAATAGAGTATGGAGGCTGCCATTCTCGGTCTCTTTTTTTTTCCAGATGAATGATAACATTTGGTTTTGTAGTGCTTTTAGGAGGCTCTGGGGGATGGGTACAATTATTGTTCTGAATATATATAAAATTTTTGGTAGGGCCATCATTTTATATAGCACTATCCTCCCCAGCCACGTGGGTTCTGTTTTGTCGTATTTGTCTAATTCTTTTTGGAGGGAGTTAATTAGAGGGGTAAGGTTTGTTAGCGGCATCTTGTTTAGAGGGGTTGTGAGTTTAAGGCCTAGGTACGGTACCTCCTCTGACTCCCACGAGAATGGGAATTCTGTTTGTATTAATTCCTTCGTGCTTTTTTTATGTTTATTCCCAATATTTGGGATTTGTGGGCGTTGATTTTGTAATACGATACCTGGCCAAACTCGTTAATATTTTTTGTATTTGCTCTCAAAGATGTGATTGGTTGGGTCATTATCAGCGCCACATCATCGGCAAATAGTCCGATTTTATGTTGGCGGAGAGACACCGGAATTCCTTTAATCTCTGGATCCATTCTGATTTTTTCAGCGAAGGGTTCGATTGTTAGCACAAATAGTAGAGGGGATAGGGGACACCTCTGTCCGGTCCCATTGGTGATGTGAAAGCTATTGGACAAAACTCCGTTGGCCAGTACTCTTGCCGTTGGGGAGGAATATAGGGCCTGTATAGCTCCAAGTATCTCTCCTTTGAATCCAAATTTGTCCAATACCGCGAATGCGTAGTCCCAATGTATTCTGTCGAACGCCTTCTCCGCATCCAAAGTGAGGAGCAGAGAAGGTGTTCGCATTTCTGTCACCGCTGCCAGAAGGTCCATAATCCTTCTTGTGCCGTCTGAGGCCTGGCAGCCCAGGGTGAAACCAACTTGATCGCTATGGATCAGGTTCGGTATGATTGCCATGAGTCTTTGGGCTAAAATTTTTGCATAGATCTTTGTGTCGCTGTTGGGCAAGGAAATTGGCCTATAATTGGGCGGGGATAAGTGATCTTTATCTGGTTTTGGAATCGTGACAATTGTAGCTTGGAGCATTTCTGTTGGTAGTTGGCCCACTTTCATGGCTGTATTGTATATTTTGGCAAGATGTATTGATAGGTCTTTTCCGAATATTTGGTAATACTCATTAGGGTACCCGTCTGGCCCCGGGGCTTTCTCTTTTTTAAGATTTTTAATTGTTTTAAGGATTTCTTGGGTGGAGATTGGGGTGTTGAGTTCCTCCAGCTGTTCCTCATTTAGTTTCGGGAGTTTGATATCTCTTAGGAAGTTTTTTATGCTTTCTGCGTCTAGTTGTTTTGTTGATTTATCGTTTTTCAGGGTATAGAGTTTTGCATAAAATTTAGAGAATGCCTCCGCTATGCCTTAAGGGTGCCTACCCACTGGCGTTTTGTTTTCCCTGCGAAATTCGCAGCATTTTTTTTCTCCTGGGGTTTATGGGACTTGTAATGTTAAAATCGCGATCGCGCAAAATCGCAATTTACCGCGATTCGCAATATATATATATATATATATATATTTTTTTTTTTTTTTTTTATTTTTTTTTAGAGGAAGCCAAACATGGTTCCTATATAGATAACAACTTGCTCCATAAAATACAATGGGGTCTGGTACAAAAAAGTCACAATTTTGACACATGTCAAAACTATGACTTTTTGGCATATAGACTGCGCAAAGGGGGCAAAGGCATGCTGTCCATCACATTTACTATAATCTATGCCAGAAACTGGTAAAGATGATGGCAAAAAGGTACTCCAGCTCAGAGTTGACATAGATTTCCATCTGCCGCACAGGGGTGCCTGCAGATTTGACAAATGAATTGCACCTCCTAATACCTTTGTCATTCACGTAAGGTGCAGTGCTTACTTAGACAAGTATGAGAAACACCTGTGTAGGTAAGTAAAACCCAATATCTCATACAGGTAGATTAGATAAAAAATAACCAGATTATGACCGCTTAAATATAGAGAAAAAAAAATGACTAGTCCTTAAAACCAAATTAAAGTCATGTCACTCATTAAAGGGGTTGTCCCGCGGCAGCAAGTGGGTCTATACACTTCTGTATGGCCATAATAATGCACTTTGTAATGTACATTGTGCATTAATTATGAGCCATACAGAAGTTATAAAAAGTTATTCACTTACCTGTTCCGTTGCTGGCGTCCTCGTCTCCATGGTTGCCGTCTAATTTTCGCCGTCTAATGGCCAAATTAGACGCGCTTGCGCAGTCCGGGTCTTCTTCTCTTCTCAATGGGGCTCCGTGTAGCTCCGTGTAGCTCCGCCCCGTCACGTGCCGATTCCAGCTAATCAGGAGGCTGGAATCGGCAATGGACCGCACAGAAGAGCTGCGGTCCACGGAGGAAGAAGATCCCGGCGGCCATCTTCAACCGCTAAGTATAGAAGTCACCGGAGCGCGGGGATTCAGGTAAGCGCTGTGCTGGGTTTTTTTTAAGTCCCTGCATCGGGGGTTGTCTCGCGCCGAACGGGGGGGGGGTTGGAAAAAAAAAAAAAAAAACGTTTCGGCGCGGGACAACCCCTTTAAGGGCTTATTCAGATTAAGTGAGTTTTGCACGCGCATAATGCACACTTGTAAAAGAACCAATGGGTTCCTGTAGAAGCGTTCATATGCGCGGAATTTGAAGCTTAAAACAGCTCCCACCTAAAAAAGATAGGACATAGCTGCGTGTTTTGCAGGGGTTTCCATTGACTCATATAGGAGCAGAAGTTATTGGAAACTCCTGCGCATGGGACAGATTCCCTGCTGCTTACAACAGGGCATTTAAGAGGCGCTTCTGGCCAGAACCACCTTTTAAATGTTCCGCAGTTAACTCCTTTGTCCCCGCAGGGATGAGGGGACTCCTGGAGGGTTCCGTTAATCACAGTCACAGTGTTCAGTGATAATGGGACTGCAGCAGGGATGAAAGCATCCCCTGACACAGCTGTTACAGCTGTGGCAGAAGAGCACAATGCCATCACATTGCTTTCAATGGGGCCGCCGCTACTGCCGCTCCATTGAAAGTAATGTGAGTGGATCGCTATCCCGTGCTGCGGCTGTGATAGCTGCAGCAGGGGATTCCTTGGATGTGAAACCCCTGAATGCTCTCACATCCAGGGGCTTCACCATGTTGTCAATGAGGCCGGTGGCAGCAGTGCCGACCCCATTGAAAACATATGGAGAAGATGCGCTCCTCTGCCACAGCTGTGACACCTATTGCAGGGGATTTCTTCATCCCTGCGGAGATGAAGGAATACCCTGTCACAGCTTAAAGATTCAGATTTTCCAGCAGCACTCATCATCACCAAAGTTGGCAGGATCCTGGAGATGCAGCAGCCACACCAGAACTTGAATTTGTTCCCAGGTTAGATCCAGAATAAAAAACTAAGTGGCAGCCAATCAGAAGCAGTGCTTTCTGATGGCGAGGATTTTTCAATCCCCGGCCATCAGAATACAGAAGAAGACTGCCGAGGACGGGGAGGAGAGCAGGACAGCGCTTCTAGGTGAGTGCATTTTTTGTTTTTGTTTTTTTTCTACAGCCAGGAATGATTTTCAGGGAAGGGCTTATATTTCACATCCTTAGGTAATTTCAGCCCATGCAGCACTTTTCTTACCTCCCAAATACTGCCGGTACCGACACCGGGAACTGCAACTGAGCGCCACCATCGCTCATGGAAGTGGCATGACATGACATGAACACCTGGCAGTGGTGCTTAGTCGCAGTTCCTGGGGTGTGCTGCTCTGCCGATACCAGTAAGTGCTGCAAGGGCTGAAATCAGCCGCAGATCAGTAACTGATTTCAAGTCACAATCCAGAGCAATAGAGCGGAAATTGACTGTTTTTGATACAAAAATGTTGAGGGTTTATTGGAGAATTTTGTGCTGTGGGAAGTCCGCAGTATTTCTTCTACAAGGGAACGCCCCCTAATAGTGAGATAATACATTAGTGAAGTGTAAAATACGTTGTGTGTCACTGTGCTCTGTGTGTATGTAGCAGTGCTGTGTTGCATGTTACTGTGCTGTTTATGTAGCAGTGTGTTTAGTAGGGCTATGTGTGTGGCTGTGCTCTGTGTGTATGTAGCAGTGCTGTGCTGCATGTTACTGTGCTGGTCATGTAGCAGTGTGTTTAGTAGGGCTATGTGTGTCGCTGTGCTCTGTGTGTATGTAGCAGTGCTGTGTTGCATGTTACTGTGCTGGTCATGTAGCAGTGTGTTTAGTAGGGCTATGTGTGTCGCTGTGCTCTGTGTATGTAGCAGTGCTGTGCTGCATGTTACTGTGCTGTTTATGTAGCAGTGTGTTTAGTAGGGCTATGTGTGTCGCTGTGCTCTGTGTGTATGTAGCAGTGCTGTGCTGCATGTTACTGTGCTGTTCATGTAGCAGTGTGTTTAGTAGGGCTATGTGTGTCGCTGTGCTCTGTGTGTATGTAGCAGTGCTGTGTTGCATGTTACTGTGCTGCTCATGTAGCAGTGTGTTTAGTAGGGCTATGTGTGTCGCTGTGCTCTGTGTGTATGTAGCAGTGCTGTGTTGCATGTTACTGTGCTGTTCATGTAGCAGTGTGTTTAGTAGGGCTATGTGTGTCGCTGTGCTCTGTGTGTATGTAGCAGTGCTGTGTTACATGTTACTGTGCTGTTCATGTAGCAGTGTGTTTAGTAGGGCTATGTGTGTCGCTGTGCTCTGTGTGTATGTAGCAGTGCTGTGTTGCATGTTACTGTGCTGGTCATGTAGCAGTGTGTTTAGTAGGGCTATGTGTGTCGCTGTGCTCTGTGTGTATGTAGCAGTGCTGTGTTGCATGTTACTGTGCTGCTCATGTAGCAGTGTGTTTAGTAGGGCTATGTGTGTGGCTGTGCTCTGTGTGTATGTAGCAGTGCTGTGTTGCATGTTACTGTGCTGCTCATGTAGCAGTGTGTTTAGTAGGGCTATGTGTGTCGCTGTGCAAAAAAATACTTACAGGGATGTTCCGAGTAAAATTTTGTCTTGTATTTTCTTAAAACTGTGCTGGTCATGCACAAAAAATTATAAGGAGGCGTACTCACCCCTCGTGGGTCCCCACAGCTCCAGCGCTGCATCTCTGTTCTTCCCACTATTTACAGAAGGTTCGAGGCTGCTGTAGCCAATCACAGGTCTACAGCAGCCTCTAACTGGGATCTGGTCCTCTTCTGAGATCTGTGATTGGCAGCAGCAGTCTGTGATGTTCCGTTGATGGACTGCCTTAAAAACAGATCCAACAGGGTGCAACATTGGAGTTGTGGGGTCCTTGGATGGGTGAGCATAGACTGTTTTTAATGTTTTTGTGCATGGACAGCACCATTTAAAAATAGTCAGAAAATCACTTTAAAATAATAAAATTCACTTACCATAAAGCAAAAAGGATAAAGCACAACAAGCAGAAACGTTGCACAGACATTTAAATAGTAAAATGTAATGGGGTGTCCACATGGGCCATTGCAATTTGTCTTCAATGGTCAAAAGACGAGGACACCCTAAATTTAACAAGAGCAGACTTTACGCTATTAACGCCCTCACCTGCACTAGAATACCAGTATAGGAGGCATTACCCTAGACCAGTGATGGCAAACCTTTTGGAGACCAAGTGCCCAAACTGCAACCTAAAACCCACTTGTTTATCGCAAAGTGCCAACAGGCCAGGGGGCGGGGCTTATCACGACGTATGATTTTTACCTCCGTCATTATAAGGGTTGCTTCAAAATACACAGCGTGCAGATTTTGACATCTTTTTAGATGTGGAAATGCTGCAGAATTTTCCACAGTAATTACCGCCACATGTAAACATACCCCAGCAGTAATAGTGACCCCCGCACAGCGGCCCCAGCGATAATAGTGACATCCCACAGTGGCCCCAGCGGTAAAAGTGACTTCCCACAGTGGCTCTAGTAGTATTAGTAACATCCTACAGCGGTCCCAGTAGTCTTAGTGACATCCCACAGCAGTCCCAGCGGTAATAGTGACTTCCCACAGCGGCCCCAGTAGTAATAGTGACATCCCACAGTGGCTCTAGTAGTATTAGTAACATCCTACAGCGGTCCCAGTAGTATTAGTGACATCCCACAGCAGTCCCAGCGGTAATAGTAACATCCCACAGTGGCCCCAGTAGTATTAGTGACATTCCACAGTGGTCCCAGCGGTAATAGTGACATCACACAGTGGCCACAGTAGTAATAATGACATCCCACAGCAGCCCCCAGTAGTAATAGTGACATCCCACAGTGGCTCCAGTAGTATTAGTGACATCCCACAGCGGTCCCAGTAGTAATAGTAAAATTCTACACCCGTCCCAGAAGTATTAGTGACATCCCACAGCAGTCCCAGTAGTAATAGTGACATCGCACAGCGGTCCCAGCGGTAATAGAGACATCCCACAGTACCCCAGTAGTATTAATGACATCCCACACATAACAGCACACATATGAATGGAGATTTGCACCCCAAAATGGATACCCCTGTTTGTCCTGTGTTCAGAAACATACCCATTGTGGCCCTAATCTTCTGTCTGTATGGACAACAGGGCCCAAAATGAAAGGTGCAGTCGATGGCTTTCAGAACAGAAATTTTGCTTGAAGGTGATTTAGGCCCCATAGCCCACTTGTGGAGGCCTTGAGCGGCCAAAACGATTGATAACCCCCACAAATAACCCAATTTTGAAAACTAGACCCTTAACGACTTCATCAAGGGGTGTACTGCGTATTTTGACCCCACAGTATGGGGGGGGGGGAGGAAGGAAAAAATTACAATTTTCATTTTTTTGGCAATTGTGTCAATTTAAAAACAGCTTTTTTTGTACAGCACTCATATAAACGAAGACTTGTACCCCAAAATGGATACCCCTGTTTGTCCTGAGTGGACAAACATACCCATTGTGGCCCTAATCTACTTACAGGACACATGACTTGGCCTATAATGGAGGAAACACCCCTTAGATTTTAGGGTACAACCGAATAAATTCCAGGCCCCATTGCCCACTTGTAGAGTTCTTGGGCGGACAAAACGATAAAGTAGCCCCACAAATGACCCCAATTTGAAAACAAGTCCCCTTAACGAATTCCTCTAGGGGTGTACTGCGTATTTTGACCTCACAGTTTTTGAATGAATTTAAGCAAAGCAGAAGGAAATAATTACGTTTTTTTTGGCAATTGTGTCGTTTTAAAAACAGGGTTTTTTGTACAGCACACATATGAATGGAGACCTGCATCCCAAAATAGATACCCCTGTTTGTCCTGTGTTCAGAAACATACTGACTGTAGCCCCAATCTACATCTAGGACACATGGCTAGGCCTTTAATGGAGAGAACACCCGTTGGATTTCAGGGCACAACTGAATAAATTCTAGGCCCATTGCCCACTTGTGCAGAAAAAAAAATGACTCCCTAAAAATAATCCCCCCCATCTCCATTTTTTGCCACTCCCTAAATCTTAGATAAAAGTAATAATGTAAACTGCGTGGTATGTCCGAAGACAGGGGTAATTACGGAGACTGGTTGGGATGGGAACATGGGGCAATAAAACCGGGTATCCCTCCTGCTCCCATGCTTTTTTGGGGTGTATTTCCTGACCCCAGCGGCAGGGATCGGGTGTAAAAAGTGGCGCTCTGTGAGACTTCGTAAGCTTGCTGAGATGCGGTGGTCTCACACAGAAGGCACTCAACTATCTGCTCCTGGAACTGCAGGAAGGCGAGCGTTCCTGGATTTTCTTGTAAATTACGTATTACAGGTAGCGGTCCGAATAATGCCGGACTCACACAGTCGTATGTGGAATCCACTTGTGGAGGCCCGCAGCGGATCCCAGCTGTGAGCCCGTCCGTGGCGCTGCGTACGGCCATGTACAGCGCATAACTGCATACTCACTAGCTTGAGGGGAATTGTAAAATTCAATGCATTTGATTGATCTGCGTATTACCACTGATCAAATGCATGTGGAATCTGCAATTTTTATCTAGTAGTGTGAGTCTGTCCTAATAGTAGACCGCTACTTTTTTTATCAAGTGACCAGGGTCTGCTGAATGAGGCCACCAGTCACTGCTCCAGGCACTCGGCGATTGTTGGTTGCCAAGTGCAAGGAGATTTGAAATTTCCTGGGTTCCCCGACTCCTGCGAATGTGTCTGGCATTTTGCCGGTGGGCGCATGCACAGAAGCCAGAAGGGTCCATGGAGGATCAATCTTGAAGGATTATCTTTTTAAACTTTTTTTTTTACAATTTTTACCTTTCCGTGGTGACCGTTATCCCATGGATAATGGTGATCATGTGACCAGGAACCGCATACAGCAGTCCTCAGTGACATCTCCCTGCACTCGGCTATCTTTGAATTTGACGGGCTCTGCAGCCTTCTGCGCATGCACGCCACATTAGCACATGTGCAGAAGCCCACGGCAGGCCCCGATCGGCGGAGGACATTATGGAAGAGGGGGGTGAGTATTTTCACTTCCCCTCATGGATCGGATCCATGAAGGGAGGAGGTGCAACTTTAACTTTTTAAAAAAAATTTTTTCACTTTTCCGTGAGCACAGTGGTCCCCGGTGACCTCTGCTGCCTTCAGGAGCCCAGAACCAAAAGATTTTAAATTTGATGGGGTTCCCGGCCTTCTGCACATGCGGTTGATGTAAAGACGCCTGGCGCGCATATGCAGAAGGCCAGTGTCAGGTCCTGGAGGACCAGGTCAGCGGGGCACAGTACGGAGGA
Organism: Eleutherodactylus coqui; assembly: GCF_035609145.1. Classification (NCBI taxonomy): domain Eukaryota; kingdom Metazoa; phylum Chordata; class Amphibia; order Anura; family Eleutherodactylidae; genus Eleutherodactylus; species Eleutherodactylus coqui. Next base: position 53,901,487 of record NC_089846.1, on the reverse strand, counting down.
CGTGGGTGAGTAATCTCAACTGCCCTCATGGATCTGATCCATGAGGGCAGTTGAATCTTTAACTTTTTTAAAACTTTTTTTTAATTTATTGTGATCGGTACTATCTATCAGATAGCACCAATCGCATTGCTGGGGGGGTCCTGGCAGCCCGGGATGACAGCTTTGTGTGGTCCGGCTTCATGAGTGTCGGGAAGGGACCCCATAGGAGAAGACATTTTATATTGAGTTGTGGTTCGTTGGAGGGTAGGTGGGAAGTGCATGCAGCATGAAAAACACCAGAGCCGTGTTCTACAATGGTGTTAACGGTATTGTCCCTGTTCATGATCTCACAAACCAGTAGACATCTCAGAACCTGTACCGCTGGTCCTTAGAAGCTTTGAATCGAGATCTACAGCCAGCGGGGGTGCTGGTGACCAGGAGATAAATCTGGATTAAAAATGCCCCCACCGATGTCTGGCTTCATCATTGTGTCATATGTGATCGATCTTGAGTCCCAAACAGCCTCACCCGAACCAAAGATTGTGAAACAAATACACAAGACACATTCATTTGATGTTTAATTGACAACATTTTATTTGAAATAACATTATATTTTTATTCAGTATCTCAAATATAAATTTAGACCAATTGCTATAAGTAGACGAAAATGGCGCACCTCCGACTCACGAAGAGTCATCGTCCAGCACTCAGGAGAGGAAAAACCCCCTGTGGAGGAAACCTCTGGGGAGCCATGGCTGGAGGACGGCCCTCCCTCCGGGCTTAGGGGGTTAATGCCAACATGTAACAGCATCTTTTATCAGAATTGATACACTTTATCATACTTACAGTCATACATCCTATAACAGAACATTACATATGATGGTTATTAGTAAACAAGGCGAGGGCAAAGCAGAGGCCCCGTGTGATGCCTAATGGAGATATCCAAATGTGACCTCTCCGGGCAGCGGATACAGGATATGATGGAGATCTGGCTGCAGCATCTGTCACCCCATGGATCGCTAGGGATAATAGACATGATCTGGCTGGCTGCGCAGTTATGGCTGATCGGGCTGGCTAGGTAAATATGGCTGATCTGGCTGGCTAGGCGGGCGTCCCCTCCTCCCTCACAGATGGTGAAGCTCCAGGTCTCCAGACACACCAAGCACCACGCTGCATCTGGCCGTGTCCCCTGCTGGCATGGAGTTTTCTTGTGTAGGCTCTTTATGACGTAGGCCTAGCTGTGGATGACATCAGCACAGTTGCCATGGTGACTGCAGGTGTTTATCACCAAGGCCTCATCCACTTGAAGTCACCCATAATTAACTGTTTAATGACTGGCACTGTGCTTTTCTACAGAAGCCTATTAAAAAATAAATTTAAATGATTACAATGTAAAGTAGGTGTGGTAACTGTTAACCCCTTAGTGACAAAGCTTTTTAGTTTTTTTCTATTTCTGTTCTTTCCTTCCCCCCTTTTAATAACTCCTTTATTTATCCATCGATGTTGCTGTATGAGGGCTTGTTTTTTGCAGGCTGAGCTGTATTTTTCAATGGTGTTATTTAATCTACCATATAATGTACTGAAAAACTTTTAAAAAATTCTAATTGGAGAGAAATGAAAAAAAAATTCAATTCTGCCAATTTTTTTTTCAAAGATATTTAATTTTTTAAAAATATCCTCTGCCGCCATCTTCTGCGCCCAATAGCTTTTTTATTTTTTTGTTGACATAGTTGTGTGATGGCTCATTTTTTGCAGGATGTCCTGTAGTTTGCGTTGGCACTTTTTAATCGCTTTTTATTGCATTTTTTTTTGGAGACGGGGTAAACAAAAAAAGCGCATTTCTTGCGTTCTTTATTTTTTTTCTGACAACTAGAGATGAGCGAGCACGCTCGTGTAAGGCTGATGCAGTCTTTTCGAGTAAGCAGGGGTCTCTCTCTCCCTGTCGCTCCCCACTGCTAACCCCCGCCGCCCCCCCCCCCCCCCGCATGGTGCTCAGTTGAGTAAGCAGTTACTTGAGCATCAGCCTTAAACGAGCGTGCTCACTCATCTCTACTGACAACGTTCATCGTGAGGGGTAAATAATGCGTTACTTTGATAGATCTGAGGTTTATGGATCATACCAAATCACACAATGATACCAAATATGTATTTTTGTTTTATTGCTTAGATTCCTTTATTATTAATACAGTCATACCTCTACTTTTGTCGTCTTCGTCTTTCACTGATTTCCAGTTTCGACGATTCTTCATTGCAGCCGAAGAAAAAAGATCCAGCCGTGAAGAGGAGAAGACCTGCCCAGTCCGCTGCGGGTGAGTTAATTCTTATTTTAAGCGCTCATGTCCGCGGGGCATGGAGAATCCGTAGCGGGCCTGATTTTCCCCGTGGACATGAGGCCTAAGGGTGCATTTACACAGGTGATTTTCCCGCACAATTTCTGTGTCTTGCGAGATGCACAGAAATCCCAGGGGAAAAGAACCCATTGTTTTTAATGGGTGCATATACACGTGGGATTTTGCTTTCGCAGCGCTGCGAGAAGCATTGCAAGTGAAGAATCGGAGCATGTCTTATTTTTGGGCAATTCTGTTGAAGAATTATCCATTCTCCACAGTATGACAAAAAAAAAATACATGTGGCTTTCATGCAAGTGTGATGCGCAAAAATTGCATCACACTTGCATTATAATTGCGGATTTGCAAGTGCAATATTGTTCCACGTTTTTCGGACTGATGTTGTACTCGCCCATGTAAACGTACCCTAATAAATTCTCCCTCTATTCCTGCATGGCTTTGGATCATCCCAGGGAGAGGGGTGACATGGACCTTTGTTCAGGGCCCTTTATCAATCACAAAGCGCACTTGGTCTCTGATTGGCACATATGGGGTGAGCACTTGCTCATCTAAACATTTCTCTGTGTTTAATTACTGTATTTACTCAACCTAGCTGTTTAACCCTTCAGATGCCATTCAATGCTGAGTGCAGCATCTAAGTGGTTTCACAGTAAAGTTAAAAAACTTTCCCTTCCTAAAAAAAAGGACCAGTACTGTAAAGAGAATATGTTTTTTTTATCCGTCACAGAAAACGCCATAAAAAACAATGCTAGAAGAGCTGTTCTCTGCAGATCCCAAAAAGAATTTAAAAATCCGTAAATACCCCAAACAGTACTAATGCAAAATACTGTAAAAGTCCTAATACAAACAGCAAACCTTCATTTACTTTAGTTTGTGGAAGCATATAAATATTATGGGTCTTGGAAAGCTGTGGCACAAAAAAAACAAAACTTTTTTGTATATAAAAGTATTTTCTTTATCGAAAAGTAGTAAATATAAAAAAACAAAAACTATAAAAATGTCTAAATAATTGTAACAAGCTATAGGAACCTTCACAGAGGATGTCTGAGCTGCAGACATTCTTTAGCTTTTCTGCCGATTTGTATAAGCAATTGCGTTTTCTGCAGCAGAATGTGTTGCCTTTTTGCAATATGGCAGTAGTGGTTCACACTGGCAGACGTTATTGTCAAACATCAACAAACGCAGATTTCCAAGCAGATTCTCTGCATTTCTGGGGCAGAAACACTTCTGCAACATAAACAGACATGCTGCCGATTCTTAATCTGCCGTGTGTGTGTGTATATATATATATTATTATTAAAGATGAGCGAACACCAAAATGTTCGGGTTCGCGTTATTCGAAACGAACTTCCCGCGATGTTCGGGTGTTCGTTTCGAATAACGAACCCCATTGAAGTCAATGGGCGACCGGAACATTTTTGTATTTCGCCGATGCTCGCTAAGGTTTTCATGTGTGAAAATCTTGGCAATTCAAGAAAATGATGGGAACGACACAGCAAGTTCTCCTCTGCCACAGCTGTAACAGCTGTGGCAGAGAAGAACGATGTTAGCCCATTGAATTCAATGGAGCCGTCAATACAGCCGACTCCACTGAATGCAATGGGCTGCCGGCGATCGCGGGATGAATTGTCGGAAAGGGGTTAAATATATAAGCCCTTTCCTGCAATTCATCCAGAAATGTGTAAAAATAAAAAATATATATATACTCACCTGGTGCCGGCAGACGGAGTTCAGCGCGGCAGGCTGCAGTTCTCCTGAACTGCTCTGAACAGCTGTGAGTAGTATTCAGCAGCCGGGGATTTAAAATCCCCGCCTGCTGAATAAGATGCCTCTGAATGGTCACAGCCTGACCAATCAGAGGCCAGCCCTCACTCACACCCATTCATGAATTCATGAATGGGTGAGTGAGGGCTGCCTCTGATTGGCTCAGGGGCAGGAGAGAGTGAGGGCTGGCCTCTGATTGGTCAGGCTGTGACCATTCAGAGGCATCTTATTCAGCAGGCGGGGATTTTAAATCCCCGGCTGCTGAATACTACTCACAGCTGTTCAGAGCAGTTCAGGAGAACTGCAGCCTGCCGCCCTGAACTCCGTCTGTCGGCACCAGGTGAGTATATATATATTTTTTATTTTTACACATTTCTGGATGAATTGCAGGAAAGGGCTTATATATTTAACCCCTTTCCGACAATTCATCCCGCGATCGCCGGCAGCCCATTGCATTCAGTGGAGTCGGCTGTATTGCCGGTTCCATTGAATTCAATGGGCAAACATCGTTCTTCTCTGTCACAGCTGTTACAGCTGTGGCAGAGAAGAAGGATTTGTCTTCTATATGTTCTCAATGGGGTTGGCGCTGCTGCCGCCGGCCCCATTGAGCGCATATAGAAATGATTTCTCAGGGAAGAAAGTTAAAGTAACCCGAACATCCGAACATCGTGTGGTGTTCGTTACGAATAACGAACATCCCGAACACCCTAATATTCGCCCGAGCATCAAGCTCGGACGAGTACGTTCGCTCATCTCTAATTATTATTATTTTTTTTTTAGAGGAAGCCAAACATGGTTCCTATATAGATAACAACTTGCTCCACAAAATACAATGGGGTCTGGTGCAAAAAAGTCACAATTTTGACACGTGTCAAAACTATGACTTTTTGGCATATAGACTGCGCCCCTTCCCACCTGCTTTAGGGGGCAAAGGCGCATGCTGTCCATCACATTTACTATAATCTATGCTAGAAACTGGGAAAGCTGATGGCAAAAAGGTACTCCAGCTCAGAGCTGACATAGATTTCCATCTGCCGCACAGGGGTGCCTGCAGATTTGACAAATGAATTGCACCTCCTAATACCTTTGCCATTCACGTAAGGTGCAGTGCTTACTTAGACAAGTATGAGAAACACCTGTGTAGGTAAGTAAAACCCAATATCTCATATAGCTAGATTAGATAAAAAATAACCAGATTATGACCGCTTAAATATAGAAGAAAAAAAATGACTAGTCCTTAAAACTAAATTAAAGTGATGTCACTCATTAAGGGCTTGTTCAGATGAGTGTGTGTTTTGCACGCGCATAATGCACGCTTGTAAAAGATCCAATGGGTTCCTATAGAAGCGTTCATATGCGCGAAATTTGAAGCGCAAAACAGCGCGCACCTAAAAAAGTCACTCCCGCGCTCGCCGGCAGACCATTGCTTTCAATGGAGCCGGCTGTATTGCTGGCTCCATTGAATTCAATGGTCCGTGCTCGTTTAATCGAGACGAGTACCGCGTGGTGCTCATCTCGAGTAACGAGCATCTCAAGAACCCTAATACTCGAACGAGCATCAAGCTCGGACGAGTATGCTCGCTCATCTCTATTTATAACACATCCACAATATGGATCTGTGTTACAGATGGCATTACAACCCTACATCAGCAGTATTTATGGTCATTGGCTTCATTTTTTACTGGACAAATACTGATCTGTATTTGCCCAAAATAAAAAAAAATACTAACACAAAGGAGAGAATACAAGTCATTCTGCGTTAAAAAACAAAAAGGCCATGTGGATACATAGATTTACATTAGCTTTGCATTCATCCCCATTAAGACAGAATGGCTGTTGGGCAAACGATGCCTGACACTCGTCCCTGCATGTACTAGCTCCCGTCCTTTTGCACAGCAGCGAGTATTGTTGCTTCACAGCGGGGCAGCTGGAGATTTCACTCCTTGCTCTTCCCCACCACTCTCCATTCACTTAACACAGCGGCGGTTCAGTACTGAACGGCTGCTATTTACACTGAGCAATCAGCGTTCAGGATTTTATGCAGCTGTGAAGCAACGATACTCGCTCCGGGTTCAGACTGTTTTATTTTACGCTCTGTTTTACAGTCCCAGGGTTCCATTTAATTAGTCAAATACGACATTCAGAGGGAATCCAAAATGGAACTATTTACTTTGGAGAATCAGGTTAAAAGACACAAACTTTGGTCTACGTTTGACTGGCTTTAATTTAGTCTTTTTGGAGGACAATAACATGATGAAATAACCCCTTTAACAAGCAGTTAACCAAGATCCAATGTTCCCCAGGTAAAACCGTATGACCAAAAAAAAATTAAAAAAGGGAAAACTAGTATTACATGTAGGCCATTAAACTGAACGGACGTCCATATGACCTAATAAGGAGCTTCTCTTATCACCTTCCCAACGTGTACATCATATCGAAGGGAAGTATGTGGAGTGAGCTCAGGAGTGGAGCATGCTCCATAGGTAACTGCATATTACAGTCAGCACCAGCTAACCCCTGCTTGATCCTGACCATTTAACCCACAGATACTAAGATCAAGAGCGACTGCAATATCTAAGCAGAGACAGAGGGAGGTGGTTCCCTTTATTACCCAATCACCCGCCAGCTGACAGGCATAATATATTGCAATACGAAAGTATTGCAGTGTATTATACAACAGATTGCATGTTCCACTTCTCTGGGGTTAAGAGATATATATGTAATATTTACAAAATAATGCTAAAAAAACAAACAAAATAGTTCAACACCCCCCGCCCCTTTTCACATTTGTTATGCAGAGAATATAAATAAACGTAATTGCTATCGCTGTGCCCATAAAGTCTGAACAATTGGAATAGCACACTATATATCCCCATATGGTGAATGCCAATAAGTAAAGCACACAGTGCCAGAATTGCTGTTTGTTTGGTCACCTTACCACCCCAAAAGAGCAGAAAAAAAGTCATCAAAAAGTTGTACGTACCAATAAAAACTACAGCTTGCTTCACAAAAAACAAGCCCTCACACGGCTCAATTGAGGAAAAATAAAAAGTTATGGATCTGAGATTATAAAAGGTGGAAAGCCCAATTTTATTTTGTAAAAACAAAACAAAAAAGAAAAAGTCAAAGCCGTCAAGCAGAATTAGGTTAACATGACAATTTTATTGTACAAGGACCCAAACAACGATGGCACGATTGTATTTTTTCCTCATTCACCTCCCAAACGTTTTTTTAAAAACATTTTTAATACATTAACCCCTTAAGGACATGGCCTATTTTGGGCTTAAAGGGGTTGTCCCGCGGCAGCAAGTGGGTCTATACACTTCTGTATGGCCATATTAATGCACTTTGTAATGTACATTGTGCATTAATTATGAGCCATACAGAAGTTATAAAAAGTTTTTTACTTACCTGCTCCGTTGCTGGCGTCCTCGTTCCCATGGAGCTGACTAATTTTCGCCCTCCGATGGCCAAATTAGCCGCGCTTGCGCAGTCCGGGTCTTCTGCTGTTCTCTATGGGGCTCCGTGTAGCTCTGTGTAGCTCCGCCCCGTCACGTGCCGATTCCAGCCAATCAGGAGGCTGGAATCGGCAATGGACCGCACAGAAGAGCTGCGGTCCACGGAGGTAGAGGATCCCGGCGGCCATCTTCACCGGTAAGTATAGAAGTCACCGGAGCGCCGGGATTCAGGTAAGCGCTGTGCTGTTCTTTTTTTCAGTCCCTGCATCGGGGTTGTCTCGCGCCGAGCGGGGGGGGGGGGGGGGGGTTGAAAAAAAAAAAACCCGTTTCGGCGCGGGACAACCCCTTTAAGGACGCAATGATATTTGGTGGATTTTCATCTCCATTTTTCAAAAGCCATAACTTTTTTATTTTTCAGTCAACGCGGCCGTATAAGGGCTTGTTTTTTGCGTCGCAAACTGTAGTTTTTGATGGTGCCATTTTTGGGTACATAGACTATATTGTAAAACCTTTATTTTTTTTTATGATAACAGGGAGAGAAAATGCATCAATTCTGCCATAGATTTTTTTAATGTGATAATCATGCAGCATAAATGACAATACATTTTTTCTGCGGGTCGGTACGGTTACAATGATACCAAAATTCTTATATTTTTTTTAGGTTCTTCTACTTTTTTGCAATAAAAACCCTTTTTTTGGAAAAAAAAATTTCCATATCTCTGCATTCAAAGTCCTGTAACTTTTTTATTTTTCTATGTAAGGAGTTCCATGAGGGCTTATTTTTTGTGAGACAAGCTATAGTTTTTCTTGGTACCATTTTGGGGAATATACGGCTTTTTTGATTACTTTTATTGCATTTTTTGGGAGGCAAAATGCTAAAAATTAGCATTTGCCTGTTTTTTAGTGGTTTTTTTACGCTTTTTTCCGTACAAAATAAAAAGTGTGTTGAACTTTTTGTACACGTCGTTACGGACGCGTCAATACCAAATATGTGCCATTTTAATTTTTTAAACTTTTTTTTATGCTGCAGCGGGAGGCTGGCTATCACTGACGCCAGTGTCTGACATCCTGCTGCCATGGCGACTGGCCGGGCTCTCTGCGATTATATCGCGAGGGCCTGGCAACTTCACAGAGGGAGCGCGCTCCCTCTGTGAACCCTTCCCATGCCACGATCTACTTATCGCGGCAGGGAGGGGGTTAACAGCGGGGGGCGCATCTCCGATGCACCCCCCACTGCTGCAGCGAGAGGCCGGCTATCACTGACGCCAGTGTCTGGCATCCTGCTGCCATGGCGACTGGCCGGGCTCTCTGCGATTATATCGCGAGAGCCTGGCAACTTCACAGAGGGAGCGCGCTCCCTCTGTGAACCCTTCCCATGCCGCAATCCACTTATCGCAGCAGGGAAGGGGTTAACAGCGGGAGGCCGGCTATCACTAACAGCCAGCTCCCGCTGCGGGATAGCGCGAGATCTGCTATGATCTCGTGCTATCCCTATGACGTAAGGGTACATCATTTTGCAGGAAGTACCCCGCTCCCATGACGTACCCTTACGTTATGGGGAGGGAAGGGGTTAAATGACATTATTTTGGCCTTCCTCTGGATCAACATCTTTTTTTGGCCTTACATTCTATATATTTATCTTAGAAGATATAGGAATTGTATTCTGGTTGTATTGACAGCTTTTGGATAAGTTTAACTAGTAACCAATGCCTACTTTGTATTCATTAGTGGAACAGGCAAGACTACAAAAAGGTCTTGCTCACAGTGTGCAATAGTATGGCAGTTGGTTACTATCCAATCAAAGGAAAAGTACTGGCAAAACATTTCTATTAAAAGGTTTCTAGACTGGCCGCACATCCCAACACTGCCCGTTACGGCACCCAAAGCCACCTGTCAGGAGGCCAGACCAAGACGCCAGAGGAGCAGGAACCACCCCACCCACATGCCCCCGGGACCCACACGCTGAAGATGCTACCTGCGAGACCCGATACCACCCGGACTATACGTGAACTAACTATCAGCGGACGGGTCCGGCTAATCCGACCCTGCACTACTCACCTCTGCATCTATCCGCATTTACCCACAGTTAACACGCTGGGGCCCGGGTCACCAGTCAGCCCAACCCTCCGCCCCCACCAAACTTACTAAGTTTCAACTTGCACTTATCAACCCCCCTGTTTAGCTACACCTCCCCAAATGGTCGTTTAACCATATTTTCTAATCCCCCTTGGATGCAGGTTTTCCACATATGTTTCTCTTCGTCTGAAAAATTACAGTCATAGACGAGGGAGACCGGGAGCGACTGCGACTCCCGTGTTTCCAGCTCTCGCCCCCCCCAACAGGTAGACGCCACCATGGTGCCGTCTGATACGGACCCCTGGTCCGAAACCCACCTCAGGAGATTGGGACTTGGCTCCCCAATCGACGGAACACACGTTTTCCGTCACCCATCCCTCTTAACCCAACCTAACCCTCTCTCTCCTTTCACCTATCCACCCCCGCTTTCCAGTGTCTCGGAAGCCCTGATGGACCCATCGCCCACCATTACACAACCACCATGACTGGCATCTCATTCTGCACATATAATACTAGAGGCCTCAATAACCCCACCAAAAGAGGCCAAATTTTGGCTCACTTACATTAAAAACCCTAGTTGCCTTCCTACAGGAAACGCACTTTATGGAAAATAAGTGTTTATTTGGACGGACAAGCATGTTACAATAATCAAGCCATAGTAGCATCGCATACAATGGTACAGTCGATACGCATACATACTTATTGATGCGCCCATTCTCCCACTCCACCACCTCTCCTCCGTGGAGTTTGTTGCTGGCTTGCCTCCGCCCAGTCTTTTTCTTTTAATTAACAGAAGTCGGTCCCACCTCGGGGTAGGGGACCGCGAGGTGGAACAGAAAAAAAAACAAAGAGACATACAATGAAAGCAAAAAGTTAAACAAGGGTAAGGCTCCTAGAAGCCCATAGGGGGATTAGGGGGGGGGGGGGGGGAGGGAGATGGGGTGTGGGTGGTCCGGGTAGTGGATTATGCTCGCCTGTTGGGTACCTATTTGCGCAAGCCTTATAGTCTGGTTAGGCAACTCCCTTAGTGGGTGGGCTGCGGTATCATCATATCTGAGGTCCCCTGCGCCAGAGGAAGGGCTGCATGGCTCGTTCAGCTCGCAGGGGGGGGGGGGGGGGCTGTCAGGGCACTGGGTGTTTACGACGCATTTGTTGTCCTGGAGATCCAGTCCCCCAGGCCAGGTGACAACCTAAAGTCCAACCATGGCCTCCATGTTGCATAAAACTTCTCCACCGTAGCATCCTCCTCAGCCCTCATCTCCTGGAAACGCACTTTAAAACAGGCCACACACCCAGATGCATCAACAAATACTACACCAAGTGGTATCATAGCACCCACCCCGAAAAAAAGGCTTGTGGAGTCTCAATAGCGATACACAAGAACCTCCCCCACAAAGTACTGGCAACAAAAGAGGACCCAGAGGGTCGGTACATATTCCTCAAACTTGACCTTGGACACCGTATCCTGACGTTAGCTAACTTATACTTTCCTAACACAGGACAAATCGGCTTCGGGATTATCGCCCTGAGAGAACTAGAGCAATTCGCAGCGGGAACCGGCATCATCCTCGGTGGGGATTTCAACCTGACGATGGACCCTGATCTGGACTCGTCTTCGGGTAAGTCCGGGGTTTCCCTGGTCGCCATACGTAGACTAAGGAGATGTTTGCAAGGACTGAGACTCGTTGACCTCTGGAGGACTCTTCATCCAGGGGTCAAGGACTACAGCCACCACTCCACAGCACATAACAGCTACGGGAGACTGGACTACCTATTCATTATACACGGTCTTTTAGACCTGGCCCCAAGAAGCTCAATAGGCAACATCATCTGGTCGGACCATGCACCCGTCTTCGGGGCCCTGCTGAAACACGACCATAGGGTCGGAGCCAACACCTGGCGCCTAAACGACAACCTCCTGACGGACGCGCTCTGTCGTGATGAGATCAATAGAACCATCGAGACATTTATAGAAACCCACAGTAGAGACACGACATCCCCACCAACACAATGGGAAGCACTTAAGTGTGTGTTAAGAGGGGTCTTCATCTCCCACGGGGCGAGACTTAAAAAAGATAGAATAGGCAAACTGACAGACCTCAACACCCGTTTGGGGATAGCCAAACAGGCTAATAAAACTAAGGCCACCGCCCACTTGAACGCGGAGATAACCTCCCTCCGCCAGCAGATACTAGCGGTACTGGACCAGGCCCACCTGTGCATTAGAGACAGGATTAGAGGAGGCTACTACGAATATGGTAACAAATGCAGTAGCTGGCTGGCAAAGGCCTTAAACCCACGGGAAAGCCAGTCCTACGTATTTGCGCTGAATTCACCAAAGGAAGGGAAGGTACACGCCACGGAAGACATACGAGAATGCTTCAGAATATATTATGAAGAACTATACAACATCCCGGCCCCCTCAGAGGCGAACCCAAACGATAACCATGACACCATAGAGGCTTATTTACACAACTTTGCCCCCCAAAAGATCTCCTCGCTGGAGGCTGAGACGCTCGAAAATGATCTTATGGAACAGAAAATCCTGGAGGAGATCCGGAACCTAAAAGTGGGCAAAAGCCCCAGGGCCTGACGGCTTCACCCCTCGCTTTTACAAAGCCCTTGGGACCCAGTTAACGCTAATATTATGCAAAACTTTCAATGCGATCTCGGTAAACTGCCCCTTCCCTCGACAGGCATTACAAGCCACAATCACGGTTATCCCAAAACCCGGAAGGGACCCCCTTTTTTGTGGGAACTATAGGCCCATTTCCTTAATAAACGTGGACACAAAAATCTTTGCCAGAACACTAGCTACACGCCTTGGGTCATTGATCCCTAGAATTATTCACAGAGACCAGGTGGGCTTCGTCCGTGGTCGAGAGGCAAGAGATAACACCATAAGAACTCTCTCCTTGATACATAGGGTACGAGACTCCAACAGCCCCCTTTGCCTTCTATCAGTAGATGCCGAGAAGGCATTCGATCGCGTTAACTGGAGATTCCTTGAAGCCACCTTACAAAAAATTGGCCTAGGAAACAGATTGAGCAATTGGATAATGGCCCTTTACAAAAACACCACGGCTCAAATACGAGTGAACGGGAAACTCTCACATCCAATCAATATCAAAAACGGGACGCGCCAGGGATGCCCACTTTCCCCAACCTTATATATCTTAGTTATGGAGTCACTCGCTAATGCAATCAGAGCAAATCCAGAAATCCAGGGATACAGCACGGCACAAACAGAACACAAGGTGGCGATATTTGCTGATGATCTCCTAGTCTATATCACAAACCCCAGACGGGCCTTACCAGCCATATTACGAGAATTTGACAATTACAGCAAGGTTATCAACTTTAAAATTAATCTGCGTAAGTCAGAAATCCTAAACATAACACTACAGCAACTTCCACCGCGAACAGTCTGGATGAGTCTGGTTGCACTAGAACCAAAGCCATTGCAAAACGGGTGGAGCCTGGCCGGAGATGTAGATAGTCGCATCTCAGAGTAGCTCCTGCAAGATCCGACATTCCCATCCTGTTAACGGGACCCAGAGACGCCGAAAGGCAATCAAAAAGCAGCGGAGGCACAGTAGCAAGCTCCGGAGACAGAACAGACAGCAGCAGAGTTAATGGTGCGAGGCAAGGAGCGGGGGAAGGCAGATGAAGCCGGCGGCAGGCAGAAACAACATGGCGCCGGAGGGAGGGAGCCGAGAACGCTCATACCGCTGCCCAGCACAAACAGTGCAGACACAGCACGTAAACTGGCAAGGTATGCCAGGGAGGAGGGGGGCAGAAAACAGGACTCCATAAGCCCTAAACAACAGAGGGGAGAGTGGGAGAGCCCACAGAGAAGCACACAAACGGAGGGAGCAGGAGGGGAGGAAGAAGCTGCAGACACAGTACATGCAGAAAGTGAAAGTCAAAAGGAAAGAGCAGACAAAGCAAACACAACAACGGACCCTGCTAAACACAGCAAGGACAAGGAAAAACAAAATAGTCTACATGCTGTACAAGATCATGCTGGAAATAAGCAGGAAGTCACAAGTCAGGCAGACAACCCCAACTACAAAAATAAAGGTGCAAACAGTGTCAATCCAGACGAACACTACACAGAAGACAGCATGAATAATGCAAGCAGCCCAGGCATATGCACGCACAGCGAAAATCACGCAGACACCTCAGAAAGCACTATACGAGACACCTCCCAAAGTGCAGAAGATGCCGCCAAAAAAGATCAAAGGCAGGAGGACGAAAGGTGCGCCAGGGAGCCTACGTTGAAAGAAATATTCAGCGAAATCACTAAAGGCAACGCATCACTGAACAACCTTAATATGCAGATGGGGGCGATGCAAAGTAATGTAAACCTGCTACGGCAAGATATGAGGAAAATATCAGAGCGTCTGACAGAAACTGAACAACGTATAAGCGACGTAGAAGACGCAATACAGCCGATGCAGCGAGACGTGGAAAAAACTCTGCATGACATACAATATCTACAGAACAAGGTAGACGACCTAGAAAATAGGTCAAGAAGGAACAACGTGCGGATTGTGGGCCTCCCAGAAAAGACGGAAGGAAGAAACCCTGCAGAATTTTTTGAAACATGGCTGCCCGAACTGTTCGGAAGAAACACTCTAACTGCAATGTTTGCAGTCGAAAGAGCCCACCGTGTACCGACACGACCCCTCCCCCTGGGGGCTCCAGCCAGACCGATACTCATCAAAGTACTGCATTACAGAGACCGTGATACCATACTCCAAAAGGCCCGCGAAAAGGGTGAAATCCAATATAATGGCGTGAAAGTCTCCTTCTATCCAGATTTCTCCACGGAAATACAAAAGAAGCGAGCAACATTTGTAGAAATAAAAAGACGACTGCGAAACCTACAAGTGCCCTACGGGATGCTGTACCCGGCTAAACTGAGAGTGGCGGCGCTGGGCACGACACAATTCTTTGAAAACCCAAAAGATGCAGGTGCCTGGATAGATCAAAATGAAGAACAGATTCGGAGGGGAAGATCGCCGCGCAAGACACCATGAAGAGGCTGCACCTAAAGAAACGTTCATGCAAAGGGAACCGAAAATTTCTGAAAGGAGCTCCTGGGACGACAGGATGCATCGCGTAGGAGAATGGAGGACTGGTACCCCGATCCGATGAGACAACGGATCAGTGAGTTACATGTTGGGGGTGTCTGTTGTTTGGTCTCTCTCTCGCATATTAGGGGAATATTAGATAAGATACAGTTAAAAGGGATAAGGTTAAACGATAGAAAAATGATTCAGGGTGGGATAAGGGGAAGAAATGTCAACGTAAATGTACAAATGATAAATGTGTTGCAAATAACGAAAATATGTATAGTAAATGTGGATAAATGTCTGTACTGGGGGATGTGGGGGACCAAACCAAAATGTTACTGGAGAAGCCCTATGCGGAGAACAAACAGTAATACACATACACATATACGGGGCGACACGGGCGAGACACAAATACAGAGATGGGGACCCTCCCAGTGCGTCTCACTCATAAAAACAAAAAGGGGTGGAGGCGCCCAGAAAATAATAACCCTGCGGAAAACAAAAAACAAGGAAAATGGGTAGTAGGATAAGGGTCGTATCGTGGAACGTGAGAGGTATGAGTGACCAGACAAAACGATCAGCAGTACTGCAAGTCATCAAGGAACAAGGCCCGGCTATTATATGCTTGCAGGAAACACATTTATCAAAAGAAAATACGGACACGTTCAAAATAGGGGGGATGGGTCAGAGCTTCCACTCCACACACACGAGGTATTCCAGGGGGGTCAGCATAGTGATACACAGAAATATACCGTTTAAATGTCTCTCACGAAAAATTGACCCAGAAGGCCGCTTTATATGCCTACACTGCAGAATCTACAACTACACATGCATTATAGCTTCAGTATATATCCCGCCACCATATAATAACATGATAATGAGGCAAGTTATAGGTTTCATAACAGATAAACCGGACATTCCAGTCCTTATCATAGGCGACTTTAATTCGGTCATTAACCCTGCACAGGACAGACTAAGGGCAGGAAACGCAAACGAAGAAAGGAACCTGACACCACTAGGTAAACTAATAAACGAGATATCATTGATAGACATATGGAGAACACGGCACCCCACAAACAAACAATACTCCTGCTACTCATCCACATACCAATGCTTATCTAGAATAGACCTAGCGGTAGGGAATATTCAGATATATAGAGATATAACCTCGATAGAATATCTACCAAGAGTTGTTTCTGACCACTCCATCCTACGTCTGGACATACAGCACAGTAACACTGTGAGTCATTCCCAAAAAAGATGGAATCTGAACTCGCACTGGCTAAACATATTAAACAAGGAAATAGTGAAAAAAACACTAGAGGAATACTTCATATTAAATAAGGATACCACAAGTATGATGATTTGCTGGGAGGCCATGAAGGCATATATGAGGGGGGTATACATACAGCAAATCACACAGGCAAAAAAAGGACATAGAGAAAGAGGGCAAAAAATACGAGACAAACTAAAAGAATCAGAAGAAAATTACATAAAAGAGAAAACTATAACAACACTCAACCTATGGAAACAGGCCCAAGAGGCCCTTAATAAATACGTCCTAGAAACGGCAGCCACTAAAAATGGGTTCAGGAAACAGACATATTATGAGGAGGGAGAAAAAACGGGACATATGCTGGCAGTTATAGCCCGAGCACAAACTAGCCCCACATACATCATTGAACTAAAAGACGCACAAGGCGAGATAGTCAGGGACGCAACATCCATAAGAGAGATTGCACGGGAATTTTACTCCTCTCTGTATTCCTCGAAACTGGAAAAAACGGTAGAACAAATCGAGGAATACTTGGCGGATATAAGAACACATAAATTGACGGAGGAACAGAGAGAGTTTCTAGATGCACCAATAGACTTGGAGGAGATGCAAGAGGCAGTAAAAGATATGCAAAATAACAAGGCCCCAGGGGAGGATGGTTTCCCAATAGAATTTTACAAACAACATGCAGACACTTTATTACCACAACTCCTGGAGACATGGGCGGGGGCGGAAAAGGAAGGGGAACTACCACAAACAATGCGAAAAGCAAAAATAATAATTCTGTTAAAACCAGAAAAGGACCCCCTGTTGATGGACTCGCATAGGCCGATATCGCTGTTAAACGCGGATGTCAAAATTATAGCAAAAGTTTTAGCCAAGCGGCTATCACAAGTGGCATCCACCCTGGTGCATCCAGACCAGAGTGGGTTTATACCAGCAAGATCAACGGCTACGAACATCCGTAGAGTATTTCTAAACCTACAAATACCCGTAGATAATACCGGAGACAGAATCATATGCTCACTGGACGCGGCCAAGGCGTTTGATAGCGTTGAGTGGCAATACCTGTGGAAGGTACTAGAAAAAATGGGCTGTGGCCCAATATTTGTGAGACGAGTAAAACTCCTATATGCTAGAGCGGAGGCGGATGTGTCCATCAACGGGGGGTCATCAGAAACATTCCCACTACATAGAGGGACAAGGCAGGGATGCCCACTATCGCCACTCCTGTTTGCACTTGCAATAGAGCCCCTAGCATGCAAAATTCGGTCACACCAGGAAATAGTGGGATTCATAAGAGGAAACATGGAGGAGAAAATCGCTTTGTATGCAGACGACATGTTATTATTTTTAGGGGACAGGGAAAAATCTTTAGAAACCACGATGCAAACAATAAAAGAATTTGGAGCCTTCTCAGGACTCACTATCAATTGGACCAAATCCGAAATACTATCAATAGACACCCCAGACATGCAAGTTGCCAACAGAGAATTAACCCTGAAATGCACCCCAACAATTAAATATCTGGGAGTTAAAATTACGAAAGAGGTCAGTGAGTACGGGAAAATAAACCTGGAACCACTTATGGAAAAATGGAAACAAAAACTTCACATATGGAAAAAACTACCCATGACAATCATAGGAAGAGTGAATCTTATAAAAATGATATGGATGCCCCAATTACTGTATCTAATACACAACTCCCCACACTGGATAACACAAAAATTTTTCCACAAGGCCAAGGGACTGTTTAGAGAACTCATATGGGGAGGGAAGACACCTAGGATAAAATTAGAACTGCTATACAATTCAAAAGAAAAGGGAGGATTAGCCTTGCCCAATCCGTTCTCGTACTTCATGGCCTCCCAGCTGCAACATCTCAGGGGATGGGAGACAGAAGAAACACACGACGCTAGTTTCAGAATCCTTAAAAATCTCTTTAACGGGTCACATTTTTTTGAAACCCTGGAACGTGGAGCGTTTAAAAAAAACGGTCAAAGTGCCCCCACGCTATTATTGATACATAAAATATGGTGGAAGACCAGAAACATGCTTGATATAAAAAACTGCACACAACATACCCCCATATGGAATAACCCGCACCTGCCAGAAATCAACAAGCTAAAAGGATTCCAAGGGTGGAAAGACAGGGGAGTTAGGAGAATGGACCAGATACTGGAGGGGGGGGAACTGAAAACCTTCGAGCAGTTAAGGCAAAACCACGACATCCCCAATAGTGACTTTTACAAATATCTGCAACTTAGACACGCTATACAAGCGGAAAAAAACACGGCGGAAATAACAATGGTAATAAATATAGTAGCGGACATAATAGGAAAAGCCACCACCACAGCGGGGAAAATATCTGTACTATATTCCCATATACAGGACACGGTCAATGCACACAACCCGTTATCAACAAGAGCAAAATGGGAGGCAGACATAGGGCCCATTGAGGAGTCGCACTGGGAGGAAATCCTACAAATGACACCCAAGCTATCTCTGAGCGAATCACATAGAGTCTCACAAATATTTCTAATACACAGAGTGTACCGCACCCCGGCCTTCTTACACAATATAGGAATGAGAACCTCCCCGATATGTGTAAGGTGCAAAACCCACACGGCGGACCTAATCCACATGCTATGGCGATGTCCGAAATTGCACAGATATTGGATGGGAATAAGAAATGCAATTAACGCGGCATTTGGCATACGTATGGACTTTACACCATACGTGTGCATTCTGGGATACATACAGGATCTAACATTAGATGATCATGAAAAACTAGCAGTAGCCAGACTATTGTATATAGCCAGAAAAACAATAGCCCAGCGCTGGTTGGACGAAGAACCACCCACGCTGGGAGAATTCAAAAATAAGGTCAACCAAATTTTACCGTGGGAAAGGAGTATTTACACTAAGCGTAAGACCAGTCAAAAATATCAGGACATATGGCTGAGATGGATACACGCCCAGAGCAGTAATGTTGGATCAAATACATAGGGAGTGGTGAGCCGTGTGGGGAGGCACCAGTAAACCGGGGATTTACTAAGACATAACAACGTATGTAATGGATATATATAAAGTTTATTGGGAAATGTAGAACAAATTACAGACTCGATATACAATAAAATAAAGTGGTAAGGAGTAATAGGGAAAAGTTAAGAAAGGAGGGATTGGAGAGAGAGAGACCGGGCAACGGGCAAAAGAAATATGACCCCCCCTCGAATGCAACAAAAAATCTAACCCTGAATCAATAAAAGAAAACAGCAAGAAGATAAGCAACACGAAGACCAAAGAAGAAAACAAATATACGTTACATGAACTGTTATTATTGTTTACGACACAACACTGTGTTCATTCAGAGACAGTTTACCCAAAGAACAGAACGTTGAGAGAGAGATCTTAGGGGGGATGGGGGAGGGAGGGGGGTGAGGGGAAGGGGGTGGGTGAGAGGGGGAGGGGGAGGGGGAGGGAGGGAGGGGAAACCAAAGATTTGTTAAAAAAAAATGTTTTAAAATATGCAAAAGGTGTAAAAGTTTAATAAAAAATACTTTAATTAAAAAAAAAACATAACACTACAGCACGCAGAACTGGCCCAACTTAAACCCCTATTCCCACTCTCGTGGTGCGAAGACCACATCAAATATCTAGGAGTAAAAATATCGCCCAACCCAGCCCAACTGTTTAACCTAAATTATGAACCCATCTACTCCTCCTTGATAAAAGATCTCGAAAGATGGAGGCCATTAACATTATCATGGTTCGGCAGAATAAACGCCATCAAAATGAATTCCCTCCCAAAATTCCTGTATCTTTTCCAGGCGGTGCCTATCCAACTCCCATGCAATTATTTCATTAAGCTACGAAGAGCCTTGATGAGATTCGTATGGGGGGGGGGGGGGGGGCAAGGCCCGACTGAGCTACAAACTCCTCACCCAAAAGAAAGAGAAGGGTGAAGTGGACTTACCTGACATGCTCCTCTACTATAGATCCGCAATATGCAGAATGGTCCTGGACCTCATGCACAGGGGACATTCCAAATTATGGGTGGAACTGGAACAGAACTCCGCCCCGCACCGGGCGCAAGGCCTATTCTGGCTTAAAGGAGGACTGGGCAGACGGGGCATAAAGGTGTCGCCATTTTTGAACACTATATTAAGGATCTGGGACAGCTTCGCACACAGATGTGGCCTGATATCCGTGCCGGGACCCTGGACCCCCCTGGTCGGCAAACCGGACTTCCCTGCAGGAGACTGGGGAATGACGTTCCTAGCCAACCTTGGGGCTCCCATCCCAAGGCTACACGACTGTCTTCAAGAAAATGGAATTAAGACCCTACATGCGCTCACAGGAGAGGGAGGCCAGGAGACGGGTGCATGGTTCCAATACCTACAATTATGCCACTACATAAAAACACAAGGCTCAATTGCAGAGCTGTCCGTCCCAGCTACTCCCTTCGAGGAGCTATGTGCTAATCCCCGAGAATCAAGGGGAGAGATCACCAAGGTCTACAACATACAGGTGACCAGGGGGGCTCCGGACCCTGAACGAGGAGCCCGCGGAGCCTGGGAGGGTGAGCTAGGTCAGCCCCTGTCAGAGGAAGACTGGGCCAAAGGGGTTGTTTTGACTCACAAGATGTCGGTTTGCGGGCAGACACCACGAGATAAATTATAAACTCATCATGAGATGGTACCGTACCCCGGCACTACTGGCCAAAATATACCCTGGTACCTCCTCAGCATGCAGGAGATGTCTGAATGGGGTGGGTACGTTTGTACACATCTGGTGGTCCTGCCCGGGTATTTCTAGACTATGGTTAGAAATAGAAGACATATACAATGCCTTGAAAAGAAAATGCTTAACCTTTACAGCGGAGATGGTCCTCCTGTCAATCCTGCCAGGAACCATTTCCGCTAACAAAAAGGATGTCCTTAGGTTTTTCCTTCTAGCCATGCGGACCATGATCCCCAGACTATGGAAAACCAGGACGACACCGACACGCCTGAACTGGGCAATGGCCTTAGACGAAATTAGGCACATGGAGGAATTGAGAGCCAAAGCTAATGACAAATGGACAGCATACTACGCCACGTGGGAGGTATGGATCTCCTTCCGTAGCGCCAACGGATTCGACCTGTGGACCGAACATGGAGTAGTACCAGCTTGACTGAAGAATGGGACTCCTTTAGAGGCTTCCATGAAACGAGACACTTTCTTTTTCTTCTCCTTCTTTCTCTTCCTTCCCCCCCCCCCCCCATCTGGACGCCCTAACCTACCCGACCCCCCCACCCCACCCCACCCCGCCAACCCCTCTATACCCACCCCAATTAATGAATCGGTTTGGAACGATCCTATGTTTTTGAAATATAGTTGAGTTATAAATATTCACTTTGATTCCTCAGAAAAAAGAAGCAATCTAACCACTTCCGAGCCGACCAAGGAGCACAGCACAGATAAGTCAGCTCAGTAGTAATAGTTGCTCAGGGTGACATGCCTGTACTGACTCAAACATAGGCAAACTAGTTAACCCTACCTCTGTTAAGACCATCTTTGTCTGAGGACCTTTTCATTGAGCTGTGACTGGTAGTTGTAGTTATAGTTATATTATGTTAACTATATGGTCTGCTATTGGAACGAACCACAACGTATGTAACAAGTATTGCTTTGAATAAAAACATTTTGACCATAAAAGGTTTCTAAAATGGTCTCTATGGAAATGCATTTATTGCAGTTTTCCAAGTGAAGCAGTGTAGTTAGTTTAAAACAGAAACTTTATTAAAAGTAATACTAAAAATGTATTAGCAAGGAGAAAAAGGTTCCTTATTTTGTGTTACTATTGCACCAACAAGTCTTTAAGATGAGTGAGGCTGCTTTCACATGTGTATTATGGATCCCTATGAGTCCGTGGACCAACGATCGGGCTAGGACACTTGTCGAGACTGCATATATCTCTATGACTCCCCAAATCCACACCATTCGCAACCTGATTGGTTGTTTGGATTTATTCACTCAGTGATTGGTTGTATGGGTTGGCTGATTCACGGTGATTGGTTGTTCTGGTTGGCTGATTCACGGCGATTGGCTGTTTGGGTTGGCTGATTCACGGCGATTGGCTGTTTGGGTTGGCTGATTCACGGCGATTGGTTGTTTGGGTTGGCTGATTCACGGCGATTGGTTGTTTGGGTTGGCTGATTCACGGCGATTGGTTGTTTGGGTTGGCTGATTCACGGCGATTGGTTGTTTGGGTTGGCTGATTCACGGCGATTGGTTGTTTGGGTTGGCTGATTCACGGCGATTGGTTGTTTGGGTTGGCTGATTCACGGCGATTGGTTGTTTGGGTTGGCTGATTCACGGCGATTGGTTGTTTGGGTTGGCTGATTCACGGCGATTGGTTGTTTAGGTTGGCTCGTATAGAAGTGGGGAGTAAAAGGCTAATATGCGTCCAGACTAGGACTGCAAAAACACACTCATGTGAAAGCAGCTTAATCAAAAGGGTTGTTTTTGCTGCAGCTTTTGCAATTTTTAAGTGTCCTATTAGTTTTAATGGGAATTCAAGGCCATGTCTCTTAAAGGGGTTGTCCCGCGGCAGCAAGTGGGTCTATACACTTCTGTATGGCCATATTAATGCACTTTGTAATGTACATTGTGCATTAATTATGAGCCATACAGAAGTTATCAAAAGTTTTATACTTACCTGCTCCGTTGCTGGCGTCCTCGTTCCCATGGTGCCGACTAATTTTCGGCCTCTAATGGCCAAATTAGCCGCGCTTGCGCAGTCCGGGTCTTCTGCTGTCTTCAATGGGGCCGCTCGTGCAGAATGCCGATGCCGGCTCCGTGTAGCTCCGCCCCGTCACATGCCGATTCCAGCCAATCAGGAGGCTGGAATCGGCAATGGACCGCACAGAAGCCCTGCGGTCCACAGAGAGAGAGGATCCCGGCGGCCATCTTCAGCAGGTGAGTATGAAGATGCCGGACCCCCGGGATTCGGGTAAGTACTACCCGGTTTGTTTTTTTAACCCCTGCATCGGGGTTGTCTCGCGCCGAACAGGGGGGGGGGGGGGGGGGGGTAAAAGAAAAAAAAAAACCCGTTTCGGCGCGGGACAACCCCTTTAACATAAGGGAAATCCACAAGCAGATTTGCCCGTTATAAGGGAATGGATCTGCATTCGCACACTGATGTGCAAATCTGTGGCTCAGCCACGGATTTCTGCCACATAATTTGAGTCGGATTCCATCGTCTGAACACCCCAAGACAAATATGTATGGATAGAATAAGAACATTAATACTGGATTAGGACTGCTGACTGTGTTTTAATGGTATGTGTGAACAGAAGTTTAGGCAGCCTACAATACTGGAAACATTTTCTCGGTGTTCGATAAATCACAATGAAAGGGTGACCTCATATATCCAAGTCCTAAATAGAGAAAACCCATCTGTCATGTAATTACTTATTTAAAAAAAATAAGGAAAGATGTAGCACTCATGATTACAGCCCGAGTATGACTAATGATGAGGTGATGCAACATTTTAAACACAGTGAACCTAAGGCATGCAATAAACTAACACTGTGTATAAATACGTACCCTATGCTATAAGACAATCGGATCAAGAAAGAAAAGTCAAAGATTAAATGAAAATGAGTATATATATACACATGTTCATTGTATGACGGAAAATTAATAGGATTCATTAAAAAAACCAAAAAAAAAAACCCTTATCCATGAGGAACTAATTCTGTTGACAAATATACAATAAGATAAGGTTAATCAATATCATTGGTCCTAGCCATTGTTGTTTTAGTATATGCCTTTTAAGGTCACTGCTAAGAATTTTTTGATTTTGTAATGATATAGTGGATCCTTGGTGGTTTTATATTCCTAAGTGAATTAAAGGTTTAACGACCTTTTACACGCAGAGATAATCTTTCAAACGGCTGAAAGATTTATCAAACTATTTTCATAAAGTGTTGGCTATTAACACTCATCTTCATTTGCATGTAAAAGGGCCTCAATGAGCTGTTTGCAGAGCCCAGCCTGTGTTTAAACACACTCCCAGCTGTTTAAACAGCTGCTGGAAAACTCCATTGTTCTCTCTCTCTCTCCCCCCCCCCCGAATCTTTTCAGACGAGTAGGCAGTTACTCGAAAACAAGCGATGCTCGCTCGAGTAATTGCCTTAACCGAGCATGCTCGCTCATCTCTAGCCTATACCAACACTCTGTCCGCATCAGAGTTGTAGTTTCCATTTTTAATTGGAGCCACAATACTGTGCTGGACTAGGACAGCCACTTTTTCTATTGAATGCGACGGGGGACTTTGCAGTGGAGGCTCTGAACAAAACCTCCGGCACAGATGTGAACACAGTCTAAAGAGCCATTTACATGCAAAGATGATCACTGAAAATTTGTTCAGAAGATAGGGAGATTGACAGTTAGAGCGATTATTTTGCATAAGCTGCTAATGGGCACTAATAACCATTAGCAGCTTATTAGCTTCATTTGCATGTAAATGAGCCTTCCTTTGCTGTATGCAGATAACAGCAGGTGGTCTGTTATCTGCACACAGCCCCTTTGTTCTGCTGCAGGACTGCAGCTGAAAACAATGTTATCAGTGCTCACATGGAGAATCACAGGGTGTAGTCCCTGCTATCAGTTGCTCGGCCAAACAATGGATTTTAAACTCAACATAAAGTCATCGATCGGCCCGAAAAGTAAACGATTATCGCTCAAAACACATCGTTTGAGCGAATTTTGAGCGATAATCGTCCCATGTAAACGGGCTCAAGCCATGTATGTGGGTTAAAGAGTATTTTGTTATTTCATATAGCAACCACAAACCCAAGAGTTAAGAGATACCAGTATGCATCGAGCTGCCATGCTCTTTTCACTAATGTGTCATTTCTGAGCCTTGAGATTGTACAAACAATATGCCGTTGTCTGTGCAGGGAATTTGGAGATCTGAATCAGAAAAAAATGAAGTTTTGAAAGCTATAAAGATATATTAGGTGACTAAAAGCAAAAAATTGTGGACCTAAAAAAACAAAAAACGTGGTGTTAGAAGGTGGGCAATCACTTTAAAAGTGTTATCTGGGGCCAAAAAGTATCTTAATGCTGCTCACAATGCTGTAATAAATAAAAGCCATACTCACCTCTCCAGCCCCCTCCACTCCTGTTCTGCCAGTGCCAGGGCTTCCTGCTGGTCGTTTCTTCTGACTGCAAAGAGCCACCGATGGCATTACAGACACCAGGAACTTGTGACCACTACAGCCAGGCACCTGCTTATTTTGGCCAATGATTAGCTGTGCAGCGGTCACATGTCCTAATGTCAGGAAGTCATTGCTGCTGCAGGTGGTAAGGAAGCTATCAAGGGACTAGGTACTGGTGGCACATAAGTGGCAGGCGATCAGGTGAGAAGACTATTGCTTGTTTTATAGCATTGTCCCTGGATAACCCTTTTAAATGCAGAAGGCTATCGTAAGTTGGAAGGTTAACGCAGGTGATTGTTTACGGATACAGAAGAGTTTACTAGAATAAAGGTCAAAAATAACATTAAAAGTATTTTTAATGAATGACAGATAGATTGAAAATACTCGTTTCAGATGTTTAACACAAAAATGTCTGTTCTTGATTTGTTGACGTTAAAGGGATTGTTAGAACTGAATTTTCTTATTGTAAAAACAGGTTCACCATGCTGGAAAGTAACAAACGAGCTTATACTCCCCTCCTGACCGACAGAGCCAGCGATCAATTGTTGTGCTCTGTGATTGGCTGCAGCAGCCTGTAAACAGTACATCATAGCAGAGATCTGGCGCTGTGGGCGGGGCAATGCGGGGAGAAGCGAATAGGAGCTTGTTTTTTTTTTTATTTCCAGTATGGAGAACCTGTTCTTACAGTAAAAGCGCATCATGGAAAACCCTCTTTACTTGTGGAATTGTCACATAGCAAAACATGCATAAATAACCTCCACATCAGGAATGCAGTCGTCACTCAATGTTTAAGTAGTTGCGCCTCACAAATATATTTCCATCTAATCTTTATTGGGAATCAGTTATTTCTTAAATGAGTCAACATGTATCAGCCATCGTCTTCCAACCCATCTGCCTGAAGATCACCCGGTACTTGAGAGATTACAGAGCTTTGCTGTGTTATTCCGTAGTTTGTTCCTCATTTCTCTATTAGGGCCTCAAGCTGTTCCTGCAATGATGTCACCTAAGAAGAGAACATACAATTATTAGCGGTGCACAAAATATGCCTCTAACTGTTTTGCACATGTTGGGGTCAAAAGTAGGGTACGGTTAGAGAAGATCTGTCACCTACTTTAAGCCCTATAAGCCAAGCTAAGTTGATGGGCTAAATGTAGGTGATGCACCAAGTCCAGGGATGTAAGGACTATACTGTAATTCCCCCAATGTCTGCTGTGGAAGTCGCCGCTCAATGCATTGCGTGGTGCTGTTAAGTAGTCCGCCTGTTCTCATACTACTACTGAGCAGCGCTGTTCAATGCACTGAGTGGTGGCTTCCATCGCTCACACCGGGGGTATAACTGGGAAGGTAAGTATAACAATTAGATCTCCGGACTCAGGGCTTCACCTACTTTAAGCCCATAAACTTAGCTTGTAGTGCTAGTAGGTGAGAGTCTCTCTACGAAAAGCACCCTCAAAGAGATAAAAGAAAAATATTAGATGTTTCACTCTAACAATCAGTAATACACATCTGTTTTTGAATTACATGTGTTGTCTTTTGTGAAAATTATTTATCACTAAGGGCTCATGTCCACGGGCAAAATGACATTTAAAATCCGCAGCGGATCTCCCGCGCGCGGATCCGCACCCCATAGGGATGCATTGACCACCCGCGGGTACATAAATACCCGCGGATCGTCAATAAAAGGCATTTAAAAAAAAGGGAGCATGAAAAAATCTGGACCATGCTCCATTTTCATGCGGGTCTCCCGCGGGGACGGCTCCCGCGGGCTTCTATTGAAGCCTATGGAAGCCGTCCGGATCCGCGGGAGACCTAAAATAGGAATTTAAAGCATTTACTCACCCGCAGCGGGCCGCGAAGCTCTGCTCTTCCTCACGGCTGCATCTCCCTTGCTACGGCTCGGCGGATGTGCCCGGCGCATGCGCGCGGCACGTCGTCGACGTGCCGGCGACGTGCCGCCGGCGTCAGGAATTCATCCGCCGGCCGAAAATGAAGATCTGGCCGTGAGGAACAGCTGATCTTCGCCGTCCGCTACGGAAAGGTAAATGCTTTTAAATTGCTATTTTCGGCACTCATGTCCGCGGGGCAGGAGGGACCCGCTGCAGATTCTACATGTAGAATCTGCAGCGGATCTGATTTTCCCCGTGGACATGAGGCCTAACCCATAAATAAAGATTGAAGGAAGTGGGGTTTGAGAATCCCAACGCACCCTTGCCTCTTCGTTCAGTTACCAGTTTGGCGGTGAGCTGGGGATCCGGATGTCGTACACATCCAATTATACATTTCTTCCATTTAAATCAATCATCAGAAATCCCTGCAGAATTTCACACACAAACCCCCTTTGTAGCATTATTCTTATTTATGGCTACTATTAGACACCCATTAGGCTGCGTCTGTATGGTGCTTGTGCGCTGTCTCTTCCTGGGGCCCTTTGACTCCCCACTTCATACACTCTGAAGCAATGTCTTGCCTACTTTCCTCAAGAGCCATAGGTTCTGCTCGTATGTAAAAGTAAACATCTTACAGTGTTCTGAGAACATACGAGAGAGCAGGCAGGCTCTGCATTTAGAAGCATCCCTTACATCTGCCAAGAGATTATGTCATTGAGATAGTCTTTCTCTGACACTCACAAGAAATGAGTGTCAGAACAGCAATGTACATACAACAGGGAGTGGATCGTGTAGAGCAGTTGTGCCTTACACTCAGCAGACATAACATTTAGGAAACAGTGAATGAAGTGATGTCCTGGAGCCATACAATACGTATATCCAACAATTATAGCAGTTCCGTGCCAAGACAAACTGGCTGCTAGGGTTGCACTGCTGTCTGCTTTAGCTGCTTGGCATTATGCCCTAGCAACCAGCTGGACTAGCACCATCATGCCAGCAAAGGGGAGAAGCAATTAATCATACTAGATTTTCCATTGAGAACCTCCCACTAATTGATAACAATGCTAATAATGCCAGTACTAGTCTTCTATTGATTCTGTTCTATAATAAATTTCCTTCTTTCCTCTTAACTTCGTGTTGCCCGTTACGTAATACAAACATATCGCATTTCACAATCAGCAAGATTTACCTTTATAGTAACTGCTAGGTTGTATTTATTGGGTAAAATAATGATGGAAAAATATTGGAAACCCGTACTTTGCTATTTTTTTACCTGTTTAATGCTTTTATTGCGCTGTATAATCAATAAAGAGTTGGCTTCACAACTCTATCATTATATAGACATCTGTCTAAAACATTGATTTGTACATTCCAAGGTATGTGAAACATGCACCTCATCATTCTACTATCCGCCTGATAACCGAGTTCTGATCTGTGTCCAATCGCAGGGATACCGACGTCTACATGCTGGTTTTTCACAATCACTCACTTAATCTAGACAAAGTATCAAGCTGCAGTTTTTAGTCCCAGAGAATTATTTAAACCATGTACACGGCTGGTGTAAGAGGCTCATGGAAAGCTCAATGGAAAAAATAAGGAAAAGGTACTACATGAGTAAAATGAGAAAAAAGTTTGGTACCGACTTAGCCTGTAGAGCAACGTGTGATTGTTCTCAGTAAGGAAAACCAAGTAATGTTGTCGATATGATACATTTTAATGGCTAACAAAAATACACGATGTTACAGCAAGCTTTTGGATCTTCTATGGACACTTCCTCAGATTAAGCCTGAGGAAGGGTCCATAGAAGATCTGAAAGCTCGCACTAACAGCATGTATATTTGTTAGCTATTAAAAGGTATCATATCTACAAGATTATTGGTTTCTCTTACGGCGAACAATCACACTTAAATAGTGAGTGTCACCTCATTAAGGTCTCGCACAAACCATTCATAAGGTGGCAGATGGAATCAGCCGTTATCATTCAGGGAAGTTCCAACCTGCCATAAAAAATCCTAAAACGCCCTACTTTAAACTAGATTATGGATTTCATAAGAACCCCTTTAATCATGCAAGCACATAAAGTTCTTAAGCATTTGAATACCTAAAACACTGACATTGCTAGCAGCTAAAAAAGACAGAAGTAGAGATGTAACCCAGAATCTGTCCAGTCACATCCGAGCATGCAACACTCTACAAAGAAGTCCTGGACTAGTCAGCTACTTTTCTGCTTCCTCCCCCTTCTAAAACATATAGTGTAGCAAAACTAGGGTTTTATTTAGCCCTCCATTTAAAAAAATTCCACCAATAGCACAATTCTTCTCTTAGGCCGCTTTCACACGAACATAAAAATTGCGCAAGATTTGCCCGTTGTAAGGCACAAGTCTCACACAAATATGAACCCCATTCTTTTGAAAAAATCACGGCATATCCTATTTTTGGGTGTTCCCTCAGAACATATTGTTTTCAATGGGGCCGGAAAACACAGCATACAATGCAAAGTTTTCTATTCAAAACAATGGGAAACATTTGCCGATCCGCTGATGTGGCTGCAAGCCATGCTGGAGGATCGCAACTCTATTGAAGGGATCGGAGGAGTTTTTGACAGGGAAGCACTTTGCATGCCCGTATAAAAAGCACGCTGGAAAGCACAATATCTGCTGGGTTCTACGATATCGCGGACGCCTGTGTGTAGGAAGCCTCACAGTGAGAGCAAAATGATTAAGGGACTACAAGAAGCACATCTCATGCAAAATGTCATTGCCCATCTTATTGGGATTGTACCCCCCACACTTTATAGTGTAACATAAAGCTAAAAGAGCTATGGAGTGCTACAACTACACCAACAACAGGATAAAGCATCATGTTTTACACATCTTATATAACTGAAGTCCTATGAAGACATTGACCTCCAATTCTCTCCAAGAAATAGTTGAAAGGAAATTATTTTTTTCACATTACCTTCCACTGAAGTATTTTCATTATGACTTTGAAATGCCAAGAAGAAAACAAATCTGATGTCAGCCCTCTAAAAGCTGACCAGGGAAAAAAACAAACCCTCCTGCTGGCCGGATCCTCCTCTTCTGTTTTGGAGCGTCCATTACCCGCAGTTCACTTCAGTGACATAGCATTCATTGCCTAGCAGGGAATGCTGAACCCTCGGCAGCCTGCTTTAGTATGCATGCGTGATATCTCCTCGCTAGTGTTCCATATAGTATATGACACGCTAGTGACGAGACATCGCGCATGCGCAGCCGCGTAGAAAGCAGACTGCCGTGGATTCTGCATTCCCTGCTAGGCAGAGAATGCTATGTCACTAGTGACCGGGTACATTGCCCTGCAGGAAGCAGAATGCAGGCAATGTACGTTTTGTCACAGAAAGAAGAGGATCCGGACGGCTGGAGGTGAGGTGATCCGGGGAACTGGAGGAGCAAGGAGAAGATCGGGGAGGTGAAGATCTGGTAAGGAGGCTGCCTGGGGAGGAATAGGCACGTTTAGATAGTTCAAACGTGTCCTGATGTCTTTATTGTTCAAATCACAGCTCCTCCACACGACTAGCCTTCTGGACGGCGCCAGTTTTAGTACTGTAACCAACATGTCATCATGACCCCTCCACAGATGTAGTGTGCCTTCTGTCCGTGCATGAGCAAGTCCTGGACATAGGAGTCGCGCATCTATGGAGTCAACATGATGCCGAAGGCTGGCCATGCGAAGGTGGACAGAGCCATAACACACATTGAAATATTTTTTAAAAATGTCCGCAAAAGGGGTCCATAACAATTAAAGGTGTGTGGCACAAAACCACCTCCTGCCCTATTTACATGATAGAAAAGAAGCATCTGATTGGTGGGGAACCACTGGGAATGTACACACTACCACTTCATTCATTTCTATGGGACTGCCAGAAATAGCAAAGCACAAGTGCTTAGCTATCTGCAACGGTCCCACAGAACTGAATGGACGAGTAGTGCACACACATGACCACTGCTCTGTTCATTCGAGGACCCCAGGGACTCCAGTTCTTTTAAATCAGTAAGGGTTCCAGCAAACAGACCCCCAATGATCAGATATCTATCCCCTATTTTAAGTTGACCCAATCCTCTCTCACCTCATCCCCAATCCCACCACCTTACCCATGTGCATCCTGGGGTATTCTGATTAAATAAGCTGTACTTAATGTCTAGCAGCAGCTGCAAAGCCAATAAGATTTTAGCATGGGAGATTTCTCATAATGTGAAGCTAGAAAAAGTGGACTTGTTTAGCTTGGAAGAAAGATGCCTTAGAGGTGGATCTTATTTACACTTATGTGTGTGGCCAATACAAAGAACTGACCAGAACTGTATGAAGGAATGAGGAAGATTCCTTACGCTTTAAGGAAAGCCATCAGACATGAAGGGTTCCTTACAGTTTAGCGTAGTCAAATTATAAAATGTTCTACCCTGAAAAGTAGTAATGTCAGATTCTATAGCAGCAATCAAAAAGGCCCGGAGCCAATAAACTGTAGTGGGAGTTAATAATACTAGTGCATAAAGTTGCACTTGGAGAGATATGTTGCTCAGCCCAAGTAATTATGTTACTGTGTAAAACCTGCTGATATCATCAGAAAATTATTTAGATCATGTATTTATTAAAACTGCTCGAGAATAGAACACAAATAAGCACTTGGAATGTAGAAAGGTAAGACGACCAACATCGAAAATAAAAAAGCCTACAGGCTTTTTTTTTTTTGCCCCACACTTTGACCCCTTTATGTGACCTTTGGTGGAAGATTTTGGCGTCATTAGATTTGTTACATCCTCACCGCCGCCGTAAATCATAAAATGTGAGTTTGATACATGGAGTCACTTGTCAGACAAGGTCAAAGTTCCTATGTTAATTCTAGCGGCGGTGTTCTGCTTCAGCCAACAGCGCTGCTAGAGAGAGTAGGGCTCCTTTACACTGACAAGGGCATTATCGGGCCGTGAATCATGGCCCGATTGCCCTCGCGATCCATGTGGAAACCTGTGGATGCGAGGAGTTTTCACATGAAAACAGCCTCGTATCCCTACGGGGCTGAAGGAATCCATGGCAGGGGATCGCATGTTCTCCCATTCTTCTCATTACGGTCGGCTCTGCTGCTGACGGCTACATTGGGAACAGTGGGTGATATCACAAAAAGAAAGGACATGCTGCGATTCTTTCCCTGCATAGCATGGCAACGCAGTGCCATGCAGGAAACCTCACAAATGTGAATGCACCCATTTTATGTTCGCGTAGTGAACATCGCGTCAATCTGGTTTTGTAGAATATCTCACCTGTTGTTTCTCACGGTCTTCCTGCTGCCTGAATTCATCAAGGACTGCTTGTAAACGTGTCTGAGGGGTTACAGATGATAAAGAAAAGTGAGAATACTATTCTAACACCATTATGACCTCTCACAAATACAGGGTAGTAGCAATACTCCTTTCTCTTCACCTTAAGAGCGACATTCTCCACTTTCATGATCAGCTCTTCCTGACGTTTCCTTCTTTCTTGAGTCTCCCGTAGTTTCTTCTGTAAATTTTCTACTTGTTTCTGCAGTTCTAGCACTAAAGGGAAATAAAAAATAAAATATGTACCGTATATACCGGCGTATAAGGCGACGGGGCGTATAAGACGACCCCCCAACTTTCACCTTATACGCCGGTAATACAGTGGAGAAAAAAAAAATCAGTACTCACCTCCCCCGGCGTTCTGTCGCACTCCGGCAGGATGTCGCTCGCTCCTCGTCCCCGGCGCAGCATTGCTTTCTGAATGCGGGGCTTGAAATCCCCGCCTCCAGAAAGCTAATACACACGCCGTCAGCCAGTTACAGCCATTCAATGACAGCATTGAATGGCTGTGATTGGCTGAAGGCGCACGTGGCTTCAGCCAATCACACTATTCAATGACATCATTGAATGGGTGTGATTGGCTGAAGCCACGTGCGCCTTCAGCCAATCACAGCCATTCAATGCTGTCATTGAATAGCTGTACCGGCTGACGGCGTGTGTATTAGCTTTCTGGAAGCGGGGATTTCAAGCCCCGCATTCAGAAAGCAATGCTGCGCCGGGGACGAGGAGCGAGCGACATCCTGCCGGAGCGCGACAGAACGCCGGGGGAGGTGAGTAATGATTTTTTTTTTTTTACACTTTTTTTTTTTGTATTACCGGCGCATAAGACGACCCCCGACTGCAGAGCAGATTTTTCGGGGTTCAAAAGTCGTCTTATACGCCGGTATATACGGTATTCAGAAACAAATCAGCACAAAACTCATTCCACAGCATACGAGGGGGTACCCAAAAGAAACGGGAATCTTCTGGTGGGCGGGGCGCTACTAGTACTGGCTTCTATTGCTGGGTGAATATCTGTGGAGCCCTTCTGAAGCGGTATGTATTTGGCTATAGAGATTTTTTTTTTTTGACAAGTTATTTAGTCTTTGCCTACTTTGTTCATATGAATTGGCCATCACAACATGCAGCTGGGAAATTTTTTACCTTCATAAAAAAAGTTACAAAAATAAATACATTTAAAATTATTTTTACAGAATAATTACATGCAAACGACCCACCGCCAACCAGAACAGTGGCCATACGCACCCCATCATCCAAAACTATACATAATATACAGTATATCAAAACGTCCAGAAAAAAAAAATGAGGATCCCATTTCACAGACTTCATTTTAGCATAAATAGACTAATTTAAAATCAAAAACAACTATAAATGTTAGAAAAATTGTTTGTTTTTAGCTTTTTACCCCCAATAGTCAGTGAAAAGAGAGATTTTTATATTATATATAATATTATAGGGGGGGTGGGGGGGGAACACAGTAAAAACAATTTTGGTTGCTGAAGAGAAATTAAAAAAAAAAATAGGGCAGTAAAAGCCACATGGGTAAAATCCCTAAAAAGTGTCTGGTCCTTTAGGACCAAAACAGCCTGGTCTTTAAGGGGCTAAAAACTGAATTGGCAACATGCCAACATGGTTTTTGGACGCTTCACAATGTCGTTGGTGGATCTCATGTCTAAATCGTACATTTGTAAGTAATGAGCTCCACTAGTACTGACTGCGGCACCAGTAATTTTAGGATTTAAAACCCTGTTTATACTTGGGTAAAAAAGCTGAAGAGCCAGACTGTTATCCATTATCCAGCACAACAAACCTAATGGACCAATTATAATCCTCTGTGAGGGGCGGATAATGCATCATAAAGGATCGCGACAGATGTCTCATGGATTCCATAAAAGCAGAAGTCATGGCTCTCGTATGAACATAACCATGCTTCTATAGCGGCATTGACTCATTGTTTTTTAGGCCTACTGTATATCTAAGTTCATAATGGTAAATTGTTGTGAAAGCACTGATTGCGTATTCAAAACCCTAAGGCTGGGGTCACACAGGACCGAAATCCTATGGAAATCTCGCGGAATGACCGCATGGAAATACCACGAGATTCCCGCGGCAGAAATGCAGCTTCAAAATCCGCGGGTTTTGAAGCGGCTTGGCTGCCTGCATTCCGCTGCGGCCATCTCTCCCCATAGAAAGGAGAGCGGCCACCGTGGAAACGGGGAAAGCATTGACATGCTGCAGCTTTGAATTCCGCGCGGCATGTCAGTTTCAGTGCGACTTGGCCGCAGCATGTGAACGAGATTTTTGCAAATGTTCTCCACTTTGCTGCTTCTTTTACCCGGGATAAGCAGCCGCAGGAGGGATTTCCGTGCAGAAAGTCTGCATGGAAATTCCGCCCAGAGGGAACTCAGCCTAATACCTCCTGCCGCCATGCTCACAGACACAGAAATACCCACTGCAAGTACTAAAATGGTCCCTTCCCTGAGCAGTACATGTGTGTGGATGAGGTTAGCTGACCTCAGTATCTCCATGAATCACTAGACTAAGTATAAAGTTATGATAAGGCTAGCATCACTTCAGACAGTTTTTACAAAGCTAATGTCTTCTATACTGCATAGTGGAAAATTTTAAAAAGTAATGGTGGTTTTTACATTGCATAGCCAAATTTAACAAAAATGGGCCATCATTGCCCATCTGATGTCAAATTCACGTACGTCATGCAGCATGTACAACTATTTCAATAGTTAACATTCACCTATCTGGTTGGTTCCCCCATCCTGGCCATTTTGACGGCCTCTTTGCTCATCTTCCGTTTCCATAATGTTCAAGTCTTCTTCTTCTTGCCGTTCCTCTTCCTCTCCATCACTGCTGCTACTAATGTCATTAAAGATCTCACGGAGTTCATCTCGTTCCACTGAAAAGGTTTAGGAAAAGCAAATGGAATGAATAAATATAAAATAAAGGCATCGATGAACCTATTCTTAGGGCTCTTTTCCGCAAGCGTATATCGGCCCGCTGTTTTCACGAACGGCTGATATACGCTGTGATCTGATGCATCAGATCACATGGCCGTATTCCAAAAAAGGAAAAGCGACCGGCCAATATAGCGCCAGGCGTTTTTATGTCGGGCCAAAAAGATAGTCCTGGAACTATCTTTTGGGCCGGAATACGTCGGCCACTGCATAAGCTCCTATTGGAGCCCATAGCAGTAGCCGGAGGGAGTTTAGCAGTGTGGCTGCTAAACTCCTTCCCTCTGCTCTCCTTCCCCAGCGCAGGCTCACCTCTGCTCTCCTGCCCGCTGGCTCTTTGCAATGGGAGGGGGTGGGACAAGGGCGGAGTTAAGCGCCGACCCGTCTCCTCCAATTGCTGGCTGAGAACAAGGGACGGGATGTGGACGGAGCTAAGATCCCGCTCTCCCGGCCCCTTGTCCATAGCCATCAATGGGAGGAGACGGGACAACGCTTAGCTCCGCCCCTCCAATTGCAAAGAACGAGCGGGGAGGAGAGCAGAGGTGAGCCTGCGATGGGGAGGGAGGGGAAAGAGGCGACGACACATGCCGTCTGAATGGGCGCACGAACATTTGATTTGTGCGCCCATTCACCAGTTTTAGCTCTCCCAACGTAGCGTATATCGGCCGGCCGTGAAAACGGCGGCCGATATACGCTTGTGGGAAAGAAGCCTCAAAGCCTGTGCAAAGGACATAATAGTGTAGATTTTTATCAGCTTCGCTATGGAAAAATATGGAAAAAAAATAATAAAGAGTTTCTATTGCATATCCTGAAAAAACAGCCATTTTAATTTACTGTAAATGAAGAAATTAGGTAATTTGCTAAAGGGAATTGGTGATCAGAAAATTGGCCCCCGTACAGCTTAGGGCCCTTTTAAACGAGCCGATAAATCATTGTTTTTTCCGCATCCAGCGAGATCATCTGAAAGATTATTTATTGTAAATGCATTCACAGACTGAACAACGAACAACAATTCGTTGTCTTACTGTTTGTTGTTCAGTTTATGCAGGCATAAAAACTGAACAATTGGCCCGTATAAACAGGCAGTCACTTATGAATGACTGCCTGTTCACTGTGAATGGAGGCAGGTGGGCCCAAAAAATCTCCGGCCCACTCCGCCTCTATTCATGAAGCGATCAACGTTGGGCATCTGCACTTGACAGGTCATCCCATGTAAAAGGGCCCTTACATCAGTGTTTCCCCTAGCACAGTTCGATGGAACTCTGGTATTTATTGGAATCTCAATAGTTTCTCAGAAGATGAAAACAGCCAACAATTTTATAGACAGCATGGCATAATTGTAGGGAATCCATGGAGTACTTTACTCTGGTGTGCAGGTCCAGAGAATCCTTTTCTATGCTGAATGTCATTTCCAATAATAAATTACTATATAAGGCCGCCTGCAGACGGGCGGAAATTCCGCAGAATTTCCACACCTGGAAGCTGCCATAGGATCGCGTTAACAAACGCAATCCTATGCAGACGGCCACGATTTGGCCGCGCAAAATCTCGCGCGACAAACAGGTCGCGACATGCTCCATTTCTGTGCGGGGCACTGCGAAAAACGTCACTCACCGGCCATCGGCTCTGCGCATGCGCCAGCTGCCCGGCAGCCGGCACATGAAAGACCCGGGGCCGCAGGAGCAGGTGAATGTCACGCTGCTCTCTGCAGACGCTTGGGTCGGGTGCCGTCTGCAGGCGGCCTAACAACCTAAACACTTACAAACAACAAAAGTCAACAAAAACAATAAAAAAAGAACAAAAAAAACTTTAATTACTTGAAGATCCATGTACTTGCTTCATTCCTGACATTCCAGGGGAACCATCCAGGCCGGTCAGATTTTCATTTTCTTTGGACTCATCTTCAGCAATCACCTCCCATCCTAAACGTTGGTGTCAAGGAAAAAGACTAGAACTGCCCACCAATCAGAGAAGGCTAAGCAATAAACAAGCCATATACATAACATACTTCTATCTATGGATCCACGCTGACCATTGGTCATCCGTCAGTTCAATCATCAGTGGTTACACAATGGTACAACAGGGGTCCTCTCACTAGACTTCATTTAGTAACATCCTTCTACCTTCCATGCCTTCCTTTTCCTAACCCATGTCACACAACAGTACGGGCTCGTTGTGCAGATGTATGTATTTTCTAACACGTGAATAAGGATATATTGGAACATGCAGCGCACTGAAAACAAAGCAATGCGCATTCAAAATATATAAATAGCGGCAATAATAAAAATGGAATTAATATGGATCCATAACGCACAAGTGGGAATCAGCCCCAACCCTGCTGATACCGCAGATGTGTTCCATCGATGCTACACAGACCATGAAGAGCTTAGGTTTTCTACCGTACATGTCAGCGTTGTCAGGGAGACCTTGTGTGGTTCAAAATTAGTTACCTGCATGCATATATACACAACGGACACCGTGCTAGCAAGTGATCGTAGTTCAGCATTGACAATGGGTATTTAACCCCTTTACGACCTATGGCAGATAGATCTGGATCAGAGTCTGCGTCATACTTGGTGTCTATCAGCTGTTTCTGACAGACAACCACCAGGAATGGCCACAATCAGAGCAAGGTACAACTGCAGGCATTTAACTGCTTAAATGCCACAGTCAATGCAGACATTGGTGTCTAAGCAACAGACTACAGCGCCCTCTAGCTTCCCATAGTTGGAAAGCAATAGGGTTTACATGACAGCCCAGAGCCTTCTGATCGCTCCCAGGGCTGTCATGTCTTTCAGCCTATTAAGGCCCAATGTCCACAGGCAGATTTGATTTGCGGGAGATCCGCAAATCAAGCCGCCCATAAAGATGCATTAGCGTCCGCAGAACAGTAAAAAGCATGCGGATGTAATTTTTTCCCAGCGTGCAGATCGCACGTGCGGGGAGAAATCCCAGCATGCTCCATTTTTCAGCAAACCTTGCAAGGACAGCTTCCATTGAAGTCAATGGAAGCTGTCTGATCTGAGGCACAGCCACAGCCGGACACATCCGCCGTGCTGAAGCAAGAAGATCCGGCACAGAGGAGACCCGCGCTGGATCTAGATCGGTAAAAAAGATGTATTTTTTTGTCCATGTATGCGGGCACCGCTGGATTCAGCTGCGGGATGCAGCAGATGGAATCCATGCGTGCAAGTGGACATTGGGACTAAGCCTTGCCTGTAGGAGGGCTTAATCAGCGCCGGTAGAATTAGAACATACTACAGAACTGTAGTGTATTAATAAAGTGAACATATAAAAACATTTATATGTTCAACCCCCCTTCTCC
This sequence comes from Eleutherodactylus coqui, assembly GCF_035609145.1. Taxonomy (NCBI): domain Eukaryota; kingdom Metazoa; phylum Chordata; class Amphibia; order Anura; family Eleutherodactylidae; genus Eleutherodactylus; species Eleutherodactylus coqui. The sequence continues at coordinate 53,862,768 of NC_089846.1, read as the reverse complement.
CAGTTTTCACGTAAAAAAAGTTTGAAAAAAAACAAACAACAACATAATTTGTATTGATGTACCCGTATATATCCAAAATATGGAATAAAAACAACACAAAATGCTCCGACTTTGATCTCTTAATAAGTCTTGTAATATAACTGGGGATATGTGCCAGACATCGACTTGCAGGAATGCTGTCTTCTAATGGGTGGCGCTGCAGGGGCATTGTACCATGTACCAAATTTCCCAGAGGAGCATGTGTGGCCTTATAAGCCTCCTCACACCTTCTGGCTGCTCTCCACAAGGAGAATGTAACTGGTCTATAAAATACACAGACAGCACATGAACGGAGAATACGCCCGTGTGAATAAGCCCCGGACTATTAAGGTTTCTTCCCCATCACATTTCTATGTGGTAGATAAACACACCAGTAAAATAGTTTAAGAAAACAATAGACATAAAAAGGATACGGACGCTGACCGCCTCCGCGTCTGTGCTCAGAAGACGTTTCACTTCTTTCTCTACATCTGGTGACTCGATGTACTGCGGATGAAGGAGTCACAATTTAGCAGTATTTTCGACACTCAAAAGTAAAAAGTTCCCTGCAGCACCCAAAAAATCTGAGAATATCACAGCCACGTACCTTTTTTTTGGCGGTTTTCCTAAAGCGTCTTTTGCGCACATTCTTTAGTGGTAGCGTTACTAAAAGGAGAGGATAAACAGGATTAAATGGGAACATGTATATTGTAGAAGGAACTGTGATACGGTACCAGAGCCAAGGAGGGAAGAATGATGCTTTTTATTAAAAGATGACATAAAAAAATGTAAATAAAAAGGTAGGTGTTTCACTGCCAAGGCCCGGCAGCTTCCCCAGACCCCGTTTGAGAAGAAAGCACAGACATTTAAATTGAACGAGTCGTGAGACAGGAAGTTAAAGTTCGCGATCGCTGTGAGATAATGCTACCAGTAGACAGAAGAACAACTGCACAAAACCATTACAAATCTGGAAATAATGGAGCAGCATGTTAGAAACCATTACTGACCGCTAGGAATGTGACGTCTAATGTGAACCAAATGGTGTGCAGTGACTATATCCCCAAGAATTGTAGTAGCAGGTCTGAAGTGCGCTTACACATACAGCTAGATTTTCAGTGTGACAATTTCTTTAACCCCTTAAGTACACGGCCTATTTTGGAACTTCGAATAAAACAATTTTTTGGGATTTTCATTTTTCCTTTTCAAAAGCCGTAACCATTTTTCCAGGGACATATGACGGCTTGCATTTCACATGGCGACTTGTAGTTTTTATTAGTACCGAAAAACTTGTATAGCTTTTAGTCATTTTTTTGGAGAGCGGGATGAAAAAAAAAAAAAAGTATGTTATGTCACTAAGCAGTATAAATGACAGAACTTTAGAATGATTACGATACCAAAATTCTATATCCTTTTGATTTTTTTTCCACGTCTTTGGGGGCAAATGTGTGATTACACTTACTGGTAATCAGGTTTTCTTGAATCCATAAGGAGAGGATCCTCCACTGCTGGACAGCAAACCCAAGTTGATAAAAGTGGGGCACACCTCTCCCTTCCTTAGTTCTTGTCCGCTTTTGCTGGCCTCCTTGAAAACAATGGGTAATGTGTTCCGAAGGTACGCTTAAAGATTGGACATGCCGAGTTTGTTGTCCACACCGTGATGCAATCTAGTGGGGAAGGAGGGTGGCCAGGGGGAGAATCACTCATGTGTATGACCCCATTCAAAAGAATGAGGTTCATATGCGTGCGTCTCACAAATCTCGCCGTGTGAAAGTGGCCTAAGACAGATACATATCCTTTTTTTTTTGCTTTTTTCTTGGGGGTGAATAAGCCCAGAGTACCATCATGGGATCAAATCATACTTTTACTCTCACCCATGACAGCACCGCTGGAGTAGTAAATCAGGAACAGACTATAAAGCTGGGGTCACATGGGATGGAAATGCTGTGGAATTTCCGTGCAGACCCTCCACATGGGAGTTCCGCATCCATTTTTAAAACTGAGACTAAGCAGCAAAGCAGACGAGATTTGCAAAAATCTTGGCCACATGCTGTTGACAGTCCGCGCAGAAACTGACATGCGGCACGGAACTCAAATCCGTGACATATCAATTTTGGCAACGTTTCCACTGCGGACTCTCTTCTCTCTATGGGGAAAGATTTCTGAAGTGGAATACAGGCTGAAAATGGCGCAGGTTTTGTAGCAGCCTTTCCACTGCAGAAATCGCAAGGAATTTCCGTTTGGTCCCACTGCGGACTTTCCGCAAGATTTCTGTCCGGTGTGTCCTAGCCTGAAGGGGGTATGGCAGCCTGCAAAACTTGTTATCAAAAGAATAAATCTGATACTGGGTTCAGCTGAAGCCTATGAGGTTTACAGAAGGTGTGCGTAGAACTGCAGGTAGTTGCCCTACAAATTTCATCAAGAGAGACCTCTCTAATGTCCAATATTTTATTAGGGGCTGGCCGTTTCAGATTGTCTCGGACGCCAGAGACCAAGCTTTATCTGTAGCGCTCCACTGTCCTGGGGTAGGAGGGCGACACAAGGACCAGTCTCCTGAGGAGCCCTCCAAAATAATTATAGCACCATGTGCAGAAAAAAGGGGCGCCTGGAAATCATGCCACCACTCAGAACCACCTCCAGTAACAGCATGAGAGGCTGCTCCAAAATGGCACTGACATGAAGTGACGCCACTCTGAATCACCGCACTTCTAACCCCACAAGACTTTGCCATGCCAGAAATTATGTGGCACCTGCTGTTAATGCCTTTGGCATTTATTTTCACTTTAAGCTGCACCGAATAGCGCCGAAAGACTAAAATGACCAGCCTTCCCTCTAATAGAAGCGAAACCGCAGCGCCAAACTGCACCCGGAAGACACTCAGACATGGATAGAACTTTAACCTAAGACGGGGACAGAAGGAAAGGATCCAAGGGACCAGCAGCAAGCTTAGGGCGGCTCCCAAGATGCCCAGAGCTCTACTAGTGAATACCAACATAGCTGCACATGCACTTCAGCTGGCATAAAAAGAGAGACACTTACTTCCATGATTCCAAATAAACTTCTTTTCTCTGTCCCGGTCTTTCTTTTTGCTGGCCTTTGGGTCACTTGTTCCAGTTGGTTCCTCTAGAGGAGGGTAAAGGTCTCCATCAAGGGTACAAACTAACATCTAAAATAAATTCAGAAAATAATTAGTACAAATTGAAATCCTATTTACAGATGCATTAAAGGGGCCATCTAGGTATTTTAAAAAATGCCATCATCATAGAATAAAAAACCAAAAGCTATTTATGTCTTCAATCATGTGCCATTACTTAAAGGGGTATTCCAGCACAGACTAACATTATAACATTTAGTGTCCATCATCACAATAAGTCCTCTGTAATAGGTTTACTGGTCTGGCTACTTTCTTAATTTTCTATGTCATGTAACCCTCCGCCTGAAAAATATCTCCACTTCCTCTGACATCTTGTCAGCATTTGCTACTTCCTCCCTTGTCCATAGCCTCCAACATAACCTGTGAGCAGTGCATGATGGGAGGACAGGAGCGGAAGTACTGCACTGTATTGCTCATGTGCAGTTCAGAGTGCTGGAAGGTCCGGTCTGTTGGATTCAGCAGGCTTTCCCCGAATGAGTGGGAGGTTGGTGCCGGTAAGTTGTAGGACCTGAGAGCTGGGGGCGGAGCTGGCCGGTAAACAAACTCTATGTAAGATGGAAGTTGTAGGGAACAGTCTGTTGTGTATAATGCAGAAGTGATACATGTAAACACAGAGGCAGATCTTTGTCTGCACAGGATGAAGAAGTGGGTCCAAAGCAGCAGATAAGGTACAAGCTGCCGCTACTTAGCTTACCTCCTAGATTTCAGCATTTTCTGAATTTCCATGGCTCAGTAGTATGACATGTGAACACCAAGGCAGTTGATAAACAAAGACCAACAGGGACTACAGGAGGATCTGCACTCGATTGGCAGAGGATTAAAGAGTGGAGTAGCATTTTTTGTTGGCTTTTTCCCCATTTTTATATAACATTCGCATCTCTTTTCCTAGAAGCCAAATAACCCCTTTAAAGTCCTTCTGGCAAAAAAAAGGCCTTACCTGACAAATGTCAGCAGTCTTGTAGAAAGTCTTCTTGTCAATGGTTTTCAGACACTCTAATACACATGGAACATCAACTAACTTTGCAGCAAGTGGAACCCTATCAACACGCACGATCCCATGACGGCCATCGGCTGTAAAACAGTCACAGTATTTATTATTAACACCTTTATGCTTCACAGATCTTCACACTTAACCAGACAGCTTTCAGCCATTTTCCATTTCTGCTGGTTAAATAGCAAAAACTTTGTGGCTGATGAAAATAGCATAAAATCCCGTATTGTATAGAAAGACTTGAAATGTTTCCCCTTCTTATGCCTCTAATCATGTGCCTGGTGTATAGTCAATATAGTCTATAACTCAAAAAGGACCGTATTATGGACACGTTGAAAGAAATAAGCATCCTATGTAGGGATGAGCGAGTATACTCGCTAAGGCACTACTCGCTCGAGTAATGTGCCTTAGCCGAGTATCTCCCGCTCGTCCCGAAAGATTCGGGGGCCGGTGCGGGGCAGGGAGCTGCGGGGGATCTCTCTCTCCCGCCCGCTCTCCCCTGCTGCCCGCCGCAACTCACCTGTCAGCTGCGGCGGCCCCCGAATCTTTCGGGACGAGCGGGAGATACTCGGCTAAGGCACATTACTCGAGCGAGTAGTGCCTTAGCGAGTATACTCGCTCATCCCTAATCCTATGTCTTTCACCTTCTGAGACTAACTAATATTCGGTAGGGTGAATACAAATGTGACGAGTATAAAATCACTTTCAATAAACTATTCTTGCGTTTCTGTTCTTACTTACGATGCAACTCAATCGATAGTCTGTCTTTTGCATTGACGTTGCCGGACTGCACCATCCTTCTCACCGTCGATGCGTATTCCTAGAAGGCGAAATAAGGTGGTACATAAAGTTATCAAAGAGGCCCTGACAAATAACACCTTAAATAAGTATTTCCTTCTTATTGGAATATAGACCAAAACAGCAATGAAAGTAATAATAAATCAACAAACACCAAAAGAGCAGAGAAAGTGTCACCAAATTAGGACTATTCTTCTATAAATTTCCAATACAGTTTCTGGAATCACTTTCTTAAAGATCTCTGACTGCGAGCATTAGATGGGAACCTTTATTTTTATATGTTCTTTAGAAAAACAAGTTTGAAATCGAGGCCGCTGCTTCCACTGGAAGTAAATAATAAAGAAGAACTGCTACATTTTACAGTCTGGGGGCTTAGTCAGACGACCGTATATCGGCCGCGTATTCACGCTGGCCAATATACGGCATCCCTCTCTGCAGGGGGGAGGAGGCTGGAAGAGCCGGGAGCAGGGCTCTGAGCTCCCGCCCCCTCTCCGCCAACTCTCCACCCTCTCTCCACTATTTGCAATGAGGGAAGGCAGGAAGGGGGTGGAGCTAATTCCCAGAACTTAGCCTCCCCGTCCCACCTCCTTTCATTCCAAATAGTGCAGAGGGGTGGAGAGGAGGCAGAGAGGGGGCGGGAGCTCAGACCACTGCTCCCGGCTCTTCCAGCGTCCTCCCCCTGCTGAGAGAGACACCGTAAATCGGTCGGCGTGAATACCCGACCGATATACGGTCGTCTGATTAAGCCCTTGTACACAGAGATGTAATAATTACATGAAAGTTTTAAAGGGCCACTCCAGCGAAAACACATTTTTCCATCCCTGCACCCTAAACATGATTGGCTGTCACACTCTGGAAGTCTTCTATGTATATTACAGTCACTTCCATGTGACTGAGTCTTAGCAAACACTTTCCGGATGCTGAAATTTATCCCCGCTTTCTAACTCACTTTTCTGTGCCATCAATCCCACGATGCTTCAACACATCACATGAGGAACTAGAGATTGTACCATCTCTGCCTGTTGGGAGAATACTGTGATTATCATTACCTTCTATATTCTGCTAAGTAAGCTACAGACCATCAGTATACAGACAGGAAGATGAGCTGTGACAACCTTCATTATCACTGTGTGACAGCAGGGTTTAATTATGAGCAGTAACTATGCTAGAAGTTTGTGTCCCCCTCTAAAAAGCTTGCAGGTAGGGTTCATCATACAGGAAATATGCTGATTGAAAAACCTATTTTTTGAGAGGAATATAAACCTAAGTAAGGGATATCTAAACAAGTTAATATTAGCCGACTAATATATACCAGGGCACTAATTACATAACGAATGAATAAAATAAATAAAACTTCACCGGAGTGGCCCCTTTAACACGAGTCTTATAACATATACACTGATGGCTACATTTTCTGCAGAAAAGAATAAAAATATTTTTTAAAAAGTAACACGGGTATTGGTGTCATGGCAATAAAAGGCACCAAGAGGAGTTATAGCTCGTAAGGTACATTTTGCAGAAGTACACATGGGTTGCCGTAGCTCAGCACAGTCTACCTAACCATAGTGGATCTAGGAAACGCTTATATGAATTTTGTTGGAAGAGCATAACAGTACCGCAAGTCAGGAAGATTAAGATGTGGAAGCCTTCCATCGCTCCTCAGGGGAATTTCAGCAGGGAGCTTCCTATGACCTGTTATTCCCCATCAAGTGGATAGCTTTATGCTTGGTGGAGGTCTAACTGCTGGGACTCCCACCGAGCCCACCAACAGGGGTCCAGTCAGTCCCCAAATAAAGGGAGTGGAAGTTGCGCAGGCACACTGCCAATACATTCAATTCAATGACAGTGCCAGAGATTACACAGTTCAAGCACTTTGCCAACCTTTGGCGCTGTCATTAAGGTGAAAGGAGCCACAGCGCGCCTGCGCATCATTCACTCCGGGACAGACTGGAATCTCATTCTCGGGATCCAAGGGGGTCGCAGCTGTTGCACCCCTACCGATTATAAAGCTACCCCCTATCCTGTGCATAGGCTATAAGTTTATAAGGTGGCACAACCTCTTCAGCCTTTGGTACTGGATCCAGCCAGTGCTGTATGTATCTCAGTAGACCCATTATGTAGAATAATTTGAGATCATGCAGGGCCACAGCTGCCATATCTTTACGGTGCTGCAAGGTTTCTATACCTAACTGATTATGTAAATTTTCCACAATAAATGACATTAAGACATTTACTGTAGAGAAGACATTTTGCTGTACCACAATAGCTTTACGTCCCAGCAGCCGTATGTCCAAAACACTGTACAACCATTCATTTCAATAGGGCTGCTCACACAAGCATCAAATGGCAGAGTCTTCAACGCTGTTCTATCTTTGGCTGTTTTCAGCCATGCGTTGCCCATTGAAATGAATGGGTAACAGTTTCAGCGCTGCTGAAAACGTGCCACAACTTGGTACCAGGTTTTTGGCAGCTCTAAACGCAAGCCCTAGCTGCACTAACTAAAAAACAAACAAAAAAAAAAAAACACAATACTCACCTAGCTGGTGCCGTCCAGGTCCCTGCCACTGCTCTCTGAAACTCTGGGCAGGCTGCCAGGCACTTGTCATTGCCGACAGAGCATCTTTTATTAGTGACAGGGTTTGAAGTCCCCGCCTCCAGCAAGAGATTGCTCTGATTGGTTCCTCAAGCGCTGGCTGGGCCAATCAGAACCAGCGCTCGATGAACCAATCATGGCCATTCAATGAATGGCTCTAATTGGTGCATCCAGCGCTGGCTCTGATTGGCTGAGCTTGCGGCGCATCAGTTTTAGTCCTGTGACTGATAAACAAGTGCAGGATCGCTTACAGTTATAAGAAATGTGTCATGTAATGAGTTATGATCATGTGACCAAAACAGATTTTTATCACCTGGGTGTAAACAATGAAGGTTCCCATTTATTAGCAGAAAGCTGGATCAACATTGGGAGATAACAGGCCGAACTGGATGGGCATATGTCTTTTCTCGGCCATACATACTATGTTATTAAGCAGAGATCTTGACAACATAGAGGAATTGACACAAGAAGCATATTGGAAAGTTATGTGACTTTTCATTAAGCAAAGAATAACTTTGAACAGCTCTAAACGAGTTGTCCCACCGGGGGGTTTCACCCCTGGCACTGTCACAAAGTTATGGTAGCGATGGCAGCATGCGCACCGCCGCCACTCCATTCATTTCAATGGATCCACCAGAGATATCCCATTGAAGTGAATGTTGTGGTGGCCACTACAGTCAAAAATTCAGGACACACCAGGGGTGATATCTCACGATCAATGGAGGTCACAGCAGTTGGACCACCACCGATTGCAAGTCATTCCCTATTCTTTTGATAGGTGATAACTTGCTAAGTTGGGAATACCCCTTTAAGAAACTCAGGAGGTGATCCTGTGTCGGGAGAAAAGACATACAACATTTTTTCACAAGATTCAATACAAATTTGTCATAAATAGATGTAATAGGAACCATGAAGAACCCAAGCTGATAATAGCAGCCCGTTGTCATCTGCATGGTAAATGTCAACTTCTGTATAGTGAGATTTTGCACAATGTCCAATACCAAACCAAACGATGTAATGCCACGAGCATCATACCTGGGGAAGCCGCAAAACATACTGGTTCTCTAATTCATGGGGAGCATCATCTTTGCTACGCGAGGTCTTTTGTTCTGCAAGGAAGAAATAAAATGCTGTTCACTGAGTGACCGGTCTACAAATCTGCAAAATGTATCACTGTTGACAATAGCAACCAATCACATTCCAGCTTTTATTTTTCCAGTAAAGGCTGAAAACGTAGTGACCTGATAGGATGCTATGGGCAATAATGACACTTATTTTATTAAAGGGCCACACCAATGAAAATGTTCTCATTAAATATGTACAGTAGCTAGACCCCCTGTGTGTGTATATATTACACATACATATATACACACACACAGTGTGTGTTAACCTGGTTGGTTATTCTAACCAAGACTCCAGGCCTCTTTCTCCTTAGATGGTTGTGTGATCTCAATTCTGGCCAGTCAAATTTACTTGGATTTAAATGTTCATTTCCTAGTCAGTTTCTCAGTCTGTGTGCTGATGTTACATGGTCCCTACCTCAGACACTGCTAAGAGGGGGATACAGACACTCCTGTCACAGTTACTGATGATGATTAGAGGCTCCTGTCACACAGTTATAATAGAGGAGATGACAGCTCATCTTGCTGACTGTATACCTGTAGCTTATTTAGAAGAATATAAAAGGTCATTTTCTGCTATGTGTTTGTCTTGGGTGATATATTTGGTAAAATAGAAGACTCCATTCACACCTCGTTTTTGACTCTGCCCAGGGGTCCCGTCAAGGTGTCTGTTTAAAATCCCGAAAATGAAACCCCTGGATGAAACATATCTTGGCCATTATACAAAACTATTGAAATAAGAGACCAATAGGATCCCCCTGGGCAGAGCTGAACATAAGATCTGAATGGAGAACAACATGACATGATCTCAGGACCCCTAAAAACATTATGTTAGTAAGAATACTAGCAGCACAAACGTGAATAATGTTACACTTTTTTAAAGTTTGTGCTGCTATTTCTATTCATTTATTCGTATACAGAAGGGTTCCCACAAGAGGGTCCTGGGATCCTTTCATTGAACATTTTAGATAAGGCCAATTTGGCTAAAGTCGACAACTGAGACACACATAACATGGAAGGAGTACACTACGTTTCTAAGCAAAATATGGCCCATCTATAGAGCACCAGGATGGCAAGTTACTTAGACCGCCGTTTTTTATGCTGGTGTAAGTAAGGAGTGCTTCAGAGCGATGTGCACCAAGTGTCTTGATGAACTTTATTTATACCCAGTGCTGTGACTGTAACAAGAGGACATCCTCTACATCTATAGAAGCGGGTTCTTTACTGTAAGAGCAGTGAGACTATGGAACTCTCTGCCTGAGGTCAGTGATCCATGGATTATTCCGATTCCCAGATTTAGAGTCAGAAAATGAGGATAATTGGCTTCTACGCTTCTACCTCATGGGGGGCGTTTGGCCTTCCTCTGGATCAACATTGCAGGATAATAGGCTAAACTGGATGGGCATGTGTCTTTTTCAGCCCAAGGCCGGGCTCATACAGCCCAAGCGTAAAACACTTTTTAGGGGTTTACAGTGCTTTTGCATCTGTGATGTGCACAGAAACACCGCACAACAGAGGCTGCAGGCAAGTGTAGCACCCCAGATCTCAACACTCCTGTCCTAACCATTTAGGCTGGGTTCACACGGGGCGGAATTGCTGCGAAATTTCCACACATTGCGGACAAGTTATTGTGGCCAAGCCACGCGGAAGCTGACATGCCACGCGGAATTCAAAGCCACGGCATGTTAATTTCATCACCGTTTCCACTGTAGGCACTCTCCACTCTATGGGGAAAGAAAGCCACAGAAGAATACAGGCACTGAAGCCGCTTCAAAACCTGGGTTCTGAAGCTACCTTTCTGCCATGGGAATCTCACAGAATGTATGTACGGTCCCGCTGCGGTCATTTCGGTGAGATTTCCATGGGATTTATGCCCAGTAGGACCGCAGACTTACAGTCTCAAGGAAAAATGGCTACTGTTCTCTATGGGAGTCCCCAAACACTGACTGAAGTCAGGAGCGCCGACTTCCACCGGTGACAGCACGGGAACAGGCAGCTGGGTAAGTATACGAATAGAGATGAGCGAGCATACTCGATAAGGCATACTACTTGAGCGAGTAGTGCCTTAGTCGAGTATCTGCCCGCTCGTGTCTAAAGATTCGGCTGCCGGCGTGGGTGACAGGCGAGTTGCGGGAGTGAGCAAGGGGGAGAGGGAGAGAGATCTCCCCTCTGTTCCTCCCCGCTCTCCCCCGCTGCCGAATCTTTAGAGACGAGCGGGCAGGTTCTCGACTAAGGCACTACTCGCTCAAGTAGTATGCCTTATCGAGTATACTCGCTCCTCTCTATATACGAAGCATACCCCTGGTACTTGTTCCCAGTCCTATGAGCGCCATAGCTTTGTTCCTGGTGCTTGTAGTACCTAACAGGTTCCTTCTAACAAGTATGCATTTATTTTTCATACATGTAATATATTCCTTACTTGTAGACATCATCTCGATTTCTGCGTTGTCTTATTCTTCAGTATCTGGAAGAGAAAATAAAGGAAACATTAAACAAACGTTTCAAAACAGATAATTCTAAACCCAAATCTGCCCATATGGGCATAAGGCCGGGGTCACAAGAACAGGTCGGCAGCGGAGGACCTATGTACGACCGCGGAAGTGAGTGCATGGCCGCGTATGCACGTGGTTTTCCGCATAGGTGTACAGCTTTTGACAGCGTATTGTCCATGTGGAAGAATGAACGCAAGCAGGGAATGACATCAGAAATTTGGCCAACTGCCTGGAAATACACCCCCATCACTCAGGCGACTTTCTTTTGTGCTGTCGTGGCAAGTGCTGCTCTGATACTGCTCTCCAGGCTCGGCAGGTTTATACTACTTATTTTGGAAGTAGTATACACCATTTTTTTTAAAAAACACCTTTTGGAAGAAGAGCCCAGAAGAACAAGTGGAGGTTGCAGACAGCAGGCTAGATAGTGTGTTGCTCCCCCCGACTCCATCCTGCATTGTCTGACCACAAATTCCTGCTTTCTTTATATCATTTAAGACCATCTGGACTTCTAGCAACATCTATACAAATCCGCAATGTTAATTGTGTATGCACTGCTGATCAAACGCATCCATAGAGATCAATGGAGCTTATACCTGCGGAATCCGTGGTAAAATACAGCATGCTGTGATTTTTCTTCCGCTTGCGGAACCCACAATTCCTACCCGCAACGGTGAGTGAACCGTCGAAAATCAGTGCATTTGATATATTGTGCAGACAGCGATTGTGAAAAACTATATATGAAACCACATGCCAACTTATACGGCACGGAATACCTTTAACGAGGTTCTCAGGAACTCCACTACTGATGAGCGAACCTCAGAATGGGCCATCAATAGTTGATCAGTGGTGTTCCTCCTTTCCCTTTGGGCAACCAGTGGATATTGATCTAGCGGACAGTAAGGACCTAGCCCTATCTTATTAGGTCACTGACAATGGAGGCTGCAATACCGTGTGACCTCTTGTCAGAGCACAACCAGAAGTGGCGGATCCAACTCTGCGCGTTAGGTAAGAAATTTACAGCAATAGGTAACCCATTTAATGACTCCACAGAACTGCAAGTGTACAAGCACAAGAGTGCAACAACATGGGCACCGTTATGGTGGATTCACATGTGGCGGATTTGCGCAATTAAGATTGGCAGCGGAGTGCAGAGCGAGCTGCGCACATTATACGAGCTGCAGTACACAGCCTGCTCATTCTGTTGTCGATTTATATTGGATTGTCGCTTTGCTGCAAAACCCGGCATGCAGTTACATCTCAGGCAGATATGCAAATTAGCGTTGTGGCGGGATTATATGAACAGTCTTGCCAGCCGAGGCCCTAGAAATGGTTCCATTTGCAGTGGTGTCATGAACAAGTAACCTGGACTATTACAGAGTGGTTATTTTCAATGACAAAGCCAGCTTTAGTTTGGGCACCGATGACGGCCTTGCTCGTGTCTGGAGACCTCGGGGTGAGCGCCTCAATCCTGCCTTTGCTGTGGAGCGGCACACTGCCCCCACTGCTGTTGTGGTGGCCTGGGGGGCATCGCATACAACAGTCGGTCACCCCTAGTAGTGGGGGCAATGACAGCTCAGCAATATGTTCAGGGCATCCTGCAGCCACATGTGTTCCTCTCATGGCGGCTTCCAAGAGGCAGCAGGATAATGCTCGGCCGCACACAGCAAGGGGGTCACAGGAAGCCCCCACATCATTGTCACACTTTGCCCAGTTGCCAGATTTATGGCCAATAGAACATATATGGGACCATCTGGGACACCAACTTCTACAGCCAACAAGCTTGCACGATCGCACATAGAAAGTTTTATTCGATCCCGACAACTTCTGGGGGATGGATGGTTTTTGATTTATAGCGAGATCTGCAGCAGAAATATTCCACAGCCATACAGGAACGCCAAAGAGTTCACACAATGGAAATTGCACGTCTGCTGTGTCCGGGCTGTGGTCGGCTCTTGCGGAAATTTCTGCAATTGAAAATCAGTTCTATTTATTGAAGTGGAGTTGTTTCTGCAACAAGTGCACAAACTTCTGCCAGACCAACTTAGGGTCACGTTTTAGAAAGATGTACTTACTGCTGTGGGAGGTCGCCCTCATGGAGACCCCCTAAAAGGCCGAACTCAGGCAAAAGAAGAGTCTTTGCCTTAGTAATGCGAAAAAAACTTTTAATATTTCAAATGAAGCACTGGCAACAAGGGAGGGAGGGGAGCCCCCCAAAAGTATAGCAGCGAAGCTGACAGAAGCAGGAGGCCAACAGAGGCAGTCTAGCTAGCATACTGAGGGAAACCAATAACTGGCAGTGATTGCAAGTTTAAACAAAAACCTCCACCCAGGGGCGGAGGGAGGGGGACAGCCAACTCCCAACAGAATATAATAAAAGTGAGCTCATGCACGGCAGCTGCACTCACAGGTGCGCGCACACCCGGCGCCATTCGCCACCAGCACCACTCTGCCCATGCGGACCAGGCACCCGTGCCCCCAGCAGCCGAACAACAGGCCGGGGGGGATGCGCCCTGACCGTGGGACCCCGCACACCGCCGTCCTGGGATGATCAACAACTGCCGCATGGTGACAAGTAGTGACATCTCACAGCGGTCCCAGCGATAATAATGACATCCCACAGCGGTCCCAGCAGTAATAATGACATCCCAGAATGACCCCAGTAGCAAAAGTGACATCCCACAGCAGTCCCAGCGGTAATATTGACATCCCACAGTGGTGCCAGTAGTAATAGTGACATCCCACAGCAGCCCCCAGTAGTAATATTGACATCCCACAGCAGCCCCACTAGTATTAGTGACATGCCACAGCAGTCCCAGTTGTAATAGTGACATCCCACCATTGCCCGTAGTAGTAAAAGTGACATCCCACAGCAGCCCTAAGTGGTAAGTGACATCCCACAGTGGCCCCAGCAGTTATAGTGACATCCCACAACAGCCCCCAGTAGTAAAAGTGACATCCCACAGTAGCCCCCAGCAATAAAAGTGACATCCCACAGCAGCCCTAAGTGGTAAGTGACATCCCACAGTGGCTCCAGCAGTTATAGTGACATCCCACAACAGCCCCTAGTATTAAAAGTGACATCGCACAGTGGCCAACAGGTTTTACATATCCAAGTGATTCTGGCATTGTTTTTTTTTTTGCCACATATTGTACTTCATTTAGGTGGTAAAAAAGTCAGATAAAATTTAAGTATATTTATTAAAAGCATAATAAAAAGCATATTAATATTATGTCTGTATGCACAAAAGGGCCCAAACCGAGAGGAGCAGCCGATGGCTTTCGGAACAGAGATTTTGCTTGAAGGTGTTTCAGGCCCCATTGCACACTTATAGAGCTCTTGAGCGGCCAAAACGATATAGAATCCCCACAAATGACCCCATTTTGAAAACTAAACCCCTTAACGAATACATCTAGGGGTGTACTGCATATTTTGACCCCACAGGTTTTGAATGAATCTAGGCTAAGCAGAAGAAATTACGATTTTCATTTTTGGGCTATTGTGCCATTTTAAAAACACTTTTTTTTAACAGCAACATATGAATGAAGATTTGCACCCCAAAATGGATCCCCCTGTTTGTCCTGTATTCAGAGACATTCCCATTGTGGCCCTAATCTTCTGTCTGTATGGACAACAGGGCCCAAAATGAAAGGGGCAGCCGTTAGCTTTCAGAACAGAAATTTTGCTTGAAGGTGATTTAGGCCCCATAGCACACTTGTGGAGGCCTTGAGCGGCCAAAACGATTGATAACCCCCACAAATAACCCAATTTTGAAAACTAGCCCCCTTAACGACTTCATCAAGGGGTGTACTGCGTGCTTTGACCGCACAGTATTGGGGAAGGAAGGAAGGAAAAAATTACAATTTTCATTTTTTTGGCAATTGTGTCAATTTAAAAAGAGTTTTTTTGTACAGCACACACATAAATGAAGGCTTGTACCCCAAAATGAATACCCCTCTTTGTCCTGTGTGCAGAAACATACCCATTGTGGCCCTAATCTACTTACAGGACACATGACTTGGCCTATAATGGAGGAAACACTTGTTAGATTTTAGGGTACAACCGAATAAATTCCAGACCCCATTGCCCACTTGTAGAGTTCTTGAGCGGCCAAAACGATAAAGAACCCCCACAAATTCCCCTAATTTGAAAACAAGGCCCCTTAACGAATTCGTCTAGGGGTGTACTGCGTATTTTGACATCACAGTTTTTGAATGAATTTAAGCAAAGCAGAAGGAAATAATTACGTTTTTTTTTTTGGCAATTGTGTTGTTTTAAAAACAGGGTTTTTTTGTACAGCACACACATGAATGGAGACCTGCATCCGAAAATAGATACCCCTGCTTGTCCTGTGTTCAGAAACATACTGACTGTAGCCCCAATCTACTTATAGGACACATGGCTAGGCCTTTAATGGAGAGAACACCCGTTGCATTTCAGGGCACAACTGAATAAATTCTAGGCCCATTGCCCACTTGTGCAGAAAAAAAATTGACTCCCTAAAAATAATCCCCCCATCTTGATTTTTTGCCACTCCCTAAATCTTAGATAAAAGTAATAATGTAAACTGCGTGGTATGTCCGAAGACGGGTAATTACGGAGACTTGTTGGGATGGGAACATGGGGCAAAAAAACAGGGTATCCCTCCTGCTCCCATGCTTTTTGGGGGTGTATTTCCTGACCCCAGCGGCAGGGATGGGGTGTAAAAAGTGGCGCTCTGTGAGACTTCGTAAGCTTGCTGAGGTGCGGTGGTCTCACACAGAAGGCGCTCAACAAGCTGCTCCTGGAACTGCAGGAAGGCGAGCGTTCCTGGATTTTCTTGTAAATTACGTATTACAGGTAGCGGTCCGAATAATGCCGGACTCACACGGTTGTATGTGGAATCCACTTGTGGAGGCCCGCAGCGGATCCCAGCTGTGAGCCCGGCTGTGGCGCTGCGTACGGCCATTTACTGCGCATAACTGCATACTCACTAATTTGAGCGTAATTGTAAAATTCAATGCATTTGATTGATCTGCGTATTACCACTGATCAAACGCATGTGGAATCTGCAATTTCTATCTAGCCGTGTGAGTCTGTCCTAATAGTAGACCGCTACTTTTTTTATCAAGTGACCAGGGACCGCTGAATGAGGCCACCAGTCACTGCTCCAGGCACTCGGCGATTGTTGGTTGCCAAGAGCAAGGAGATTTGAAATGTCCTGGGCTCCCGGACCCCTGCGACTGTGTCTGGCATTTTGCTGGTGGTTGCATGCACAGAAGCCAGAAGGGTCCATGGAGGATCAATCTTGAAGGATTATCTTTTGAAACTCTTGTTTTACAATTTTTACCTTTCCGTGGTGACCGTTATCCCATGGATAATGGTGATCATGTGACCAGGAACCGCATATAGCAGTCCTCAGTGACATCTCCCTGCACACGGCTATCTCGGAATTTGACGGGCTCTCCAGCCTTCTGCGCATGCACGCCACATTGGCACATGTGCAGAAGCCCACGGCAGGCCCCGATCGCCGGAGGACATCATGGAAGAGGGGGGTGAGTATTTTCACCTCCCCTCATGGATCGGATCCATGAGGGGAGGAGGTGCAACTTTAACTTTTTAAAACTTTGTTATTCACTTTTCCGTGATCATGGCAGTCCCCGGTGACCTCTGCTACCTTCAGGAGCCCAGAACCAAAAGATTTCAAATTTGCTGGTGTTCCCGTCCTTCTGCGCATGAGGCTGATGTAATGACGCCTGGCGCGCATATGCAGAAGGCCAGTGTCAGGTCCTGGAGGACCAGGTCAGCGGGGCACAGTACGGAGGACGTGGGTGAGTAATCTCAACTGCCCTCATGGATCTGATCCTTGAGGGCAGTTGAATCTTTAACTTTTTAAAAACTTTTTTTCACTTTAATGTGATCGGTGCTATCTATCAGATAGCACCAATCGCATTGCTGGGGGGGGGGGGGGCAGCCCGGGATGACAGCTTTGTGTGGTCTGGCTTCATGAGTGTCGGGAGGGGACCCCGTAGGAGAAGACATTTTATATTGAGTTGTGGTTCGTTGGAGGGTAGGTGGGAATTGCATGCAGCATGAAAAACACCAGAGCCGTGTTCTACAATGGTGTTAACGGTATTGTCCCTGTTCATGATCTCACAAACAAGTAGACATCTCAGAACCTGTACCGCTGGTCCTCAGAAGCTTTGAATCGAGATCTACAGCCAGCGGGGGTGCTGGTGACCAGGAGATAAATCTGGATTAAAAATGTCCCCACCGATGTCTGGCTTCATCATTGTGTCATATGTGATGGATATTGAGTGCCAAACAGCCTCACCCGAACCAAAGATTGTGAAACAAATACACAAGACACTTTCATTTGATGTTAAATTGACAACATTTTATTTGAAATTACATTATATTTTTATTCAGTATCTCAAATATAAATTTTGACCAATTGCTATAAGTAGACGAAAATGGCGCACCTCCGACTCACGAAGAGTCATCGTCCAGCACTCAGGAGAGGAAAAACCCCCTGTGGAGGAAACCTCTGGGGAGCCATGGCTGGAGGGCGGCCCTCCCTCCGGGCTTAGGGGGTTAATGCCAATATGTAACAGCATCTTTTATCAGAATTGATACATTTTATCATACTTACAGTCATACATCCTATAACAGAACATTACATATGATGGTTATTAGTAAACAAGGCGAGGGCAAAGCAGAGGCCCCGTGTGATGCCTAATGGAGATATCCAAATGTGACCTCTCCGGGCAGCGGATACTGGATATGACGGAGATCTGGCTGCAGCATCTGTCACCCCATGGATCGCTAGGGATAATAGACATGATCTGGCTGGCTGCGCAGTTATGGCTGATCGGGCTGGCTAGGTAAATATGGCTGATCTGGCTGGCTAGGCGGGCGTCCCCTCCTCCCTCACAGATGGTGAAGCTCCAGGTCTCCAGACACACCAAGCACCACGCTGCATCTGGCCGTGTCCCCTGCCGGCATGGAGTTTTCTTGTGTAGGCTCTTTATGACGTCGGCCTAGCTGTGGATGACATCAGCACAGTTGCCATGGTGACTGCAGGTGTTTATCACCAAGGCCTCATCCACTTGAAGTCACCCATAATTAACTGTTTAATGACTGGCACTGTGCTCTTCTACAGAAGCCTATTAAAAAATAAATTTAAATGATTACAATGTAAAGTAGGTGTGGTAACTGTTAACCCCTTAGTGACAAAGCTTTTTAGTTTTTTTCTATTTCTGTTTTTTCCTTCCCCTCTTTTAATAACTCCTTTATTTATCCCTCACCGTCACTGTCTAAGGGCTTGTTTTTTGCGGGCCGAGTTGTATTTTTCAATGGTGTTATTTAATCTACCATATAACGTACTGAAAAACTTTTAAAAAATTCTAATTGGAGAGAAATGAAAAAAAAATTAAGTTCTGCCATCTTTCGGTACGTCCTATTTCTATGGCGCACAAACTGCAACAATAATGACATGATAAATTTATTCCATGGGTCAGTACGATTACTACGATACCAAACTTGTATAGTTCTTGTTTTTTGTTTTTTTTTTCAAGGATATTTAATTTTTTAAAAATATTCTCTGCCGCCATCTTCTGCGCCCAATAGCTTTTTTATTTTTTTGTTGGCATAGGTGGGTGATGGCTCATTTTTTGCAGGATGTCCTGTAGTTTGCGTTGGCACTTTTTGATCGCTTTTGATCGCATTTTTTCTTGGAGACGGGGTAAACAAAAAAGCGCATTCCTGGCGTTCTTTATTTTTTTTCTGATGACTAGAGATGAGCGAGCACGCTCGTGTAAGGCTGATGCAGTCTTTTCGAGTAAGCAGGGATCTCTCTCTCCCTGCCGCTCCCCACTGCTCCCCCCCCCGCCCCCCCCTCCCCTGCATGGTGCTCAGTCGAGTAAGCAGTTACTCGAAAAGATCGATCCTCCCTTGAGCATCAGCCTTAAACGAGTGTGCTCACTCATCTCTACTGACAACGTTCATCGTGCGGGGTAAATAATGCGTTACTTTGATAGATCTGAGGTTTATGGATCATACCAAATCACACAATGATACCAAATATGTATTTTTGTTTTATTACTGAGATTCCTTTATTATTAATACAGTCATACCTCTACTTTTGTCGTCTTCGTCTTTCACTGATTTCCAGTTTCGATGATTCTTCATTGCAGAATCTTGCCTCTTCTTCCATCGCTTGCTTCTAGATTCACTGCCAGCCCACGTGACCTCGGTGATAATTTCACAGCCATTTATGGATTGCTCCAATCACAGCCACTGATGGATGTATGGCTATGATTGATGCATCCAGCTCTGTCTGTGATTGACTGAGTTAGCTGTCACTCAGCTGACTCAGCGTGCTCAGGCGTGCTCTAAAAATGCACCTCTTCAGGGAGACATACCGAATTCCCTAAACAAACCCCTCTGTACTCCGCCTGATAACATGCTCCCTGACCTACTGACTGCAATCCCTGCTAGCCATGATAAACCGCTCCTGCAGTCATACTGTTTCTGCCGTCACACGGCTAAATGTCTGACCATTGTCTATGTGTATATCACCCCTCACTTTCC
Source organism: Eleutherodactylus coqui (assembly GCF_035609145.1). Lineage (NCBI taxonomy): Eukaryota > Metazoa > Chordata > Amphibia > Anura > Eleutherodactylidae > Eleutherodactylus > Eleutherodactylus coqui. The sequence continues at coordinate 53,843,035 of NC_089846.1, read as the reverse complement.
ACCTCGCCATACCGTGCACATCTCCAGCCCCTTTACCTTTTATATCACCCCATTACTTGTAGTATGTAAGCTCGTTGGAGCAGGACCCTCACCGCTATTGTTTCCATCAATTGATTACTATGTAACCGTGGTTCTGTAATGTTTGTACTTTTGTCTTTCTGTATCCCCCGTCTATGTAAGCGCTGCGGAATATGTTGGCGCTATACAAATAAAGTTTATTATTATTATTATTATCTCTTGCTGGAGGCAGGGAATTTCTATCCCCCGTCACTAGCAAGATGCTCTGATGGCTTGACAAGTGCCCAGCAGCCTGCATGGAGCTCCGGAGAGTGGCCCCCGAGACACCGATGGCACCCGCTAGGTGAGTATATTGATTTTTTTCTTTTCTCTCAGGCAGTGTAGCTAGGGCGTTTAGCGCTGGCAAAAACATGGTATCAAGATGCGCCGTGTTTTTAGCAGCGCCGAAACCACTGCCCATTTATTTCAATTGTTGACGCAGGACCGAAAACGCTTTTGTGAACAGCCCCATTGAAATGAATGGGAGCGTTGTACAGCGTTTAGTGCTGAAAAAGCAGCGCTAAATGCTTTAGAAAAATGTGGTTTGGTGTGTTTTTTGGAATGTCTTGAACAAATTAATTGGATTTACATTGATAGGCATTCTGCCATGACAGCCCTGGGGCCTTTCAGAAGGCCTGAGGCTGCCATGATACCCACACGACTCCCTGCGATTTCATCGTGGGGGCCGTACGGGACGATGTGTGGGGGATTTAAATGCTGCTCTCAGAATTGATTAACTGCTCCGATGAGCCACGCAGTTTATCACACCTGTTGCCGCTATGTTCGGCTGTAAGAAACAGCCCGTGCCCACGATGTATGGAGGGAGATCGCCGCGCGATCTTTCTTCATACATAGACTGCCGATACAGGCCATAGGATTGCAGGTGACATCATTATCTGTCTTCAGCGTTATCACTGTGTTCTCTGTGCTGTTACATAAGACTGCAAGTGACATCTACTGTACTACAGTACATCATCTGTCCTCAGCGTTATCACTGGGTTCTCTGTGCTGTTACATAGGACTGCAGGTGACATCATTATCTGTCCTCAGAATTATCACTGTGTTCTCTGTGCTGTTTCATAGGACTGCAATTGACATTTGCTATACTACAGTACATCATCTGTCCTCAGCGTAATCACTGTGTTCTCTGTGGTGTTACCTAGGACTGCAGGTGACATCATTTTCTGTCTTCAGCGTCATTACTCCGTGTTCTCTGTGCTGTTACATTGGAGTGCAATTGTACAGTACTGTACTATACTAGTGTATTACCCATCGCCGATAATGGAGAAGGATGGGTTACACTAGCAGCAGCAGAAGGAGGAGATGCCGAGTAGGAGATCACATGGGTTCAGCCGCACGGTCACGTGGGCCGGCACATGCCGGTGTTCTCTGTGCTGTTACATAGGACTGCAAGTGACATCTGCTGTACTGCAGTACATCATCTGTCCTCAGCTTCATCACTGTGTTCTCTGTGCTGTTACATAGGACTGCAGGTGACATCATTATCTGTCCTCAGCGTTATGGAGTGCAATTGTACACTACTGTACAATACTAGTGTATTACCCGTCGCCGATGATGGAGAAGGTTGGGTTGCACTAGCAGGAGGAGGAGACGCCGAGCAGGAGATCACATGGGTTCAGCAGCAAGGTCACGTGGGTCAGCACATGCCGGTGTTATTAGAGGCAAACAATGTTAGTAGAGACAAAATTTTGGCTAAAAAAAACGTCTCGAAATCGGTCTTAGTAGATGTCAATGCTAGTAGAGATTTTACTGTGTATACTCGTATATACATGAAATTAGACTGTGATAGTACGATGAGTTGACTGTAGTTGAGGGACTGTACTTGATTCTGCAAAGACTGGCAAATCGATGGTGTTACCAGAATCCTACAGTCTTGTGTTGCCAAGTGTTATATTAATAAAGTATACAAAACTGTGTTACAACACTGAAGCCTGCATGTTACCTGAAGGGTTTGTACCATTGGAACCCACAAGCCAGTTGAAGTGCCTGTACTGTTGATTCCGGTACACTGCTTAATTACAGTGTGCAAGACTAAAAGTGACTGGACCACTAATTGGCTGCCAAGTACAGAGTGTGAAAACTTGCTGTAATGTTTGCTTCGTCTTGTAGCTCTCCTTCAAGGCGGGACGCCCCCACAGATGGCCAGTTGTAGTGCCATTGCTGACTAGGAGAAAAAGAAAGGCAAGACTCCAATGAACAAAAGTGCACAAAAAATTTAACCATTGAGTAGTGAAAAAACATTACCTGGTCAATGAATGCATAGGGATGGATGCTATGATGAATTGGCATAGTCCTGGAGGTCAAAGGAGGCTCAACATACTACTAGATCGGTCGTTCAATGTATGTGAAGGTGGCCATTCAATGTATGTGGTCCAATAAACAGTACTAAAGAGTTCCAAAGAGCCTGTAAGATGGAGCTAGGTTGATACTCCAGCAAGAGACAGAGCGTTGAACAAGCAAGTAGGCTGTGACCAGGTAATTTCTGCTTACCTCTCTGGATTCGGCCAGCCCTTTGTCAATGTTGCTTACTCTAATGCTTCTGTGCTGTCTCTGCAAGAACTCCATACTCAGTACTCTGTCTATCGCCATCTTACACACTGGAGGGAACTGGACACCCAAATATAGACTCTGCTACAAAAATGTCGCTGACAGAATGTTCTGTGCCACATGCATCCCCAAGCTACCCTGCTATCTCGGTTTCCCACTGACTGTAACAACCAGACTGTGCCTACTTCCATACCCTTTGACAGTGATTACAAATCTTTTAATGGCCGAGTGCCCAAACTGCAACACAAAACCCACTTATTTATCGCAAAGTACCAACAGGTCAGGGGGTGGGGCTCATCACAACGTATGATTTTTATTTCCATCATTATAAAAAGGACAGGCAACTTCAAAATAGACAACGTGTAGAGTTTGATAAATTTTTGGATGCGGAAATGCTGCAGAATTTGCCACGGTAATTTCCACCACATGTAAAAATACCCCAGCAGTAATAGTGACCCCCATGGTGGATCAGCGGTAATAGTGACCCCCCACAGCTGTCCCAGCGATAATAGTGCAACCCACAGTGGCCCCAGCGATAATAGTGACATCCCACAATGGTCCCAGTGGTAATAGTGACATTGCACAGTGGCCCCAGTGGTAATAATGACATCCCACAGATGCCCCAGCTGTAATAGTGACATCCCATAGTGGCCCTAGTAGTAATAGTGACATCCCACAGTGGCCCCTAGTAGTAATAATGACATCCCAAAGGGGCCTCAGCAGTGATAGTGACATCCTACAGTGGCCCCAGTAGTAGTAGTGACATCCCACAGTGGCCCCAGTAGTATTATTGACATCCCACAGCGGTTCCAGTGGTAATAGTGACATCCCACAGTAGCCCCAGTAGTAATAGGGACATCCCACAGCAGCCCGCAGTGGTAAGAGTGACATTCTACGTTGGCTCAAGTAGTAATAGTGACATCCCACAGCAATCCCAGCATTATTAGTGACATCCCGCAGTGGCCCTAGTAGTTAGAGAGACAGTCCACAGTGGCCCCAGTAGTATTAGTGACATCCTACAGTGGCCCTGGTTGTATTAGTGATATCCCACAGTGGTGCCAGTAGTAATAGTGTTACGGTATACTACCCGTGATACGCCAGCCTGGGTGCCCTACATTTCACCCACAAACACCCCCCCCCCCTGCCTACTTCCCTCCACTCCTGGCTAACCCCTAGGCGGGCAACTGGGCGGCGGTCCCTACTCTAACGAGGGACCGAAAAAGGGACGCTGGTATACCTGGATGCAAAGGGTAGAATACCGACAGTAAAGGCAGATGTAAATAACCAACACGAACAATACTAAGCAGAACTGAGGCAGATGGAAAAACCTGACTGATAATAACAAAGTATAGCAGCGAAGCTGACAGAAGCAGGAGACCAACAGAGGCAGTCTAGCTAGCATACTGAGGGAAACCAATAACTGGCAGTGATTGCAAGTTTAAACAAAAGCCTCCACCCAGGGGCGGAGGGAGGGGGACAGCCAACTCCCAACAGAACATAATAAAAGTGAGCTTATGCACAGCAGCTGCACTCACAGGTGCGTGCACGCCCGTCGCCGTGCACCGCCAGCACCACGCCGCCCATGCCGACCAGGCACCTGTGCCACCGGCAGCCAAACAACAAGCCAAGGGGGTTGCGCCCTGACCGTGGGACCCCACGCACCGCCGCCCTGGGATGACCAACAACCGCCGCATGGTGACAAGTAGTAGTGAAATCCTACAGCGATCACAGCGATAATAATGACATCCCACAGCGGTCCCAGCAGTAATAATGACATCCCACAGCGGTCCCAGCAGTAATGGTGACATCCCACAGTGGCCCCAGTAGTAATAGTGACATCCCACAGCAGCCCCCAGTAGTAATAGTGACATCCCACAGTGGCTCCACTAGTATTAGTGACATGCCACAGTGGTCTCAGTGGTAATAGTGGCATCCCACCGTTGCCCCTAGTAGTAAAAGTGACATCCGACAGCAGCCCTAAGTGGTAAGTGACATCCCACAGTGGCCCCAGCAGTTATAGTGACATTCCACAACAGCCCCCAGTAGTGAAAGTGACATCTCACAGCAGCCCCCAGTAGTAAAAGTGACATCCCACAGCAGCCCCCATTAGTAAAAGTGTCATCCCACAGCAGCCCCCAGTGGAAATAGTGACATTCCACAGTGGTCCCAGCGGTAATAATGACATCCCACAGTGGCCCTAGTAGTAATAGTGACATCCCACAGCGGTCCCAGCGGTAATAATGACATCCCACAGTGGCCCCAGTAATAAAAGTGACATCCCACAGTGGCCAACAGGTTTTACATATCCAATTGATTCTGGCATTGTTTTTTTTTTGCCACATATTGTACTTCATTTAGGTGGTAAAAAAGTCAGATAAAATTTATGTATATTTATTAAAAGCATAATTAAAAGCATATTAATATTATGTCCGTATGCACAAAAGGGCCCAAACCGAGAGGAGCAGCCGGTGGCTTTTAGAACAGAGATTTTGCTTGAAGGTGTTTCAGGCCCCATTGCACACTTATAGAGCTCTTGAGCGGCCACAACAATATAGAATCCCCACAAATGACCCCATTTTGAAAACTAAACCCCTTAACGAATTCATCTAGGGGTGTACTGCATATTTTGACCCCACAGGTTTTGAATGAATCTAGGCTAAGCAGAAGAAAGAAATTACGATTTTCATTTTTGGGCAATTGTGCCATTTTAAAAACATCTTTTTTAACAGCACACATATGAATAGAGATTTGCACCCCAAAATGAATCCCCCTGTTTGTTTTGTGTTCAGAGACATACCCATTGTGGCCCTAATCTTCTTGTCTGTATGGACAACAGGGCCCAAAATGAAAGGAGCAGCCGTTGGCTTTCAGAACAGAAATTTTGCTTGAAGGTGATTTAGGCCCCATAGCACACTTGTGGAGGCCTTGAGCGCCCAAAACGATTGATTACCCTCACAAATGACCCAATTTTGAAAACTAGACCCCTTAACGACTTCATCAAGGGGTGTACTGCGTATTTTGACCGCACAGTATTGGGGAAGGAAAGGAAGGAAAAAAATTACAATTTTCATTTTTTGGCAATTGTGTCAATTTAAAAAGAGTTTTTTTGTACAGCACACATATAAATGAAGACTTCTACCCCAAAATGGATACCCCTGTTTGTCATGTGTGCAGAAACATACCCATTGTGGCCCTAATCTACTTACAGGACACATGACTTGGCCTATAATGGAGGAAACACCCGTTAGATTTTAGGGTACAACCGAATAAATTCCAGGCCCCATTGCCCACTTGTAGAGTTCTTGAGCGGCCAAAACTATAAAGAACCCCCACAAATGACCCCAATTTGTAAACAAGGCCCCTTAACGAATTCCTCTAGGGGTGTACTGCGTATTTTGACCTCACAGTTTTTGAATGAATTTAAGCAAAGCAGAAGGAAATAATTATGATTTTTTTTTGGCAATTGTGTCATTTTAAAAACAGGTTTTTTTTGTACAGCACACATATGAATGGAGACCTGCATCCCAAAATAGATACCCCTGCTTGTCCTGTGTTCAGAAACATACTGACTGTAGCCCCAATCTACTTATAGGACACATGGCTAGGCCTTTAATGGAGAGAACACCCGTTGGATTTCAGGGCACAACTGAATAAATTCTAGGCCCATTGCCCACTTGTGCAGAAAAAAAATTGACTCCCTAAAAATAATCCCCCCATCTCCATTTTTTGGCACTCCCTAAATCTTAGATAAAAGTAATAATGTAAACTGCGTGGTATGTCCGAAGACGGGTAATTACGGAGACTGGTTGGGATGGGAACATGGGGCAATAAAACCGGGTATCCCTCCTGCTCCCATGCTTTTTTGGGGTGTATTTCCTGACCCTAGCGGCAGGGATGGGGTGTAAAAAGTGGCGCTCTGGGGGGGGGCGTGGCCAAGCAGCCGAGCTGACCGGCCGCATGTAGGAGAAGCTCCTGCCTAAGCCGACCGATACCAACATCCTGAACAAATCCTGAGGGCTCCCGGACCTGATAAACACCACCTGCAGTGGGGGGAGAGGAGACCGAGCTGCCCGCGGAACGTATACAGCACCCACGGCCAAGGTAATACCGGTGGCGGATCTGCGACGCCGAGACCGCCACCGCCATCTTTCAAGCAGCGCCGGCTGCGGGGTGAAAGGAGACACGGGGAGCGCATAGAAGAGGCTCCTGAAGCAGTAATAACAGCACAGGGACAGAACCGGCCGAACGGAGGGGCAGGAGGGAGAACGGCAGAGTCGGCACCTCAATATAGCCCTAAGAGCAGGAGCTGCACTTCTTCCCGCCACAGCCGCGGGGGGGCCGAGGGGGGTGCTGCAGAGAGTGAGAGAGGCTGAAAATACACACAAGGCAGCACACAGAGCCCAGCAAGGGAAACCTTTATAGACACCAGCCATTCCCGGAAGTACATAATCACTGGCCCCTGATACAAAGAAGGCACAGCAAAGCCAATAATCACCACCCAGAAAAGGGGAAGAACAGAGGAACGTGCACAATAAAGTGAGCACTGCCCCCTGACTAAAGGACAACTTCGGGGCCACAACAACACCAAAGTGCAGTCACAGCAGCCCCTATACAGCAGAGTACCCATTGACCAGTGCATTAAAATACCACAATGGGTCCTACCAGACAGAACCATGCAGCCGACAAACTAAAAGCATTTGCCAGAGGAGAGCCCCATAAAGACCCCGGCCCTGAACCCACCACACCTGCCACAGCAGGAACCTCAGCGGCAAAAGACGCCAGCCCAAGACCACCAGAAGGCACAGTCCAAACTTTACAACAACTGTCTGAGCAACTTCTAACCGCAATACAGACGTCTACAGCCACTCTTACGGGCAAAATTGACGAAGTAAAAATGGACGTAAGCCTACTAAGGCAAGACCTTCAAAACTTGAGAGAACGCGTCACAAATGCAGAAGACAGAATCTCTACACTAGATGACACTGTCTCCCCAATGTCGGTCGCGATACGTGATCTTACACAAAAAGCTGAATACTGGAGACAAAAAGCGGATGATCTCGAAAACCGCTCAAGACAGAATAACTTACGCATAGTGGGTCTACCAGAGCGAGCTGAGGGGCAAAGACCGGAAGAATTTATGGGAAAATGGCTCCGTGAACTCTTCCCCAATGCAGGACTCTCGCAAGTCTTTGTAATTAAACGAGCCCACAGGGTGCCTATGAAACCACCCATACCCGGGGCACCACCTAGACCTTTGCTGGCGAAATTGCTCAATTCCCGTGACAGAGACATAGTCCTACAAGCTGCGAGAAAAGGAGGCCCCCTGCGCTATGACAACGCTGCAGTATCCATATTCCTGGACTTCTCAGCAGACCCTCAGAAACAGAGGGCGTCATTTTTTGGAATCAAACGGCGACTACGAGATCTGCAAATATCGTACTCCATGGCATACCCAGCACGACTACGAGTGGTGAACGCACCCGCTTCTTCACCTCACCATCTGAAGCAGAAGACTGGCTGGCTACCAGGCGTCCACCAGAAGGACTGTAACGTATATATAACTGCTTTCCTTCCCCCCTTTAGGTGACGGGACTCTTGTATAAGCATGCAAAGTATACTTAAAGTTCCTGTAGTATATGTCAGTAATAACGCCCTAGAAATAAAAGGTCATAGGGACCAAATCTGAGAAGCAGAACCGAAACCCCAAGCGCCTAAGATAAATATCCAACCCATACTCCGCAGAGGATGGCGATAAGAGGTCCCCCTCTCCCAAGCAATAACAGCCTGTACCTCCCCCTGACCCACTGCGTCCCCCCCCCCTCCCCTCCCCCTCCTCGTTCTCTGTTTCCCATCCCTCCCCCCTTTCATACCCTCCTCCCCCCCCATCAACACAACTCAGTACTCGAATAGAATAAACGTAAATGTGGAAAACCCAGAGAGGGGGAAACTCCCTTCCCCCCACCCCTCTTTTCTCACCCCCCCCCAAGGGGGCCCACCCAGATAAAGCTTACTAGGCTGAGGCCGGCTTTTACTATGGTTAAACTAATACAATAATACCTCAAGTATAGACATAGTTAATGCGATACTACGATACTATGCAGGTTCCCCCTAATGCTAGCTTGCCACGATTTCTATCTCAATAGAGACAAATTTAACTTTTGGTTTTAAAGAAAGTTGTTTAAGTTCTAAGTTGGTAAGATATTACCATAATGTTAAAAAAAAGGTATGCATCAAGTGCTTAATACGGTTTATAGAAATGTACTATACTACAGTTGCATGACGTATGATAAAAATGTAATCAGGTGTCATGGGGGAACTCCAGGCAAGCAGAAAATTGTAAAGAAATTTATCTGGATCCGATTAACCTGCCCCTGCCGATGGCGGAAGTAGTCTTCGTGTCGTGGAATGTCAGGGGCATGGGATCAGCCAGAAAGCGGTCAGCAATAAATTCCTTAATACGCTCCTGGCGACCACATGTACTATGCCTGCAGGAGACCCACCTTACACCCGAAACTACAAAAGTCCTGTTAAAGCCATGGGTACAGTGGTCGGCCCACTCGTGTCACACGACATACTCCAGAGGGGTGTCCATACTAATAGGAAGGTCACTAAGATGGGAGGTGGAATAGATTAAAAGAGATCCAGAGGGTAGATACATATTTGTAAGAGCTAAAATCAATAATGACCCATATGTACTTTTATGCTGTTACAACCCACCACCAGCAACAACAACCATCTTGGCGGACGGCATCCAATTCGCATCATTCTCACCAGACGCAACCATTATCTGCATGGGAGATATGAATATGGTGATGGATCCCTCTGCGGACAGACTCGGGGGTGGTGCTTGGGGGGGGGGGGGCATAGGAGGCATTCAAGGCCTATCTCAGAGGATGTTTCAGATCCTCAATCTCCTTTATAAAAAGGGCCACCTCACGAGAAGGAGAATTATTAGCAGAACAATGCCAGCAGCAAGAGAGAGAATACATCGCAGATCCAACAGACACCAAAAAAGACAGATGGCTCCAGACGGGCAGGAATTACTTAATATTAGAGATGAGCGAACGTACTCGTCCGAGCTTGATGCTCGGGCGAATATTAGGGTGTTCGGGATGCTCGTTACTCTTAACGAGCACCACGCGGTGTTCGGGTTACTTTCACTTTCATCTCTGAGACGTTAGCGCGCTTTTCTGGCCAATTGAAAGACAGGGAAGGCATTACAACTTCCCCCTGTGACGTTCAAGCCCTATACCACCCCCCTGCGGTGAGTGGCTGGCGAGATCAGATGTCACCCGAGTATAAAAATCGGCCCCTCCCGCGGCTCGCCTCAGATGCGTTGTGAGTTAGCTGAGGGAAAGTGCTGTTGTGTTGGAGCTGCTGTAGGGAGAGTGTTAGGAGTGAGTGTAGGCTTCAAGAACCCCAAGGGTCCTTCTTAGGGCCACATCTATCCGTGTGCAGTACTGTGGAGGCTGCTGTTAGCAGTGTTGCACAAATTTTTTTTTTTCAAAATCGGCTGTGCAGAACATTGCGCCCTGCAGTAATACTACAGGGACAGAAGTGGTGGTTAAGCAGGGAGAGTGTTAGGAGTGAGTGTAGGCTTCAAGAACCCCAACGGTCCTTCTTAGGGCCACATTTAACCGTGTGCAGTACTGTGCAGGCTGCTGTTAGCAGTGTTGCATTTTTTTTTTTTTTTCTAAATCGGCTGTGCAGAGCATTGCGCCCTGCAGTAATACTACAGGGACAGAATTGTGTAGGCAGGGCCAGAAGACATATATTTTTGATTGAATATAGTCAGTGGGCCTTTTCTTTAAAAAAAAAAAGGGAAAAATTCTATTTGGCCTGCCTCTGACAGTCCTCAGCGTTCTGGGTACGTGTGTGGTGGGTGGAGAACATAAAGAAATCATACGCAGCCAGCTACGTTTAACAGCAGGCTTGCGCCAATTTATTTCCTGCCTGGGAAAAAACAACCCTTTGCTGCACTTCATATAACACTGCAGTTCTGTGGAACACATTTCTTATCTGATTGAATATAGTCAGTGGGCCTTCCCTTTAAAAAAAAAAAAGGGAAACATTCTATTTGGCCTGCCTCTGACAGTCCTCAGCGTTCTGGGTACGTGTGTGGTGGGTGGAGAACGTAAAGAAATCATACGCAGCCAGCTACGTTTAACAGCAGGCTTGCGCCAATTTATTTCCTGCCTGGGAAAAATCACCGCTCTGCTGCACTTCATATAACACTGCAGTTCTGTGGAACACATTTCTTATCTGATTGAATATAGTCAGTGGGCCTTCCCTTTAAAAAAAAAGGGAAACATTCTATTTGGCCTGCAGGCTTGCGCCAATTTATTTCCTGGCTGGGAAATCACTGGTAATACAGCATGCTGAGGGGTAGGGGTAGGCCTAGAGGATGTGGACGTGGCCGAGGACGCGTAGGCCCAAGTGAGGGTGTGGGCACAGGCCGAGCTCCTGATCAAGGTGTATCGCAGCCGACTGCTGCGCGATTAGGAGAGAGGCATGTTTCTGGCGTCCCCACATTCATCGCCCAATTAATGGGTCCACGCGGGAGACCTTTATTAGAAAATGAGCAGTGTGAGCAGGTCCTGTCGTGGATGGCAGAAAGTGCTTCGAGCAAGCTATCATCCACCCACAGTTCTGCGCCGTCCAGTGCTGCAAATCCGAATCCTCTGGCTGCTGCTCCTCCTTCCTCCCAGCCTCCTCACTCCACTACAATGACACATGCTCAGGAGCGGGAAGACTCCCAGGAACTGTTCTCGGGCCCCTGCTCAGATTGAGCAGACCGACGAACAGTGGTGTGCAACCTTTGTCGCGCCAAGATCAGCCGGGGAGCCACCACCAACAGCCTCACCACCACCAGCATCCGCAGACATATGATGGCCAAGCACCCCACAAGGTGGGACGAAGGCCGTTCACCGCCTCCGGTTTGCACCGCTGCCTCTCCCCCGGTGCCCCAACCTGCCACTGAGATGCAACCCCCCTCTCAGGACACAGGCACTACCGTCTCCTGGCCTGCCCTCACCTCCGCTGTCCTCGGCCCCATCCACCAATGTCTCGCACCGCACCGTCCAGCCGTCGCTAGCGCAAGTGTTTGAGCGCAAGCGCAAGTACGCCGCCACGCACCCGCACGCTCAAGCGTTAACCGTCCACACAGCCACATTTATCAGCCTGGAGATGCTGCCGTATAGGGTTGTGGAAATGGAGTCCTTCAAAAGTATGATGGCGGCGGCGGCCCCGCGCTACTCAGTTCCCAGTCGCCACTACTTTTCCCGATGTGCCATCCCAGCCCTGCACGACCACGTCTCCCGCAACATTGTACGCACCCTCACCAATGCGGTTAGTGCCAAGGTCCACTTAACAACGGACACGTGGACAAGCACAGGCGGGCAGGGCCACTACATCTCCCTGACGGCACATTGGGTGAATTTAGTGGAGGCTGGGACAGAGTCAGAGCCTGGGACCGCTCACGTCCTACCCACCCCCAGAATTGCGGGCCCCAGCTCGGTGGTGGTATGTTCGGCGGTGTATGTTTCCTCCACTAAAGCACCCCCCTCCTCCTCCTCCTCAACCTCTGCCTCGCAATCTAGATGTGTCAGCAGCAGCAGGACGTCGCCAGCAGTCTGTGTCGCGCGGTGTGGCAGCACAGCGGTGGGCAAGCGTCAGCAGGCCGTGCTGAAACTACTCAGCTTAGGAGATAAGAGGCACACGGCCCACGAACTGCTGCGGGGTCTAACAGAGCAGACCGTTGGCTTGCGCCGCTGAGCCTCCAACCGGGCATGGTCGTGTGTGACAACGGCCGTAACCTGGTGGCGGCTCTGCAGCTCGGCAGCCTCACGCACGTGCCATGCCTGGCCCACGTCTTTAATTTGGTGGTTCAGCGCTTTCTGAAAAGCTACCCACGCTTGTCAGACCTGCTCGTAAAGGTGCGCCGGCTCTGCGCACATTTCCGCAAGTCCCACACGGACGCTGCCACCCTGCGCACCCTGCAACATCGGTTTAATCTGCCAGTGCACCGACTGCTGTGCGACGTGCCCACACGGTGGAACTCTACGCTCCACATGTTGGCCAGGCTCTATGAGCAGCGTAGAGCTATAGTGGAATACCAACTCCAACATGGGCGACGCAGTGGGAGTCAGCCTCCTCAATTATTTTCAGAAGAGTGGGCCTGGTTGGCAGACATCTGCCAGGTCCTTGGAAAGTTTGAGGAGTCTACCCAGGTGGTGAGCGGCGATGCTGCAATCATTAGCGTCACCATTCCTCTGCTATGCCTCTTGAGAAGTTCCTTGCAAAGCATAAAGGCAAATGCTTTGCGCTCGGAAACGGAGGCGGGGGAAGACAGTATGTCGCTGGATAGGCAGAGCACCCTCCTGTCTATATCTCAGCGCGTTGAGGAGGAGGAGGAGGAGGAGGAGGAGGAGGAGCATGAGGAGGAGGGGGAAGAGACAGCTTGGCCCACTGCTGACGGTACCCATGCTGCATGCCTGTCATCCTTTCAGCGTGTATGGCCTGAGGAGGAGGAGGCGGAGGAGGAGGAGGAGGAGGATCCTGAAAGTGATCTTCCTAGTGAGGACAGCCATGTGTTGCGTACAGGTACCCTGGCACACATGGCTGACTTCATGTTAGGATGCCTTTCTCGTGACCCTCGCGTTGCACGCATTCTGGCCACTACAGATTACTGGGTGTACACACTGCTTGACCCACGGTATAAGGAGAACCTTTCCACTCTCATACCCGAAGAGGAAAGGGGTTCGAGAGTGATGCTATACCACAGGACCCTGGCGGACAAACTGATGGTAAAATTCCCATCCGACAGCGCTAGTGGCCGAAGGCGCAGTTCCGAGCGCCAGGTAGCAGGGGAGGCGCGGAGATCAGGCAGCATGTACAGCACAGGCAGGGGAACACTCTCTAAGGCCCTGGACAGCTTTATGGCTCCCCAGCAAGACTGTGTCACCGCTCCCCAGTCAAGGCTGAGTCGGCGGGAGCACTGTAAAAGGATGGTGAGGGAGTACATAGCCGATCGCACGACCGTCCTCCGTGACGCCTCTGCCCCCTACAACTACTGGGTGTCGAAGCTGGACACGTGGCCTGAACTCGCGCTGTATGCCCTGGAGGTGCTTGCTTGTCCTGCGGCTAGCGTCTTGTCAGAGAGGGTGTTTAGTGCGGCTGGGGGAATCATCACGGATAAGCGTACCCGCCTGTCAACCGACAGTGCCGACAGGCTTACACTCATCAAGATGAACAAAGCCTGGATTTCCCCAGACTTCTCTTCTCCACCAGCGGACAGCAGCGGTACCTAAACAATACGTAGGCTGCACCCGCGGATGGAAGCATCGTTCTCTATCACCATCAAAAACGGGGACCTTTTAGCTTCATCAATCTGTGTATTGTATTCATCCTCCTCCTCCTGCTCCTCTTCCTGAAACCTCACGTGATCACGTCGAACGGGCAATTTGTCTTAGGCCCACAAGGCTCAGTCATATTACTTTTGTAAACAATTTTTATACGTTTCAATTCTCATTAAAACGTTGAAACTTGCACCTGAACCAATTTTTATTTTAACTGGGCTGCCTCCAGGCCTAGTTACAAATTAAGCCACAGTACGCTAAGCGATTAATGGGTTTTACCTGCCCTCTTGGTTGGGCATGGGCAATTTTTCTGAGGTACATTAGTACTGTTGGTACACCAATTTTTTGGGGCCCTCGCCTACAGGGTAATCCTAGTAATTGTTATGGGCTTCGCCTGCACTCATGGTACAGTAAGGTGTGTGGGGTTGGCCTACACTTTTGCTACATAAATGTAACTGGGGCCTTGTCTATACTGCAACTACTGAAATGTGAAAGAGACTGTTATCTCCCCAAACTGCTGCAACAGGAATGTTACTGTGGCCTGTCTTGACTGCTACTACTACTGAAATGGAACTAATACTGTGCTCCCCCTATACTGCTGCTAGTGATATGTTACTGGGGCCTGTCCAGACTCCTACTACTACTGAAATGGAACTAATACTGTGCTCCCCCTATACTGCTGCTAGTGATATGTTACTGGGGCCTGTCCAGACTCCTACTACTACTGAAATGGAACTAATACTGTGCTCCCCCTATACTGCTGCTAGTGATATGTTACTGGGGCCTGTCTAGACTGCAACTACTACTGAAATGGAACTAATACTGTGCTCCCCCTATACTGCTGCTTTGGAATTGTTACTGGGGCCTGTCCAGACTGCTACTACTACTGAAATGGAACTAATACTGTGCTCCCCCTATACTGCTGCTAGTGATATGTTACTGGGGCCTGTCTAGACTGCAACTACTACTGAAATGGAACTAATACTGTGCTCCCCCTATACTGCTGCTAGTGATATGTTACTGGGGCCTGTCCAGACTCCTACTACTACTGAAATGGAACTAATACTGTGCTCCCCCTATACTGCTGCTAGTGATATGTTACTGGGGCCTGTCCAGACTCCTACTACTACTGAAATGGAACTAATACTGTGCTCCCCCTATACTGCTGCTAGTGATATGTTACTGGGGCCTGTCTAGACTGCAACTACTACTGAAATGGAACTAATACTGTGCTCCCCCTATACTGCTGCTTTGGAATTGTTACTGGGGCCTGTCCAGACTGCTACTACTACTGAAATGGAACTAATACTGTGCTCCCCCTATACTGCTGCTAGTGATATGTTACTGGGGCCTGTCTAGACTGCAACTACTACTGAAATGGAACTAATACTGTGCTCCCCCTATACTGCTGCTAGTGATATGTTACTGGGGCCTGTCTAGACTGCAACTACTACTGAAATGGAACTAATACTGTGCTCCCCCTATACTGCTGCTTTGGAATTGTTACTGGGGCCTGTCTTGACTGCTACTATTACTGTAATGGGCGGTTGGGCAGCATGTTACCCAGGAGAAGTGGCAGCGGAGTGTCATGCAGGCAGTGATTGTGCTTTGTTGGAGGTAGTGTGGTGCTTAGCTAAGGTATGCCTTGCTAATGAGGGTTTTTCAGAAGTAAAAATTGTTTGGGGGGGGGCACTCTTGCCGCTATTGTGGCTTAATAGTGGGACCTGGGAACTTGAGATGCAGCCCAACATGTAGCCCCTCGCCTGCCCTATCCGTTTCTGTGTCGTTCCCATCACTTTCTTGAATTTCCCAGATTTTCACAAATGAAAACCTTAGCGAGCATCGGCGATATACAAAAATGCTCGAGTCGCCCATTGACTTCAATGGGGTTCGTTACTCGAAACGAACCCTCGAGCATCGCGGGAAGTTCGACTCGAGTAACGAGCACCTGAGCATTTTGGTGCTCGCTCATCTCTAGTAATGAACATAAGATCTGTCTTAGCCATGTCAAAAGGGAGAAACATTGAGTGTACAAGCTCAGGTAGCATAGCAAACACATTTAAGGCTATGCATATAGGCACATGGCATTAGAAAAAACAATATTTCCTGCCACCCTGAACGTGCAGAGGCATTTCACTCCAACTTAAAACCTGAAAAAGAATAGTGGTTAATCAACACAGGCATTTTGCAAACATTTTTACCACTAGCAAGTCCTCTTTGCTAAAAGGGAAGGAAGTTGAATTTATCAGTTCAATTGCTGCTTGTGGAAATCAGATGAAATGTGCAAAAAAACTTTAAGGGCTCATGTCCACGGGGAAAATATGATTTAGGATCCGCAGCGGATTACCTGCATGCGGATCCGCACCCCATAGGGATGCATTGACCACCCGCGGGTACATAAATACCCGCGGATCGTCAATAAAAGTGATTTTAAAAAAAATGGAGCATGAAAAAATCTGGACCATGCTCCATTTTCATGCGGGTCTCCCGCGGGGACGGCTCCCGCGGGCTTCTATTGAAGCCTATGGAAGCCGTCCGGATCCGCGGGAGACCTAAAATAGGAATTTAAAGCATTTACTCACCCGCAGCGGGCCGCGAAGCTCTGCTCTTCCTCACGGCCGCATCTTCCTTGCTTCGGCTCGGCGGATGTGCCGGCGCATGCGCGCGGCACGTCGACGACGTGCCGGCGACGTGCCGCCGGCGTCAGGAATTCATCCGCCGGCCGAAAATGAAGATCCAGCCGTGAGGAACAGCTGATCTTCGCCGGCCGCTACGGATAGGTAAATGCTTTTAAATGGCTATTTTCGGCGCTCATGTCCGCGGGGCAGGAGGGACCCGCTGCAGATTCTCCATTGAGAATCTGCAGCGGATCTGATTTTCCCCGTGGACATGAGGCCTAAGGGGACGCCTTTCCCTTATGAAAGCCCATAAATTGTAAAGGAGGCACAAGGCATGGCAAATAGAATATGATGACGGCAGTAAACATTTTTGTGTTGTAATAGCTGGTCATCAATGTCAGTTTTAATGCTTGGGAGGTGAGCAGGCCACTTGAGAGTCTAGACAAATGGAAACCTCTTCTGGGAAATCATAGAATCTGACTTGGCTGCCCTCTACCACAAGTATTCTAGAAGGTTATAGGATTGTGTATTTTAGGTTTACTGTTAGCAGATGTGTCTTAACATCTCAAAATTGGGCTTTTCTGTGGAGATTTGCAGGGGTCCTTGTTCAAAGGCAACACGCAGAACCTTGTGATTTGAGAATTATGCTCTGAAAGTCCTGAGAGGAGCCTCTTCTAATGCAAGATTAGGTGAAATTCGGTGAGCTCTTTCAACCACAATAATGCCTGAAAATGGGTTGCAATGAAATGGTGTTATAAGGTCTTCCAGGAATGTAGAGAGGTTCTGCCCCTCTACTCTCGAGGGTCCCCACAAATCACAAGTTATATCTGAAGCCTGTTCTCTGGGTCTTCCATCTTTTGGTGGAGTCTGTAAAGACAGGAGGTCACTTCAGCGAGTGTAGCTTGCATGAGGTTTTGGTGATATTCCAGGTCACTCACACGTTGCACTACCTCGATGACCCTCCCTCTCGAGTAGGTTGGGCACTGGTTTGTAATTAGATAAATAAATTCTATAAAAATAAACAGCCACAGTAGTACTTAGGATCACTTCTGGAGGGCTGTTTCAATAGAATATTTTTTGCTGGTTTAACCCTTTGCAATCCAATTTTGGATTCAGGGTTTCCTAGGGGGCCTTCTCTTTCTGCCATTATACAATGGCGCCATCTACTGGCTAGAGCCAGTACTGCGGTATGTGACATACTGGAGAGGCCCCCAAAAACAGAGCGGCCAGTAGTATACAGTAAGAATACCCTGCTGGATGTCTTCCGACTTCAGAGCTGTACAGCCTGCAATCAGAATGTCTTTAGACATCAGACAGCTGATTGGAAAGGGTTAATAGGGCCTATGGACAATGGGTTGTCTTTGAGAGACATCTTTTAGTAGCACTGCATATCTTTGATGTAAACTTCTTTAAAACATTTCTATGCCTACAATAATCTCCCTGTACAATTCTCTCCAGATGATGTAGACCGTGGAACTAGGGACGTCAGCTTACACTTGGAAGACATCATGGAAAAATTAAGAAATGCTTTTCCAAGTACAAGAGATAAGGAATTATGTGGTATGTATACATTTGTATTAATGTTCATAAAATAAATAAGTTTAAAGGGGGTTTCCTGGTTTTTGATATTGATGGGCTATCCTTATGATAAGTCATCAATATCAGATCGCTTTGAGTATGCCTCCTGCCACCATCACCAATAACCATGTCTCCATTGTTTCCGAGGCACAGCATCATACTGCAGCTCCATTACATTGAAGTGGAGTCTGTTGGCCATAGTGGTTCTCATTGTGGAGAGCACCATGACTGGGGATGCAAACCAATCCAGAATACTCATGTACAAACAGTTGTGGAGTTTTTAATCCCTCATCAGTGTACAGTAGAGTTTTCATTGGCTGGGTAAGAGGCCATTAATATTAGTGCAGGATAGTAATTTTTCTCCTTGTGGAGAACACCAGGGGGATGCAAGAAGGTCTATATAGGCCATGCAATGCTCTCTGGGAAAAAGCTATGCAAAATCAACATTGAAATAATTCCTCCACAGCACCTTCTATTGGATAGTAGCTACCCTATCTGAGCTTTTAAAAAGACCTTGGAACATGACCAGGACTGTAAGCCAAAGCAGAAGACTCATGTACAAACAACTGTTTCAGGGTTTTTCAAGAATCTGTATAAAAAGATGATTAACTACCATCCAGTAGGTGGCGCTTTGCAGTTTATTCATTGATGGGATAATTCCTCCAACCAGCTGCAGTAGCAGTCTGCGGTACAGCAGAGCTGTGGTTGGTAAACAGCTAAGGAGATGTTAGTGCTCACCAAAGCACTGCAGTTCCCACAATACACTGATTGGTAAGGGGTCAAAGAGTCAGACCCCCTACTAATCTTATATTAATGGATAGACTTGAACATCAAACTCCAGGAAAACCTCTTTATTTAAACCTTACATAATGACCTTGTACTTGTCTGCGTTAGGCTGCATTCACACAAGTATGGATGCGAAAATGCATCTGTAATACAAGTGCCCACTTTAGAAAATGGGGCTACTAACCCAAGTGCACAGCATTATACTATAATACTGTGATTACTGGGTCAGTAGACCCACGGTCAAGCTGGGACACTCGTTTGTAACACAGGCGGAAACATTTGAGCGTAGTACGCTTGTGTGAATACAGGGGTAAGCTCATTTGGGGAGTTTTTTCAATTTGCATGTTTATGACATAAGTGTCTGATCAGTGGTGGTGCGACCTCTACAACTCCGACCAACACAGACGGTAGCAACAGTCACATGACTGGTTTGTACTTAATGGTGCAGATTTACTGATATTATTAGTGAGACACGGCAAAGTCTTAAAACAAGGCAAAAATGTATCACAGTTAATCATGCTGGATGAGAAATGTGACAATTCTAATTCTATACCAGCTTTGTTTACATCAGATTTTGAGTCAAAATTTTGGTGCAATTTTTGGCACAAAACGTTTCATTGGGCTACACCCCCTTTTTAACATATGAAGAAAAATATGTGTAAAAGTGTTTGCACCCCATTTGTGTTATAAAATATAGAAAACTGTTTACTGGCACATTTTTAATATCTGACCGAGGGGCGTAACTATAGGGGATGCGGTTGCACCCAGGCCCAGAAGCCTTGGGGGGGCCCATAAGGCTTCTCCATATAGGGAGCACAGTACTATGAATAAAGCAATGTAATTGGGAGCCCTGTTACAGATTTTGCACTGGGGCCTAGGGGCTTCAAGT
The DNA here is from genome assembly GCF_035609145.1 of Eleutherodactylus coqui. Taxonomy (NCBI): domain Eukaryota; kingdom Metazoa; phylum Chordata; class Amphibia; order Anura; family Eleutherodactylidae; genus Eleutherodactylus; species Eleutherodactylus coqui. The sequence continues at coordinate 53,823,182 of NC_089846.1, read as the reverse complement.
TACACCTCTGATCTGACCCATTGTTTTTGATATGCCAACTGTGGAAGTCACATGAAAGTTGCATGATTATTGCTTGAATCAGTAGATTTCTACATGAAAAAATTAGCTCTCAGCTGGAGGTTTCCAAAGCCAGACCCACAGCGATCATTACTCTTATTAAAGTGCTTGTCCTGAGACACCTTTTAAAGGGCATCTGTCACCTACTTTTAGCCCTTAAGGTAAAGCTTATATGTTTACATTAGGTGAACACCTGAGCTCAGGCATGTAAATACTTACCTTCCCTATCATTCCCCCAATGTAAATGCTGAAAGCCTCTGCACAATGCATTGAGCGGTGCGCTAAGTAGTCCCCCCTATTCTAATTTTATAATGGGTGGACTACTTATCAACTCCGCTCAACGCACTGTAGCGGCAGCTTCCAGGGATCACACTGGGGGAACGACGGGGAGGTAGGTATAACACTTTTAGTCCTATAAACTAAGCTTACAGGCTGAAAGTAGATGATCTACTTATGGGGCTACAAGTAGGCGACAGAGCCTCTTTAAGAATGTAAGATTTAGTTTCGGGTTCTTACTAATCTGTTTTTCATATTGCAGATGCTGACTCTGAAAATCACGAATCTCCAACCCTGAATTCATGACACTGGACCTCCTTTCTACACATCGGACAGAAGTATTGTTTGGCTTAAGAATAACTAACGTTTACACTTCCCGGTCGATGAAAAGGTGCATGAGAGATCAAAAACTGACAATTTTTACAATTTAAAACAATGATTTGTTACGTATATTTTTCAGAGATGTGGAGAAGAGAAACACTTAGAGCGGGCAACACATGGGCAATCTTCTTACTCAGCCTTTACAAGAAGTAGGAAGGCTTTCCTGTGTTACTGAATGCATTTAACAGTCTCAAACAGCTTAATAAAATGCTAGCAGTAGAAGCCTGGATTCACAAACGGCGTTTGCTGCATTTTTTGTGGCATTTGTTTTTTTTTTCTTTTAGCTTAAAGACCCTGCAGCCAGATGTTACATTTAAAGTCTACAGTAAAATACTGAAAATCCTACATACACAGCGTTTTGGGTGTTTTTGTTACATTTTTGAGGTCAGTGGGATTTTTTTTTCAAAAACGCTCTGAACTCTACATATGGCCCAGAAAAGCCTGTACAAAATGTTATTTAAAAAGTAAACAAAAAACACCATGAACATTTCAATTCATGGTGTTTTTTACACAGCCTGAAAAAGAGCTGTATGAAGTGGCTCTGTATAACAGCCATCATCCAGTACTAGGCGACCTATGGGGACTTCAATAAAATGTTTTATAACTACTATTCCATGTTTTTGTATAAAGGTAAATCTGTCTTTGGACATTGTACATCTGTTTACTCGAAGAAAGTCCTATTAATAAAGTGCCAGGTCCAATCAGTCCACATGCCTAACAGTTTAACAACTATAACCCCTCTCCTCTTTACTGGTTTAAGTCATTACTGGCTAATTTTGCAAAAATTTAAATTGTTACACCCATTTTCTGAGTTTGTGTGTTATTTCTCAGAAACGAGAAGCGCTGAATGTCATTTCTGCTCATTACTGGCATAACTATAGGGGATGCGGTTGCACCCGGGCCCAGGAGCCCATAAGGCCTCTTCTCTCCATATAGGGAGCTCAGTACTATGAATAAAGAATTACAGTTAGGGGCCCTGTTACAGGTTTTGCATTGGGGCCCAGGAGCTTCAAGTTACACCTCTGCGTTAAGAGAAGTTGGGGGGCCTAACTTTTGCACCCGGGCCCTTGAGCCTTTAGTTACACCCCTGCTGCTCATAATATTTTTGTAAGAGGCCTGCCATATCCAGACCTGTAATAGCCAAATAGGCTAATCACATATAATACCACATAGCTGTGGTAGAAATATAGAAATACATAGCTGTGCAACAAATAGACATTTTACGCTGACCATTGCTCATCTCCGCCACACCATATATACTCGCGTATAAGCAGAGTTTTCATTACATTTTGTTGTGCTGAAAAAGCCCCCTCGACTTATACTTGAGTCAGGGAAGGGTTAAAAAAAGAAAACCTCCATACTCCCCTCCCAGCAGGCGTCTGTGTCCCCAGCAGCGGTGCGGAAAGCTGCTTCAATTTCTATGTTCCCGATGGCGGTGCAGCAAGCTGCTTGAATTCTCCCTGCTCGGCTTTCAAATCCCCCGCCGTCAGTGCTGTGTAAGTAAGCACTGTGATTGGATCGAGCGCCAGCCAATCACAGCCAGCGCTCGATCCGATCACAGTGCTTACGGCAGGGGATGACAGGGCCAAGCAGAGAGGGGGGGGGGACTTGTGATGGTTTGATCGCTTCTGCAGTATGATGTAATTCCATAGTATTACATTATACTGCAATCTGAGAGGAAATCTATCAAGCCACGCCACAGGCAGGTAGAGAAAGAAGGTTCAGATGTCAGGGAGGATACACAGAATGAAACCAGTCCTATCTGTCAGGTACCACTCCTGGACTAGGAGCACTCTGGAGGAGAAAGGGGGTAGGGGTCACTCCACAGACACGTTGGTAGTATTATTTACTTTTACAATTTGCACCCTGCACTTGGAGATGTGTGGGTGTGACTTAGGAGAGTACTTTTACACGGTGATCCTGATTTCGGACGGCCGCATAGGAAAACTTGCGAGTTTGAATTAGTATCTCTGCACTGTATCTTGTCAAAAAAAGTGATTACTTACAAAACTCTCTCTTAGGCTTGGGGCTCACTCCACTCACATTCAAAATGCAGTCACTATGGGATATCTCTCCTTCTCCTCCATCTTCACCATAAGGAAGCTGAAAGTGTTTTCATGTGGCTCTGTGTTGGCACTCTCTCTGGAGTTAACCTCTCAAGCCCTGCAGCTGTGCAACACACACACTGGAAATAACAAGACAGCTTTGCATAGTGCATCCACACGAGACAAACATGTATGACATTTATGGAGGGAACCAGGATAATGTTCTGAGACACTACAGATGGTGCGGGATCGCCCCCACCCCTGATCCTCTCCATAAAAACCCTAATTGGAGAGTCGAGGGGGGCACCACCTAATTACATAGCCCTTTCCCTGGGAGTAAGAAAGCGGGGGAGGGGTGACAGGGTGCCAGGGAGATAAAACAGAAAGTGACCTGTACTAAAATCTCCACTCCTTTTAGTCCGGAGACATACTGCTGCCCTACAAGACAATGATTATTACTACAGTCTCCAAAACTTGAAATTAGAGGGACACAGATTTAAAGGGATTGTACAGGATTAGGAAAACATGGCTGTTGTCTACCAAAAAACAGCACTACACCTGTCCACTGGTTGTTTGTGGCATTGCAGCTCCCTTCACATTCAGGCCTTAGTCAGACGGGCGTTTTTAGCCGCGATTTGCACATGCGCATGCGTCCGGCGATTTTATAAAACCATTGCTTTGCAATGGTATTGGACACATGAGCGCTTTTTATGCGCTCGTCCGATAAATTATAGAACAAAAAAAAAAAATTGCAGATCGCACCTATCTGCGATCTGCGATTCCTCTTCTCTTCTGTATATGCGCTCAATGGGGCCGGCGGCAGCAGCGCCGACCCCATTGAGAACATATAGAAGACAAATCATTCTTCTCTGCCACAGCTGTAACAGCTGTGGCAGAGAAGAACGATGTTTGCCCATTGAATTCAATGGAGCGGCAATACAGCCGCTCCATTGAAAGCAATGGGCTGCCGGCATGCGCGGGGTGAATTGTCGGGAAGGGGTTAAATATATAAGCCCTTCCCTGCAATTCATCCTAAAATGTGTTAAAATTAAAAAAAAAATTGTATACTCACCTTTCCGCTGCAGCCGGAGTCCAGCCGCGGCCGCTGTCAGTTCTCCTGAACTGCTTCTTGGCACTATTCAGCCGGCGGGGCTTTAAAATCCCCGCCTGCTGAATGATCTGCCTCTGATTGGTCACAGCCCTGACCAATCAGAGTCCGGTTTCACTCACACACCCATTCATGAATTCATGAATGGGTGAGTGACTGCTGCCTCTCAGCGCTGAGCCAATCAGGGGCAGGTCTGACTCACATCCATTCATGAATTCATGAATAGGTGTGAGTGAGGCATGCCTCTGATTGGCTCAGCGCTGAGCCAATCAGGGGGCAGGTCTGACTCACACCCCCTTCACACCCACTGCAGGATGGCCGCACGGAGCTCTGGCTGCCGGGAGAAGCTGAGTATACAATTTTTTTTTATTTTAACACATTTTAGGATGCATTGCAGGGAAGGGCTTATATATTTAAGCCCTTACCGACAATTCATCCCAGGCTCGCCCGCAGCGCATTGCTTTAAATGGAGGCGGCTCTATTGCCGTCTCCATTGAATGCAATGCGCTGGACAGCTCCGGCCCGTTTTTAATGAAACGCGGCTAGGAGCAGATTTTCGGGCGATTTGCGGGCGACTTGCGCGCACCGGTCACGCGATTTGCGGATGCGCATCCGTCATGCGATCCGCAAATCACGCGATAAAACGCCCGTCTGACTAAGGCCTCATACTGCTGAACTGCAATACCACAAACAACCTGTGAGCAGCTGCGACTATTTCTTGGTAGAAAGCTGCCATGTTTTTCTAATAGCCTACAACCCCATTTAAGCAAACCGCTGGTTTGGGGGCAAAATTCAGTCCCAGGATCAGAATGTGGAGGGGCTATATTACTCGTAGATGATCTTCTCAACAGTCTCTCCATTCTGCCACTTCCGGCTGTCATTTTCCTGCAGTCATGATGGCGGCGGTAACCCCACACCTTCAAGTATTTCACTTACTCTCTAGCTCTGGTCCGGCTGCTGCTGACGTAATCAGAGACTCTGACTCCTGATATCCCCATCGAGTGTCTCTGCTGCATGCAAGACATACAGGCTAGCTTCGCCAGGAGGGAGGAAAGAGTCAGTGTCTCTGATTTATGTCAGCAGTGGCTGGACTGAAGCTACAGTAGAGGGTGAGGGAAATACTTGATTGTGTGGGTTGCTGCCTAGCTGGAGGTTAAGGGGTGGGGAGAGCACAAAGAGGGGGCACTATTATTATTATAGTGGGATACTATTAATACTGGGGCCACTAGCGGGATCATTATTGCTACGAAGAACACTAAGGTGGGGGTGGGTCACTATTAATATTGATGTCACTAAGGAGGACACTATTACTACAGGGGGCACTATTACTACTGGGACCACAAAGAGGACATTATTACTACTGGGACCACTAAGGGGGCACTATTACGATTGGGGCCACTATTACTAGTTGGAGCCCCTAGAATAACGGGGGGGGCAAAAACGTATGTTGTGATAAGCCATGCTTCTAACCACATGCCCAAATCACCGCCCCTTTGATCTTGGGCAGTATTTTTTGTGACAAAGGTGGCAACACTACCTCCAACCTCCAGTCCAGGAACCTGGAGGGTCACTCTAAATACAGTTCTGTGTGGCCGAGGCGCACTCCACTCGCTGACTAGAGATGGGGAGGAGGGGGAACCCAGGCTGGTGGGTCAGGCACAGCAGTCAAGCTTTCCTGATTTTAATTTGAAGTGTGTTTAATTAAAAGAAAACTCAGTCCATACTCCTCTGTAGCTCCGTGTCAGCTGCAATGGCCGTTCTATTACTCGCCGTCTTCCACGTTGTGGGATCATGTGACAAATACATGATCACAGTAGTCAATTACTGGCCCCAGCATTGGTGAGGCTGGGAAATGTCAACACCAATCGTGTTCTTGTCACATGATCACACAACACAGAAGTCAATGTGGGACAGCGCGCTCATTACAGCTGCCGGAAAGCGACAGAGGAGGTGAATATGGACTGTTTTTTAATTTTATTATGCAGCAAGCCAAACCAGACCCAGGTGTGAGAGCAGTGGAAAAGCAGCTTTTTGTCACGGTGGCGTCGCTGCTCTCCTCCCTAGAAAATGTGTGTTTATGGTGCAGTTTCCGACAGGTGAAAAAGTGTACAGTCAAGTTCATGACGCTAGTCCGTATACAAAATAAATACCAAATAAAATAACAATGTGAAAAATGAAAACGTTTCTTTCCCCTGAAGTATAGTGCGGTACTTTAGTGCAGGTAGTGAGTGGTGGGAAGGGACTCCAGGAGAATCAAAGGTGCAAAGAGTTTATTGCTTCAAAATAACAAGAATCTTCAGCTTTCTTTAGTGTTCACTGGCCGAGGGCAGTGCTGGATTCCGTGCGAGATTCACTGCCCCGCGCGTGCCGTGGACATGAGGCCTTAGGCGGACTGCACAAGGGCATATTTGCATTGCGGAATCCAGTGTGGGCGTCTGCCTCCTGATTCCACAGCAAATACCTCCCGTAGTATGCAATGAAAAACCGCTTTTTTCTGCACGCGGGCGGAAATGAATCGCAATTTTCTGCTTGTGGAGGAAAAAAATAAATAAAAATCGCAGCATGCTCTCTTTTTAAGCGGATTTCGCGCAGACGGATTGTATTGAACTCAATGGAAGTCGTCCGATGCGCGGCTTTTCCACAATGACACTGTTGAAAGGTCGCGGGTACCTGCGTCGTCACCTAGCGACAGCACGAGAAAAGCTTGGTTTTATGGCCTCTGCCACAATGCTGCTAGGGAGAGGGCGATCATTGGTCGTATGAATGACTTATACACCTAGAGCCAACCCTGTGGCCAGGTATTATATTAAACGGTCCAGAGGACTAAGTTGCCCCTGCCCCTCTGCAGTCAGGCATGATGAGCTAGTCACCACAAGACTTTAATTTAAGGAGAAATCATCTTTAAGGAAATGTAAGGCCGGCTGCACACGAGCATGACGGGCTCTGCCGCGGAGTATTCCGCGGCGAAGCCCGTCACAGCTCCCCCCAGAGACCCCATACTTACCGGCGTATCTGGCCTCTGGCGCTTCCCCGCCCGCCGCCTCCCTCTGGCGCTTCCCCGCCCGCCGCCGCGTCATGTGATGCGGCAGCGGTAGGCAGGAAAGCGTTTTCACGCTATCTTCTGCTGTGTTACAGCGGGAGATAGCGTGAACGGACGGCTTCCATTCACTGCAATGGAAGCCGTCAGCGCGTACGCCCGCGGCAAATAGAGCATTTCCGCGGTGAAATAGAACCTAATAGCTGCGGGCAACGCAGCGGATTTTCGCCGCGAATTACGCGGCGGAAATCCGTTCGTGGGAAGGAGGCCTTAGGGCATGTACACATGGGAAGGGTCCACTGCAGATTTTCCATGTGGAGCAGCACTTACAGGAACAGCAAAATGGATCAGATTTAAACCAATCATATCTGCATGGGATCAATGCCATAAATGACCTGCGTTGCAAATTTTAAATCCACAGTATTTCTAATTATGCCGTGGGCTTTCACCGCAGATCTTTGCAATGCATATGGTGAAATTTGCAAAACCCACAGCAATTACGCACTGCGAATTTTCAGCAGATAGGCTGTGAATTTTCCGCTAACCTGGACCCATCCCGTGTGAATGTACCCGAAAGAGGGATGGATCTGTTGCGCAGCCTTCCAGCAGATATGGTTGAGAAGCAGACAACTAAAGGGTTTTACTGGGAAAATACATTGATGGTGGGGCAGGCACGGAGTTTCCATAGGGAGACCCCGGGCACCTGACATACGTGGGGAGCTGGGAGGGTAGAGTGCTGACTTGCCACGGTGGCACTTATCATGTTCCATCCCAGAGGGACACACGCAGCAAAGGCAAGAGTAGCGCCATGGCCCACTCCTAGGATAGGGAATACACGACAAACTGGAGGCAGTGAGTAAATTGTCACACGTGACGCCACCGTTCCTGCATATGCCGGTATGACCCTTGCGAGTAATAAATGCAGCCACAGACAGTATTGAGTCTGTGGCTAGGAACGGTTAAAGCCCGGCAATAACTTTACTTGAATGGTATTCAATTATACAAGGCAATTCAGTGACAGTTTTCTCAGTGCAGGAAAATGAATACACTTCAGTAATTTCACTTGTGCAGGCTCTTATAGACTCCAAGACCCACATGTGTAAACAGAGACTATAAACTTGCAGACGCGTGCGTGTGACAATTAAAGGGTGTACCTCTACATGGTGATCCAAGCTTCAGACAGCCATGTAGGAAAATGACAGCTAAGATAGTACCTCTGCCCTGGCCTTGCACAAGAACAGTTTGACACTTAGGCCCCTTGTCTACGGGCATTGCGGTATCCCGCAGCGGATCTACACCACAGGAGCCGGATCTCCGCTGTCAGCCTATCTGATCGCAATGATTCTCTGCTCGTGGACAGGGGCCGGCATCTTCCATAGAAACGCTATGGAAAGCTTTAGATGGCGTGATTCGCCCGCGAATTACCACCGGCGGAATCACACCCGTGGACAGGGGGCCATACAGATCTCACTTTCCCGGGGCTCATTCTCCTTACAAGCAACACGGGAAATCTCTCCTTCTCTTCTATGCTTCAGTACATGAGGACTAAGGCCGGCTGCACACGGCCGTGACGGACTCCGCCGCGGAATTCCGCGGCAGAGCCCGTCACGGCGCCCCCCAAACTTACCTGCGGATCCGGCGTCCTTGCTCCCGCACGACGCTTCGGCATGACGCGCCGCAGCGTCATGTGACACGTCAGCCGCGTCATAGGACACAGCCGGCCGCGTCATGTGACGCGGCTGGCGGTGGGCGGGGAAGGGGTTTCACGCTATCTTCCGCTGTGCTACAGCGGAAGATAGCGTGAACGGACGGCTTCCATTGACTGCAATGGAAGCCATCCGCGCGTACACCCGCGGCAAATAGAGCATGCCGCGGGTGAGGTCGGGTGAATTCACGGTGCGGAATTCCACCGCGGAATTCCGCACCGTGAATTCACCCGACCTCACCCGCGGCATTTCAATAGAACCTAATAGCTGCGGGCAACGCATCGGATTTCCGACGCGAATTACGCAGCGGAAATCCGTCCGTGGGAAGGAGGCCTAAAGGTACCCCCCATGTACCTGGACCTCCTGAACAGCACACTCCTGAAGGCATGGACTCTCTTTCCCCTCTCAAACACTCATATTTATAAACTCTTTCATACCACATGACATGATAGACTTGATACATTTACATGCAGGCTTTGGATTTTATTAAAGTTAACCCCTCAAGCGCTGCAGCTGTGCAACACACACACTGGATATGACAGGACAAGCTTTGCACAGTGCATCCACATAAGACAATCATGTATGACATTTATTGAGGGGACCAGGATGATATACTGGGTCACTGCTATGGCCATAAATGTGATTCGTGAGGTCTTCTTTTCTCGTCTCCCCCACCAAATCGACAGAATAAAGGGGCTGTGACTGGTACCTGCATGGGGCTGTTCTGCAGTACAGGGCACAGCCACATGTAGGATACGACAATAGACCTTCAAGGGGTGATTTGGTTTATTGGTGGCCAGAACCAGTGATAGGGCTCCTTTACATGACTGTATGCGTACTTGCACGTGCCTCAGCGCTGTGTTTTTAGGGAACGAATGATGCTTTTTTGTGCATGTATCAACGTATTTTACTGTACTTTTCCCGCCCCCAAAAGGCACGTTCATTTACAGGTGGCACAGGACGCACCGCTTGAAATGGCTTATTAGTTCCAGATGTGTTCTTCCAGTGGAATTACACGGCGTATCATGTATCTCCTTGCATATTGCGTGAGCATTTGCGCACCCCCCAATGACTCTATGGGGACCTTTGGTGAGTAAATGCTCAGAAAAATAGAGCATGCTGCGTTTTTTGCGTGACCAAAATGTGCAGGAAAATCCATGCGTGTGAACAAACCCACTGAAATCAATTAGTTCTATTCTCTGCGTTTTGCACGTGTAAATTTTGTGTGTGCAGATATGCCCGTGCGCAGGAGCCTGTAGGATGATGCGCTATGGACAAATCCAAATTAACACCAACATTGTGTGCCTGAATATTTCACCTGTGATTTTTACATGGGACTGCAGGTCAGCCTTTTTGAAAAGTGTGAGTAGCCCATAAGGAGTTAAATTACAGTTTGCTTCTGCTATATCTGCCTCTATTTGCTGGGGTGGAGATATAAATTACTTCTGGCCTTGGTACACACACTTGTCCCGCAGGGGGTTTCCAGAGAAGTTGCTTTCAGTTTGGAACTAGGAGGAAATGTGATCTGAAGTATAAAGTCTGCAAAGTGACTGTGTGTATAGAAAGGAGTAGATATAAATGATGTGTATGAGAGGGGTGCTGTACCCCACAACCGCCAGACTGTACATAGGGAAAGTGATACCTGTATGCAGGTGTCACAGGGCTGGATCAAGATCTGTGGAGATCCTTGAGAAAAACATTATGGAGGGACATCCTTCCTGAGATAAAGTATCCAAAAAATTTCTCCATGCATTAGGCCGGCTGCACACGGCCGTGACGGGCTCCGCCACCGCGCCCCCCAGAGACCCTAATACTTACCTGCGGATCCAGCGTCCTACGTCCCGCATGATGCTTCTGCGTGACACACCGGCCACGTCACATGACACGCCCACAGCGTCACATGACGCGGCCGGCCATGTCATATGACGCGGCGGCGGTAGGCGGGGAAGCGGTTTCATGCTATCTTCCGCTGTGCTAATACCGCCATACAGTGCACAAATGCAGAATGAATTTACGTGGGGTTTTATCACTACCCCAAAATGATTTCTAGTGGCTGGGCCTGGCTTAAAATAAAGAAAAGCATATACTCACCTCTTGACAACCTGGGACGCAGCTGAGCTGTTCCTATGGCCCTGACATAGGCTTCTGGGTGTATGGCTCGATGGAATTCGGCTGACCACTGCGGCCAATCAGAGGCCACAGCGTCAATCTCAAATTCCTGACATCATGGAGCCCAAGATTTGAGCGCTGATGCCAAGATTGGCCATAGCAGTCAACTGACTTCCAAGGGGGCCATACTCCCGGAAGCCAAGAGAGCTGCTCAACGGCGCCCCGGGCCGCTGAGGAGAGGTGAGTATTTTTTTTTTTTTATTTTACTTCGGGCCTGCCCACTAGAAAATATTTTGGGATATTAATAAAACCCCTTTAAAAGGTTTTTAACATATTTATGTAAATAAAGCTTAATCATCATATCAAGTTCTACAACTTTTTAGTTTGTTGTATGTCTCAGTTCCTCATGGTGAGCTCCCCCTGGTGTCCATCTGCTGGCGGCTCACCTCCTGTTCCCATATACCCATATAGCAAAAACTGAAATTTACACTTGCTGGCATAGATTTGCACTATAGTTTATGCTGATTTCTTGGTGAAGAATCACACTTAATATGTTGGGTTTTGCGAGTCCCGCCCCTCCGCTAAACCGCACCCACTTTCTTGAAAAGTAGTGATAACAGCCTTATTTGTACGCTGTAGGATTGAGCTTTGACAGATGACTTTTTTTAAGGTATGTAACTATGAATATTCCTCTATAGATGTAGCAGAGCTCAGTTCGTCCGTTTCTTTTGAGCACTGGGATAACTCGTGATTTCGCAATAAGTTCACTTTCAATTTTAAGGATGCATAGCACATCATGGTATCACGATGACTGTCGCACACTCAGCTCTGCTACACCTGTAGTTGTACAGCAGGAATACAGATATGGAGTAGAATGAAATCTTACTGATATGCCAAATGTCAGCTCTGCGATCACTTTACATGTGCGCAGGGAGAAGTCTTCTGCTACGTTGATTGGATCCCCATTTCTGTCCATAAAGTCCTGCAAAAGAGAAGAAGGGGCCTCAGTATCCCATATGGATTCCTCACTAGAGCTGCTGTGATTGGTGAGGACTCTGGAACCCAATTATCCTATAACCTTTGGTGCCAACTCCCTGGCTGATAAATGCAGTCAAGTCTGCCAACTTCTCTGCCAGGAACGGGGATTGTGCGCCCACTTCTAATTCTACCACCTATCATGGTCAATTATTATAGAACTGAGGGACATAGTGATAAGTGGTCCCCACCTGGCACATCTCCTTGGCCTCTGCCACCAAGGTCACCTCCAGCCTCCTTCTCACCCGCTTCTGTAGGGACATGTGAGTGAGACGTCTCTGCACCTTCCAGATAGGCGTGCAATCTCCAAGGGAAAGATCCTTCCCGCCCAGTGAGATCAGATCACCTGCAACGTAAGGTAGAGCGTAAGCCAACACCAACAATAGTCAACTTACGTATAACGACTAAATCGGAGAAGGAAAACCATCCAATACCCCAATACAACATGGACCTACCCACGTAGCTCTGTGGTCTGCCGGCAAAGTCAGCCCACTTCTTAATCAGAGCTTCACGGATCAAAGCTGCATTGTTCAATATGACAATGTCTGAAGTGGCGGAAACAGCAGGTCATTAGTATAGGTTGTATCTCTTTAAGCATCGTATGGTGCAGAATGAATGGTGAAAATAGGTTACTGTAACTTTAAAACGACATCTTAAAAGAGTTTTAGCAATAATGCAAAGTTATAGTAAGAACTTTCCCAAAATCTCCCCGACCATCATATACTCACAGTGACCCCAGAAGCTGAGCCGATAGATGGGGCCATATTTCTGGGCCAGATGCATGAAGTGGAGAGGTAGATCGCTGTGCCCCAAATCCAGCAGATTGCCCAAACAAAGTAGAGGTGTGGGGCGAGGAGGGAACTGGTTCTGGCTGAATCCTGAGAGGCGACATTTGATGTGAGAACATCCTACATATAGAAGCAGCAGGATGAGGAGGGATGGGAGCAGCAGCAGAGGGACCATAATGAAGCTTCAGATGGAGGCGGCGGCGGGTGTATATGTATGATGGGGATAACCTTGGGACACACAGGGGGAGGCGAGTGAAGGAGAACAGGCTGCAGGTAGAAGCAGCTGCATCTCACATGAGAAGAATGGACTCTGCCCAAGACTAATAAGTCTAATTAAGGGTTTATTCAGACAGTGCAGCCAAGTCGCATTTTATTAACGTGATTATATCAAATTGCCACGTTTTAGTTTGTTTGTAAAACTGCAGAATTTTCATGGAAATAAAATAGAACTTGTTCTCAAAGTCGGACTTCACACAGCGTGACTGTACAGATTTTCCATCCCACACATGCTGGCAATCCACAGGGGCCAAATCTGCACCTAAATGGTGTGGGTTTGTCAAGAATTTTAACCCTTGCATTCCAAAGACTGAATTCGGCATCAGACAGCTACAGCATAAAAAGGCACGCTGCGAATTTGGAATCTGCAGTCTTTTTCAAAAACCATGAAAGATTACCGTATCTTTTGCTTCATAAGACGCCCCTAAGGTTTTAGAAGAGGAAAATAGGGAAAAAATATTTTGAACCCAGACCAGGACGTGTTGGAGGAATAAAGAGCAGTAGTACCGCCTCGGAATGAAGTATATACACCACTAGGTCAACCTGCCATTCAGGATCCAGGGACAGCTGCGTGTAAATGTAATGGTGATCTTATTGTCACTCAGCTTTCCCTGAATGCCATGTTTGACTAGTTATAGCAATGTAATGATTGCATAACTCTGCAGCTGGCATTCAGAATCCTTGAAGAGCTGAGCTACAATGAAAGGACAATTCCATTAGTAGTAACACAAATTTTCGGGAAAACCTGCATGGCACTTCTGATTACAGTGAGGTATACATTGGTGCCAAGTTGTGCTGAAATGAGCTGTACTTACAGCTCTCCTCTGCTATGTAGCCAGCTGTGTGATAAGGAATGGAGGAGAGCAGTAAGCTGATTGATGGGGGACCAACAGTACCGGTATTAGTGTTTCTTGACGCCACCAGCAGCTAGGGTTTAGACAGGAGGAACGCCCGTCACACCCCCAGCTCCTGATAGGCTCAAGGCTGGAAGGTCCTTTATTTTCTGCACAGTGCAGGGAGGGCGATGGGGAAGTGGCTCTGGCGGCCCTGCACTGCTCCCTCAGTGACAGTCAGGGCCGCAACTCCCCCACTCCGTGTCTCGCGGTCCGCTGCAGAGTGAAGGGAGGCCGACGGGAAAGCGACTTCCTCTACGTCCGCCGCTGGCCTTCCCTCTCCCTCCGTTACTCAGTATAAGGGTGACTACCCACTAGCGTTTTTTTTCACTGCGAAATTCGCAGCGTTTTTTTCTGCAGGGGTCTATGGGACCTGTAATGTTAAAATCGCGATCACGCAAAATAGCGATTTACCGCGGTATCGCGATTTTGCGCGATCACGATTTTAGCTTTACATGTCCCATAGCCCAAAGACCCCTGCAGGAAAAAAAAACATTGCGAATTTCGCAGTAAAAAAAACACTACTGGGTAGGCACCCTAAGGCATCGCAGGACGGCGGCCGCTGCTGCTACTGCTGATGCTGCCGATGGTGAGTGCAGGAAGGCCGACGTGGAAGCGGACTCTGTGTTCCCCACCGCTGCAGAATGCTGACAGCCGCCCGGGAACTTCACTGTGCCGCTGCTCCCTCACTGTCCGGATACGCAGGGCACTCCAACGCCGCTAAGCCGCTGTTAGTGAGTGCCAGGACCTGACAGGGGAGAGTGGCCGGCGTGTCAAAAACACTGTATCTGGTCACCACCCACTCTTCCGGTGGCGTCAAGATACACGAATACCAGCAGTTCCTAGGGGTGGCTGCTATAGAGCTGACCTGCTCTCCTAATCAGACAGCAGGGGAGAAAAGCCACCCTACGTACAGCTGATTACCTTGTGTCCGAGGGAACTACTACTGCTGCTGCTCCCCCGCCCCACTAATCAGTAGGACTCCATTGCTATTTATGCGGTTCTGGCCGGCAGCTGTGTGAGAAGGACTTGCGATCTTTTTCACACACCTGACGGGTCCGAATTTCAGCATTGTGCGCTTTACAGGACGCATTGGGAAGGGTGCGTCTTCTAAAGCAAAAAATAGGGTAGTTGTGAAAAATGTCTGCATCGTGTGAAGATTTATAAAATCTCAATATGGCTTGTACTGAAAATGCTGCAGAGCTTCATAGCATTCCTGGTGCGAGTGAAGCCAGCCTAAGGGCGCCTTCCCACAAAGCGAGAGGCTGCGAAATGCCGCAGCATTTACAATACAAGCCATGTTGAGATTTCTAAAATCTCCTTCACCTGCAGCGCAAAATAAAATTGAAATACAAGGGTTAAAATCCATAACAGATCCGCATGAAAAACTGCAGCCAAATCCACATCATTTAGGTTTCAAATTTTGCCATTGCAGATTCTTGGTGTATTTGCTTTGGGTAAGGCAGCCTTCGGGCTTCTTCACATTAGCATAGATCGCCCCGTTTTCACGGCCAGATGATATGCGCTGCCCATCTGATGCATTAGTTACCAATGCATCAGTTCAGATGGGCATATTCCTGATGTGTAAAAATGGTCAGCCGGCAAAGAAAGGGCATACGGTCCACATTCTGGACGGATGTTTTTATGCTGGCCAGAAAAGATAGTTCTGGAACTGTGTTCAGCTGCAATACGGTGGCCACTGCCATAGACTTCTATGGTTGCAGCTGCAGACGGTAGTTTAGCAGAGTCACTGCTAACCTCTCTCCCCCTTGCTGTCTTCAATGGGCAGGGCGGAAGCTAGTATGCTAAAATCCCGCCACCTTGCCAGCTGCTCCCATAGGCTGGAGCAGAGAGGGGGAGGGACTGGGTCCGCTAAACCCTCCCCCCCTCGTCGTAATAAGCTGGCAAAAGGCGGAGAGGGGGCTGTATTTAGCAGAGCTAAAACTCCCACCCCCTGGCCGATGGTACCCCGGGGCTACAGCATATACGCGCCGCAGCCTTGGCTGTCTAAATGGGCGTTAAAACAGGAGTTTTAACCAAGTCACGTCTGCGTCTCATTCACTCGATTTTTGGTCGTGCTGTGGCCAGCCGAAAATAGTCACACCCGTGTGAATGAAGCCTTAGGGTGTCTTCACACAAAATTATATTGGCTGCTGACTTTCCACAGTAAAAAAATTGGCAGCCAATACACTGCAAATCTGCAACAGCCAAATCTACAACTAAGGCCTCATGTCAACGGGCAAAAGAAGAACTAAAATCAGCAGCGGATTTTAACACTTCTCCTGCCCGCGGATCCGCACCCCATAGGGATGCATTGACCACCCGCGGGTATATAAATACCCGCGAATGGTCAATGAAAGTGATTTTAAAAAAAAATGGAGCATGAAAAAATCTGGACCATGCTCCATTTTCGTGCGGGGCTCCCGCGGGCTTTTATTGAAGCCTATGGAAGCCATCCGGATCCGCTTGAGACCTAAAATAAGAATATACTCACCTGCTCCGGATCTTCCCTTCGCCGCGGCTTCATCTTCTCTCCGTCGCGGCCGGAACTTCTTTCTTCGGGCCGGCGCATCGCGAGGCACGCAACCGACGTGCCCTGCGCATCCGCCGAGCCAAAGAAAGAAGATCCGGCCGCGACGGAGAGAAGATGAAGCCTCGGCGAAGGGAAGATCCGGAGCGGGCGAGAGGTAAGTTAATTCTTATTTTAAGCACTCATGTCCGCGGGGCAGGAGGGACCCGCTGCAGATTCTCCATGTAGAATCCATAGCGGGCCTGATTTTCCCCGTGGACATGAGGCCTAAAGGATTCAAAGATTTTGGTGCCGATCTGCTGCAGGTTTGCATTTCAAAAGGTTGAAACTTGTCAAAATCCACATCATAAACTGGCATTCTGTGGATTTAGACCCTGCAGCGCGTTTCACATACACTGCAGATTCTGCGCCGAATTGTTCCGCTCCATGTGGAGATTGTTTTTTTGTCTAAATCTCGTCCATGTGGCTTGTACTGTAAAGGTTGCAGAATTTCTGCAGCATTTCCGTCCCGTCTGAAGGCACACGTCGGATAAAATAGGTTCACAAGTAACTAAACTGCTGGTGAAATTCTCCTACTGCAGACTTTAAATAAATAAATAAATAAATAAATGTTATATATTCAGTACTGCGAGTCGATTGCTGCTACACGTGGGTCAGATTTCTTCCATGACCGATACTATAAGGATTGTGGATTTTCCCTTCACAAATCCACATGGACCATCTGTAACATTTCCACCAGGTGTGCATTTAGTATAAACAGGAAAGATGTACGGCTTGTCATCCAAAATGGAATACCTTGCCCACAACCGGGTCACCAGTGCAACAACGTTTTCCTGATTAGACTAAATTCACAGAGCCGAAACGCTGCAGTTTGTTTTTTATAGCTTCGTACTGATTTACGTTACCGATAATGCCGTGTGGTAAGAGGGCCCTTTAAATGGCAAGCTTTCTTCTCACAACCCACAATCGTGGGTCATGACCTTCGTCTGTGCTTTATCGCTTCATCTAATGAATAATGGGGGTTGACGTGACTGTCGACCTTGGACAGACCAAGAAGATGGATTCTGAGCCCAGAATGATAAGTCAAGGGGAGATGGAATGCGGGATAAGAGAAGACCGCACACAGGCAGTGTTGTATATTACACTAAACAGACACTTTATTAGAGACGCTATCTAGAAGCTTGTTGGTCTTCAGAACCGCGCAGTTCTTTGTTGCGTAGATTCCACTAGGTGTTGAAGGCATTTTGCGGAAATATTGGCCCATGTGGACAGGAAGTTTATTTTAGGCGCCACAAGGTAGATGGAATTGACAGGAAGGGAGTCAAATTCATGCTGCTTGTGCCAAATTCTAACCTCCCAGCAGCACGGTACAACAGAAACCTTGATTCATCTCACCAGGCGATGTTTTTCCACTGCTTAGTGACCCAATTTATGCTCTTTTACCCACTGGACTCTTGCTTTTGTGCATTTCCTAGACCCAATGGCACTGGAACTGGCGAGCTGTGCATTCGGATAATAGTTGGAGCACCAGCATTGTATGAAGCTGCAGTTTGCTGACTGGGCAACACCTGTTAAAAGAATACCTCTGCAGCGCCACCTATTGGAAGGCAGCATCATGACACAGGTTCTTCTGCTGACACTTGAACTTCTGTGGTGCTTACAATGAGCAAGAAGTCGCCCAGTCATCCAGCTTTAGTGATTTGAAAAACAACGACTAGAGAATACACAATGACTCCTCACTCACTCGGTGCCAGTCAGGGGCCCGCGTAGACCCCGACCGGTGCCAGTCAGGGGCCCGCGTAGACCCCGACCGGTGCCAGTCAGGGGCCCGCGTAGACCCCGACCGGTGCCAGTCAGGGGCCCGCGTAGACCCCGACCGGTGCCAGTCAGGGGCCCGCGTAGACCCCGACCGGTGCCAGTCAGGGGCCCGCGTAGACCCCGACCGGTGCCAGTCAGGGGCCAGCGTAGACCCCGACCGGTGCCAGTCAGGGGCCAGCGTAGACCCCGACCGGTGCCAGTCAGGGGCCAGCGTAGACCCCGACCGGTGCCAGTCAGGGGCCAGCGTAGACCCCGACCGGTGCCGGTATAAGTCAGGGGCAGCATATACACGGACAAACAGTCACCTATAGTTGCTCATTTGAGTGATTTGGCCAACTAATTGGCCAGTATAAAAACAGCTTGCACTGTGTAATCATCCTGTCCTAACTGCAACAGAAATCTGTTCTCTATGTACCAACTTCCTACTGAGCTTCAGCCAATGTGAACAAGCAGAGCTGCAGTGTGAAGCATGAGGGACGGACATAGCACAAGCTGAAACACTCATAAGCTACTAGGTGGATCTCAGACCACCTTACAGCTAACTGTCCTAATTGAGTGGAGATAAAACTATAAGCAGGAGACAATCACCACATTAAATAAAGTTATAAAAACTTTTAGCTTTTATTAACAGAATAAAACATTTCTTTGAATAAAATGCAAATATAAAAACAAGACATTACCAAACAAAACGGCATGATATCAATAGTCAGGAATTCCCCCTCAGCCAGTCAGAGGTGGCTCTAGTGGTTGAGCGCAGCAGCGCCACCATGTGGTTTTATTACAACCACTACCAATGATTATCTCAGTGAGGGATGTATATTTGGGATTTCACAAGAGCAACCTTCCCGCATCGTGAGATAAACACACAAAACAAACAAAAAAAGTGTGTGTGTGGGGGGAGGGTTGAAATATACAGCCATGCTCAAAAAAGCTGTTGTAAGCGCACAGATATGGAGCGCACAATTGTGCATGTGCTCACGTGAAGGAGCCATAAGGGTGCGTTAAGACGTAGCAGATGTGGTGTGGCTGCACCTAGGTGATCAGCTGTTTGTCTCAGACCCCGCAGGTCGGCACAATGTCAGGGCACTGAGATCTTTCACTTTCCAGACTGGAACTTGAACATAATAGAAGTTATAACATTCTTGTAACAATAAGAACAATCTTGTGGAATTTAAAACTATTCCCATGTGGTCATTGATGGAGTCGGCCGAGGGTCTATCCCTCGCCATCAGTGATGCCACGGATTTTCTGTGCTAGTTGCATATCAACTGGGAAGAGCGTTGCTCTCTTAGCATGAATGCTGCAGAGGTTGGCATCTTGTAGAAGCATTACAAGATAGGCCTCAGAAGCCTGTGGATACAGAAAGACAGAAGAGCAATTAGTCCTTCCTACAGTGACCGATTCCTCTCTAGATCCCTACACAGCTTAAATGAACTGGGCCTGCCTCTGGGACCTTAGGATGCATCCTGCCTATGTCCAGCTAAGCCATATGACTAGTAGACAGGATCCCCCACTGAGGCCCTTCCTTTCATGACCTAGCTTTGTTTTTTTCTTCTTCTTTAAATTCAGTAATTTTTATTGAGAGTTTTGACACTTATTCTTAACATAAACTTACATTCCCCCCCCCCCCTTCCCGCCTCCGCCGCCCCCCCCCCCCCCCCCCGCCCCCTGCATTCCCAACAGTTACATCGGCATGTAACACTATATCCATCAAACATATTAGAGGAGTTATTTCAGTCTATACATAATGTCCTTAGATGAAGAGTCTGGTATTCTGTGGTGTGATCCCTTCTTCCATAGAACAAGGGTAGCCGGCCTGTAGAGCTCCATCAAGTACAGAAGTATAGTAAGTGATCCGTACAACATATTTACCTTGTTATTAACCCATTTAGGACCAGCCACTGTATATATACGGCAGCTGGTCCTGGGCTTAGAGGACCGCCGATAGTAAAAATACGGCGGTATACTGCAATCAGTCAGAGGCAGGAACGGGTTATCAGCTGTTAGTGACAGCTGATAACCCGAAGCAGAAGGCAGGAGGGGTTTTTAACCCTTCCTGCCTTCTGCTTCCCTGATATACAGTGCTCATTGAGCACTGTATGGGCAAAGTGAAAGTAAGAAGTACTTTCCCTAGCCTCGGGGAAGGGGGGGGGGGGGGGGGGTCATGTGACCTCCCGGGATTCCCTGCTATGCAGAGCTGGAGGGTCAGACTTAGACCCTGGCAGCTCTGCAGGTGACTAATGTCAACAGAGGGGTTGCTTTCCCCTATAATTAGGGCTCCTATGGACGCCCCTGTTATAGTGGGAAAGTGTCAAATAAAGTAAAAAAAAAAAGTGAACGTCCCCCAGGAGGTCTTATATGAGGTCATGGGGGACATAGATAGAAAAAAACACAATTACATAAATAAGTAAAACAAAACAGAATAAAACAATACATACATAGGAAAGAGAATAACACAAAGCAGATGCCACCAAAAACAGTCGCCGTATGCGCCCTGTAAACCAAAATTGTACATACTATATATCAAAACATCCGAAATAAATAGAAACCCATTTCCATACTTTATTTTAGTGTAAATATAAAAAGAATTAAAAAAAAAAAAACAAAACTATAAATGTTAAAAAAAAAAAAAAAAAAAAAAAAAAAATTTTTTTTTTTTTTAGCATTTTACCCCCCAAATAAGACTAAAAAAAACGGAAAAAAAGAGTCAGTGAAAAAGATATTTAAAAAACAGTCCTATATGTCACGGAAAAAAAAAAAACGCAGCAAAAATAATTTTGGTAGCTAAAGGAAAAAAAAAAAAAGGAGCAGTAAAACCGCCACATGGGTAAAATCCCTAAAAAGTGTCTGGTCCTTAAAGGGGTTGTCTCGTGAAATCAAGTGGGGTTCAGCACTTCTGTATGGCCATATTAATGCACTTTGTAATATACATCGTGCATTAATTATGAGCCATACAGAAGTTATTCACTTACCTGCTCCGTTGCTAGCGTCCCCGTCGCCATGGATCCGTCTAAATTCGCTGTCGTCTGGCGTTTTTAGACGCGCTTGCGCAGTCCGGTCTTCTCCCTGGTGAATGGGGCCGCGCGTGCCGGAGAGCTGGTCCTCGTAGCTCCGCCCCGTCACGTGTGCCGATTCCAGCCAATCAGGAGGCTGGAATCGGCAATGGACCGCACAGAGCCCACGGTGCACCATGGGAGAAGACCCGCGGTGCATCGTGGGTGAAGATCCCGGCGGCCATCTTGGTAAAGGAAGAAAGAAGTCGCCGCAGCGCGGGGATTCGGGTAAGTAAAAAACTTTTTTTTCTTTTTAACCCATCCCTTGGGTTTGTCTCGCGCCGAACGGGGGGCCTATCGAATAAAAAAAAAACCCGTTTCGGCGTGAGACAACCCCTTTAAGGTACAAAACAGCTTGGTCCTTAAGGGGTTAAGCTTGCACCTCCACAGCTCTCACTCCTAGGCTGGGACATTGCTATAGGCTAGGTGGTAACAGTTAGGCCTCATGTCCACTGGACAATTAGAATTACAAAATCCGTGCGGGTGTCCCGCACGCGTGATCTGTGCCCATAGGGATGCATTGGACACCCGCAGGTAAGTAAATACCTGCGGATGTTGTTTTTCCCTGCCGCGCAGATCGCATGTGTGGAGAAGTCACCCGCAGCAGGTTCCATTTTCTGCGGGTCTCCTGCAGGCTTCCATTGAAGCCTATGGAAGCAGTCCGGATCTGTGGTACACCCGCACCTGAATTTCTGCTCTGCCGCGGAAGCGTGGGAGAACAGGAGTTCAAAAAAAAAAAAGTCCATGATGCACGGGCGCTGCTGGCGTGCCAAGCACATCCGCAGGGCAGAGAAAAAAACAAAAATCCATCTGCAACAGACAAGAAGCTGCAGGGTCCGGACAGGTAAGTAAAATCAATTTTCAGGCCTCATGTCCGCGGGAAAGGACGGACCGGCTGTGGGATTCTGCATGGAGAATCCACGCAGGCCCGAATTTCCTAGTGGACATGAGGCCCAAGTCTCCAGCTTGCTACTCCAGTTGTACTCAGCCATTTTCCCCCGTATCTTGTCATATTTGTGGCCAGCGTTTCTTTTGAGATATATCCCTTTTCCGCAGGGTAAAAGGCCATTCACTTTAGTTTTAAACTCTCCCACTGTGGGGGGCATTTCATCCAGCCAATGTTGGGCTATCAGTTTCTTTGCCACAGAGCAACCTGACCAGCACTACTTGCGCCGCTAATCGGCAGATCACCACCCTAGTGGGGAGAGATCCAGATTTACTTTGTATACGGTGTTGACTAATGAGTGCACATCTATCCAATATCTACTTAGTTTGGGGCATCTCCACATCATGTGTATTAACCCCACTCTTTGGATCTATACATAGCAGGTTATCCCTTACTCCTAGGTCATGCGGGAACGTTGGAGTGCGATATACTCTGTAATAGATGTAGTTGTGACAGCCTATGCAACGATAGTTTAGAGGTCATAACTAGAATCCACAATGGGCTGGACAATCTGCTTCCCATTTCTTTTTGATGGTCAGTGGGTTTTGTAAATGTAGTTTTCTTTGTAGTTATTCATACATCGTAGATATTACCCCCACGGTGGTGGAAGATGTACTAATATTGTCAGCCACAACAAAAGTGGGACATTTTTATCTCTGGCCACTGACTATGATAAGCGTGCCTGAGCTGTAAGTATTGGTAAAGTTGTCAATGTCCGTCTCCATCAGTATCTGGGAGAGCCGCTCTCTGCATTTCCTTTTTCACCCATCAAATCCTGTTAGTTTGCTAAGCTCTGGTAGCCATGCAGTATCCCATATTGGGGTATACTGTGTACATCCCAAGATCCCCTCCGTGTCCCTAGTCACCATGTTTTATGCATGAGTGAGCGCAAGGAAGGTGCAGGCATTAAGTTTAAAATCATTTCTTTCCAGGGTTTCTAGTAAACGCATTCCGTCAAAATAGTTTAAGGATTTGAAAGCTAGCTTCTTGTTCTTCTGTCTCCCACCTCCTAAGATTTTCCATCTGCGCAGCTAGAAAGTATGCCATAGGATTAGGTCAAGCCAGGCCTTTCTCCTCCTTTGGGTTATGGAGCATCTCCAATTTTATTTGGGCACATTTTGACAAAAAAAAAAAAAAAAAAAGCGCACTTTTCAGATTTTTACAATAAAACGAAAGAAAGTTTTTATATTATTAGTCTCCATAGGGATCTTTAACTTGCGGTTATCTGATTGCTTCTAGAGTATAATGCAATACTATGGTATTGCATTGTACTATATTTTAAAAGCCTGCCTATTAAACAAGCACATACTTAAGAGGCAAATGATCATGGCAGACTGGGAACTTTCAGAAGTCCTCAATCAGCCACAATACCTGGACAGCACCCCGTAATCTTACCACGGCAGGGCCATTTGGGACAGAAGTGCTGCCGTCAAAACATTTAAGCTAGGAGGGTTGTAACGTGGAATTAAACTCGACACCGTTTGATGCGAGTGGCCTATAGTAGTGAATGAAATAAGGAGGTCTGGTGTCGGGAAGTCAGAACTAAAAATAATTTAAAGGCTAGGATTCTTGTGGGAATTGCACTAGAACGATAGGAAGGAATCTCTTTAGAGAAGCAATAGTACCCTGGAAGGTAAGGATTGTCAGAAGAACAAGGTTCAGGATACTACTAGTATAGGTACTCCTGTGCCATCCAGCTGGCTGGAAGGACTCCCAGAAGAATGGGGTTGCCTCTAGGCTGAATGTCTGCAACTCAAACCACATATAATATTCAGTACCAGCGCTGAGCAGTATCAACATACTAAGAAGAACAGTTCAAAAAGGAAAGAGCAATATGCCATCCAGAAATGATCCTCCCAGGGAAAGCAAAAAGGCAGATACTTGAAGCATTGCCGAAAACGAGAACTACAGAAACCTAAATACTCCCCCTCCTGGAAGATCTAATGATGCTATGGGGGGCTTGACTTTGAGAAGCCAGAAGAGTGTAGTAGGTATATGGTAACCTGCTCTGTGCAAAGGGGAACAGTTGTCTGGGACCGGCCAGAACGGTGTGGTTATGAAGATATTCGGGGGCAGGACCATGTTAGATAAGGTCTTGCTATGAACCATGGTTTATGGAAGGTGATGAGACAACTTGAACCTCCTGGGACTGTAAAGGTATGTTATGTAGTCTGTAGAGGAGCAGCTATTCTGACCATGGATTCTGCTACTGAAATAGGGGGTAATAGATCAGCCTGAACGCTGACATTGCTTAATCGTATCAGAACAAGGACAAGAAATGTTTGTTTTACTATCATCGCATTCAGAGACTCCTAGAATTTCCCCCTCCTCCTACCCCCCAAAAGGTGCTGCAAGGTGGGTTTTTTTGGCAGAGAAAGACGACCTTTTTAATGTTAGCATTTGGTGATTTACATGACTGATTGCTTTCTATCCTGAGGAATGCAAAATTAAAAGGGGTCTGTACAACCAACCAATGACCTATTCTCAGAGTAAGTCATCAATAGTTGATTGGCAAGGGTCTGCTGCCAATGATCCCACCGGTAAGCTGATCCTTTGCCCCACTGTCAGTGCGGTAGGGTCAGATGTTGTCATCGCTGGTTGTTATTGGTCCAGTTCTGACAATAATGAGGAGCAGGTAGTGCATTGATGTCAATAAGAGTGAAGCCAGTTATTACATTTTCTCCCGTGACCACTGATGACGACATCTGGCCCTACTGCACTGATATTGGGCCAGACAATCAGCTAATTGGCAGGGATCCTAGGCAATGGATCCTTGTCTATCAACTACTGATGACCTATACAGATGCTAGTTCATCAGTTATAAGAGCCCGGAATACAGCTTAACTACCCCAGTATCCTGAAAAATTAGACCTACTCCAAGCATAAGCCCTAGCATGATTTTTCAAGATGCAGAATGATTTTGCAAGATTTGAAGATGCTTGAAATATAAGCCCTACTCCAAAATTCAGCCCTGTTTACAGTTAATAAAAAAAAGTCAATTTGAATAGTGACCAGGCAGCTATACATGTAAAAAAGTGAAATCTTTGGGAGCAAAAAAGTAACATAAGACCCAGTCTTATTTTCAAGAAAACAGGGTATATTGGCCAGGTCTCTTAGATATTTTTTCCACGGCATTCATTGTGTAGGTTACATTATGTGGATTTTTTTTTAAACCACAAGAGTAATCACCAATGAAAATACTAAATTCTTGATTTTTTCTTACATACCAAGGCCGGAGTCACACAAGCGCATGCGCATTTGCACATCAGCCATTGCGTATTTGGGTGTGCAACAGCAGTTTACTGTAGTTTTGCACATGCAAGTTATGTGCAATTGTATACACAGGAAAAATGGGGGGCTGGGGGAAGGGGGTCACATCCTGCTGTCAGAATCCAACCCAGCTGACTGCATTCGGCCTTTGGCTTCCATGGCCCCATCCCTGTCCTCTGGTGCCGAAATCAGACGATTTCTGTAGCCAATCAGAAGCCACAGTGACGACCTGGCATCATGATGGCTAGGCCTCATAGGCAATCTTCAAGTCTTTGGATGCCATAACAACCCAATGGCACGCTTCGGTCCTCTCCCTTTGTCAGCCTTTTATTTGCCATGGTTGCATGGACGATGGCATGCAAAGAGTTAAATGGCTGGGGTCAGAGGTTTCTCAACTCCCAGCCAATAGAGCTGGAACCTGGCTGTCAGACAGCTGGGCCCCCACTTATAATGGCACAGGCCTTATTACAATGCACTGCAAAAAAAGGCATATTCATCAGAATAAGACCCAATAGGGAGCACAAAAAAAAAAAAAAGAAACATATTGATGGTCTTCAGAGCAGCTCTTCCCACAGGCCCACACATTCAGTACATGCACAGCCAATCATATACTGACCTCTTGAAGAGCCATTATGGCCTGACTCTGCCATAGGTATGGCACGCCGCAGGTATGTTTCATACACACTTGCCTCACCTGCAGGAATTAAATGGTAAAAGATTTGTCTTACTGATCACTGAAAATAGAAGAGTGAAAGGAGCAGCCGCAGAGAGCAAGTCCACTCACCGCCCGGGCGAAAGGAGCTTTGGGCAGTAGCAATTTGGTAGATTTCTGATATTTCCTTATGTCAATTAAGGCCTTGTCTCCTGGGCGGTGGCGTTGTCGTCTAGGTGGTTCACCTTCACCTTTATCGTCCCTTGCTTCTTGTCTCCCTTAAAAAGAAATAAAGCGCAGCTGAAAATGAAGCTTCCTGTAGCTGCCACTAGGCGAAGATCACTGTATACATAATCACACTTTGAGGGGCATCATTACTTTAACCCCTTCATGACACGGCCTATTTTGGGCTTAAGGACAACAATTTTTGGCGGATTTTCTTCTCAGTTTATCCAAAGTCATAACTTTTTATTTTTCCGTCAACGCGGCCGTATGAGGGCTTGTTTTTTGCGTGGCGAACTGTAGTTTTTAATCGGCGTCATTTTTGGGTACATAGACTATATTGTAAAACTTTTTTTTTATGATAGCAGGGAGAGAAATGCATCAATTCTGCCATAGATTTTTTTATTACAGCGTTAATCATGCAGCATAAATGAGACATTCCATTTTTTCTGCGGACCGGTACGGTTACAACGATACCAAAATTCTTTCATTTTTTTTAGGTTTTCCCACTTGTCTGCAATAAAAACCCTTTTTTTTGGAAATCTTTTTTCTATTCTAAATTGCTGCATTCAAAGTCCTGTAACTTTTTTATTTTTTGATGTACGGAGCTCTATGAGGGCTTATTTTTTGCGAGACGAGCTGTAGTTTTTACTGGTACCATTTTGGGGTACATACGGCTTTTTTGATCACTTTTATTGCGTTTTTAGTGAGGCAAAATGCTAAAAATTAGCATTTTGCCTCAGTTTTTTAGTGTTTCTTTTCCGTGCACAGTCAAAAGCATGAGCAACTTATTGTACGCGTCGTTACGGACGCGACGATACCAAATATGTGGGGTTTTATTTTTTTTACCTTTTTTAATGCTAATCTGAGAAAAAGCATAAAAAAGTTTTTTTTTTACTCTTTTTAAATCTTTGTTTTTTTTTTTTATACTGTTTGTGTCCCTCTGAGGGACTTTAACCACGGCCCTGATGATCGCTGTCATAAGGCATGGCAGAGCTACTGCTCTGCCATGCCTTATCGCTTATACAGCGATCATAGGCATAGGCAATACAGGACGCCAGTGTCTGGCGTCCTGTTACCATAGTGACAGGCCGGGCTCTCGCGATGTGTCTGGCGTCCTGTTACCATGGTGACAGGCCGGGCTCTCGCGATGTTATCGCGAGAGCCGGCCGGAGACACAGACGGAGTCTGTTCCCTCTGTGAACTCTTTCCTTGCCGCGATCTACTTAGATCGCAGCAGGGAAGGGGTTAACAGCAGGGGGCGCATCTCCGATGTCCCCCCCCCTCGCTGTTGCAGTGGGATCACGGATAGCGCGGGATCACAGATGATCCCGCGCTATCTCCAAGACGTAAGTTTACGTCCTGTTGCGGGAAGTACCAGGCTGCCAGGACGTAAACTTACGCCCTGCAGCGGGAACGGGTTAAGGGAGGCACAGAGGCGTGGCTGAAAAGATCGCCAATAGGAGAAATGCACAGGAGAAATGCACGGATTGTCAGTCTTTTTATTCTTTAAAAGTTAGGAGGTCTGTGCAAAAAAAGGAGTAATAGTTGAATCACGGTGCTACTTACTCTGTGGGGATTGAGGAGGAGCCTGTGGAGCAGCTGCAGACCGCCTCTTCGGATTTTTCGATTTTCTTCTATGAGAGGCGCTGCTCGAAGGCCCCGCGCTGCTCGAAGGCCCCGCTCGGCTCGAAGGCCCCGCGCTGGTTGTCGGTCTCATGATGAAAGAATTGCTTCCAATAGACACAATCTGCATAGCAAATTAAAAGAATTAAAAGGAGTATTCCCATTTCAGGAATCCTATTTCAAATTGCAAAACATTGCACTCACCCATAAGAGGTTTATTTCCGAATTTCGTCATATCCAGACATTGCACCTATTGTTTTCTCTGCCCTCTGGTTGTTTACTGCTTGCTACCAGGGAAACCAACCACCTCTTCTAGAAGAAGCAGGTTTCATCATTAACACAGAAGGGGGTTCTTTTCTGTAAAAGCAGTGAGACTGTGGAACTCTCTGCCCGAGGACGTGGTGATGGCAAAATCCATAGAGACGTTTGAGAGGGGACTAGATGTCTTTTTAGAGCGCTATGATATTACAGGATGATATTACAGGATATAGACATTAGGTGACCAGCGGGTTGTTGATCTGGAGGGGGTCTGGGAGTCCGGTAGGAACTATCAAAGGTTGATCCTAGCGTCCTCTGCTATATCTTTCCATAGAAGAGGTGGTCCGTTTCCCTGGCTATGAGCTGTTAACCATCAGAAAGCAGAGGAATCAATATCTGCCTATGTCATGTGGCTAGTGCGAGATCAGAAAAGATCTCGCGCTATCCAGTAGCGGGAGCCGTCTGTCACTGATAGCCAGCCTCCAGACATAACAGCGGGGGTGGGGGGTGGGGGTGTGTGGGGGGGGTGGCGTTTGTTATTTCCCGCTGTCTACGTAGATCGCAGCATGGGAAGGGTTCACAGAGGGAGCGCTCTCCCTTTGTGAGGTTATCAGGTTCTCGCTGGTTGCCATGGTAACAGGGCGCCACCTGCAGGCGTCCTTTATACCACTGCCCATGATCACTGTAAGAAGCGATAAGGCATTGCAGGAGAGAAGTCCTGCAATGCCTTATCATAGTGATCATCGGTGGTATGCTGCAAGTCCCTCATAGGGACAAAAAGAAAAAGTTGTAGAAAAACAAGAAAAAAAAAACAACAAACAACAACTTGTGCTTTTTTCATATTAGCATAAAAAATAAATTAAAAAAGAAAGAGAACTTAATCTCAAATATTTGGTATCGCTGTGTCCGTAAGGACACATACAATAAATGGACTCCTTATATAGTAAAGTTTCCGTTTTTTTGGATAGGGTGCTTAGGGAATTTTCGGTCAAGGCTAGATCTTATATAAAAGACACCACCGATTTTTTGACAAAATTGCGTGACGTAGATATTCTACCTAATTCCATCCTAGGATCCTTTGACGTTGTTGCGCTATATACCAACATTAGAGATGAGCGAACGTACTCGGATAAGCACTACTCGTCCGAGTAATGTGCTTTATCCGAGTACCTCCCCGCTCGTCCTGAAAGATTCGGGACGCGCTGCGGAGCGGGGAGCTGCAGGGGAGAGCGGGGAGGAACGGAGGGGAGATCTTTCTCTCCTCCTCTCCCGCCCGCTCTCCCCTGCGACTCACCTGTCAGCAGCGGAGCGCCCCGAATCTTTCAGGACGAGCGGCGAGATACTCGGATAAAGCAAATTACTCGGACGAGTAGTGCTTATCCGAGTACGTTCGCTCATCTCTAACCAACATCCAACACGAGGCAGGTCTTGAGGCGGTCCGCTCCTTTTTTAATGAGTCTGACTTTGACAATGCAAGGATGCAGTTTATACTGACATTGTTAGAGCTCATTTTGACCAACAATTGCTTCATGTGCGGTGAGAGCTATTATAAACAGCGGCGGGGAACCGCAATGGGGACGAACGTAGCCCCGACATATGCTAACCTGTACATGACGCATTTTGAAGAAACGAGTGTATACACATCTACGCATTGGTCTAAAGTACGATTCTGGACAAGGTACATTGACGACATTTTTTTGATTTGGGACGGCACCGAGGCGGAATTGCAACTTTTCCATGACGAGTTGAATGATGTTCACTCTGACTTGAAATTCACGCTCACCCAATCAAATGAAAGGGTCCAATTCCTTGATGTTATGATATATAAGGAGGGAGGGACCCTTAAAACAGACCTGTATATAAAGGACACCGACAGAAATAGTCTGTTGTTATACAACAGTTGTCACCCACCTAAAATGCGTGACTCTTTACCCTGGAGCCAACTACTGCGGGTACGCAGGATAGTGGTGGACGAGCATGTAGACCACAGGCTTAATGAAATGCATCAGAAGTTTAGAGCCAGAGGATATCCGGAGCAGATTGTTAAGCCTCTGGTCACGAAAGCGCGTGACAAACGTGAAACCCTCCTCAGTGTTAGGCAAAGAGAAAAGACGATGACGCGTATTCCATACGTATCTACTTTCGGCCCCATGAGCGGACGTATAGCCAACATTTTGAGGAGACATTGGTCGATTTTGAACCAATGCCACCCCGAGGTGCTAGAATTTAAACATCCACCCCTCATGTCCTATCGACGTGGTCCTAATTTTAAAGATAAATTGGTGCACACGGTGAAAAGGACACAGATACAAACACAGAGGGTACTTGGGCCACCCAAATTGGGGAATTTTCCATGCCTTGGCTGCTCAAGCTGCAATAACATGACTAAAGGCAGCTCGTTTATACATCCTCGGACGGGAAAACGTTACCCGATTAGGTACAGATTTACGTGCAATGCTACTTACATCATTTACGTCATCACATGCCCGTGTGGCCTCATCTATGTAGGTGAAACTACAAAGGAATGTAAGACAAGAATATCGAAGCACAAGAGTACGATCCGCACAGAAAGATCTGACGTACCTGTAGCCAAACACTTTGTAGATTTCCACCACGCCATAAGCCAACTTAAGTTCCAAATAATAGATTGTGAGCCATTGAACAGCAGAGGCGGTGATAGGGAGAAATGTTTAAAGCATAGGGAAGCTAAGTGGATCTTTGAATTAAATGCACTACAACCAAATGGTTTGAACTTAGAATATGATCCTTTACCATTTCTTTGAATATTGATCCATCCTATCTGTATTGATTTTAATTTTTGGTTTTTTTGTCCCCACAGATCATGCACCGCCACCGCTGCTGTGTCCACAACCTGGTTCATTCTTCATTAGTTTATTGCAACATTACTCTGTCTGACTCCCGCTGAATACAGTGAAATTTTGGGGGAACACACAGTCTGAATATATTAATATAAAGAATGTATCTGGTGCTAATAAAGTATATTTGTAATAAAGTACTTATTTGTATTTAATGAAATTAGCAATGTAGGCTGGTTTCTGTGACACTATCCTATACGGAGATATGTTGTTTTGCTGCAGACACTTTCTGCAATGTGCATCAAACATAGATTATTACTATTATCATCCCGTTATGCTGTATTTATAACGTTGAGCTATATAGAATGAAGATTGCCGGTGATCACTATGGATACGGCCCGCTACGGCTACAGTTATGACTGCAGGCTAACGAATCCATATAGGAGGCATCGCGGGGTTTTTTGTTCCGATGCTGCCATGGCAGCGTAGGACACTATCGGGAGACGCTCCGCTGTATAGGAAGGCTTGCGGGGTGTGTGCTGCCATGGCAACGCGGGACACTATCGGGAGATGCTCCGCTGTATAGGAGGTTTCGCGGGGTTTATGTTCCGATGCTGCCATGGCAACGCAAGATACTATCGGGAGGCGCTCCGCTGTATGGGAAGTCTTGCGGGGTTTGTGTGCCGATGCTGCCATGGCAACGCAAGACACTATCGGGAGAAGCTCCGCTGTATAACTCCAAACGCATGCGCAGTCCCGAGCTAACGATGTCAGAGTGACTGATGATGCACTTGGATAGCGCGACGCCTGCTGATGACGTCGGACGCCTTTCTTCAACGAGGGAAGATGAGCTGGTTGTGGAACAGCGTGGAGGACGGCACCTGCATGATCTACAGGTGTAAGTGGGTGTTTTTTAATTATGTGTTGTCTGTGGATTGGTGGAGGTTTATATAAATTCCGTGTATGTGTTATATGGTTTTTATGCACTTGAAAAAGACCCTCTGTCGGGTCGAAACGTCGTGCGTTTTACTGGATGTGTTGAATACAATAAAGAGGCATCCACTGATGCGCTTTTAAAGAAAAATTATCCATCTCTGGCGCTGCTCGCTACTTCTTTATGAATTGATGACCTTTGAGGATCCAAGGGAGTCGGATCCTCCTGCATGAGCTTTTGCGCACTATTTCCTGTTCCCTCCCATTATTGTGGTTGAATCCAACGGAGTGCTGCCGCAACTTTGATTACATACAATAAAAGGAACACGCTTCTTGTCGTGCCTGGCAAAAAGTGTAAAAAAAAAAACTGATGCAAAAATGCAATAAGTGATCAAAAAAGCTGTATGTACCCTAAAATGGTACCAATAAAAACCACAGCTTGTCTCGCAAAAAAATAAGCCCTCACAGAGCTCCATCCGTGGAAAAAACAAGACCTCATACGGCCGCGTCAACGGAAAAATATAAAACTTATGGCGTTTGAAAAATGGAGATGAAAATCCGCAAAAAATCGTTCCGTTCTTAAGCCCAAAATAGGCAATGTCCTTAAGGGGTTAAGAATGACTTACCGGGTAGCCTAAGCTCATACAAGACCATCTCCAAGTACCTTTAGGCTGGGTTCTCACAGGGCGTATTCCCGTTGGAAATCTCACGGGTAGGTCGCAGCGGAAAACCGCAAGATTTCCGCCGGGAAAGCGCTGCTTCAAAACCCGCAGGTTTTGGAGCCGCAGCGCCGGCTTTGCCGCGACGGATTCGCTGTCCCGTGTGGACAAGATTTCTGAGAAATCTGGTCCACATGGCTGGTTAATCCCGCGATTAGCTGCCGCAGGTGGATTCTAGACGGAATTTCCGTGGGAAATCCACCCTGTGTGAACCCAGCCTAACAAGACAATTCCAGTTCTGCTGTGCAGAAGTGAAAAACCTTTGACTTCTGGCCGTTGCTACACAGCAGGGGTAGAAACACAGGGAACCATCACACGGATTACTCCGCCATGACGTGGAATCAGCAAGTCAATCTGCTTAAAGCGACCCTCCGGTGCTAGGACAAGGTTTTGTCCACAGTTGGAAGGAGGTGGGCAATATTACCTGCCATTCTTTTTTGCCAATGTCACCCCAAACCACTAGTTTTGGCTAAAAAAAAAAAAAAGCGATCCATCCATACAAGTTTGGCGGCACACAGATAGCAGTGATTTTGCGGTAGTTAAAGTAACAGTGGAGTCCAAGCCTTATAGGCTGACTGTCCCCATACTGACGGGTTATGATGACGAGACACATCAACAGCGACAATCGGAAGAACACGATGACATCAACAGCAAGAGTAAAGAAACTGCCGGATGTCAGCAAGTACCGGTATTGGTAAGTATACTGCAGTAACTCCTACAACAGACGCTTGGGGGGAGATCAATTATCAGAACCGCAAAAAATCAATCATCTGTTAAATACCGCAGGAATAAAAGAACTTCCTGCAGGAGATCGGGCGGTGAATGTGGCATCATTAGCGGCTCTGCGGGGTCATGATAAAGAAAGGACACAAATCTGTGGGGACCACAGTGCTGACTTCATGGGCCTCAAGAACATCTCCTCCTGGATCCCCCTCACTGTAACTAGGGGGAGATATTGAATGGACTACTGCCAGGAGTTATAGTCCTGCAGTAACAGAAGTCCGCTAATATACAGCATCTTGATTGTTAATCTAGTGTGTGCAGAGCGACACCTGCTGGTCAGAGGGTACTCTTGGTCCAGAGAAAAATGTAATGTATAAAAATAAAAAAAAATAAAAAAGATAAAAATTGATGCTAAGCAAAAATGGAGCAGACGCCCCGAGTAACCAAAATGCAGTTTTCATTAATAACCCCTTCCTGCTATAGGATATACAGTTATGTCCCACGGGGGTTGGGGTATGTATGAAGAGAGATAACGGGGCGACCTCTTCATACAGCACAGGCACTAGCCGTGCGGCTGATCTGCACCATTAACGCTTTAAATACTGCCGTTGCAGGGAGCTGTACAGGTGTCATGGCAGTCCCCTCGACTGAAATGCCCAAGGGCCACATTAGACTGCCCATCACGCCGTCCCCATGGGGTGGCTTGAAAGACTGCCTTTCAGATCACCGTATAATGATGCACTGCTGTGGCATTACATCATACTGTAGGAGCGATCAAAGCATCACTAGTTTTTATCCCAAAGCAATGTATTATTTACCCCGCACAGTGAACATCACCTGAGAAAAAAAGACAGGAAAAAAAAAAAAAAATTTAATAATGAACGCCAGAAATGCATCGTTTTTGGTCACCCTGTCTTCCGTGGAATTTCCACCGCTAGAAGCCTGCATAGGATTGCGTTAACAAAACACAATCCTATGCAGAAAGCTGCGATTTGGCAGCGCGAAATCTCACACGGCAAACAAGTCGCGGCACGCTATATTTCTGAAATGTCACTCACCCGGCGCCGGTCTGCGGCAAGCCGGCACATCAAACAGCCGAAGCCGCGGGCGAGTACAAGCTGGTCCCTGTATTCCAAAATGGTACTAACAAACTAAAGGGACATCTCACAAAAAGAATATATAAAGCAATAAAGTTTTATTGTTAAAAAAAAAGTTTAATCACCCCCTTTTGCCATATCAATAATAATGGAAAAAAATTCTAAATCCTAAAAGAAAGAAAAAAAGAAGGAAACACAACATTTGTAACGCCACGTTTGTAAAAGTCCGATCTATCAAAGTAGTGCATTATTTACCGTACACGGTGAACGGCGTTTGAAAAAAAAAACAACAATTAAATAAGTAAAGAACGCCAAAAATGCACTAACTCACCCCGTCTCCCAGAAAAAAAAAAAAAAAACACTAAGGGCTTACAGATAGTCCCCTACTTGCGAACATTCCAGTTACGAATTTCGCTACACGAACTATCTGTTCTGCTATGGCAGTACATCATACTGTGCAGGGAGCGGGCAGGCTTCTATCAAGCCTGTCCGGTCAGAATGCAGGACACTGCGGTTGCTAAGCAGCCGAGGGCCTTCTGAAAGGCCCTAGGGCTGTCTATGCAGGGCGCTTGATGGGCACTCTGCATAGGCAGCCCTGGGGCCTTTCAGGAGGTCCCCGGCTGCCTAGCAACCGCACAGCGTCCCGCGATCTCATCATGGGACGCTGTACGGGCCTCCTGAACATCGGGTGCCAGCTGTTTCTTACAGCGGGCACCCGGCGGCAGCAGTTCCGACGAGCCGCTCGTCAGAACTGTTAACACTCTAAATACCGCTGTCAGAGCGGTATTTAAAGGGGTTGTCCCGCGGCAGCAAGTGGGTCTATACACTTCTGTATGGCCATATTAATGCACTTTGTAATGTACATTGTGCATTAATTATGAGCCATACAGAAGTTATAAAAAGTTTTTTACTTACCTGCTCCGTTGCTGGCGTCCTCGTTCCCATGGAGCCGACTAATTTTCGCCCTCCGATGGCCAAATTAGCCGCGCTTGCGCAGTCCGGGTCTTCTGCTCTCTTCAATGGAGCCGCTCGTGCAGAATGCCGGCTCCGTGTAGCTCCGCCCCGTCACGTGCCGATTCCAGCCAATCAGGAGGCTGGAATCAGCAATGGACCGCACAGAAGAGCTGCGGTCCACGGAGGGAGCAGACCCCGGCGGCCATCTTCAGCAGGTAAGTATGAAGACGCCGGACCGCCGGGATTCAGGTAAGCGCTCTCCGTTTGTTTTTTTTAACCCCTGCATCGGGGTTGTCTCGCGCCGAACGGGGGGGGGTTAAAAAAAAAAAACCCGTTTCGGCGCGGGACAACCCCTTTAAAGTGTTAACAGTTCTGACAAGCGGCGCGGCTCGTCGGAACTGCTGCCGCCGGGTGCCCGCTGTAAGAACAGCCGGCACCCGACGTTGTATGGAGCGGGATCCACCCGCGATCCCGCTCCATACTACCATTTGTTCGGACTTGCGAACAAAATGGACTTGCGAACAGGCTCCTGGAACGGAACCTGTTCGCAAGTAGGGGACTACCTGTATTTAGACCAGTGGTCCCCAACCTTTTTGGCACCAGCTTCAAGCAAGACCATTTTTCCCCCACTTCCCAGCACACACATAGGGCAGCATATCTCCCCCCCCCCCCCCCAGTAAATAGACAGCCCCCACCCCTCAGTAATTAGCAGCCCCTCCCTCTGTAATAAGTAGCTCCCACCCCCAGTAATAGGCAGCCCCCTCCCCCCCCCCTTACTAGGCAGCCCCTCCCCCCCCCCCTTACTAGGCAGCCCCTCCCCCCCCCTTACTAGGCAGCCCCTCCCCCCCCCTTACTAGGCAGCCCCCTCCCCACCCCCCCTTACTAGGCAGCCCCCTCCCCACCCCCCCTTACTAGGCAGCCCCCTCCCCACCCCCCCTTACTAGGCAGCCCCCTCCCCACCCCCCCTTACTAGGCAGCCCCCTCCCCCCCCCAGTAATAGGCAGCCCCCTCCCCCCCCCCCTTACTAGGCAGCCCCTCCCCCCCCCCCCTTACTAGGCAGCCCCCTCCCCACCCCCTTACTAGGCAGCCCCCTCCCCACCCCCTTACTAGGCAGCCCCCTCCCCACCCACTAGGCAGCCCCCTCCCCACCCCCTTACTAGGCAGCCCCCTCCCCACCCACTAGGCAGCCCCCTCCCCACCCCACTAGGCAGCCCCCTCCCCTCCCCGCTAATAGGCAGCCCCCTCCCCCCCCGCGCTAATAGGCAGCCCCCTCCCCCCCGCGCGCTAATAGGCAGCCCCCTCCCCCCCGCGCGCTAATAGGCAGCCCCCTCCCCCCCGCGCGCTAATAGGCAGCCCCTTCCCCTCCCCGCTAATAGGCAGCTCCCTCCCCCCCCGCTAATAGGCAGCTCCCTCCCCCCCCCCGCTAATAGGCAGGTCCCTCCCCCCCCCCGCTAATAGGCAGGTCCCTCCCCCCCCCCCCCGCTAATAGGCAGGTCCCTCCCCCCCCCCGCTAATAGGCAGGTCCCTCCCCCCCCCCGCTAATAGGCAGGTCCCTCCCCCCCCCGCTAATAGGCAGGTCCCTCCCCCCCCGCTAATAGGCAGGTCCCTCCCCCCCCCCGCTAATAGGCAGGTCCCTCCCCCCCCCCCGCTAATAGGCAGGTCCGTCCCCCCCCGCTAATAGGCAGGTCCCTCCCCCCCCCGCTAATAGGCAGGTCCCTCCCCCCCCCGCTAATAGGCAGGTCCCTCCCCCCCCCCGCTAATAGGCAGGTCCCTCCCCCCCCCCGCTAATAGGCAGGTCCCTCCCCCCCCCCGCTAATAGGCAGGTCCCTCCCCCCCCCCGCTAATAAGCAGGTCCCTCCCCCCCCCCGCTAATAAGCAGGTCCCTCCCCCACCCCCCCCCCTAATAGGCAGGTCCCTCCCCCCCCCCCCCTAATAGGCAGGTCCCTCCCCCCCCCCCCCTAATAGGCAGGTCCCTCCCCCACTCCCCCCCCTAATAGGCAGGTCCCTCCTCCCCCCCCCGCAATAGGCAGCCCCTTCCCCCGCAATAAGTTGCCCCCACCCCCCCAGTAATAGGCAGCCCCCTCGCCAGTAATAGGCAGCCCCCTCGCCAGTAATAGGCAGCCCCCTCGCCAGCAATAGGCAGCCCCCTCGCCAGCAATAGGCAGCCCCCTCCCCCAGCAATAGGCAGCCCCCTCCCCCAGCAATAGGCAGCCCCCTCCCCCAGCAATAGGCAGCCCCCTCCCCCAGCAATAGGCAGCCCCCTCCCCCAGCAATAGGCAGCCCCCTCCCCCAGCAATAGGCAGCCCCCTCCCCCAGCAATAGGCAGCCCCCTCCCCCAGCAATAGGCAGCCCCCCAACCCAGCAATAGGCAGCCCCCCAACCCAGCAATAGGCAGCCCCCCAACCCATATACTTACCTCCTCCTTGCTGTCAGCATCGCTCTCTCTCTGCTTGCCCTGTCCTCAGTGTGCAGCCCGGAACGCTTCCTCCCGAAGTCCTCTCCTGCGGAACTAATGAGCAGGGGACTCGGGGAGGAAGCGTTCCGGGCTGCACACGTTAGTGTGCGCCGGGATCAGCACGATGACCAGCGGGGAGCTGCGGCGCCCCCGCTGGTAATCGCTTCAGCGGTGAGCGGCGTCGGCACGCTGCGAGCCTCTAACACAAGGCAGCGGGCCGGATTCGGCCCGAGGGCTTGTCTGTAGAGCAAAAGTTCCCGGCGGTGCCGCGGACCGGCGCTAGACACCTAACGGCCCGGCCCCGGTGGTTGGGGGCCCCGATTTAGACGACTGTATATCGGCTCGGTTTTCAGGCCGAGCCGATATACGGTGTCCTTGTCTGCAGAAGGGGGGAGGATGGAAGAGCCGGGAGCGGAACTGAGCTCCCGCCCCCTCTCTGCCTCCCGCGGCGGGATTTCCAGCCACAAAATCTGCATAGGAGTGCATTACAACACGCACTCCTATGCAAACCGCGGCATGTCCTATTTCTGTGCGGGGCTCTGCGAGCCTCCACAGAAGCGCCACTCACCCGGCCGCCGGCTCCGGTCTGCGGATCCCGGCAGCCGGCACATGAAACAGCCGGGGCCGCCGGGCGCGGGTAAGTACGCGCTCCTCTCTGCAGGCGCTCGGGTCGGGTCCCGCGGCGAGAATTCTCACCACCGGATCCGACCCGCCCGTCTGCAGGCGGCCTAATTACCCGGAGAAAAAGTGCTGGTTGTTATGGTAAAAAAAAACATGAGACATTGATAATAACCCGGGAACGTAAACAACGAGTAGAGCATGTCCGCCAAGACGTAACCCCACCGCACCCACTAGGACCCCATGTAACCCCACCGCACCCACTAGGACCCCATGTAACCCCACCGCACCCGCTCAGACCCCACATGTTTACTGCATGGTGAACCCCGGGAAAACAAAACCTCCCCAAAGCTGCAAATTGCCTTTTCCCATTTCACCTGGAGATTTGTAAACGTTCGCTACAACACAATAGCCGTCAGGCAGCCATGTCACCGGCGAGACAGAGCGACCAAGACAGGCTGGGAGCAGTAGTCCCACTAGGAAGCCCTCCGCCCCAGATTGTACCTTTCTGCTGCGCCACACTCCGTGTCTCCTCAGCTCAGTCTCGCTTTGAATTGAAACATCCGGCCGCTTGCAGCCTGTGGTTACCTAGGTAACGGGGTGACGATTCGGTCAGGCCAATAGCGGCGGGAATTTTTTTTTTATTCAATATACTTTATTGTACAAAACAATAAGAAAATCTCTAGCTGTTCCCGCTGCGTTGCCATGGTTACTGACTATGGGGTGCTTAGGAAAAGGGCGGCAGCAGTGAAAAATATTGTGGAGGATGACTTTTTAAAAAATGAAATGTAATGTATATGATTTTGCTGCTTAACCCCTTAGGGCTCTTT
Organism: Eleutherodactylus coqui; assembly: GCF_035609145.1. Classification (NCBI taxonomy): domain Eukaryota; kingdom Metazoa; phylum Chordata; class Amphibia; order Anura; family Eleutherodactylidae; genus Eleutherodactylus; species Eleutherodactylus coqui. The sequence goes on along the minus strand of NC_089846.1, from coordinate 53,783,951 downwards.
CACGTGAGCGCATGCGTTTGCACGCGCCTGCGCGCAGCCTTTTTTGCGGAACACATTATGCCTTTTGTACACGCTTATCTGAGTATTTTATTGTACTTTTCCACCTGCATTCCGCTTCTATAGGGACCTTTAGTGCGCAGGAATAGGGCATGCTGCGTTTTTGCAAGACCACAATACGCGCACCAAACACGGAAATGTGAACGAACCCTTTGAAATCAACGGGTTCTATCCTCTACATATTGCACACGTACAAATACGCCCGTGTGAAGGAACCCTTGAGGGTGCAACAATTTTGGGGCATCGTACTCACTGCTTTTCAAAACCCGTAAGTTTTTTTTTTCCAATGAACACAGCCGTATGAGGACTCGGTCGTTGCGTGGCGGGCTGTACTTTTTATTGTAACCATTTTGGGGTACATAACTGTAGATCCTTTATTCATTTTGGGGGGAATACAATGAAAGGACACATAAACTCTTCCGTTTTTTTTAGTGTTCAGTATGCGGTATAAGGGCTCCTGTCCACGGACAGATTTGCATTGCGGAGTTCGTAGCAGGATTCCGCCTCCGGACTCCGCAGTAAATCCAGCCCCATAGCATGCAATGTAAAAACGCGAATTCCTGCCCACGAGCAGAAATTGATTGTGATTTTCCACTCGTGGAGAAGAAATCGCAGCATGCTGCGATTTTGTGCGGGCTGTGCACTGACGATGTCCATTGGAAGCCGTCCGTCCCACAGCCATTCTGCAATCATCATTGAAGTCAATGGAAGTAGTCCAACCCGCGGTCCGTCCGCAATTGACAAGCCGCGGATTCTGCGGGAAAGGCAGGAGTTTAAAAACACTGTACTGTGCATGTCCGACGGCGGGCCATTGCGGACCATCCGCCGTACAGAAAAAGAAGACAGGTACGCAGGGTTGCTGGCCGCGGGCACGGGCGGATTCCATGCGGGATTCCCTATGCAGAATCCGTGTTTGTCTGTGTGCATTAGGCCAAAGACTGAGACCTTTCTTATCATCCCTCGATGGGGCCGTGCATAGGCTAGCTTTTTGCATGACAAGCTGTAGTTTTTTTGGTACCATTTTGGTACCATTACTCGCCAGCGTGCATTTTTACGCCGGTGCGAGGCGTTTTTTTTCTCACAAAAATCACTTCAGTAAAGGAGCAATCCTCCGGCGCGGACGGCTACCGTTGAAGTCAATGGAAGCCACTGATCCGCGGGAACAGCAGGAGTTTAAAAAAAATCTGTACTGCACATGTCCGTAGTCGAACCGTGCGAACCATCTGCAGTACAGTGAAACTGAAAGAAGACAGGTTCGCGCAGAAGCAGGCGAAGAAGGCCACCTGCACACAGGTATGCAGGGTGAACCGCCGCGGTCAGGGCCGGATTGTGTGCGGGATTCCACAGGCGGAAATTCTGACCTGCTGTGTGCATGAGGCCGTAGTTCTCATGTCCACATGCGGGTAGGATTCCACATGCGGGAGCCCGCAGCGGAATCCTCCCCTGCCCGAGGACCCTGTGTACCTGTCCGGGTCTTCTTTTTTCTCTACTGCGGATGTGTGCGTACGTGCCGGCCAGAGCACATGCGCAGTAGAGTTTGGGTTTTTTTCAAACTCCTGCTTTGCTGCGGAGTCCACGGTCCATCTGCCAATTTAATAGCGGACAGGCCGCGAATCGGACGGCTTCCATTGACTTCACTGTAAGCCGTCCGCATGGAATCCGCACTAAAATGGAGCGTGCTGAGATTTGTTTTCCACACCAAAAGATCTGCCAAACAAATCTGCATGCTTTAACTCAGCTGCGGACGCCCATGCTTCCCTATGAGCGGCTTGGATTGCGGATCTAATTGTATTACATGAATGAACATTCATCGGTCAGCTGATCATCACCATGGCGGTACTCTGACTGGGGTGGGGTTATGCATGGTTGGTACACTTAGAGGGTCTGTTATGGAGGAATGACAGCGCTCATTCAGAAAGGAGCATGGGGAAATCTTTTTGGGTGCCTTCACACTTGTGATCGCGATATCGCTGCATTTTATTAACGCAAATGCCAATAGGACTTTGTTAAAAAGGCATTGCACAAAAATCGCAAAGCACAAACTTGCGATTTTTGTGCAATGCGTTTTTAACAAAGTCCTATTGACATTTGCATTAATTGTCAATAAAAAGATTGCATCCTTGACAGGCGCTATCCTACGGATAACGGTGATCACGGAAAAGTTAAATAAAGTTAAAGTTTCACCTCCCCTCATTGATCGGATCCATGAGTTGAGATGAAAATAGTCACCCCCATCCTCCGCGATGTCTCGCGGTGATCTGTTCCTTTCAGGACCTGACGTCGTTCTCTGTGCACACGCCCCTGATGTCATACATCGGCCGCGTGCTCAGAAGGGCTTGCGCCCCGGAAAATTTAAAATCCCTTTACTCCTGACTTGCATGTGTAGCTGGGAGCAGAGAGATATCACCGGTTACCGCTGTATGCGGTTCCTGGTCACATGATCGCTGTTACCCAATGGATAACAGTAATCATTTAAAGTTTAAAAAAAAGTTTACGTTTCATCTCCCCTCATGGATCATATCCGTGAGGGGAGATGAAATTACGTACCAACGGCGCCCAGATTTACTCATGGACCTTACCCCGGCTTCTGCGCATGCGCCCCCGTCGCAAAGATGACAGAAGCATGCGCAAAAGCCGCAGCTTACCAGGGTAATCTAAAATCTCCCTGCTCCTGACTACCAGATGTAGCCGAGAGGAATTTCCCCGTACTTACATCATGAGCGCATGAACGGTCTGACTCCTCTATATTTCCATACACAGTCTTCTCATGACTCCAGTTTTGAGATTTTTTATTAGAGAAAAATTGACACATACTATAAATCATCGCTGCGTTGATGATGAGAATCAGAGCATATGGCCGCCCTGCGGAGGAGCAGATAATGTACCGTAGGGTTATGACAAGCGCAGTCCAGCAGGCATTGGTAGCATTGTCTTCTGTATGGCAAAGCGGTTCCATGTTTTATTTGGCGGCAGAAGCAGGTTTTGTAGCATTCGGTATGATTAGTAGGCATGAAGTTGATGATTTGTGGATTGGTATGAGGGGCCCCCTTTTTTGGTTATTCCGTGTACATTAGTTGAAGAGTCTCTTCCACCAGATCGAAACGAGTTATAGTCTCTTTCAGAACGACATAGAACAGAGATAGTTCTGTAGCTTACATATATACACTTTCCCATCATTTTCAAGATTTCTGCTTACTGTCAGTGAATGGAACTTGCATTGCTTACATTCTGTGGCAAAAATCCCGTCTTAATGTTCTACTGAAAGAGATGTGGGGCTTGTCATAGTGTATCAGAGCTCTCTCATTGCTAGATGGGTTTTCACACTTATGTGTAAACTGAATGCTTCCATTCACAGCAAGCAGAGATCACTAAATGGGTGAAGGTTTGAAATGCAAAAAATATAAGAGAGTGGTAAAACTTTTCACTATACATTTGAACCAAGACTACAAGTTATACCCTACTCACAGGATAGGGTAGAACTTGCTGATCTGTGGGGGTCTCACCTTTGGCAAGCATCTCAAGGGGGTGGGGGTCTAACTCTGCCTGTCACTGCGGGGGTCACTTCTCTCCCTTGTGGTGATGTCAAAATGAATAGAGCGCTGGGTGAGCATGCTTTCAAATAGCCAAGCAGCAAGTGAGTAGCTATCTCTGCAGTCCCATTGAAAGTCAATGCAGCTTCAGGGCGCTTGCACGACCAGCGCTTCATTAAGTCTTAACCCTGCAGTGAGGACAATGAGGGACACAGGACCCTCATTCTCAAAATTGGCAGGAATCTTGGGTGAGACCCCCACCAATCAGCAAGTAGATGGGGGATAACTTGTAATCTTGGCATAACCCCTTTATACACTCGATAACTGATGACCTGGGAAGCCATTACACCCGATCTTTGGATCCACCTACAAATATGTATGGCCATGTTGCATTATCAATATATTATTATCTTACCTTGGTCCCTTGGTCTCGGTTTGTGTGTAACCCCTGAATACCTGGGCCCCTTCTCGTGTAATGACACATAGATCCACTCCACTGCCAGATCCGAGGCCGCACAGGATGCCCGCCGTTATGAAGTCTGTCACCAGCTGCTTTGCTTCCTCCAGCTGATAAAGTGGAAGGAGAGTAAATAAAATCTTACCGTCTGAATAGGAAAATCCCAGGAGCCCATACCGCCCCAGTATATGGCTATGATCACACAGAGGGAAAATCTGATACGGATTTCAATGGAAATCGTGGCGATTCAAGTGCACATTTCCATTAGAGCTGCTGAGAATCCGTGTTTGCATTATTTCCATTCCATTATGCCAATATGTGTGCGGATAACCTGAAGCAGATACTACGCTCCTCAAGAAAAGTCATGTCACATCTTTTTTTTTCCCATGACGCACTTTTCAATTCTGCATATGGAAAAATCTGCGCCATATAGACTACTAGCTGATATAGCTGGCTTCGCCCGAGTTAATTTGGTACTGGTGTTTATCTGGTGTTCACACGGAAAATCTTATGAAGTCGTGGTTACTTTAGAGATACTGAGGAAAAACATATGTTCACCATTTTGCATAGTTCTCTGCGTTGGAGGCAACCATGCGACGTTTCCTTGATATAAAATGACATCAGGAAGTGAGAGAATTAGATTACGTACATAGAATTTGGACACTAATTCTTTTGCGCTTAGAATTGAATAATCGAGTTGGGACCCATTAGCTTTTCCTATTTATGACATAATCAATGCTCGTGCCAAATTTCCCGTTTCTATGACACCGGAAAGTGAGAAAATTACATTCAGCACGTAAAATTTCGACGCCAATTGTTTTGCGCTAGAATTGAATAATCGAGTTGGGACCTATGAACTTTTCCTATTTATGACATAATCAATGTTCGTGCCAAATTTCACGTTTCTATGACACCGGAAAGACAGAAAATTACATTCCGTACGTAAAATTTGGACGCTAATTCTTCTGCGCATAGAATTGAATAATGGAGTTGGGACCCATTCGCTTTTCCTATTTATGACATAATCAATGCTTGTGCCAAATTTCCTGTTTCTATGACACCGGAAAGTGAAGAAATTACATTCCGCACGTAAAATTTGGATGCTAATTCTTTTGCGCATAGAATTGAATAATGGAGTTGGAACCCATTAGCTTTTCCTATTTATGACATCATCGATGCTCGTGCCAAATTTCCCGTTTCTATGACACCGGAAAGTGAGAAAATTACATTCTGTACGTAAAATTTGGACGCTAATTCTTTTGCGCATAGAATTGAATAATCGAGTTGGGACCCATTAACTTTTCCTATTTATGACATAATCAATGCTCGTGCCAAATTTCACGTTTCTATGACATTGAGAAGTGAGAGATTTAGATTATGTACGTTAAATTTCGACGCCAATTCTTTTGCGCTAGAATTGAATAATCGAGTTGGGACCCAATTACTTTTCCTATTTTGGAGATAATCTATGCTTGCGCCAAATTTCATGTTTCTACGACATTGGGAAGTTGGAGAACTTTTAGCGAGTCAGTCAGTCAGTCAGTCAGTGAGTCAGTCAGTCAGTCAGTGAGTCAGTGAGGGCTTTCGTCTTTATATATATAGATGATGTAAATTCCTATTCAAATGAAAATTCCGCCAGCAGTCACTAATGCAGCTTATGATATGTGCTGTATGTTATATAGAGTGTAGTGAAAAAGACGGATCCAGCGCTATATCTCAATACTGTTGTCCTACAATAGCATACTTAAATAGAAAGGCATGGTAGCGCTACACAATGGTATGGTGCACGGACCCCTGGGGGCCCTGGTACATGGAATTTAATTTTATGTTGTGGCCACTGTAAGGAATAGAGAGTAGAACCCAATTACAAAGTTGAAAAAGAGCATCTGAGAAGCAGAAATCCACTTTCTGCATCTTTCCAAGTTCCGTGTGCCCGCTATTGTCTGATGTAAGAAAATCGTACTTGAAGTGGCCTCCTTCTGCTATTACGCATGCATGGAGCTGTTTGACAGTGCATTCCATGGCTGACGCTATCATTGTGGAACCGTGTTAGTAAACGGTGGAGTCCGATGCAGTGCAAATGAAATGCAGATTACCAATAAGAGGAAGAACCAATCAAAAGACATGCATGTGTGGGTTGGAAATTGGCACAATCATTTTGGGGTTCAGCATTCTACTTGCCACGGTCACACTGACCACAACATGTAAAGGGTTAAACAACGGGATTCAAAGGTTTCTCTGATCCCCGCTGTTTGAAAAGGTACCAGGCTGTTATCCAACAGCTGAGCACCCGCTATTGAGGCAGTTTTGGCATCCAGGAGTCTGAGAAAGTTGAGTGCCGGTCCCTGGTGACCATATTAGTTGCCACTGATGGAAAGGAATAATAATATCTTGACAGAAGGGGGCACTTTTTTATTTTAAGGGACTGCAAAAACAGCACATTGCACTTTGCTTCCTCTTGGTGACATGATCAGAATACAGGTGCTATTTATGACAGCCTGTATTCTATGAATGGACCGACCTCAGGAGCTGCTAGAAAGTGTGACGGACCATCACAGCAGTTTTCGCCCCTCTTAAGGCCTCCTTCACACAGGCGTTTTTATACAGCGTTTAGCGATGCCTTTTTTCAGCACTGCGCTCAACGCTGTACAGCGCTTCCGTTTATCTCAATGGGGGTTCTCACACAAGAGACAAAAAGAAACGTCTTCAACGCTGCACTTTGAGAGTGATTCATGTTCTATCTTTGGCCGTTTTCAGCCCTGCGCCGCTCATTGAAATGAATGGGCAGCGGTTTTAGTGCTGCTTAAAATGTGGCACAATTTGGTACCATGTTTTTAGATATGTCTACATGCAAGTGCTAGCTGCAATACCTAAAAAAAAAAAAAAAATCTTCACCTAGCAGGCGCCGTCCGGGTCCCAGCCGCTGCTCTCCGGAGCTCCGGGCAGGCTGCCGGGCACTTGTCATCGTCGACAGAGGAGCTTTTGCTAGTGCTGAAAATGCAGCCAAAATGTTGTCAAAAATGCATGACAACCCTGTTGAAACTGCGGTAAACGCAGCGTTGAAGAATGCTGCGTTTCTGCAAATGCCTGTGTGAGGGAGGCCTAATTCTCTAACTAAAGGAACCTGAATTCGACTGACGATGCTATTGGTTATACGGGTAACAAATGTATACAGTTGCTAACAATGTAATTTCCAATATACAGTGTGTCTAGATTGCGGAAGCTTTGCTGTAGGCTGTGTGCACACTAGCTGTGAGCGTGATTATCACCTAACAGGCTTGGGCGAAACTTGCATCGGACGGCACACAGAAAGCAGTCTGTGTGCTGCCCAGTTTACACGGCGGCAGCCCAGTGACATGCATTGACGAATAATAATGGGGCCATGTGCTGTCTGTTGATTAACACACACATCACACCGCCACAAATATGCTAATGTGAGGGAGGCCTTAGCCATAGCATAGCTCTTAGAGGTTTGCCTGTATAGGTGACACAGTACAACATACACACTTACCTATACTACACACATACCTGCATATTGGGTTTGAAGCGATCTTTTAAGATGGCGATGGCTGCGCTTGCACCGGATCCTGGAATCAGCAAGGGAGATGTATCAAAATTGGTGCACAATGAAAATGATGCATTTGCTCATAGCAACCAATCAGGTTACAGGTTTCATTTAAAAAAAGGCAATTTTCAAAATAATTGCTTGCTGTCAGTGAATATAAACATCATTGTTTACATCCAGAGATTTAATACTCATCCTGATTGAGTCCAGCTAATATATGTGCATGACTCATTAAAAGAGACAGCCCTTGTATGAAGGCTTATTCACAGCGTGCGAATTCAGTCCCTCTTTTGTATCTGTTTTCTCTAGGAAGATCTCTGGAAGGTCCTGGGGATCTCTGCAGACGGATCCGATAAAAGACACATTTCTAGACTGGGCCTGCTGGTTTCATAGACAGAACAGATGAGGTGGACCACTACGTCCTGGCCGTCATCTGAATATTCACTTATGAACATTCTTCCACTAAAGGGAATGTATCACCTATATATTTTTTACTAATATATGATAGTGACCGCTGCAGTAACTTCCGGGATCAGTCGAGCAGGGCAGAGAGCGGCGCCGCTAAACAGAGGACGCCATTGTAAAGGAGTGTATTGCTTTTTTCTTTATTTTACACTTTTATCGTCTCTCTGTCATCCTTTTAAATCTCCGAAAACCTTTTTAACAGCATTTGGGGAGATGTTTTACAGCAGCCACATGGACCACATACACAATAGACACGAGCTGACCCATTAACGTCCATGGGAGGGTGTTGTGGGTGTGCTTTGTGATCTATGTGCAGGAAGAGGGACGAGGTGAGCTGCACTGTGAATGGTGGATCTTGTGTTGGTGCCCCTGTTGGTGGCTCCTGTGTTAGCGCACAGGACACATGTCAAGCAGTTATGTGCCCAACAGTCGTTCCAATGATTATTGCTTACCGTATGTGCTTTCACACAGGAGCAATAATCGCTCATTGAATGGAGACAGAGCGTGCTAGAGATCTCTTCGGCCTCCCGTCTCCATTCCGAGTAAATAGGCAGTTGTTCATAGATGAATGACTACCTGTTTACATAGGCCGATTATTTTTTTTGAAATGTAAATGGTGACATCGAAAATAAAAAAATCACCCAAAATTCTAAAAAAAATATATATTTAACATACTATTGCAATCGCAAATATTCAGCCCCCATTGCAAATTAGATTTATTTGCTAAATCTACGAACTTTCAGCTGTTTGCAAAAAACAAACAAACAAGAACAATTTAACCCCCAGCAGTTTAGGACGGGCTTGTTCTATTTACGTCTGTAGCTCCAGTTCTATCAGGGCTACCCAGAAGCTTTTGGTGTCATTTTAAAGGGGTTGTCCCGCGGCAGCAAGTGGGGTTATACACTTCTGTATGGCCATATTAATGCACTTTGTAATGTACATTGTGCATTAATTATGAGCCATACAGAAGTTATCAAAAGTTTTATACTTACCTGCTCCGTTGCTGGCGTCCTCATCTCCATGGTGCCGACTAATTTTCGGCCTCTAATGGCCAAATTAGCCGCGCTTGCGCAGTCCGGGTCTTCTGCTGTCTTCAATGGGGCCGCTCATGCAGAATGCCGGCTCCGTGTAGCTCCGCCCCGTCACGTGCTGATTCCAGCCAATCAGGAGGCTGGAATCGGCAATGGACCGCACAGAAGAGCTGCGGTCCACGGAGGGAGCAGACCCCGGCGTCCATCTTCAGCAGGTGAGTATGAAGACGCCGGACCGCCGGGATTCAGGTAAGCACTCTCCGGTTTGTTTTTTTAACCCCTGCATCGGGGTTGTCTCGCACCGAACGGGGGGGGGGGTTAAAAAAAAAAAAACCGTTTCGGCGCGGGACAACCCCTTTAAGACTAAGATTACTGGCTTTAAAATAACACCAACAGCATGTCGGTAGCTTCTAATCGAAGCTAGAGCTGTTTGAAGTGGGGTCGGATTGAGGTTGTTACAAAAAAGTAGTGAAATGATGAGGACTTGCTCATCTAATCACTCTATAATGTTTAACCCCACAAATGCTGCGATCGTTGCAAATGTAACATTTGTGCGCCTGTTCAGACGTCCCAGGCCTAGCGCATATACGCTGAGGCCGCAATGCCTTACCTCCCCCTCGCCGGCTCTCTGCCACTCTCTTCCCCTCCGGCTGTTTGCAATGGTCTTGTCCGCATCTTAGCTCCACACCTGTCTCGCCCCCTCCCATTGCAAACAGAGAGGAGGAGAGAGGAGGAGAGAAGGGAAAGGAAGTTTAGCAGTCACGCACTAAACTCCCTCCCACCTCCCTTCTCCGGCACTGTCATAGGCTCCCATAAGAATCTATGCGGCGGCCAACGTATTCCGGCTGGAAAGATAGTTCTAGGACTATCCTTCCTGCCCAGCGTAAAAGCACCCAACACTATATTTGCCAGCCGGGCACTTTTATGCCGCAGGAATACGCCTATGTGATCTGATGCATTGCAATCCAATGCATCAGATGGTAGCGTATATCGGCTGGTTGTGAAAACGGCGGCCAATATACGCTGGTGTGAATAAGCCCTGAATGCAATGTGCAATTGCTTTTTTCCATTGCCCCAAAGCAATTGTGCGATCACATGTGACGTCTCGTAAACCGGGCGGGACTGCCCTTGTGAATATACAGAGCAGCAGAGGAGCGAGCACTGGCGTGGGACAGAGCGGGTGCAGGGCGAGTTGAGTATCTGACTATTTATTAATTTTTCTGCATGGGGAACATACTTTTACTGAAAAAATATAACTTGGACCCCCCGTTTTCCTTCAGTTATTTAGTCCCACTAGGCAAGTCACTATGCTGTGAATCTAAAACTGCAACGCAATGTATAAGCTGTGCTGAAGACGTCCCCTAATGGGCATACAATAGTGATATGCCTGGAGGTCTTTCCTACGCCTCTGACTGTCATAGCTACCCATCAGCATCCTGTGATTGCATTTGCGGGAGGCCGATGGTTGCTACTGACAACAGCATCTAGAGAATTAAATGACCAGGATCGGAGTTGTATCTGGTCCTGGCCATTACAGCGAGAGCTCGGCTGACAGTCAACACAGAGCCCTTGCTGTGATTATGCATCTGCAAGACCCATGGCATAAATGTCCTTCATGGAGGCCGGTCTATGATGTTCATTTACAATGTGTTTGGAAAGTCTTCAGACCCTTTCACTTTTTTCATATTTTGTTAATTTGTGGCCTTGAGCAAATAAAAAAAAGTCACGTTTCCCCATCATTCTACACTCAGTACTCCATAACGACAAAGTGAGAATAACATGTTAGAAATCTTTGTGAATTTAAAAAAAATAAAAAACTAACATTTTGCACTGACATAAGTATTCACACCCTGTACTCAGCACTCAGTTGCAACACCTTTGGTAGTGATTCCAGCCTCCGGTCTTCTTGGTATGATGCCACACAGTTTGCACCCCCCGATTTGGGGATTTTCTGCCATTCTTCACTGCACATTCTTTCAAGCTCTGTCAGGTTAGATGGGGGCCGTCTGTGGACAGCCATTTTCAGGTTTCTCCAGAGTTTTTCAATTGGCTTCAAGTCCGGGTTCTGGATGAGCCACTCAAGAACATTCACAGAGTTGTCCCTAAGCCACCCCAGTGTTGTCCTGGCTGTGTACTTGGGGTCATTGTCTTGTTGGAAGGTGAACCTTCTGCCCAGTCTGAGGTTCCTTGCACTCCGGATCAGGTTTTCATTAAGAATATCTCTTAAACTTTGCTCCATTCAGCTTTCCATCAACCCTGGCCGGTCTCCCTGTCGCAGCCGCTGAAAACACCCCCAGCATGAGGGTTGAATAAATGTGATTGCAATTGTAAAATCTTGATTCATACAATAGGTCATTATTCGATGACACCTTCCCTTTAAGATATGATATACAGATCATCTTGAGTCTCACCTAAAGCCGTGTAGGGAATGACGTCCGTGGATCCATGAGGGTAGATGCTGGTAATATGGGGGCCACGCACATCAAACCCCCCTATGATGATCAATACTCCAATGTGACCTTGATATCTGAGAGGGAACACACAACACCAACCTTTATACACCAAGCATGATTTTTATATCATGGCAGATATATATTCTGGACAGATACAGGAGCACTAGCTCTCTCATAGTCTTGTACAGCACGTCACAGACAGCAGTTTGTGCTTCAGAGCTGTTTTTTCTTTTATAACTTGAAACAAGTTACAACCATTGTCAGAGATTTTGAAGGTAATACAGCTGAGTTTTCTGGTCACCTGCCTACTCCCATCTATTATCTCCATTACTGACTATTCTTGCTACACCTCGTACTCACCTGAACAGCAGCTGCTTTAGCATTCGAGTTGCAGTGCACACACGAGGGGGTCTTCCTGTGGTCATAGCATGAACCGCTAGGTTGGAGGATAATAGTTGGGTCACATATTCAGCATCGGCGGCTACTCCAGCTCCACAACAACTAAGGGCAAAGAGGAAATAGGGGGTCATGTATTTCATGTAAGTGCTGGCATTACCATCAGGGCTGTAGAGGTAGCCCACCCAATACATATCCCCTAGTAGGTTAGATCCTTTGCCTCGGTCATCCAATGTGGGGGATTTGTCCAAATCTCAGACAGGCCCCTTTTAAGGCAGTGGGACCCTCAGTAGCAGACAATCTCAGATTCGGAGGGCCATGAATCCCGTCTTTCTGGGAGTTATTGGGGGTCTAAGCTCAGGGACTCTTACTGATATTTATATGGCGTCCTACCGTAGGCGGGATATCTGTGAACAATGGCCCACCCTCATGTCATACTTACTATATGTTGTCGGAGATGTAGTGGATCTTGGCACAGTTTTTATCTGCCACAACCATGTCATCGGTGGCTCTTCTGTCTGCTCCTAGGACAACGCCATCCCATAGAACCAACCACAGGTCAGTTAGACAACAGCCTCAGTCAATGGGCAACTCAACCACTGCCCGTCCATCCTACCGCGTATACGATCCGGCAATGGTGGTCCCCGTCTTAAGAGCTTTCGGTGGTTTGAGACCAAGAGCTGACGCATTTGCCTCTATGGAGCTGTTTCTGAGGATGTACAGAAGACACAAGGAAGTGATGCTCAGGTTTTATAACGTATATATTTTATAATCTCCATTCATGTCTGTAGGTTATTGCAAAGTTCTGCTGGTTGGCCTTGGAAAGTGACAACAGTTTGGCTACATCCCATCGTCAGACAATGACCAGTAAACTCCCACAATGCACTGCTCTCTGATCACAGGAAATTGGCAGAATTCAAAATTTAGCTTTATAGATGTGAATAGAGAAGAGAACATGATCAGTACAAGAGCACTAAAGGAAGGGATTTATAAAGTGACTGAACATCTTATGTATATTTATCGGAGTGATATTATGATTGCGGCTATAGCTTTCCTAGACTCCTGATTGGCTAATCTGCCTACCTAATCAACAATGCAGTAGTGGGAAGAAGTTGGCAGATTTGCCACTTGGGAGTTTTGGAAAGCAGCACCCAGAAGATCTAATAGGAATATTGGTTGTCCACCAGTTTTTCTAGAAATAGTCAGAGAAGGACGACTCAAGGCACATTTAGGTCTCCAGCATGTTTGGGTCCGTGTGATGTCTGTGTTAATTCATGAATAGCACATGGGCCAATTTAGCCTCTGGTCCGCGTGAAAAACTTGCATTTCATATTCTTGTCTGCATCATGGACAAGTATTAGAACATGCAATGTGTGGGCAGTCAGTGTATGGGCCAGCACACATACAGGTGTCCATGTGGTGTCTGTTGCAAGTTGCACTTGAACCTTTTGCGAGCAACTCGTCCACACAGCAAGTGTGCGCCCAGCCCTAGGGTTCTTTCACATGGGCGTCATTTTGACACGATGTAGGCGGTCCAAAGAATTGTGTCTATTAGAACCAATGATTTCCTATGGGTTCATTCAGACAAAGGATTTTTTGACAAACCTAAAAAATTGCACATCAAAAGATAGAACATAGGTACGTTATTTCAACGCCGAACATTCTTGGCGCGCTAAATAATAGGACATGTGGCAGTCTATAGGGAGTCATCCAAAAAGGGAGGGGGAGCGCTGCTAAACAATGACAGGTACCTCTAGTGAGGCACTTAAAGTAATGAAATAGCACTTCTGCCGACCGAGGAATTTCGGGGCAGCAGTGTTATTTCACCGCAACCAGCTGTCTGAATGGATGACAAAATCGCGAAGAAAAGCTGCGACTTGGTCGTGGGTATTCTTGGTTCATCCGATTTATGGCTGAGTTAGACATTTTTTTTAGCGCAGCTAACTCGGGGTCAAAATGACACCCATGTGAACTAGCCCTTACTGTGACTTTTCATCTATTTTTGGTAAAGTTGGGTGACAACCAATATAATCTATGTTACAGCCCCCATTGTGATTTAATACCAATTCTGCCTAGCTATGCAGCGCTATATGATACAGAGGGACTTTTGACAGTATGATAAGTCAGTTTTCCATTCAGGACAGCTGGGTATCAATATTGCCTACAATTTCAGCTAAATTTATTTTAATCCAACCTTCCCAATAGCCTATAAACCAAAAATTCCCTGTCAATACAACTCCTTGAGCTGCATGTGACAATCATACGGTCTCTATTACAGATCTCACAAGGATCACACAACTTTCCTAGAGTCTTGAATGGCAATCTTGTCTATCACTACATGACTAGTCAGTGTCAATCCAACCATAGTTATAGCCAAACTGTTCATCATCCAGCTTTCCCAGAAACAGATATTACTAAAAAGGACCCAAAAATAAATTAAGATTAGAGATGAGCGAACGTGTTCTTCCGAGCTTGATATTCGTGCGAATATTAGGGTGTTCGTGATGTTCGTTATTCGTAACGAACACCATGCGGTGTTCGGGTTACTTTCACTTCCTTCCCTGAGACGTTAGCGCGCTTTTCTGGCCAATTGAAAGACAGGGAAGGCATTACAACTTCCCCCTGTGACGTTCAAGCCCTATACCACCCCCCTGCAGTGAGTGGCTGGGAAGATCAGGTGTCCGCCTAATATAAAAGTCGGCCCCTCCCGCGGCTCGCCTCAGATGCCTGGTGAGTTAGATGAGGGACAGTGCTGTTTGTACCGGAGCTGCTGTAGGGAAAGAATTGGTAGTTAGTGTAGGCTTCAAGACCCCCCAAAGGTCCTTATTAGGGCCACTGATAGCTGTGTGTTGGCTGCTGTTAGCAGTGGCAATTATTTTTTTTCTCAAAATCGCCTCTGCAGAGCGTTGCACCCGGCATTAGGGACAGAAGTGCTGCATAGGCAGGGAGAGTGTTAGGAGTGAGTGTAGCCTTCAAGAACCTCAACGGTCCTTTCTAGGGCCATATTTAACCGTGTGCAGTACTGTCCAGGCTGCTGTTAGCTGTGCTGCTTTTTTTTTACTTCTCAAAATCGCCTCTGCAGAGCATTGCACCCTCCATTGATACTGCAGGGAAAGAATTGTGTAGGCAGGGCCACAACACAGTTATTATTCATTGAATATACGCAGTGCTGCCTTTTGGTGGAAAAAAACTGAAAATAATTCTATTTGTCCTGCCTCTGTCCGTCCTAAGGGCGGTGGACACGTGTCGGCTGCGTGTGCAACGTTTAAAAATCAGACGCACCCAGCTACGTTTTACTCCTGGCTTCGCCATTTGCTTTCCTTAATTGGGAAAAAAAATACCTGCTCTGCCACAGTTAATAACTCTGCTACCCTCACGTTCTGTGACACATTAGCAGGAAAACAGCACAGTTATTAAACTTCTCATGTTCATTGAATATACGCAGTGCTGCCTTTTGGTGCAAAAAAACGGAAAATAATTCTATTTGTCCTGCCTCTGTCCGTCCTAAGGGCGGTGGACACGTGTCGGCTGCGTGTGCAACCTTTAAAAATCAGACGCACCCAGCTACGTTTTACTCCTGGCTTCGCCATTTGCTTTCCTTAATTGGGAAAAAAAATACCTGCTCTGCCAGAGTTAATAACTCTGCTACCCTCACGTTCTGTGACACATTAGCAGGAAAACAGCACAGTTATTAAACTTCTCATGTTCATTGAATATACGCAGTGCTGCCTTTTGGTGCAAAAAAACGGAAAATAATTCTATTTGTCCTGCCTCTGTCCGTCCTAAGGGCGGTGGACACGTGTCGGCTGCGTGTGCAACCTTTAAAAATCAGACGCACCCAGCTACGTTTTACTCCTGGCTTCGCCATTTGCTTTCCTTAATTGGGAAAAAAAATACCTGCTCTGCCACAGTTAATAACTCTGCTACCCTCACGTTCTGTGACACATTAGCAGGAAAACAGCACAGTTATTAAACTTAGATTATACATTCACTTGAGGCAGTGGGGCCTTTCGTTTTCAAAAAAGGGAAAAAATTATATTTGGCCTGCAGTCTTGCGCCAATTTATTTCCTGCCTGTGAAATCAAATCACTGGTAATACAGCATGCTGAGGGGTAGGGGTAGGCCTAGAGGACGTGGACGCGGCCGAGGACGCGGAGGGCCAAGTCAGGGTGTGGGCACAGGCCGAGCTCCTGATCCAGGTGTGTCGCAGCCGACTGCTGCGCGATTAGGAGAGAGGCACGTTTCTGGCGTCCCCACATTCATCGCCCAATTAATGGGTCCACGCGGGAGACGGTTATTAGAAAATGAGCAGTGTGAGCAGGTCCTGTCCTGGATGGCAGAAAGTGCTTCGAGCAACCTATCGTCAACCCGCAGTTCTGCGCCGTCCACTGCTGCAAATCCGAATCCTCTGTCTGCTGCTCCTCCTTCCTCCCAGCCTCCTCACTCCACTACAATGACACCTGCTCAGGAGCGGGAACACTCCCAGGAACTGTTCTCGGGCCCCTGCTTAGATTGGGCAGCAGCGGTTCCTCTCCCACCAGAGGAGTTTATCGTCACTGATGCCCAACCATTCAAAAGTTCCCGGGGTCCGGGGGAAGAGGCTGGGGACTTCCGCCAACTGTCTCAACAACTTTCTGTGGGTGAGGAGGACGATGACGATCAGACACAGTTGTCTTGCAGTGAGGTAGTAGTAAGGGCAGTAAGTCCGAGGGAGCAGCGCACAGAGGATTCGGAGGAAGAGCAGCAAGACGATGAGGTGACTGACCCCACCTGGTGTGCAACGCTTACTCAGGAGGACAGGTCTTCAGAGGGGGAGTCAAGGGCATCAGCAGGGCAGGTTGCAAGAGGCAGTGCGGTGGCCAGGGGTAGAGGCAGGGCCAGACCGAATAATCCACCAAGTGTTTCCCAAAGCGCCCCCTCGCGCCATGCCACCCTGCAGAGGCCGAGGTGCTCTAAGGTCTGGCAGTTTTTCACAGAGACGCCTGACGACCGACGAACAGTGGTGTGCAACCTTTGTCGCGCAAAGCTCAGCCGGGGAGCCAACACCAACAGCCTCACCACCACCACCATGCGCAGACATATGATGGCCAAGCACCCCACAAGGTGGGACGAAGGCCGTTCAGCGCCTCCGGTTTGCACCCCTGCCTCTCCCCCTGTGCCCCAACCTGCCACTGAGATGCAACCCCCCTCTCAGGACACAGGCACTACTGTCTCCTGGCCTGCACCCACACCCTCACCTCCGCTGTCTTCGGCCCCATCCAGCAGTGTAGTTCAGCGCACCGTCCAGCCGTCGCTTGCGCAACTGTTGGAGCGCAAGCGCAAGTACGCCGCCACGCACCCGCACGCTCAAACGTTAACCATCCGCATAGCAAAATTCATCAGCCTTGAGATGCTGCCGTATAGGGTTGTGGAAACGGAGTCCTTCAAAAGTATCATGGAGGCGGCGGCCCCGCGCTACTCAGTTCCCAGTCGCCACTACTTTTCCCGATGTGCCGTCCCAGCCCTGCACGACCACGTCTCCCGCAACATTGTACGCGCCCTCACCAACGCGGTTACTGCCACGGTCCACTTAACTACGGACACGTGGACAAGCACAGGCGGGCAGGGCCACTACATCTCCCTGACGGCACATTGGGTGAATTTAGTGGAGGCTGGGACAGAGTCAGAGCCCGGGACCGCTCACGTCCTACCCACCCCCAGAATTGCGGGCCCCAGCTCGGTGGTGGTATCTGCGGAGGTGTATGCTTCCTCCACTAAAGCACCCTCCTCCTCCTCCTCTGTCTCGCAATCAAG
Source organism: Eleutherodactylus coqui (assembly GCF_035609145.1). Lineage (NCBI taxonomy): Eukaryota > Metazoa > Chordata > Amphibia > Anura > Eleutherodactylidae > Eleutherodactylus > Eleutherodactylus coqui. Next base: position 53,766,204 of record NC_089846.1, on the reverse strand, counting down.
ATGTGTTAGCAGCAGCATGTCGCCAGCAGTCGGTGTCGCGCGGTGTGGCAGCACAGCGGTGGGCAAGCGTCAGCAGGCCGTGCTGAAACTACTCAGCTTAGGCGATAAGAGGCACACGGCCCACGAACTGCTGCAGGGTCTGACACAGCAGACCGACCGCTGGCTTGCGCCGCTGAGCCTCCAACCGGGCATGGTCGTGTGTGACAACGGCCGTAACCTGGTGGCGGCTCTGCAGCTCGGCAGCCTCACGCACGTGCCATGCCTGGCCCACGTCTTTAATTTGGTGGTTCAGCGCTTTCTGAAAAGCTACCCACGCTTGTCAGACCTGCTCGTAAAGGCGCGCCGGCTCTGCGCACATTTCCGCAAGTCCCACACGGACGCTGCCACCCTGCGCACCCTGCAACATCACTTTAAGCTGCCAGTGCACCGACTGCTGTGCGACGTGCCCACACGGTGGAACTCTACGCTCCACATGTTGGCCAGGCTCTATGAACAGCGTAGAGCTATAGTCGAATACCAACTCCAACATGGGCGGCGCAGTGGGAGTCAGCCTCCTCAATTCCTTTCAGAAGAGTGGGCCTGGTTGGCAGACATCTGCCATGTCCTTGGTAATTTTGAGGAGTCTACCCAGGTGGTGAGCGGCGATGCTACAATCATTAGCGTCACCATTCCTCTGCTATGCATCTTGAGAAATTCCCTGCAAACCATAAAGGCAGCTGCTTTGCGCTCGGAAACGGGGGCGGGGGAAGACAGTATGCCGCTGGATAGTCAGGGCACCCTCCTGTCTATTTCTCAGCGCGTACAGGAGGAGGAGGAGGAGCATGAGGAGGAGGGGGAAGAGACAGCTTGGCCCGCTGCTGACGGTACACCGGCTGATTGCCTGTCATCCTTTCAGCGTGTATGGCCTGAGGAGGAGGAGGAGGAGGAGGAGGATCCTGAAAGTGATCTTCCTAGTGAAGACAGCCATGTGTTGCGTACAGGTACCCTGGCACACATGGCTGACTTCATGTTAGGATGCCTTTCTCGTGACCCTCGCGTTGCACGCATTCTGGCCACGACAGATTACTGGGTGTACACACTGCTCGATCCACGGTATAAGGAGAACCTGCCCACTCTCATTCCCGAAGAGGAAAGGGGTTCGAGAGTGTTGCTATACCACAGGACCCTTGCGGACAAGCTGATGGTAAAATTCCCAGCCGACAGCGCTAGTGGCAGAAGGCGCAGTACCGAGGGCAAGGTAGCAGGGGAGGTGCGGAGATCGAGCAGCATGTACATCCCAGGCAGTGCAACAGTCTTTAAGGGCCTGGCCAGCTTTATGGCTCCCCACCAAGACTGTGTCACCGCTCCCCAGTCACGGCTGAGTCGGCGGGAGCACTGTAAAAGGATGGTGAGGGAGTACGTAGCGGATCGCACGACCATCCTTGGTGACGCCTCTGCCCCCTACAACTACTGGGTGTCGAAGCTGGACACGTGGCCTGAACTAGCGCTGTATGCCCTGGAGGTGCTTGCTTGTCCTGCGGCTAGCGTCTTGTCGGAGAGGGTGTTTAGTGCGGCTGGGGGAATCATCACAGATAAGCGTAGCCGCTTGTCAACCGACAGTGCCGACAGGCTAACACTCATCAAGATGAACAAAGGCTGGATTTCCCCAGACTTCTGTTCTCCACCAGCGGACAGCAGCGATACGTAAGCAATACGTAGGCTGCACCCGCGGATGGAAGCTACGTTCTCTCTCACCATCCAAAACGGGGACATTTCTGCTTCATCAATCTGTGTCTAATATTCCTCCTACTCCTCCTGCTCCTCCTCCTGAAACCTCACGTAATCACGCTGAACGGGCAATTTTTCTTAGGGCCACAAGGCTCACTCAAATAATTTTTCTGAACAATTTTTATAAGTTTCAATGCGCTTAAAAGCTTTGGAACTTTAACTTGAACCAATTTTTCGTTACACTGGGCTGCCTCCAGGCCTAGTTACCACTTAAGCCACATTAACCAAAGCGATTAATGGGTTTCACCTGCCCTCTTGGCTGGCCATGGCCAATTTTTGGGATGTACATTAGTACTGTTGATACAGCAATTTTTGTGGGCCCTCGCCTACAGTGTAATCAAATTAATTTTTAGCCCACCTGCATTACAGCTGACGTTACCTCAGCTGTGTTGGGCAATGCAATGGGATATTTCTATGTACCGCCGGTGGCTTCCTGGCACCCACCCAGGCAGTGGGTCCACAGGGAGTTAAACCTACATGTGTCCACTTGTAAAGAACCCCAGTCTGACTGGGGCATGCAGTGTGGGCCGAAGCCCACCTGTATTACGCACGACATTACTACCTCAGCTGTGTTGGGCAATGCAATGGGATATTTTTGTGTACCGCCGGTGGGTTCCAGGGAGCCACCCATGCTGTAGGTGCACACTGAGTTTTTAATACATCTGTACACTTCTAAAGAACCCGTCTGACTGGGGCATGCAGTGTGGGCCGAAGCCCACCTGTATTACGCACGACATTACTACCTCAGCTGTGTTGGGCAATGCAATGGGATATTTCTATGTACCGCCGGTGGCTTCCTGGCACCCACCCAGGCAGTGGGTCCACAGGGAGTTAAACCTACATGTGTCCACTTGTAAAGAACCCCAGTCTGACTGGGGCATGCAGTGTGGGCCGAAGCCCACCTGTATTACGCACGACATTACTACCTCAGCTGTGTTGGGCAATGCAATGGGATATTTCTATGTACCGCCGGTGGCTTCCTGGCACCCACCCAGGCAGTGGGTCCACAGGGAGTTAAACCTACATGTGTCCACTTGTAAAGAACCCCAGTCTGACTGGGGCATGCAGTGTGGGCAGAAACCCACCTGCATTAACCCTTTCCAGTCCACTGTGTGACCTGTGAAGACATTAGGGTTTAAGGCTGTACAGCTCCGTTGTTGGTAGACGTCCGTCGGGGTTCTCTTACTGTATATTGCCAGCCTCTCTGCTGTCGGAGCCTATCCTACGTGTCAGCTCATGCAGTACTGGCTTTAGCCAGCATATAGCGCCGTTGTATAACGGCAGAAAAAGAGTAAGCCCCCTAGGAAAACCATATACAAATTGGATTGGAAAGGGTTAAGCACAACATTACTACCTCAGCTGTGTTGGGCAATGCAATGGGATATTTCTATGTACCGCCGGTGGCTTCCTGGCACCCACCCATGCTGTAGGTGCACACGGAGTTTTTACTACATCTGTACACTTATAAAGAACCCCAGTCAGACTGGGGCATGCAGTGTGGGCCGAAGCCCACCTGCATTAAGCACGACATTACTACCTCAGCTGTGTTGGGCAATGCAATGGGATATTTCTGTGTACCGCCGGTGGGTTCCAGGGAGCCACCCATGCTGTGGGTCGACAGGGACTTCACAATAGGGAGTTGTACCTGCCTGTGTCTATGAATTAAAAAGCCCGGTCTGACTGGGGCATGCAGACACCTTGACAGAATGAATAGTGTGTGGCACATAGGTTCCCCATTGCTATGCCCACGTGTGCAGCTCCTGATGGCGGTGGCACAGGATTCTATTTCTCATTGCTTCTGTACAGCATTGTGGGCTATCGCCCCGCCCCTTTTAAAGAGGGTCGCTGCCTAGCCGTGCCAACCTCTGCAGTGTGTGCCTGCGGTCCCTCGTCATGGCAGACGCAATTCTAAATAGACATGAGCGTGGTGTGGCATGAGGGCAGCTGAAGGCTGCGCAGGGACACTTTGGTGTGCGCTGTGGGGGGGAGGGGGGGCGGTTGGGCAGCATGTAACCCAGGAGAAGTGTCAGTGGAGTGTCATGCAGGCAGTGATTGTGCTTTGTTGGAGGTAGTGTGGTGCTTAGCAAAGGTATGCCATGCTAATGAGGGCTTTTCAGAAGTAAAAGTTGTTGGGAGGGGGGGGGGCCCACTCTTGCCGGTATTGTGGCTTAATAGTGGGACCTGGGAACTTGAGATGCAGCCCAACATGTAGCCCCTCGCCTGCCCTATCCGTCACTGTGTCATTCCCATCACTTTCCTGAATTGCCCAGATTTTCACACATGAAAACCTTAGCGAGCATCGGCGAAATACAAAAATGTTCTGGTCGCCCATTGACTTCAATGGGGTTCGTTGTTCGAAACGAACCCTCGAGCATCACGGGAAGTTCGTTACGAATAACGAACACCCGAACATTTTGGTGTTCGCTCATCTCTAGTAACGAGCATCCCGAACACCCTAATATTCGCCCGAGCATCAAGCTCGGACGAGTACGTTCGCTCATCTCTAGTTAGCATCTTTTAGAATGTCTGATAGAGATTTGATTCCCTTTTGTTTCCAGGCACTTAATGATGTGTTGGGGATGAGTATTTCCAGAGCTTCAATCGATATTGGTATATGTTTCCTAGGGGTATGCGATTTAGTGATTTCTAGACCGGTCAGCCATGCTTCTATTGAGGTTTTAATAGATGGGTAGTTTGGAGTCTTTATATTTGGGTCGATTGCTACTGCCAGCAGCATTGTGCGGAGGTTTTTCCCCCTTCCCAAGTGTTTTTCTATAGCTGGCCAGCTAGAGTCTTGGGGGGTGCACCAGGCTCTCAATTGTTGCGTAATTGTGGCTCTGTAATACGCTTCTATATTGGGAACCCCCATTCCACCTCTTCCTCTAGAGGAATAGAGTATGGAGGCCGCCATTCTCGGTCTCTTTTTTTTCCAGATGAATGATAACATTTGGTTTTGTAGTGCTTTTAGGAGGCTCTGGGGGATGGGTACAATCATTGTTCTGAATATATATAAAATTTTTGGCAGGGCCATAATTTTATATAGCACTATCCTCCCCAGCCACGTGGGTTCTGTTTTGTCGTATTTGTCTAATTCTTTTTGGAGGGAGTTAAAGGAGATGTCCCGCGCCGAAACGGGTTTTTTTTTTTTTAAACCCCCCCCCCGTTCGGCGCGAGACAACCCCGATGCAGGGGTTAAAAAAACCACCCGCACAGCGCTTACCTGAATCCCGGCGCTCCGGTGACTTCTCTACTCACCGCTGAAGATGGCCTCTTCCTCCGTGGACCGCAGCTCTTCTGTGCGGTCCACTGCCGATTCCAGCCTCCTGATTGGCTGGAATCGGCACGTGACGGGGCGGAGCTACACGGAGCTACACGGAGCCCCATAGAGAACAGCAGAAGACCCGGACTGCGCAAGCGCGGCTAATTTGGCCATCGGAGGCCAAAAATTAGTCGGCACCATGGAGACCAGGACGCTAGCAACGGAGCAGGTAAGTAAAAAACTTTTTATAACTTCTGTATGGCTCATAATTAATGCACAATGTATATTACAAAGTGCATTATTATGGCCATACAGAAGTGTATAACCCCACTTGCTGCCTCGGGACATCTCCTTTAATTAGAGGGGTAAGGTTTGTTAGTGGCATCTTGTTTAGAGGGGTTGTGAGTTTAAGGCCTAGGTACGGTACCTCCTCTGACTCCCACGAGAATGGGAATTCTGTTTGTATTAATTCCTTCGTGCTTTTTTTTATGTTTATTCCCAATATTTGGGATTTGTGGGCGTTGATTTTGTAATACGATACCTGGCCAAACTCGTTAATATTTTTTGTAATTGCTCTCAAAGATGTGATTGGTTGGGTCATTATCAGCGCCACATCGTCGGCAAATAGTCCGATTTTATGTTGGCGGAGAGACACCGGAATTCCTTTAATCTCTGGATCTATTCAGATTTTTTCAGCGAAGGGTTCGATTGTTAGCACAAATAGTAGAGGGGATAGGGGACACCTCTGTCCGGTCCCATTGGGGATGTGAAAGCTATTGGACAAAACTCCGTTGGCCAGTACTCTTGCCGTTGGGGAGGAATATAGGGCCTGTTTAGCTCCAAGTATCTCTCCTTTGAATCCAAATTTGTCCAATACCGCGAATGCGTAGCCCCAATGTATTCTGTCGAACGCTTTCTCCGCATCCAAAGTGAGGAGCAGAGAAGGTGTTCGCATTTCTGTCACCGCTGCCAGAAGGTCCATAATCCTTCTTGTGCCGTCTGAGGCCTGGCAGCCCAGGGTGAAACCAACCTGATCGCTATGGATCAGGTTCGGTATGATTGCCATTTGGGCTAAAATCTTTGCATAGATCTTTGTGTCGCTGTTGGGCAAGGAAATTGGCCTATAATTGGCCGGGGATGAGTGATCTTTATCTGGTTTTGGAATCGTGACAATTGTAGCTTGGAGCATTTCTGTTGGTAGTTGGCCCACTTTCATGGCTGTATTGTATATTTTGGCAAGATGTATTGATAGGTCTTTTCCGAATATTTGGTAATACTCATTAGGGTACCCGTCTGGGCCCGGGGCTTTCTCTTTTTTAAGATTTTTAATTGTTTTAAGGATTTCTTGGGTGGAGATTGGGGTGTTGAGTTCCTCCAGCTGTTCCTCATTTAGTTTCGGGAGTTTGATATCTCTTAGGAAGTTTTTTATGCTTTCTGCGTCTAGTTGTTTTGTTGATTTATCGTTTTTCAGGGTATAGAGTTTTGCATAAAATTTAGAGAATGCCTCCGCTATGCCTTTAGGGCTGCTAGTTTTCTGAACCGTGTCTGATTCTATTATATGTAATATCCTGGACTTGATGCGTTTTTGTTTGATTTTTCTGGCCATGTAGCTGCTAAATTTGTTGTTGTCTGTATAATAAGTGGTGTTGTATGCTTTGATGTGTCTTTCGTGGTCCAGCATTAGGTGGTCTTTTATGTTTTGTCTGGCTTTCAGTTGGTTTCTGTGTCTCTCTTCTGATGGGTTTTGTTGTACGGCTAGTTTTATGTCTCTTGCTGTTGTAAGAGGATCCGATAGTTTTTTGTTTTTTTCTTTTTTGTATCTAGATCCCTGCTGGATCATCAGTCCCCTAATTACTGTTTTGTGTGCGGACCATAGTGTGAATGGGCTGATGTCGGGTGTATCATTTGTTGCGAAATATTCTTTTATAGCGGAACATATTTGGTTCTTGTAGGGGTCAGCTCTCATCAGGTAGCTATTATTTCTCCATACTTTAGGGAGAAACTCAGATTTTGAGAGTCCCAGAGACAAAAACACAGGGGCGTGATCCGACCAGGACTTAGTTCCCATCGTTACTGACTTTGCCCTTGGTAGTAGAAAAAAATCAGTCAGAAACATATCTATTCTCGTGAAGATCTTATGTCTCCGGGAATAGAAGGTATACTCCCTCGAGTTCCCATTTGTACATCTAAATATGTCATAAAGTTCTTCTATTATGGTCCATGGGGTTAGGGTGGGCGATTTTGATTTTCCCTTACCGTTAGTATCCAATTCCCTAACAGAGATTATATTAAAGTCGCCACACAATAAGAGCTGGCCCCTTTGACATTTCTTGACTATACACATTACTTTGTTAAGGAAGCTTAACTGAGAAGAGTTTGGTGCGTAAATATTGACCAAAGTTATCAAATATCCATTTACATCACATATCAAGATTATATATCTGCCTTTTTCATCTATTACAGATTTACAGATTTGTGCATTTTAAGTTGGATGGAGTCCTTGAACGCTATGAGGACTCCTGCTTTTTTTTTGTCTGTGTTAGACATGAATATTTCTGGGAACTTAGGGTGGGAAATTTTATGGTGTTTTCCTTTTACAAAATGAGTCTCTTGTAGACACAGGATGTCCGTATGTGTGGCTAAAGCGTCTTTCCAGAGGGCGGCCCTTTTGTAAGGGAAGTTAAGCCCCTTTCGATTAAGGGACATCAGCTTTGTGTCCATTGTGGGGTGTTGTTACCTTGCTTTGTAGGTTCAAATATATTTACCATCTTCTCATTCCTGCTGTCGGGTTGGTAAAGGGGTTTCCTCTCAGTTGCGTCTTCTTTGTTCTGTCGTGGCGCTGCTTGTGTTGAGATGGTTTCTGATTTGCTCCTCCATGTTAGGGGTTGGTGGGGTAGGGGTTGGGAAAAACCTAAATAAATGGGAAAAAACAAACTTGTAACAGTTAGTATTTCGGCTACCCTCTTTGGACGTGTCAGCGCCCGCATGAGGGAACCGTTCCTTCTTGGGGGGAAAACTGTCCAGCCGTTGTAAGACCCGCTAAATTGGTGAAATTTTTGAAGAAGAGTGTAACTTATAGAAAAAGGTGAATAGTGATCTTTAGTTTCAACTCTTTAGAGAAGAGAGAATATCAGCTGTTAGGTTCAGCGATTGGGTGCTTTGCTCCACTTGGTGTTGAGGTGCGTAGGTTGACCCTGGTTTTCTGTTGTAAACCCCCACTTATTTAGGAGTTGCTGGCCTTCTTCTGGCTTTTGGATGACGAAGGTCCTCTCATTTCTTGTTATGATTAATTTAGGCAGAAAGCCCCATTTATATGGCATGTTGTTCTCTCGTAGTATTTGTGTGATATTTCGGAATTTTCTCCTCATTTGTAGTGTAGCTTGAGAGAGATCTGTGAATAACTTTATTTGTTCGTATGGCGCTGGAAGGTGTAGATTCTTTCTTGCTGCGTTTGACAGGCTTCTTTCACATGGAAGAAGTGGATTCTTATTATCACATCCCTAGGTAGGTGGTCTGGGACAGATTTCGGGCGAGGGAGTCTATGCGCCCTGTTGATGATTCTCTCTTCATCTGTAGTGTTTGGCAGCGTGTTTTTTATTAGTTTTTGGATGTATTCTTTGAGTTCGTGCTGCGTCACTGTTTCAGCTATTCCCCGGAGTTTTAAGTTATTTCGCCGGTTCCTATCCTCCATATCCGCTACTTTGCTTTTGAGTGCTTCTAATTCTTCCTTGACGCTGTAGTGTGCGTTGATAAGGTCGTTGTGGGAGGATGTAAACTCGGCAAACTTATTCTCTATATGGTCCACTCTTGTGCCTTACTCTGTCAGAGAGGAGCTAAGAGCGGCTGAGACAGATTGTAAATCCTTTTGTAGGGACTCTCTCAGTGCCATCACCATTTGCTTTATGAAGATCTCTGATGCTGCTTGCTCTGTGCAGCTCATGCTTTGGACAGGCTCCTCAGTGTCATCTATGGTTTGCACTGGGTTAGGGGAGTTTGTGATTTGCTGCCCAGAGTCATTAAGTTGTGGGGTGCTGTGAGCGTTCAGCTCTGCTATGCCATGTTGTTGCTGCTTCTGCAGCACGGGAAGCTTGCTCAGGGCAGGTGTGTCAGGCGCCATCTTGTTTACCCCTGTCTGCGTTCCTGAAGCTTTTTGGGGGGATTCCTGGGGTAGGGGAGCGTTGGGAGATCCCCTACCTTTGCCACTCTGAAGGGTACTTCCCCTGGCTGTCGCTCCTACTGGGGTCCACTGCTCCCGCTTGCCGGCATCTCTCTCCTCTCCTCCTCCTTCATGCGACTGTGCCGAGAGGATCGAGGTGAGCTGCTGCGGTCCCGTTCTCGCTCTTCTTCTGGCTGCCATATCTGCTTCGTTGTCCGGTAAGCTTGTCTGCAGAAACTTACTCTCCTTAGCGCTTTGTGTAGCTTATTATCGGCCGGGTCTCACGGAGCTCAGAGAGATGCGGCCGCTCCGGTCTCCATCCAGGCCACGCCCCCCAGAACCCATTGTTTTTAATGGGTGCATATATTCACATGTGATTTTGCTTTCGCAGCGCTGCAAGAAGCATTGCAAGTGAAGAATTGGAGAATGTCTTATTTTTCGGCAATTCTGTTGAAGAATTATCCATTATCCACAATATGAAAAAAAAAAAAAATACATGTGGCTTTCATGCAAGTGTGATGCTCAAAAATTGCATCACACTTGCATAATAATTGCGGATTTGCAAGTGCAATATTGTTCCAGGTTTTTCGGACTGATGTTGTACTCGCCCATGTAAACGTACCCTAATGAATTTTCCCTCTATTCCTGCATGGCTTTGGATCATCCCAGGGAGAGAGGTGACATGGACCTTTGTTCAAGGCCCTTTATCAATCACAAAGCGCACTTGGGTTGTGATTGGCATGTATGGGGTGAGCACTTGCTCATCTAAACATTTCTCTGTGTTTAATTACTGTATTTACTCAACCTAGCTGTTTAACCCTTCAGATGTCATTCAATGCTGAGTGCAGCATCTAAGTGGTTTCACAGAAAAGTTAAAAAACTTTCCCTTCTTAAAAAAAAAAGGACCAGTACTGTAAAGAGAATATGTTTTTTATCCCTCACAGAAAACGCCATAACAAACAATGCTAGAAGAGCTGTTCTCTGCAGATCCCAAAAAGAATTAAAAAATCCGTAAATACCCCAAACAGTACTAATGCAAAATACTGTAAAAGTCCTAATACAAACAGCAAACCTTCATTTACTTTAGTCGGTGGAAGCATATAAATATTATGGGTCTTGGAAAGCTGTGGCACAAAAACTAAACTTTTTTTTTTATATAAAAGTATTTTCTTTATCAAAAAGTAGTAAATATAAAAAAACAAAAACTATAAAAATGTCTAAATAATTGTAACAAGCTATAGGAACCTTCACAGAGGATGTCTGAGCTGCAGACATTCTTTAGCTTTTCTGCCGATTCTATATGCAATAGCGTTTTCTTTACATGCCGATTTTCTGCAGCGGAATGTGTTGCCTTTTTGCAATATGGCAGTAGTGGTTCACACTGGCAGACTTTATTGTCAAACATCAACAAGCGCAGATTTCCAAGCAGATTCTCTGCATTTCCGGGGCAGAAACACTTCAAAGTCCACAGCAAAAGTGTATTTGCGGATCTTGGTGTTGGGTATGTATGTTCTTCATTGATCTCTATGGCAAAAATTCTCTGCACATCTGCAACATAAACAGACATGCTGCCGATTCTTAATCTGCAATATATATATATATATATATATATATATATATATATATATATATATATATATATATATATATATATATATATATATTTTAGAGGAAGCCAAACATGGTTCCTATATAGATAACAACTTGCTCCATAAAATACAATGGGGTCTGGTGCAAAAAAGTCACAATTTTGACACGTGTCAAAACTATGACTTTTTGGCATATAGACTGCGCCTCCCCCCCCCCACCCCCTGCTTTAGGGGGCAAAGGCATGCTGTCCATCACATTTACTATAATCTATGCCAGAAACTGGTAAAGATGATGGCAAAAAGGAACTCCAGCTCAGAGCTGACATAGATTTCCATCTGCCGCACAGGGGTGCCTGCAGATTTGACAAATGAATTGCACCTCCTAATACCTTTGTCATTCACGTAAGGTGCAGTGCTTACTTGGACAAGTATGAGAAACACCTGTGTAGGTAAGTAAAACCCAATATCTCATATAGCTAGATTAGATAAAAAATAACCAGATTATGACCGCTTAAATATAGAGGGAAAAAAAGACTAGTCCTTAAAACTAAATTAAAGTGATGTCACTCGTTAAGGGCTTATTCAGATGAGCATGTGTTTTGCACGTGCATAATGCACGCTTGTAAATGAACCAATGGGTTCCTATAGAAGCGTTCATATGCGCGGAATTTGAAGCGCAAAACAGCTCCCACCTAAAAAAGATAGGACATAGCTGCGTGTTTTGCAGGAGTTTCCATTGACTCATATAGGAGCAGAAGTTATTGGAAACTCCTGCGCATGGGACAGATTCCCCGCTGCTTACAACAGGTGCATTTAAAAGGCGCTTCTGGCCAGAACCACCTTTTAAATGTCCCGCAGTTAACTCCTTTGTCCCGGCAGGGATGAGGGGACTCCTGGAGGGTTCAGTTAATCACAGTCACAGTGTTCAGTGATAATGGGACTGCAGCGGGGATGAAAGCATCCCCTGACACAGCTGTTACAGCTGTGGCAGAAGAGCACAATGCCATCACATTGCTTTCAATGGGGCCGCCGCTACTGCCGCTCCGTTAAAAGTAATGTGAGCGGATCGCTATCCCGTGCTGCGGCTGTGACAGCTGCAGCAGGGGATTCCTTGGATGTGAAACCCCTGAATGCTCTCACATCCAGGGGCTTCACCATGTTGTCAGTGAGGCCAGTGACAGCAGTGCCGACCCCATTGAAAACATATGGAGAAGATGCGCTCCTCTGCCACAGCTGTGACAGCTGTGACACCTATTGCAGGGGATTTCTTCATCCCTGCGGAGATGAAGGAATACCCTGTCACAGCCTAAAGATTCAGATTTTCCAGCAGCACTCATCATCACCAAAGTTGGGAGGATCCTGGAGATGCAGCAGCCACACCAGAACTTGAACTTGTTCCCACAATAGATCCAGAATAAAAGCTAAGTGGCAGCCAATCAGAAGCAGTGCTTTCTGATGGCGAGGATTTTTCAATCCACGGCCATCAGAATACAGAAGAAGACTGCCGAGGACGGGGAGGAGAGCAGGACAGCGCTTCTAGGTGAGTTCATTTTTTGTTTTTTTCTACAGCCAGGAATGATTTTCAGGGAAGGGCTTATATTTCACATCCTTAGGTAATTTCAGCCCATGCAGCACTTTTCTTAACCCAAAAATACTGCAGGTCCCCGCATTGGGAACTGCAACTGAGCGCCACCACCGCTCATGGAAGTGGCATGACATGACATGAACGCCTGGCAGTGGTGCTTAGTCGCAGTTCCTGGGGTGTGCTGCTCTGCCGATACCAGTAAGTGCTGCAAGGGCTGAAATCAGCCGCAGATCAGTAACTGATTTCAAGTCAAAATCCAGAGCAATAGAGCGGAAATTGACTGTTTTTTATACAAAAATGTTGAGGGTTTATTGGAGAATTTTGTGCTGTGGGAAGTCCGCAGTATTTCTTCTACAAGGGAACGCCCCCTAATAGTGAGATAATACATTAGTGAAGTGTAAAAATACGTTGTGTGTCGCTGTGCTCTGTGTGTATGTAGCAGTGCTGTGTTGTATGTTACTGTGCTGTTCATGTAGCAGTGTGTTTAGTAGGGCTATGTGTGTGGCTGTGCTCTGTGTGTATGTAGCAGTGCTGTGCTGCATGTTACTGTGCTGTTCATGTAGCAGTGTGTTTAGTAGGGCTATGTGTGTCGCTGTGCTCTGTGTGTATGTAGCAGTGCTGTGTTGCATGTTACTGTGCTGCTCATGTAGCAGTGTGTTTAGTAGGGCTATGTGTGTCGCTGTGCTCTGTGTGTATGTAGCAGTGCTGTGCTGCATGTTACTGTGCTGTTCATGTAGCAGTGTGTTTAGTAGGGCTATGTGTGTGGCTGTGCTCTGTGTGTATGTAGCAGTGCTGTGCTGCATGTTACTGTGCTGGTCATGTAGCAGTGTGTTTAGTAGGGCTATGTGTGTCGCTGTGCTCTGTGTGTATGTAGCAGTGCTGTGTTACATGTTACTGTGCTGTTCATGTAGCAGTGTGTTTAGTAGGGCTATGTGTGTCGCTGTGCTCTGTGTGTATGTAGCAGTGCTGTGTTGCATGTTACTGTGCTGTTCATGTAGCAGTGTGTTTAGTAGGGCTATGTGTGTCGCTGTGCTCTGTGTGTATGTAGCAGTGCTGTGTTGCATGTTACTGTGCTGTTCATGTAGCAGTGTGTTTAGTAGGGCTATGTGTGTGGCTGTGCTCTGTGTGTATGTAGCAGTGCTGTGCTGCATGTTACTGTGCTGGTCATGTAGCAGTGTGTTTAGTAGGGCTATGTGTGTTGCTGTGCTCTGTGTGTATGTAGCAGTGCTGTGTTGCATGTTACTGTGCTGTTCATGTAGCAGTGTGTTTAGTAGGGCTATGTGTGTCGCTGTGCTCTGTGTGTATGTAGCAGTGCTGTGTTGCATGTTACTGTGCTGTTCATGTAGCAGTGTGTTTAGTAGGGCTATGTGTGTCGCTGTGCTCTGTGTGTATGTAGCAGTGCTGTGCTGCATGTTACTGTGCTGTTTATGTAGCAGTGTGTTTAGTAGGGCTATGTGTGTCGCTGTGCTCTGTGTGTATGTAGCAGTGCTGTGCTGCATGTTACTGTGCTGTTTATGTAGCAGTGTGTTTAGTGGGGCTATGTGTGTGGCTGTGCTCTGTGTGTATGTAGCAGTGCTGTGTTACATGTTACTGTGCTGCTCATGTAGCAGTGTGTTTAGTAGGGCTATGTGTGTGGCTGTGCTCTGTGTGTATGTAGCAGTGCTGTGCTGCATGTTACTGTGCTGTTTATGTAGCAGTGTGTTTAGTAGGGCTATGTGTGTCGCTGTGCAAAAAAATACTTACAGGGATGTTCCGAGTAAAATTTTGTCTTGTATTTTCTTAAAGCTGTGCTGGTCATGCACAAAAAATTATAAGGAGGCGTACTCACCCCTCATGGGTCCCCACAGCTCCAGCGCTGCATCCCTGTTCTTCCCACTATTTACAGAAGGTTCGAGGCTGCTGTAGCCAATCACAGGTCTACAGCAGCCTCTAACTGGGATCTGGTCCTCTTCTGAGATCTGTGATTGGCAGCAGCAGTCTGTGATGTTCCGTTGATGGACTGCCTTAAAAACAGATCCAACAGGGTGCAACATTGGAGTTGTGGGGTCCTTGGATGGGTGAGCATAGACTGTTTTTAATGTTTTTGTGCATGGACAGCCCCATTTAAAAATAGTCAGAAAATCACTTTAAAATAATAAAATTCACTTACCATAAAGCAAAAAGGATAAAGCACAACAAGCAGAAACGTTGCACAGACATTTAAATAGTAAAATGTAATGGGGTGTCCACATGGGCCATTGCAATTTGTCTTCAATGGTCAAAAGACGAGGACACCCTAAATTTAACAAGAGCAGACTTTACGCTATTAACGCCCTCACCTGCACTAGAATACCAGTATAGGAGGCATTACCCTAGACCAGTGATGGCAAACCTTTTGGAGACCAAGTGCCCAAACTGCACTCCGTCATTATAAGGGTTGCTTCAAAATAGACAGCGTGCAAATTTTGACATCTTTTTAGATGTGGAAATGCTGCAGAATTTTCCACAGTAATTACCGCCACATGTAAACATACCCCAGCAGTAATAGTGACCCCCGCACAGCGGCCCCAGCGATAATAGTGACATCCCACAGTGGCCCCAGCGGTAAAAGTGACTTCCCACAGTGGCTCTAGTAGTATTAGTAACATCCTACAGCGGTCCCAGTAGTCTTAGTGACATCCCACAGCAGTCCCAGCGGTAATAGTGACTTCCCACAGCGGCCCCAGTAGTAATAGTGACATCCCACAGTGGCTCTAGTAGTATTAGTAACATCCTACAGCGGTCCCAGTAGTATTAGTGACATCCCACAGCAGTCCCAGCGGTAATAGTAACATCCCACAGTGGCCCCAGTAGTATTAGTGACATTCCACAGTGGTCCCAGCGGTAATCGTGACATCACACAGTGGCCACAGTAGTAATAATGACATCCCACAGCAGCCCCCAGTAGTAATAGTGACATCCCACAGTGGCTCCAGTAGTATTAGTGACATCCCACAGCGGTCCCAGTGGTAATAGAGATATTGCACAGCAGTCCCAGCGGTAATAGAGACATCCCACATTGGCCCCAGTAGTATTAGTGACATCCCACAGCGGTCCCAGTAGTAATAGTAAAATTCTACACCGGTCCCAGAAGTATTAGTGACATCCCACAGCAGTCCCAGTAGTAATAGTGACATCGCACAGCGGTCCCAGCGGTAATAGAGACATCCCACAGTACCCCAGTAGTATTAATGACATCCCACACATAACAGCACACATATGAATGGAGATTTGCACCCCAAAATGGATACCCCTGTTTGTCCTGTGTTCAGAAACATACCCATTGTGGCCCTAATCTTCTGTCTGTATGGACAACAGGGCCCAAAATGAAAGGTGCAGTCGATGGCTTTCAGAACAGAAATTTTGCTTGAAGGTGATTTAGGCCCCATAGCCCACTTGTGGAGGCCTTGAGCGGCCAAAACGATTGATAACCCCCACAAATAACCCAATTTTGAAAACTAGACCCTTAACGACTTCATCAAGGGGTGTACTGCGTATTTTGACCCCACAGTATGGGGGGGGGGGGGGGGGGAGGAAGGAAAAAATTACAATTTTCATTTTTTTGGCAATTGTGTCAATTTAAAAACAGCTTTTTTTGTACAGCACTCATATAAACAAAGACTTGTACCCCAAAATGGATACCCCTGTTTGTCCTGAGTGGAGAAACATACCCATTGTGGCCCTAATCTACTTACAGGACACATGACTTGGCCTATAATGGAGGAAACACCCCTTAGATTTTAGGGTACAACCGAATAAATTCCAGGCCCCATTGCCCACTTGTAGAGTTCTTGGGCGGACAAAACGATAAAGTAGCCCCACAAATGACCCCAATTTGAAAACAAGTCCCCTTAACGAATTCCTCTAGGGGTGTACTGCGTATTTTGACCTCACAGTTTTTGAATGAATTTAAGCAAAGCAGAAGGAAATAATTACGTTTTTTTTGGCAATTGTGTCATTTTAAAAACAGGGTTTTTTGTACAGCACACATATGAATGGAGACCTGCATCCGAAAATAGATACCCCTGCTTGTCCTGTGTTCAGAAACATACTGACTGTAGCCCCAATCTACATCTAGGACACATGGCTAGGCCTTTAATGGAGAGAACACCCGTTGTATTTCAGGGCACAACTGAATAAATTCTAGGCCCATTGCCCACTTGTGCAGAAAAAAAAATGACTCCCTAAAAATAATCCCCCCCATCTCCATTTTTTGCCACTCCCTAAATCTTAGATAAAAGTAATAATGTAAACTGCGTGGTATGTCCGAAGACAGGGGTAATTACGGAGACTGGTTGGGATGGGAACATGGGGCAATAAAACCGGGTATCCCTCCTGCTCCCATGCTTTTTTGGGGTGTATTTCCTGACCCCAGAGGCAGGGATCGGGTGTAAAAAGTGGCGCTCTGTGAGACTTCGTAAGCTTGCTGAGGTGCGGTGGTCTCACACAGAAGGCACTCAACTATCTGCTCCTGGAACTGCAGGAAGGCGAGCGTTCCTGGATTTTCTTGTAAATTACGTATTACAGGTAGCGGTCCGAATAATGCCGGACTCACACAGTCGTATGTGGAATCCACTTGTGGAGGCCCGCAGCGGATCCCAGCTGTGAGCCCGTCCGTGGCGCTGCGTACGGCCATGTACTGCGCATAACGGCATACTCACTAGCTTGAGGGGAATTGTAAAATTCAATGCATTTGATTGATCTGCGTATTACCACTGATCAAATGCATGTGGAATCTGCAATTTTTATCTAGTAGTGTGAGTCAGTCCTAATAGTAGACCGCTACTTTTTTTATCAAGTGACCAGGGACCGCTGAATGAGGCCACCAGTCACTGCTCCAGGCACTCGGCGATTGTTGGTTGCCAAGTGCAAGGAGATTTGAAATTTCCTGGGTTCCCCGACTCCTGCGAATGTGTCTGGCATTTTGCCGGTGGGCGCATGCACAGAAGCCAGAAGGGTCCATGGAGGATCAATCTTGAAGGATTATCTTTTTAAACTTTTTTTTTTACAATTTTTACCTTTCCGTGGTGACCGTTATCCCATGGATAATGGTGATCATGTGACCAGGAACTGCATATAGCAGTCCTCAGTGACATCTCCCTGCACACGGCTATCTTTGAATTTGACGGGCTCTGCAGCCTTCTGCGCATGCACGCCACATTGGCACATGTGCAGAAGCCCACGGCAGGCCCCGATCGCCGGAGGACATTATGGAAGAGGGGGGTGAGTATTTTCACTTCCCCTCATGGATCGGATCCATGAAGGGAGGAGGTGCAACTTTAACTTTAAAAAAAATTTTTTTTCACTTTTCCGTGAGCACAGTGGTCCCCGGTGACCTCTGCTACCTTCAGGATCCCAGAACCAAAAGATTTTAAATTTGATGGGGTTCCCGGCCTTCTGCACATGCGGTTGATGTAAAGACGCCTGGCGCGCATATGCAGAAGGCCAGTGTCAGGTCCTGGAGGACCAGGTCAGCGGGGCACAGTACGGAGGACGTGGGTGAGTAATCTCAACTGCCCTCATGGATCTGATCCATGAGGGCAGTTGAATCTTTAACTTTTTTAAAACTTTTTTTTTATTTATTGTGATCGGTACTATCTATCAGATAGCACCAATCGCATTGCTGGGGGGGTCCTGGCAGCCCGGGATGACAGCTTTGTGTGGTCCGGCTTCATGAGTGTCGGGAAGGGACCCCATAGGAGAAGACATTTTATATTGAGTTGTGGTTCGTTGGAGGGTAGGTGGGAAGTGCATGCAGCATAAAAAACACCAGAGCCGTGTTCTACAATGGTGTTAACGGTATTGTCCCTGTTCATGATCTCACAAACCAGTAGACATCTCAGAACCTGTACCGCTGGTCCTTAGAAGCTTTGAATCGAGATCTAGAGCCAGTGGGGGTGCTGGTGACCAGGAGATAAATCTGGATTAAAAATGCCCCCACCGATGTCTGGCTTCATCATTGTGTCATATGTGATGGATCTTGAGTCCCAAACAGCCTCACCCGAACCAAAGATTGTGAAACAAATACACAAGACACATTCATTTGATGTTTAATTGACAACATTTTATTTGAAATAACATTATATTTTTATTCAGTATCTCAAATATAAATTTAGACCAATTGCTATAAGTAGACGAAAATGGCGCACCTCCGACTCACGAAGAGTCATCGTCCAGCACTCAGGAGAGGAAAAACCCCCTGTGGAGGAAACCTCTGGGGAGCCATGGCTGGAGAACGGCCCTCCCTCTGGGCTTAGGGGGTTAATGCCAATATGTAACGGCATCTTTTATCAGAATTGATACATTTTATCATACTTACAGTCATACATCCTATAACAGAACATTACATATGATGGTTATTAGTAAACAAGGCGAGGGCAAAGCAGAGGCCCCGTGTGATGCCTAATGGAGATATCCAAATGTGACCTCTCCGGGCAGCGGATACTGGATATGATGGAGATCTGGCTGCAGCATCTGTCACCCCATGGATCGCTAGGGATAATAGACATGATCTGGCTGGCTGCGCAGTTATGGCTGATCGGGCTGGCTAGGTAAATATGGCTGATCTGGCTGGCTAGGCGGGCGTCCCCTCCTCCCTCACAGATGGTGAAGCTCCAGGTCTCCAGACACACCAAGCACCACGCTGCATCTGGCCGTGTCCCCTGCCGGCATGGAGTTTTCTTGTGTAGGCTCTTTATGACGTAGGCCTAGCTGTGGATGACATCAGCACAGTTGCCATGGTGACTGCAGGTGTTTATCACCAAGGCCTCATCCACTTGAAGTCACCCATAATTACCTGTTTAATGACTGGCACTGTGCTTTTCTACAGAAGGCTATTAAAAAATAAATTTAAATGATTACAATGTAAAGTAGGTGTGGTAGCTGTTAACCCCTTAGTGACAAAGCTTTTTAGTTTTTTTCTATTTCTGTTCTTTCCTTCCCCCCTTTTAATAACTCCTTTATTTATCCATCGATGTTGCTGTATGAGGGCTTGTTTTTTGCAGGCTGAGCTGTATTTTTCAATGGTGTTATTTAATCTACCGTATAACGTACTGAAAAACTTTTAAAAAATTCTAATTGGAGAGAAATGAAAAAAAAATTCAATTCTGCCAATTTTTTTTTCAAAGATATTTAATTTTTAAAAAATATCCTCTGCCGCCATCTTCTGCGCCCAATAGCTTTTTTATTTTTTTGTTGACATAGTTGTGTGATGGCTCATTTTTTGCAGGATGTCCTGTAGTTTGCGTTGGCACTTTTTAATCGCTTTTTATTGCATTTTTTTTTGGAGACGGGGTAAACAAAAAAAGCGCATTTCTTGCGTTCTTTATTTTTTTTCTGACAACTAGAGATGAGCGAGCACGCTCGTGTAAGGCTGATGCAGTCTTTTCGAGTAAGCAGAGGTCTCTCTCTCCCTGTCGCTCCCCACTGCTAACCCCCGCCGCCCCCCCCCCCCCCCCGCATGGTGCTCAGTTGAGTAAGCAGTTACTTGAGCATCAGCCTTAAACGAGCGTGCTCGCTCATCTCTACTGACAACGTTCATCGTGCGGGGTAAATAATGCGTTACTTTGATAGATCTGAGGTTTATGGATCATACCAAATCACACAATGATACCAAATATGTATTTTTGTTTTATTGCTTAGATTCCTTTATTATTAATACAGTCATACCTCTACTTTTGTCGTCTTCGTCTTTCACTGATTTCCAGTTTCGACGATTCTTCATTGCAGCCGAAGAAAGAAGATCCAGCCGTGAAGAGGAGAAGACCTGCCCAGTCCGCTGCGGGTGAGTTAATTCTTATTTTAAGCGCTCATGTCCGCGGGGCATGGAGAATCCGTAGCAGGCCTGATTTTCCCCGTGGACATGAGGCCTAAGGGTGCATTTACACAGGTGATTTTCCCGCACAATTTCTGTGTCTTGCGAGATGCACAGAAATCCCAGGGGAAAAGAACCCATTGTTTTTAATGGGTGCATATACACGTGGGATTTTGCTTTCGCAGCGCTGCGAGAAGCATTGCAAGTGAAGAATCGGAGCATGTCTTATTTTTGGGCAATTCTGTTGAAGAATTATCCATTCTCCACAGTATGACAAAAAAAAAATACATGTGGCTTTCATGCAAGTGTGATGCGCAAAAATTGCATCACACTTGCATTATAATTGCGGATTTGCAAGTGCAATATTGTTCCAGGTTTTTCGGACTGATGTTGCACTCGCCCATGTAAACGTACCCTAATAAATTCTCCCTCTATTCCTGCATGGCTTTGGATCATCCCAGGGAGAGGGGTGACATGGACCTTTGTTCAGGGCCCTTTATCAATCACAAAGCGCACTTGGGCTCTGATTGACATATATGGGGTGAGCATTTGCTCATCTAAACATTTCTCTGTGTTTAATTACTGTATTTACTCAACCTAGCTGTTTAACCCTTCAGATGCCATTCAATGCTGAGTGCAGCATCTAAGTGGTTTCACAGTAAAGTTAAAAAACTTTCCCTTCCTAAAAAAAAGGACCAGTACTGTAAAGAGAATATGTTTTTTATCCCTCACAGAAAACGCCATAAAAAACAATGCTAGAAGAGCTGTTCTCTGCAGATCCCAAAAAGAATTTAAAAATCCGTAAATACCCCAAACAGTACTAATGCAAAATACTGTAAAAGTCCTAATACAAACAGCAAACCTTCATTTAGTTTAGTTTGTGGAAGCATATAATGAATTATGGGTCTTGGAAAGCTGTGGCACAAAAACAAAACTTTTTTGTATATAAAAGTATTTTCTTTATCGAAAAGTAGTAAATATAAAAAAACTAAAACTATAAAAATGTCTAAATAATTGTAACAAGCTATAGGAACCTTCACAGAGGATGTCTGAGCTGCAGATATTCTTTAGCTTTTCTGCCGATTTGTATAAGCAATTGCGTTTTCTGCAGCGGAATGTGTTGCCTTTTTGCACTATGGCAGTAGTGGTTCACACTGGCAGACGTTATTGTCAAACATCAACAAACGCAGATTTCCAAGCAGATTCTCTGCATTTCTGGGGCAGAAACACTTCTGCAACATAAACAGACATGCTGCCGATTCTTAATCTGCCGTGTGTGTGTGTATATATATATATTATTATTATTTTTTTTTTAGAGGAAGCCAAACATGGTTCCTATATAGATAACAACTTGCTCCACAAAATACAATGGGGTCTGGTGCAAAAAAGTCACAATTTTGACACGTGTCAAAACTATGACTTTTTGGCATATAGACTGCGCCCCTTCCCACCTGCTTTAGGGGGCAAAGGCGCATGCTGTCCATCACATTTACTATAATCTATGCTAGAAACTGGTAAAGATGATGGCAAAAAGGTACTCCAGCTCAGAGCTGACATAGATTTCCATCTGCCACACAGGGGTGCCTGCAGATTTGACAAATGAATTGCACCTCTTAAAGGGGTGGTCTCGCGAAACCAAGTGGGGTTATACACTTCCGTATGGCCATATTAATGCACTTTGTAATATACATCGTGCATTAAATATGAGCCATACAGAAGTTATTCCACTTACCTGCTCCGTTGCTAGCGTCCTCGTCTCCATGGTTCCGTCTAAATTCGCTGGCAGCTTGCTTTTTTAGACGCGCTTGCGCAGTCCGGTCTTCTCCTTTCAGCACGAGCCGCTTCAGTGTGCTCCCCGCTACAGCTCTTCTGCGCATGCGCAGATGAGCTGTCACTGCTCGGGAGCGCGCTGGAGCGGCCATTCTGTACCATCCTCTGTTAGAGGAAGGTGCAGAGCCGCCCAGCTGTCCGGAGAAGCCGCCCAGCTGTCCTGCCGTCCAGCTGTCCTGCCGTCCAGGTAAGTGATGGGCCGGGGGGGCTGCCGTCGCTGTCGCTGCGATGGGGGGGCTGCCGCTGCGCCGGGGGGGGGCTGTCGCTGCGATGGGGGGGCTGTCGCTAGGCCGGGGGAACTAGCGCTGGGCCAGGGGGGTAAGTGATGGGTCGGGGGTGATGTTCACTGACAGGTGAAGGCCCCGGAGCCCAGCGCTGGGCTCCGGGGCCTTCACCTGGGCTCCGGAACCTAGCGCTGGGCTCCGGAACCTAGCGCTGGGCTCCGGAACCTAGCGCTGGGCTCCGGGGCCTTCACCTGGGCTGAGGGTCTAGCGCTGGGGAGCCGGGAGCGTAGCGCTGGGGAGCCGGGGGCTAGCGCCGGTTACCTGCTGCCTGGCGGTGGGTGACTGGTCGGCGGCTGCGGGGCGTCTGGTCGGCGGCTGCGGGGCGTCTGGTCGGCGGCTGCGGGGAGTCTGGTCGGCGGCTGCGGGGCGTCTGGTCGGCGGCTGCGGGGGTCCGGTTGCCATGGAGACGCGGCTGCGGGGCGTCCGGTTGCCATGGAGACACAGCTGGCAGCGTCTCGGGAGCGCGCACGTCGGGCTGCAGCGAGCGACGGGGAAGAGTCGGCGGCCATCTTGGGGAAACTTTTATAAGTTGCTGAAACGCTGGAACGGTAAGTACAAACCAGCTAGGAAAGTCATTTACAGGGGGGCTTAGTTATGTATGTTTAATTAGGGGGACTGGGAAAAAAAAAAAAATCACTGCTTCCTCGAGACATCTCCTTTAATACCTTTGTCATTCACGTAAGGTGCAGTGCTTACTTAGACAAGTATGAGAAACACCTGTGTAGGTAAGTAAAACCCAATATCTCATATAGCTAGATTAGATAAAAAATAACCAGATTATGACCGCTTAAATATAGAAGAAAAAAAATGACTAGTCCTTAAAACTAAATTAAAGTGATGTCACTCATTAAGGGCTTGTTCAGATGAGCGTGTGTTTTGCACGCGCATAATGCACGCTTGTAAAAGATCCAATGGGATCCTATAGAAGCGTTCATATGCGCAGAATTTGAAGCGCAAAACAGCGCGCACCTAAAAAAGTCACTCCCGCGCTCGCCGGCAGACCATTGCTTTCAATGGAGCCGGCTGTATTGCCGGCTCCATTGAATTCAATGGTCCGTGCTCGTTTAATCAAGACGAGTACCGCGTGGTGCTCATCTAGAGTAACGAGCATCTCAAGAACCCTAATACTCGAACGAGCATCAAGCTCGGACGAGTATGCTCGCTCATCTCTATTTATAACACATCCACAATATGGATCTGTGTTACAGATGGCATTACAACCCTACATCAGCAGTATTTATGGTCATTGGCTTCATTTTTTACTGGACAAATACTGATCTGTATTTGCCCAAAATAAAAAAAAATACTAACACAAAGGAGAGAATACAAGTCATTCTGCGTTAAAAAACAAAAAGGCCATGTGGATACATAGATTTACATTAGCTTTGCATTCATCCCCATTAAGACAGAATGGCTGTTGGGCAAACGATGCCTGACACTCGTCCCTGCATGTACTAGCTCCCGTCCTTTTGCACAGCAGCGAGTATTGTTGCTTCACAGCGGGGCAGCTGGAGATTTCACTCCTTGCTCTTCCCCACCACTCTCCATTCACTTAACACAGCGGCGGTTCAGTACTGAACGGCTGCTATTTACACTGAGCAATCAGCGTTCAGGATTTTATGCAGCTGTGAAGCAACGATACTCGCTCCGGGTTCAGACTGTTTTATTTTACGCTCTGTTTTACAGTCCCAGGGTTCCATTTAATTAGTCAAATACGACATTCAGAGGGAATCCAAAATGGAACTATTTACTTTGGAGAATCAGGCTAAAAGACGCAAACTTTGGTCTACGTTTGACTGGCTTTAATTTAGTCTTTTTGGAGGACAATAACATGATGAAATAACCCCTTTAACAAGCAGTTAACCAAGATCCAATGTTCCCCAGGTAAAACCGTATGACCAAAAAAAAATTAAAAAAGGGAAAACTAGTATTACATGTAGGCCATTAAACTGAACGGACGTCCATATGACCTAATAAGGAGCTGCTCTTATCACCTTCCCAACGTGTACATCATATCGAAGGGAAGTATGTGGAGTGAGCTCAGGAGTGGAGCATGCTCCATAGGTAACTGCATATTACAGTCAGCACCAGCTAACCCCTGCTTGATCCTGACCATTTAACCCACAGATACTAAGATCAAGAGCGACTGCAATATCTAAGCAGAGACAGAGGGAGGTGGCTCCCTTTGTTACCCAATCACCCGCCAGCTGACAGGCATAATATATTGCAATACGAAAGTATTGCAGTGTATTATACAACAGATTGCATGTTCCACTTCTCTGGGGTTAAGAGATATATATGTAATATTTACAAAATAATGCTAAAAAAACAAACAAAATAGTTCAACACCCCCCGCCCCTTTTCACATTTGTTATGCAGAGAATATAAATAAACGTAATTGCTATCGCTGTGCCCATAAAGTCTGAACAATTGGAATAGCACACTATATATCCCCATATGGTGAATGCCAATAAGTAAAGCACACAATGCCAGAATTGCTGTTTGTTTGGTCACCTTACCACCCCAAAAGAGCAGAATAAAAAGTCATCAAAAAGTTGTACGTACCAATAAAAACTACAGCTTGCTTCACAAAAAACAAGCCCTCACACGGCTCAATTGAGGAAAAATAAAAAGTTATGGATCTGAGACTATAAAAGGTGGAAAGCCCAATTTTATTTTGTAAAAACAAAACAAAAAAGAAAAAGTCAAAGCCGTCAAGCAGAATTAGGTTAACATGACAATTTTATTGTACAAGGACCCAAACAACGATTGCACGATTGTATTTTTTCCCCATTCACCTCCCAAACGTTTTTTTAAAAACATTTTTAATACATTAACCCCTTAAGGACATGGCCTATTTTGGGCTTAAGGATGCAATGATATTTGGTGGATTTTCATCTCCATTTTTCAAAAGCCATAACTTTTTTATTTTTCAGTCAACGCGGCCGTATAAGGGCTTGTTTTTTGCGTCGCGAACTGTAGTTTTTGATGGTGCCATTTTTGGGTACATAGACTATATTGTAAAACCTTTATTTTTTTTTATGATAACAGGGAGAGAAAATGCATCAATTCTGCCATAGATTTTTTTAATGTGATAATCATGCAGCATAAATGACAATACATTTTTTCTGCGGGTCGGTACGGTTACAATGATACCAAAATTCTTATATTTTTTTTAGGTTCTTCTACTTTTTTGCAATAAAAACCCTTTTTTTGGAAAAAAAAATTCCATATCTCTGCATTCAAAGTCCTGTAACTTTTTTACTTTTCTATGTAAGGAGTTCCATGAGGGCTTATTTTTTGTGAGACGAGCTATAGTTTTTCTTGGTACCATTTTGGGGAATATACGGCTTTTTTGATTACTTTTATTGCATTTTTTGGGAGGCAAAATGCTAAAAATTAGCATTTGCCTGTTTTTTAGTGTTTTTTTTACGCTTTTTTCCGTACAAAATAAAAAGTGTGTTGAACTTTTTGTACACGTCGTTACGGACGCGTCAATACCAAATATGTGCCATTTTAATTTTTTAAACTTTTTTTTATGCTGCAGCGGGAGGCTGGCTATCACTGACGTGTCTGACATCCTGCTGCCATGGCGACTGGCCGGGCTCTCTGCGATTATATCGCGAGGGCCTGGCAACTTCACAGAGGGAGCGCGCTCCCTCTGTGAACCCTTCCCATGCCACGATCTACTTATCGCGGCAGGGAAGGGGTTAACAGCGGGGGGCACATCTCCGATGCACCCCCCACTGCTGCAGCGAGAGGCCGGCTATCACTGACGCCAGTGTCTGGCATCCTGCTGCCATGGCGACTGGCCGGGCTCTCTGCGATTATATTGCGAGAGCCTGGCAACTTCACAGAGGGAGCGCGCTCCCTCTGTGAACCCTTCCCATGCCGCAATCCACTTATCGCAGCAGGGAAGGGGTTAACAGCGGGAGGCCGGCTATCCCTGACAGCCAGCTCCCGCTGCGGGATAGCGCGAGATCTGCTATGATCTCGTGCTATCCCTATGACGTAAGGGTACATCATTTTGCAGGAAGTACCCCGCTTCCATGACGTACCCTTACGTTATGGGGAGGGAAGGGGTTAAATGACATTATTTTGGCCTTCCTCTGGATCAACATCTTTTTTTGGCCTTACATTCTATATATTTATCTTAGAAGATATAGGAATTGTATTCTGGTTGTATTGACAGCTTTTGGATAAGTTTAACTAGTAACCAATGCCTACTTTGTATTCATTAGTGGAACAGGCAAGACTACAAAAAGGTCTTGCTCACAGTGTGCAATAGTATGGCAGTTGGTTACTATCCAATCAAAGGAAAAGTACTGGCAAAACATTTCTATTAAAAGGTTTCTAGACTGGCCGCACATCCCAACACTGCCCGTTACGGCACCCAAAGCCACCTGGCAGGAGGCCAGACCAAGACGCCAGAGGAGCAGGAACCACCCCACCCACATGCCCCCGGGACCCACACGCTGAAGATGCTACCTGCGAGACCCGATACCACCCGGACTATACGTGAACTAACTATCAGCGGACGGGTCCGGCTAATCCGACCCTGCACTACTCACCTCTGCATCTATCCGCATTTACCCACAGTTAACACGCTGGGCCCCGGGTCACCAGTCAGCCCAACCCTCCGCCCCCACCAAACTTACTAAGTTTCAACTTGCACTTATCAACCCCCCTGTTTAGCTACACCTCCCCAAATGGTCGTTTAACCATATTTTCTAATCCCCCTTGGATGCAGGTTTTCCACATATGTTTCTCTTCATCTGAAAAATTACAGTCATAGACGAGGGAGACCGGGAGCGACTGCGACTCCCGTGTTTCCGGCTCTCGCCCCCCCCCCCCCCCCTCAGGAGATTGGGACTTGGCTCCCCAATCGATGGAACACACGTTTTCCGTCACCCATCCCTCTTAACCCAACCTAACCCTCTCTCTCCTTTCACCTATCCACCCCCGCTTTCCAGTGTCTCGGAAGCCCTGATGGACCCATCGCCCACCATTACACAACCACCATGACTGGCATCTCATTCTGCACATATAATACTAGAGGCCTCAATAACCCCACCAAAAGAGGCCAAATTTTGGCTCACTTACATTAAAAACGGGCCCTAGTTGCCTTCCTACAGGAAACGCACTTTATGGAAAATAAGTGTTTATTTGGACGGACAAGCATGTTACAATAATCAAGCCATAGTAGCATCGCATACAATGGTACAGTCGATACGCATACATACTTATTGATGCGCCCATTCTCCCACTCCACCACCTCTCCTCCGTGGAGTTTGTTGCTGGCTTGCCTCCGCCCAGTCTTTTTCTTTTAATTAACAGAAGTCGGTCCCACCTCGGGGTAGGGGACCGCGAGGTGGAACAGAAAAAAAAACAAAGAGACATACAATGAAAGCAAAAAGTTAAACAAGGGTAAGGCTCCTAGAAGCCCATAGGGGGATTAGGGGGGGGGGGGGGGGAGGGAGATGGGGTGTGGGTGGTCCGGGTAGTGGATTATGCTCGCCTGTTGGGTACCTATTTGCGCAAGCCTTATAGTCTGGTTAGGCAACTCCCTTAATGGGTGGGCTGCGGTATCATCATATCTGAGGTCCCCTGCGCCAGAGGAAGGGCTGCATGGCCCGTTCAGCTCGCGGGGGGGGGGGGGGGGGGCTGTCAGGGCACTGGGTGTTTACGACGCATTTGTTGTCCTGGAGATCCAGTCCCCCAGGCCAGGTGACAACCTAAAGTCCAACCATGGCCTCCATGTTGCATAAAACTTCTCCACCGTAGCATCCTCCTCAGCCCTCATCTCCTGGAAACGCACTTTAAAACAGGCCACACACCCAGATGCATCAACAAATACTACACCAAGTGGTATCATAGCACCCACCCCGAAAAAAAGGCTTGTGGAGTCTCAATAGCGATACACAAGAACCTCCCCCACAAAGTACTGGCAACAAAAGAGGACCCAGAGGGTCGGTACATATTCCTCAAACTTGACCTTGGACACCGTATCCTGACGTTAGCTAACTTATACTTTCCTAACACAGGACAAATCGGCTTCGGGATTATCGCCCTGAGAGAACTAGAGCAATTCGCAGCGGGAACCGGCATCATCCTCGGTGGGGATTTCAACCTGACGATGGACCCTGATCTGGACTCGTCTTCGGGTAAGTCCGGGGTTTCCCTGGTCGCCATACGTAGACTAAGGAGATGTTTGCAAGGACTGAGACTCGTTGACCTCTGGAGGACTCTTCATCCAGGGGTCAAGGACTACAGCCACCACTCCACAGCACATAACAGCTACGGGAGACAGGACTACCTATTCATTATACACGGTCTTTTAGACCTGGCCCCAAGAAGCTCAATAGGCAACATCATCTGGTCGGACCATGCACCCATCTTCGGGGCCCTGCTGAAACACGACCATAGGGTCGGAGCCAACACCTGGCGCCTAAACGACAACCTCCTGACGGACGCGCTCTGTCGTGATGAGATCAATAGAACCATCGAGACATTTATAGAAACCCACAGTAGAGACACGACATCCCCACCAACACAATGGGAAGCACTTAAGTGTGTGTTAAGAGGGGTCTTCATCTCCCACGGGGCGAGACTTAAAAAAGATAGAATAGGCAAACTGACAGACCTCAACACCCGTTTGGGGATAGCCAAACAGGCTAATAAAACTAAGGCCACCGCCCACTTGAACGCGGAGATAACCTCCCTCCGCCAGCAGATACTAGCGGTACTGGACCAGGCCCACCTGTGCATTAGAGACAGGATTAGAGGAGGCTACTACGAATATGGTAACAAATGCAGTAGCTGGCTGGCAAAGGCCTTAAACCCACGGGAAAGCTAGTCCTACGTATTTGCGCTGAATTCACCAAAGGAAGGGAAGGTACACGCCACGGAAGACATACGAGAATGCTTCAGAATATATTATGAAGAACTATACAACATCCCGGCCCCCTCAGAGGCGAACCCAAACGATAAACATGACACCATAGAGGCTTATTTACACAACTTTGCCCCCCAAAAGATCTCCTCGCTGGAGGCTGAGACGCTCGAAAATGATCTTATGGAACAGGAAATCCTGGAGGAGATCCGGAACCTAAAAGTGGGCAAAAGCCCCAGGGCCTGACGGCTTCACCCCTCGCTTTTACAAAGCCCTTGGGACCCAGTTAACGCTAATATTATGCAAAACTTTCAATGCGATCTCGGTAAACTGCCCCTTCCCTCGACAGGCATTACAAGCCACAATCACGGTTATCCCAAAACCCGGAAGGGACCCCCTTTTTTGTGGGAACTATAGGCCCATTTCCTTAATAAACGTGGGCACAAAAATCTTCGCCAGAACACTAGCTACACACCTTGGGTCATTGATCCCTAGAATTATTCACAGAGACCAGGTGGGCTTCGTCCGTGGTCGAGAGGCAAGAGATAACACCATAAGAACTCTCTCCTTGATACATAGGGTACGAGACTCCAACAGCCCCCTTTGCCTTCAGAAGAAGGCATTCGATCGCGTTAACTGGAGATTCCTTGAAGCCACCTTACAAAAAATTGGCCTAGGAAACAGATTGAGCAATTGGATAATGGCCCTTTACAAAAACACCACGGCTCAAATACGAGTGAACGGGAAACTCTCACATCCAATTAATATCAAAAACGGGACGCGCCAGGGATGCCCACTTTCCCCAACCTTATATATCTTAGTTATGGAGTCACTCGCTAATGCAATCAGAGCAAATCCAGAAATCCAGGGATACAGCACGGCACAAACAGAACACAAGGTGGCGATATTTGCTGATGATCTCCTAGTCTATATCACAAACCCCAGACGGGCCTTACCAGCCATATTACGAGAATTTGACAATTACAGCAAGGTTATCAACTTTAAAATTAATCTGCGTAAGTCAGAAATCCTAAACATAACACTACAGCACGCAGAACTGGCCCAACTTAAACCCCTATTCCCACTCTCGTGGCGTGAAGACAACATCAAATATCTAGGAGTAAAAGTATCGCCCAACCCAGCCCAACTGTTTAACCTAAATTATGAACCCATCTACTCCTCCTTGATAAAAGATCTCGAAAGATGGAGGCCATTAACATTATCATGGTTCGGCAGAATAAACGCCATCAAAATGAATTCCCTCCCAAAATTCCTGTATCTTTTCCAGGCGGTGCCTATCCAACTCCCACGCAATTATTTCATTAAGCTACGAAGAGCCTTGATGAGATTCGTATGGGGGGGGGGGGGGCAAGGCCCGACTGAGCTACAAACTCCTCACCCAAAAGAAAGAGAAGGGTGAAGTGGGCTTACCTGACATGCTCCTCTACTATAGATCCGCAATATGCAGAATGGTCCTGGACCTCATGCACAGGGGACATTCCAAATTATGGGTGGAACTGGAACACAACTCCGCCCCGCACCGGGCGCAAGGCCTATTCTGGCTTAAAGGAGGACTGGGCAGACGGGGCATAAAGGTGTCGCCATTTTTGAACACTATATTAAGGATCTGGGACAGCTTCGCACACAGATGTGGCCTGATATCCGTGCCGGGACCCTGGACCCCCCTGGTCGGCAAACCGGACTTCCCTGCAGGAGACTGGGGAATGACGTTCCTAGCCAACCTTGGGGCTCCCATCCCAAGGCTACACGACTGTCTTCAAGAAAATGGAATTAAGACCCTACATGCGCTCACAGGAGAGGGAGGCCAGGAGACGGGTGCATGGTTCCAATACCTACAATTATGCCACTACATAAAAACACAAGGCTCAATTGCAGAGCTGTCCGTCCCAGCTACTCCCTTCGAGGAGCTATGTGCTAATCCCCGAGAATCAAGGGGAGAGATCACCAAGGTCTACAACATACAGGTGACCAGGGGGGCTCCGGACCCTGAACGAGGAGCCCGCGGAGCCTGGGAGGGTGAGCTAGGTCAGCCCCTGTCAGAGGAAGACTGGGCCAAAGGGGTTGTTTTGACTCACAAGATGTCGGTTTGCGGGCAGACACCACGAGATAAATTATAAACTCATCATGAGATGGTACCGTACCCCGGCACTACTGGCCAAAATATACCCTGGTACCTCCTCAGCATGCAGGAGATGTCTGAATGGGGTGGGTACGTTTGTACACATCTGGTGGTCCTGCCCGGGTATTTCTAGACTATGGTTAGAAATAGAAGACATATACAATGCCTTGAAAAGAAAATGCTTAACCTTTACAGCGGAGATGGTCCTCCTGTCAATCCTGCCAGGAACCATTTCCGCTAACAAAAAGGATGTCCTTAGGTTTTTCCTTCTAGCCATGCGGACCATGATCCCCAGACTATGGAAAACCAGGACGACACCGACACGCCTGAACTGGGCAATGGCCTTAGACGAAATTAGGCACATGGAGGAATTGAGAGCCAAAGCTAATGACAAATGGACAGCATACTACGCCACGTGGGAGGTATGGATCTCCTTCCGTAGCGCCAACGGATTCGACCTGTGGACCGAAAATGGAGTAGTACCAGCTTGACTGAAGAATGGGACTCCTTTAGAGGCTTCCATGAAACGAGACACTTTCTTTTTCTTCTCCTTCTTTCTCTTCCTTCCCCCCCCCCCCCCCCCCCCATCTGGACGCCCTAACCTACCCGACCCCCCACCCCACCCCGCCAACCCCTCTATACCCACCCCAATTAATGAATCGGTTTGGAACGATCCTATGTTTTTGAAATATAGTTGAGTTATAAATATTCACTTTGATTCCTCAGAAAAAAGAAGCAATCTAACCACTTCCGAGCCGACCAAGGAGCACAGCACAGATAAGTCAGCTCAGTAGTAATAGTTGCTCAGGGTGACATGCCTGTACTGACTCAAACATAGGCAAACTAGTTAACCCTACCTCTGTTAAGACCATCTTTGTCTGAGGACCTTTTCATTGAGCTGTGACTGGTAGTTGTAGTTATAGTTATATTATGTTAACTATATGGTCTGCTATTGGAACGAACCACAACGTATGTAACAAGTATTGCTTTGAATAAAAACATTTTGACCATAAAAGGTTTCTAAAATGGTCTCTATGGAAATGCATTTATTGCAGTTTTCCAAGTGAAGCAGTGTAGTTAGTTTAAAACAGAAACTTTATTAAAAGTAATACTAAAAATGTATTAGCAAGGAGAAAAAGGTTCCTTATTTTGTGTTACTATTGCACCAACAAGTCTTTAAGATGAGTGAGGCTGCTTTCACATGTGTATTATGGATCCCTATGAGTCCGTGGACCAACGATCGGGCTAGGACACTTGTCGAGACTGCATATATCTCTATGACTCCCCAAATCCACACCATTCGCAACCTGATTGGTTGTTTGGATTTATTCACTCAGTGATTGGTTGTATGGGTTGGCTGATTCACGGTGATTGGTTGTTCTGGTTGGCTGATTCACGGCGATTGGCTGATTCACGGCGATTGGCTGTTTGGGTTGGCTGATTCACGGCGATTGGCTGTTTGGGTTGGCTGATTCACGGCGATTGGCTGTTTGGGTTGGCTGATTCACGGCGATTGGTTGTTTGGGTTGGCTGATTCACGGCGATTGGTTGTTTGGGTTGGCTGATTCACGGCGATTAGTTGTTTGGGTTGGCTGATTCACGGCGATTGGTTGTTTGGGTTGGCTGATTCACGGCGATTGGTTGTTTGGGTTGGCTGATTCACGGCGATTAGTTGTTTGGGTTGGCTGATTCACGGCGATTGGTTGTTTGGGTTGGCTGATTCACGGCGATTGGTTGTTTGGGTTGGCTGATTCACGGCGATTGGTTGTTTGGGTTGGCTGATTCACGGCGATTGGTTGTTTGGGTTGGCTGATTCACGGCGATTGGTTGTTTGGGTTGGCTGATTCACGGCGATTGGTTGTTTGGGTTGGCTGATTCACGGCGATTGGTTGTTTAGGTTGGCTCGTATAGAAGTGGGGAGTAAAAGGCTAATATGCGTCCAGACTAGGACTGCAAAAACACACTCATGGGAAAGCAGCTTAATCAAAAGGGTTGTTTTTGCTGCAGCTTTTGCAATTTTTAAGTGTCCTATTAGTTTTAATGGGAATTCAAGGCCATGTCTCTTAAAGGGGTTGTCCCGCGGCAGCAAGTGGGTCTATACACTTCTGTATGGCCATATTAATGCACTTTGTAATGTACATTGTGCATTAATTATGAGCCATACAGAAGTTATCAAAAGTTTTATACTTACCTGCTCCGTTGCTGGCGTCCTCGTTCCCATGGTGCCGACTAATTTTCGGCCTCTAATGGCCAAATTAGCCGCGCTTGCGCAGTCCGGGTCTTCTGCTGTCTTCAATGGGGCCGCTCGTGCAGAATGCCGGCTCCGTGTAGCTCCGCCCCGTCACGTGCCGATTCCAGCCAATCAGGAGGCTGGAATCGGCAATGGACCGCACAGAAGCCCTGCGGTCCACAGAGAGAGAGGATCCCGGCGGCCATCTTCAGCAGGTGAGTATGAAGATGCCGGACCGCCGGGATTCGGGTAAGTACTACCCGGTTTGTTTTTTTAACCCCTGCATCGGGGTTGTCTCGCGCCGAACGGGGGGGGAGGGGGGGGGGGTGAAAAAAAAAAAAAAAAACCCCGTTTCGGCACGGGACAACCCCTTTAACATAAGGGAAATCCACAAGCAGATTTGCCCGTTATAAGGGAATGGATCTGCATTCGCACACTGATGTGCAAATCTGTGGCTCAGCCACGGATTTCTGCCACATAATTTGAGTCGGATTCCATCGTCTGAACACCCCAAGACAAATATGTATGGATAGAATAAGAACATTAATACTGGATTAGGACTGCTGACTGTGTTTTAATGGTATGTGTGAACAAAAGTTTAGGCAGCCTACAATACTGGAAACATTTTCTCGGTGTTAGATAAATCACAATGAAAGGGTGACCTCATATATCCAAGTCCTAAATAGAGAAAACCCATCTGTCATGTAATTACTTATTTAAAAAAATAAGGAAAGATGTAGCACTCATGATTACAGCCCGAGTATGACTAATGATGAGGTGATGCAACATTTTAACACAGTGAACCTAAGGCATGCAATAAACTAACACTGTGTATAAATACGTACCCTATGCTATAAGACAATCGGATCAAGAAAGAAAAGTCAAAGATTAAATGAAAATGAGTATATATACACATGTTCATTGTATGACAGAAAATTGATAGGATTCATTAAAAAAAACAAAAAAAAAAAACCCTTATCCATGAGGAACTAATTCTGTTGACAAATATACAATAAGATAAGGTTAATCAATATCATTGGTCCTAGCCATTGTTGTTTTAGTATATGCCTTTTAAGGTCACTGCTAAGAATTTTTTGATTTTGTAATGATATAGTGGATCCTTGGTGGTTTTATATTCCTAAGTGAATTAAAGGTTTAACGACCTTTTACACGCAGAGATAATCTTTCAAACGGCTGAAAGATTTATCAAACTATTTTCATAAAGTGTTGGCTATTAACACTCATCTTCATTTGCATGTAAAAGGGCCTCAATGAGCTGTTTGCAGAGCCCAGCCTGTGTTTAAACACACTCCCAGCTGTTTAAACAGCTGCTGGAAAACTCCATTGTTCTCTCTCTCTCTCCCCCCCCCCGAATCTTTTCAGACGAGTAGGCAGTTACTCGAAAACAAGCGATGCTCGCTCGAGTAATTGCCTTAACCGAGCATGCTCGCTCATCTCTAGCCTATACCAACACACTGTCCGCATCAGAGTTGTAGTTTCCATTTTTAATTGGAGCCACAATACTGTGCTGGACTAGGACAGCCACTTTTTCTATTGAATGCGACGGGGGACTTTGCAGTGGAGGCTCTGAACAAAACCTCCGGCACAGATGTGAACACAGTCTAAAGAGCCATTTACATGCAAAGATGATCACTGAAAATTTGTTCAGAAGATAGGGAGATTGACAGTTAGAGCGATTATTTTGCATAAGCTGCTAATGGGCACTAATAACCATTAGCAGCTTATTAGCTTCATTTGCATGTAAATGAGCCTTCCTTTGCTGTATGCAGATAACAGCAGGTGGTCTGTTATCTGCACACAGCCCCTTTGTTCTGCTGCAGGACTGCAGCTGAAAACAATGTTATCAGTGCTCACATGGAGAATCACAGGGTGTAGTCCCTGCTATCAGTTGCTCGGCCAAACAATGGATTTTAAACTCAACATAAAGTCATCGATCGGCCCGAAAAGTAAACGATTATCGCTCAAAAGACATCGTTTGAGTGAATTTTGAGCGATAATCATCCCATGTAAACGGGCTCAAGCCATTTATGTGGGCTAAAGAGTATTTTGTTATTTCATATAGCAACCACAAACCCAAGAGTTAAGAGATACCAGTATGCATCGAGCTGCCATGCTCTTTTCACTAATGTGTCATTTCTGAGCCTTGAGATTGTACAAACAATATGCCGTTGTCTGTGCAGGGAATTTGGAGATCTGAATCAGAAAAAAATGAAGTTTTGAAAGCTATAAAGATATATTAGGTGACTAAAAGCAAAAAATTGTGGACCTAAAAAAACAAAAAACGTGGTGTTAGAAGGTGGGCAATCACTTTAAAAGTGTTATCTGGGGCCAAAAAGTATCTTAATGCTGCTCACAATGCTGTAATAAATAAATGCCATGCTCACCTCTCCAGCCCCCTCCACTCCTATTCTGCCAGTGCCAGGGCTCCCTGCTGGTCGTTTCTTCTGACTGCAAAGAGCCACCGATGGCATTACAGACACCAGGAACTTGTGACCACTACAGCCAGGCACCTGCTTATTTTGGCCAATGATTAGCTGTGCAGCGGTCACAGGTCCTATTGTCAGGAAGTCATTGCTGCTGCAGGTGGAAGTGAAGCTATCAAGGGACTAGGTACTGGTGGCACATAAGTGGCAGGCGATCAGGTGAGAAGACTATTGCTTGTTTTATAGCATTGTCCCTGGATAACCCTTTTAAATGCAGAAGGCTATCGTAAGTTGGAAGGTTAACGCAGGTGATTGTTTACGGATACAGAAGAGTTTACTAGAATAAAGGTCAAAAATAACATTAAAAGTATTTTTAATGAATGACAGATAGATTTAAAATACTTGTTTCAGATGTTTAACACAAAAATGTCTATTCTTGATTTGCTGACATTAAAGGGATTATTAGAACTCCATTTTCTTTTATTGTAAAAACAGGTTCACCATGCTGGAAAGTAACAAACGAGCTTATACTCCCCTCCTGACCGACAGAGCCAGCGATCAATTGTTGTGCTCTGTGATTGGCTGCAGCAGCCTGTAAACAGTACATCATAACAGAGATCTGGCGCTGTGGGCGGGGCAATGCGGGGAGAAGCGAATAGGAGCTTGTTTTTTTTTTTTATTTCCAGTATGGAGAACCTGTTCTTACAGTAAAAGTGTATCATGGAAAACCCTCTTTACTTGTGGAATTGTCACATAGCAAAACATGCATAAATAACCTCCACATCAGGAATGCAGTCGTCACTCAATGTTTAAGTAGTTGCGCCTCACAAATACATTTCCATCTAATCTTTATTGGGAATCAGTTATTTCTTAAATGAGTCAACATGTATCAGCCATCATCTTCCAACCCATCTGCCTGAAGATCACCAAGTACTTGAGAGATTACAGAGCTTTGCTGTG